>NW_023605194.1:24980909-25580909 GCF_014898055.3 Talpa occidentalis
CATAGTCATAAGGATCATTATTTTGAAAGTTGCATGTTATAAAATGTTTTAAAGTTGGAAATAGATATATACAAAAACACATATGCACATAAACATGTCTTAAATTTGATTTGTAAAATAAATGTCTATGAGCTCATAGCTCAAAAAAAGGAAAATAATTATGTCAAGAAATTACAGACACTGCAGGAAAAAAGGAATCAAACATCAAAATAACACAAGTTGAAAAATGAATTATATTGAATCTACATGAATGTGCTCTAGTGCTTTTCTATATTGTATGCATGTGTTCAACTTATAATAGGACTATTCATCCTACCACGTGCCAAATGCTACCAATTTTCTAGCTGTTTCTTCTGAAATTTATGCTCCATTTCTAAACAGGGACCTCTGTTTCTATTTCTCAACCTGTTTTTAGAAAATATCTGATTTTCTGGAATGGGAGGTGAAAGTTTACATCTCCATACCCATCTCATATGAAATACACACACACACACACACACACATTCTCTTGTTCTCTCCCTTTATTCCTTTTCCACTAATATGTTCACACCATTTTGACTGTTAGAATATTCATTGTAACACCATTCTGACCATACAAACAATTCTTCCTATAAGATGACTATAATTATGTTTCAATTTTGGTATATTTTTTAACTTAACTATGTCTCCTTAGTTCAATTCAATATTTCCTGTATCTCAATTTTTCAACCCATGGGTATTCCAAATACCCATGTTTCAAACTCCTAATAATTTCCCTAATATTAAAAAATCTCATGAAATTGATCTTTTGCTTTTGCTATCGCTCTCTCACAACTATTTATCCACTTAATCCATTTATATATACATTTTTTTTTCTAGGCCTGGTATCTAGCAACCTATTTGATACTTATTTTCTTTCAAAAGACATTTATTCCTGGAGCCAATTTTCCCTCTGATATGACTTCAGAAATTAGCATGAGAAAAGGAAAAAAAGGAAGAACAGTTTTGTCAAATATACATTTCTGCAAACGTCCTCTTTTAATTCATGCAAAATTTGATAGTTACTTTTAAGCCTTATCCTTCACATATGACCCAATTATGTCATAAGTAAATCAAAATCACTTGTTACTTTTTCTCCCTGGTGGCGAAGGGGTTAAGCACTGCACTATGAAGCAATCCACAGCCACTGCAGCATGAGTGTGAGCCCTGTCTGCCAGGGAGATACCCACATAGTGCAGCAGACCTCTTCTGTCTCGACCGCTGCTCCCCTTAGCAGTGTATTTCACTCAGTCTGCAAAAATAACTTTACTGTGACTACTAATGATGCATATGCACCAGGGAAGAAATTCTAACTTTAGCTGCCACACAAAAACTGGCATAACATGTCTACAGTTTATTGTCATAAACTGTTCTGTTTGGAAGTTGTGAAGAATTTAACTTCCTTTGATGAAAATCCCTCATTCTAGCCTTTCTAGATAGTTAGCTCTTCCTTGCCATTTTATTGTACTCCGCACTACAGCCTCCCAAACCTGTTACTCCATTATAATCTGTAGTGTCCTAAAGTTACTGACTTGGTCTTGTATATAGTTCTGTCATGTTTGATTCTTAAATCTGATCAACTAGAATATTTTCCTTATCCGCTTTCTAATGGGATGCCAGCTGACTTAAATTGTGTACTACTATACCACTGGTTCCCCATTCTCCATGTGTAAATTACACAGGAGTGTAGAAAGCATCTCCTCCATCAGATTTGTTAATAGCTTCTACATGGATGATGAATGAGGAAAATCTTTATATTCAGGGTAACAAATTAATGTACTAATGTCAGTAAGATTTTCTTTTCTTTTTTTTTTTTAACGTTTCTATGTCTGATTTTATTTTTTTTCACATTTTATCTCAATTTTATTTTTACATTCCCCATACAATTACAACCCCCTTATTTTGACCCAAATCCCTCCTTTCCCCGCCCACTATTTTCTTTCTTATAGTTATTCTTTTTCCTGGTCCCTTATTTAAGTTTTCTAGATTCCTGCTATGAGTGAGAAAATCTGGTATTTTTCTTTTTCTTTCTGGCTTATTTCGCTGAGCATGATCCCTTCCAGCGCCATCCATGTTGCTGCAAATTGCATGTGTTTATCTATTTTGAATGCTGAGTAATATTCCATGGTGTATATGTACCACATCTTCTTGAGTCAGTCATCTATTTTTGGGCATTGGGTTGTTTCCAAAGCTTAGCTATTGTAAATACTGCTGCTATAAACATAGGGGTGCAGGTGCTCTTTGGAACTGATGTTTCTGTGTCCTTTGGGTAAATACCTAGGAATGGAATTGCTGGATCATAAGGAAGCTCTGTGTTTAAGAGGTCAAGAAATCTCCACAGAGCTGTCCATAGTGGTTGGACCAGTTTGCACTCCCACCAACAGTGCAGGAGAGTTCCTTTTTCTCCACAACCTCGCCAACATTTGTTGTTGCTAGTTTTTTTAATATGTGCCATTCTCACTGGTGTGAGAAGGTATCTCATTGGAGTTTTGATCTGCATTTCCCTGATTACAAGTGATGTTGAACATTTTTTCATATGCCTGTTGGCCATTTGCATTTCCTCTTCAGAGAAGTTTCTTTTTAGCTGTTCTGCCCATTTTTTGACTGGATTATTTTCTTTGTTTTTGTTGAGTCTCATCAGCTCTTTGTAGAGTTTTGTGATCAGTCCTTTATCATTAGTGTTGTGTGCAAAAATGTTCTCCCAGTCGGTGGGGTTTCTCTTTGTTTTGGTTATTGTCTCTTTTGCTGTGCAGAAGCTCTTTAGTTTGATGTAGTCCCAGCTGTTTATCTTTGCCTTCACTATCACTGCTTTGGGTGATGCATCTGTAAAGATGTCTTTGATGTGCATGTCATGTAGTGTTTCACCTATATTTCCTTCTATGTATTTTATGGTTTCAGGTCTTATATCTAGTTCTTTAATCCATATTGAGAAGGTTTTTGTGCATGGTGTTAGGTAGTAGTCAATCTTCATTCTTTTGCATGTAGTGACCCAGTTTTCCCAGCACCATTTATTGAACAAACTTCTTTGCTCCAACATATAGTCTTTGCTCCTATGTCAAAGATTAGTTGACCATAAATCTGTGGGTTTATTTCTGGATTTTCTATTCAATTCCGTTGGTCTGTGTGTCTGTTCTTGTTACAATACCATACAGTTTTGATGATTATGGCTTTGTAGTATCGTTTGAAGTCTGGGAGTGTGATGCCTCCATTCCCTTCTTTTTTTTACAGGAGAGTTTTGGCTATTCAGGGTTTTTGTTGAGTCCATATGAATTTCATCAATAATTATTCTATTTCTTTGAAGAATGACATTGAATTTTTATTGGAATAGCATTGAATCTATATATTGCTTTTGGTAGGATGGCCATTTTAATAATGTTTATTCTTCCAATCCATGAGCAGTGGATGTCTTTTCATTTCTTTGTGTCTTCTTCTATTTCTTTTAACAGTGTTTTACAGTTTTCTTTGTGTAGCTCCTTTACCTCTTTTGAGAGATTTATTCCCAAGCATTTGATTTTTTTAATAATATTTTTTGTTTTGTTTTGGTTTTGGTTATTTTTTTTTACAGACTTTTTTTTTTTTTCCTCTTTCTTTTTTTTTTTTTTTTTTAAGATTTATTTATTTATTTATACAAGCACTGGGTACAGTCAGAAGCACGGGAAGGTGAGAGAATTCACCAGAGCCAGAGCGGGGAGCAGAACAGGCAGAAGGACCGAAGTACACTGCTGAGGGGAGCAGCGGGCGGCAGGAGAGGTCTGCGCGCCATGTGGGACCCTCCTCTGGTGGCCGGGGAGCAGCCGGGGATTGAACCGGCGCTGCAGAGGCTGCGGGCAGCTTCGCAACCCAGCGCTCAACCGCTGCGCCACCGGGGAGGCCCTGGTTTTGGTTATTAAGATTGATTTATTTATTTATACAGGTACTGGGTACAGTGAGAAGCGCGGGAGGGTGAGAGAATTCACCAGAGCCAGAGCGGGGAGCAGAGCAGGCAGAAGGACCGAAGTACACTGCTGAGGGGAGCAGCGGGCGGCAGGAGAGGTCTGCGCGCCATGTGGGACCCTCCTCTGGTGGCTGGGGAGCAGCCGGGGATCAAACCAGCACTGCAGAGGCTGTGGGCAGCTTCACAACCCGGAGCTCAACCGCTGCACCACCAGGGAGGCCTGATTTTTTTTTTTGTTTTGATAATAAAAGGGATGGGTTTTTTGATTTCTTCTTCTTCAGATTTAGTGTTTGTGTATAGGAAGGCTACTGATTTTTGCGTGTTGATTTTGTATCCTGCCACTTTGCTGAACGGATTGATTAGTCAAATTAGGTTTTCTGTGGAGTTTTTGGGGTTCTCTATGTATATTATCATATCATCTGCAAATAGTGATAGTTAGACTTCTTCTTTTCCTATTTGGATTCCTGTATATCTTTCTCTTGTCTTATTGCTCTGGCTAGGACATCCAGTATTATATTGAAAAGCAGTGGTGAGAGTGGACATCTTTGTCTTGTTCCAGATCTTAATGGAAATGCTTTCA
Source organism: Talpa occidentalis (assembly GCF_014898055.3). Lineage (NCBI taxonomy): Eukaryota > Metazoa > Chordata > Mammalia > Eulipotyphla > Talpidae > Talpa > Talpa occidentalis. The sequence continues at coordinate 24,985,442 of NW_023605194.1, forward strand.
GCTTTTCACCATTGAGAATGATATGGCCTTTATGATGTTGAGGTATGTTCCTTGTATCCCAAGAATTTCAAGGGCTTTTATCATGAATGGGTGTTGCACTTTGTTGAAAGCTTTCTCAGCATCTATTGATATTATCATATGGTTTTTATATTTCTTTTTGTTGATGTGTTGGATAACGTTGATTGATTTTCAGATGTTGAACCATCCTGTGTCCCTGGAACGAATCCTACTTGGTCGTGGTGAATTATCTTATGGATACATTGTTGGATTCCGTTGGCAAGGATTTTGTTGAGGATTTTGGCATCAGTGTTCATTAGCAAGATTGGTCTGTAGTTTTCTTTTTTAGTGTTGTCTTTGTTCGGTTTTGGTATTAGTATAATGTTATTCGTCCCTCTGAGGTTCTGGCTTTAGGACGCCTTGTAGTATTTTTTGGAGTAGCTGTTTAGTCGTAATGAAATTCCAGAGTTTCTGTGTGTCTGGGAAGGTCCTTATTCTTTCTTCATAGAGGAAGGAGAGCTTTGAGGGATAGAGTATTCTTGGTTGGCATTTGTTTTCTTGGAGTCTGTTGACTATGTCCCTCCACTCTCTCCTTGCCCATAATGTTTCTTCGGAGAAGTCTGATGTCAGCCTGATTGGTTTTCCTTTGAATGTTATTTGTTTCTTCCCTCTTGTCAGTTTCATTATTTTTTCCTTGTCTTGGATTCTTGGGAGCTTTACTATTATGTGTCTTGCTGTATTTTTCCTTTCATCATGGAAGTTTTGTGTTCTTCTTGCTTCTGGTATATCAATTTTCAGCTCCTTCTTCACATTTGGGAAGTTCTCTTCAATTATTTCCTTGAATATTTTCTCTGTTCTTACAGCTCTATCCTCTCCTTCTGGGATTCCTATAATCTTATATTTCCTTTCCTCCTGGAGTCAGATAGTTCCCAAAGTCTTTCTTTGGTCTTTTTCCTTCGTACTTCTCTTTCCTTTTCTGTTTTGGTTCTTTTTATTTCTGTGATTTCAAGAGTACTTATTCTTTCTTCCATTTTATCTATTCTGCTTTCATTGAATTTCCCAGAGTTCTTTAGCGCCTCCATTCTTTGATCTCCTGCATTTCTTTTATTTCCCTCTTTAGGGACTCAATTTCATTCTTCTGAGCGTTGTTTTCCTTAATGACTTCCATCAGTTTTTCCATCATGGCAATTTTAAATTCTTTTTCTGGAAGGCTCAGAAGTTCTTCCAAGTCACCATAGTTGCAAGCTGGTGGGTGGTTTTTTTTTTTTTTTTTTTGTGGTGTGTCTTTTTTCTGAGGCATTGCTACTTTGCTTGTAGCTTTTCTTTTCCCTGCTGTCTGTCTTCTAATTTGCCTTATGTGTTGGGACACTGTGCCACTGGTACTGGCTGGCATCTTTTTGGTATGTTCTTTTGGGATTTTCAGAAACTGGCAATCCAAATGAGTCAAAAACTGTTATGCCAGAAGTCTAGTGAGGCAGTGGTACTTTGAGTATGTTAATGGTTACTGTCACAGAATCTCTCCTCCTTCTGTGTTTAGTTAAAAAGGTGTGTCTTGAAGTCCCACAGACTTCCCTGCAGGTGGGGCAGCTGGATTGCACTCTGGGTTCCAAATCTCTGGATCCTCCTCTGGGCTCCGACTTCCTGCCAGGTGGGACAGGGCTTCAGCCCACCTTTGACTGCGCAGGGAACCTTCTCCCTCTGGCTCCACGGGGAGCCTTCTGCTAAATTCAAGCAGTCTTTATTGAAGAAAAGTCCCTGTTCTAAATGGCACTTTGGAGACAGGCACATTCTTCGCGTACCTGGTCTGTCCCAGCCCTGGGTGCCCGCTCCCCCTCTCGGTTTGGACTGCTGGCCTGAAGGGGCCTGGCATGGGCAAACGTCCCAGCTCCCCTCTGGCTCCTCTGGGAGCCTTCTGCTGGTTTCAAGCAGTCTTTATTGAAGAAAGGTCCCTATTCTAAAATGGCGATTCGGATACAGGCACACTCTTCCGCGTGCCTGGTCTGCCCCAGCCCTGGTTGCCCACTTCCCCTCTGGGTTCAGACTGCTGGCCGGAAGGGGCCTGGCCTGGGCAAACTTCCCAGCTCACCTCTGGCTCCTCCAGGAGCCTTCTGCTGGTTTCAAGCAGTCTTTATTGAAGAAAGGTCCCTATTCTAAAATGGCGATTCGGAGACAGAGGCACTCTCCTGTGCGCCCTGTTGTCCCTGGCTGTGGGTGCCCGCTCCCTCTCTGGGCTCAGACTGCTGGCCAGAAGGGGCCTTGCATGGGGAAACTTCCAGCTCACCTCTGGCTTCTCCGGGAGCCTTCTGCTGATTTTAAGCAGTCTTTATTGAAGAAAGGTCCCTGTTCCAAAAAGGTGATGCAGGTACGCACTCCCCTGCGCACCCGGTCTGCCCCGGCGTTGGGTGCCCACTTCCCCTCTGTCTCCTTGGGTGCCCACGTCCGCCTCTGACTCCTCTGGGAGCTTCTGCCAGTTTCAAACAGTCTTTACTGAAGAATGGTCCCTATTCTAAAATGGCAATTCGGAGACAGGCACACTCTTCAATGTGCCCGGTCTGCCCCAGCCTTGGGTGCCTGCTCCCTCTCTGGGCTCCGATTGCTGGCCAGAAGGAGCCTGGATTGGGCGAACTTCCCAGCTCACCTCTGACTCCTCTGGGAGCCTTCTGCCAGTTTCCTGTAAGATTTTCAAGTAAAAATCATTTCTGAAAATCAGCTCAGTAAATTGACATGCCTTTTACATGAAACTCACCCTCGCCAAAACACTGCAAATTAGAGACATTATTTCATACATCTCAAATTGGAGAAAAGGTGATTTTGGGGGAAGAAGCCTGTGATCTGCTGGTATTACTAACATAGACAGAGTGGGCACCACAGAGGCGTTGTCCAGCAAAGGCATCTCACGGAAGAACAATTTCTTCCACCCCGGAACACTCACTGAGATCGGACACCAGCTGTGTGCTGCTGGACCATTTGTGACAATGAAAGGCTCGAAAATAGGAGAAATTCAAAATAACAGGGAGCGCTTGATTTTTAAACCTACTTTATTATCATGCCACCATGCTAATATTTTATTAGTAAAATTGAGGGGAAAATAAAGAACTTTTTAAAATTGCACTTAATTTACTTACCATTTACAAGCCACAGAGGAACATAAAACATACTCACGTTGCTTACAGATTTGCTGCTATCCTTAACATCTAACTGGAGGATATTTCCAATAATAGGAAGTGGCAAGAGGCCAGGTGGGAGCTTCCCTTGCCCAGAAGTCTGTTTCCAGAGAGCAAGGAGGAGCAAACAGGAGAGACAGAGCACTAAGGCCACACCCAGGTCCATTGTAGCTTTCTCTCTTATCAGAAAATAAAGGGTAAATTGTCAAACTTTTTTAACAACACCCCTGTTATTTCAACATGTGCGGCTCTGAGATACAAGAGGCCAATAGGCTTCATCTACTCATATTCTCCTCTAAGTGGCCTTTGGTCCACGGATAAAGATAAAAAGAAATTGTTCTTTAGTCTTTTCTATCTCTCCAGTCATGACTCTGGACCTTTTGTTCAATTGTACTGCACTAAGGATATGTATTGAGAACTTTAAAAAAAAAAAAAAAGAAAGAAAGAAAAACCGGATCTAAATGCAGCCAGGATTCAGACCATCTCTTGTAAATAATTTTATACCCAATGACCAAATCTCTGGACTCAAGGCTATGACCAATAGGAAAAATTTTAATTTGAGGAAAATCTGTATTCTATGACCTTATATTGAAAATAATTAAGTTCAAGCTATATTAACATAGGTTATTTCCCTGTGGAAAATGAAAGGATTTAAATATTTTTAAATATTGTATTTATACTACAGTTGTCTACATACAAGTTAGTTAAAATAACTTAAACTTCAGTGACCAAGCATACAACTAGTTAAAGTGAAATAAGTCAGAAGGAGAAATACAAATACCAGAGGTGTCACTTACGTGTAGAATACAGAGAAACCAACCAAAGCTTTGGTTAAAGATAAAGCCAAATGTAAGAACTAACTCTTGAAAGCTGACTAGAGAACTGAGGCATTCCGCGATTAAGGGGGTGGGGAAGTGGTGAGGACATAGCGGGAGGAAGCACAATGATTTTCGGTGGTGGATGATGAGTACTTCGATGGTGGGAGCACTGTGGTAGCATGCCTACACCCCAGCTCTTGTATGCGTGAATAAATAAAAGGAAAAAAAGAATCACCATTTTATCAGTACAAGACCTTTTCTTCTAATTTCAGATTTCCCCTACCAGTTCAGTGACATCTCATATGAAATAGCCGTCCCATCTCTATCCAATGACCAACAGGACATTAAGCTTTCTGTGGTCAGAGTAATGTAAACCTCACCTTGGCTTAGAGTTGTCATGTAGGGGTTTTCTTTTTGTTAAAGGACTATATATTTTTTAAAGTTTTAGGTTCAAAGCACAACTAAACATTAAGTACCGTTCCCACATACCCCTCCCCACCCACATGAGTCTTCCCAACAATAGGAAGATCACCTCCAGTGTGATGCATTTGTTACAACTGATATAACAACATTGACCTTATAAAGTGCATACAGGACTCCCTGGTGGCGCAGTGGTTCAGCGCTGGGTTGCGAGGCTGCTCGCGGCCACTGCTGCGCCAGTTCCATTGCCAGCTGTTCCCCAGCCACTGGAGGAGGGTCCCACATGGCGCGCAGACCTCTCCTGCAGCCCGCTGCTCCCCTCAAGTAGTGTACTTCGGTCCATCTGCCTACTCTGCTTCCCGCTCTGGCTCTGGTGAATTCTCTCACCCTCCCGCGCTTCTGACTGTATCCAGTGCTTATATGTATAAACAAACAAACAAACAAATAAATAAATAAATCTTAAAAAAAAAAAAATAAAGTGCACAGTGTTCCCTCAAGTGTTGTATAGTCTATGGATTTTGATAATATAGGAGGGCATGTATCCAACATTATAGTATCACACAGAATACGTTCACTGTCCTAAAAATCCTGGGCTCCATTTCTCACCATTCCTCTATCTCACTCTGACAACCACTGATCAGTCAGTGGTTCAGACAGAACTACAGCTCACATCATACTCAAACACCAACACCCAAGGAAACCAGTCAGAGCAAGGCATAGAAAAATCCAAATTCGGGCCACCCAGTGCAGCACTGTGAAGCTGTCTGCAGCCCTGAGGCGCCGGTTCGATTCTCACTCGGTCAGGGAGATAACCCCATGGGGGGGCAGACCTCTCCTGTCTCACCTGCTGCTCCCCTCAGCAGTATACTTTGGTCCATCTGCCTGTTGTATTCCCCACTTGTCTCTGGTGAATCTTCTCATCCTCCCGCACATCTAACCAGTACCCCAGTTCTTGTATAGAAATGAATAAACTTTTTTAAAAAAATCCAAATTCCATGAAAAGGCCCAAGATCTTTCCCAGTCACTCCCCTTCCTCAAAGTTAACAATGCTCTGGATTCTAGCACCACAGATTACTTTTGTCTCATCTAGAACTCGATAGAGATAGACACTTTTGAATCGCTAATGTCATCTTTTTCTTCAGATGAAGCTGCTCCTGAACACATTCTCGCACTTGCATTTCCAAATCGCAAGTAATTCTAGGTGACATGCTGGTCAACCCTCAAGATTTTGTCCTTTTCTGTGCATGGTCTCTTTGTAAAATATTTTCTTCCATCTGCTATCTGCATTATACACAAAGGAATGAAAGCATGAGAACTGGTTCATCACATTGTGAGTTTTATTTAGAACATGCAAAAGAAAAATGTCTGTATTACATACACCAGTCATCTCACTGTTACACTGATGACACAGAACTAACTACTCAATACCAGATTAAGTATTAGCATTTGAGATGCCCAATACAATGTTACAGAGCAGGAGAATAGCTCTATCTGTTAAGTGAAACATGTATCTGTTTAGTGAAACTGGAAATCCTCCTTTAGTGGAGATGGATGTTCCTGCCTGGATCCTGACAGAATGGGGTGATGAGTAGAGGAGAGGTGGGAGATGACTTTTCTAGAAAAGGAAGGGAGACAAAAGGAGATGACAGGGGCATCAGGTGAGTGGGAGATGTGGACATCACAGCAGAAGCCTCACAAAGGAATGAAGCAGATCTGGTAAGGAGGAGGCAGAGAAGCCAACCCATTGGCAACTGGAGTGGGGTCAATGTCCTTGGGGTCAACAACAGACTTCAAGGTAAACTTCTGTAAGATGGTGGTCAGGAATAAAAACAGCTCCATGCGGGCCAGGCCCTCTCCTGCACATGCCCGTTTTCCTGAAAATAACAAGCGCACAGAGGAGATGATCCTTGAACACTGTGTTTCTGACGTCAGAAAAGGAATGTATAACATACTGGATGGTATCACTTACAAGGAGAATACAGAGAAACCAAACAAAAGGTCAAGAAAAGTCAAAACTAGCAGCTGACCACAGAACTCAGCCACACAACACAGGATGGGAAGGGAACTGGGGAAGAAGCAAAAGAGGGAAGGGATGAATCCAAGGGATATGGTGATGGCTGGTGGGTGATAGAGTGGCAGGAGAACTATGGGGAATACGATGATGTATTGGAAAGTGGAAATGGAAAAAAGAGAAAGGGAATTTTAATAAATATTTGATGACAGGGTGAATGGATGGATGGAACGGGATGGTTGGATATAGTTGGACAAAGGGTTGAAACACGTGCTCTGACTTGAATGTTAAAGGAACAGGTACCCTCCTTACAACAAATGTTTACTCAGTATCAGCCCTGTACTGAATAGTTCATTAAGGATTCTCACATTATAACTGCCTGTTTGACACCTCAATTTTCCAGCCATATCTTTCTAGAAACACATATTTTGGCCGTGCTTTCTTCTGCATGGATCTGGTGGCTCATGATCTTCTCATTCTTCACTGTCTCAGTTCTGCACTCCACATAGACCTGCTCTCTGCCACTCTCCAATGCACCGCAAAGTTTTATATTACAGTGCTGTTCCTTTGGCAAGATGCATGACTCTTATATTTTCAGGCCCTCATACTAAATCATTTCTGAATTTGAAGAATTGGATCAATTCCCCAGTTCTGCAGTGATCTGGCTCAACGAGAAGACTGCATCATGAGGAGGGAAAGTGCATGGACACAGGGTTCGGTGCTCCTGCTAACAGACAAGCGCATCTGCACCAGCCTTGGAGAGGGTACTGTGGAAGCTCCTAACAATCCTCACAAGGTATTTTGTCCTCTGATGTACAAAGAATACAAAAGATACACTACCTGCTGAAAAAGCCATGAAGTAGTCACTCTTCTTAAAGTTGCCACTCTCGTCCAGGAAGTGACCAGGGTCAAACACCTCTGGGTTGGGGAATTCTTTGCTATCATGCAGCACAGAAGTCAGTGACACCAATATGGTGGTGCCCTGAAAGAAAAGATTTAAAATGTCTTCTGAAGCTGTGGAGCTTCCTGAAAAACTACAAGTCATTTAGTCCAATCTTAGCATCTGAAGATTAAAAAAAGCCTAACACCATGAAGGAAAGGGCATTTAAAGTCAGCCAGAATAAGTAATAACAAGAATGAGCATATGACCAGTGGCAGTGATGCTGCTAAGTGGCACCTGAAGTAGTGAGTGCCCGGACCCTCAGTGCCAGGCTTCTGAAGTCATTCTGTTCATCATATTTAGACCTGGGGTTATTTCCTCGTCAGTACCTTGATTTTATCATTTCACTGTTTACTCATCTCATATATGGATTATGCTTACAAATGGAAATCTCTATCTAAGCTTGAAATGTCTGTAGTTATCCATAGACATTTTGGAATCAGACAATCAAATTAAAAATAACTTATGTGATAATAAAGTAAGTACAGTAGCAACTACAGTGTTTTTATCACTGTGCCAGCAGGTGGTTTCTATTAATTCAAAAATATGGGGTATGGAGCTAGAAGGAATTATGCTCAGTGAAATAAGCCAGAAGGAAAAAGAAAAATATCAGATGATTTCACTTTTAACAGGAATGTAGGGGAACCAAATAAGACATCAGTGTAAAAAAAAATAATTACAGTACAAACCACAACAAAGCAAAAACAGACAATTATAAACCAGAGACATACTGCAGGGTAGGAGGAGGGAGAGGGGTGAGAGGGATGGAGGGAGGAGCACAGGAGACTGTGGTGATGGTGCATGTGTACCATAGGGAAGAAAATTCTAGGGGGGACTCAATCTGAGGGGGTGGGGGAAGCAAATATTGTCTAAAAAATGTTAAAAATGATAAACGTTAAAATAAAAAAAATATATAGGATAGATTTCATCATAGATTGATCCCAGCCACAGACAGAAAGGATGACAAAAAGAGAAATATAGTCATTTTGCAACAACTATCTTATGATCATTAATTCAACTGATTGTTATCAAAGGATTTAGGATTGGATGAACGGTTCGGTAGCACCATATTCACAATCTGGCAGGTACCATGATATTATGTGGGGAACATAGCATGGCCATAATGGAATAAGTGACTTCATGTGCCCTCAGCTGCCTCACTGGGTTTCAGTGGGACATTCAGAGCACTATGTACTTCTCTGGGCAAAATCATAATGGGAAGCTAGTCCCTAGGAAACTTCGCACAACATAACTCTGAGGAATATTTTTATGACCACAGCCAGACTCTTCACAAAGCTGAATGAACTGAAAGAAACAAACAGAGCAAAGGCAACTGACCCAGAAGAATAAATGGAAAAGACAAGCAAACTATTTGTGGTTCCTTGATGGAATACAAATAAAAGAAGTTATTCTCGGATAGTTTAGGGAAGCTGGGAACACTACATAGGCTGCACATTAAACATTATTTCATAATGGTAACTCTAGTGAAATCTGCTTTTCTATCTAAAAATCGTTATTTGGATATATACATTGAAGACCTGGGGTATGCAGGGTAGATGGTTTCATCCATTACATATATATGTATATACCTTTAATGTGTTCAGATTTTTTTAAATTTAATGCAAATTTGTAGAAAATTCCATTCCCTAAGTTTACCATATAAAAATTCTATATCTCTATTGGAAAAATTATTCTGTTTATATTGAAATAATCAAATATGAAAAACGTTTTTAAGATACAAAAAAGCAAAAAAAAAAAAAATACAGCCAATATAATCTCATCAAGTGTTGTTCAAACAATGGATACTCATACAGAAGCATGACCACTACTTCACCACTGCTTTTGCATGAGTAAAAATTAGTTGAATGGATCAGTATGAAACATAGGAACTAAAATGATAAGTTTCAAAAATAGATGAAGGTAAACCTTGGACCCTGTGCTGGAAAATTTCCTTTAGATGGGTCCCAAAAAACCACAAATTACCTCACATCATTTCAAAGCGTGCTGTTAGAGAAAAATAACAACCAATGTGCAATCAAGTCTATCCTATGTTTTTGGTTGACCCTGGACGTAAGCATTTTCCATTGAAAAAAACTGAGGCAGAATAAATATCTTTGGCACATGAAAAGTGTATGAAGTCTAAACTTGGGCTTTCATAGAATTGAGAAGTTGTCACCCACATTTGTTTACAAATGTCTGTGATGGATTCCCTGCTACAATGACAGATGTCAACACTGGCATCAGATACTCCAAGCCCCATAAAATTTGAAATGTTTAAAATCTGGCCCACTAGGGAAAGTTTTTTTACCAACTTCTGTCTTAGACTGTACCTTGATCCATGGATCCGGTTTGGATTAGAAAACATTATGTAAATGGTAGAAGGCACACTCAGCCCTGCAGTGCTGCCTAGTCTATGTCAGTGTATCCCAAAAAAAGGGGAATGATCATTCCCAATTGGGGCAGATGGGAAACCTGTACAATCCTACTTAGCCCACTGCCCCATTGTTATTGGCCTTGAAATAGCAGAATGAGTTCAATTAAATATTGTTCTTTGACCCCAATATTTGAAAAGAACTCTTCTCCTCATTATGTCCTTTGTTGAAAACAGTGAATTTGATCCTAACCCCTGGAACAAACTGTAATCATCAGGAAAGTACACCACCAATCACAAATGTCTCTTACACATATAAATAGAAAGGTGCTATTATCAAAATTTGGTCTCAAACAGAAACAACACAAAACCTATCAAGCTGCCACATATATGATTTTTATAATTTGCTCATCTAGTCCAGAGGATTGGACCCATGCTGTGAAAAGAGGAACTTCTGAGTAGAATCATGAGGTCAGTAAAAGAACAACCAACCTACCTTGGGGATGAGATAGTTCCTGAATCTGATGTCACGGGTCACTGCATGGGGCAGGTTCATGGGGAGGAGGTCAATGTATCTCTGGACCTCGTGCACCAAGGCTTCCATGTAGGGCATGTGGCCCTTGTCCTGCATGCTAGGGCTCCGGTGTCTGCCAATCACACGTTCTATCTCCTCCTGCGCCTTAGCTGACAAAACACAAGTAAGACTGATGAGAACACCTATCACATCTGTATATCAGTTAAGGGACTCATGAAGCATTGTATCAGTCTCACAACATTAAAAACTTCAGCCCTGTACCAAGAAACACACCTAGACCTAGAGGGATAATAGCCACAATATAGATACATATAACTCTCTTATAAGCTAGGATTAAGGTATAAATTTAATACTTATATATTAGCACAAAAGCAAATTTCCTATCTATAATGCCAGAGTTGTTCACTCTCTGGACTTTATTCTCCTACTGCTGAATTTCAGGAAACAAGCTAGAAAGGGAGCTAAGATTCTCTGAATTCAAGAAATAGATTTTCTTACTTAACCTATTTCCACCTGCCAGTTTCTCTGAGGGCAAGGTCTTTTCTTTCTTTTTTTTTTTTTTTTTTAATATAAGAACCAGGGTACAGACCAGATGCGTGGGAGGGTGAGAAGATTCACCAGAAACAGAGTGGGGAGCAGCACAGGCAGACTGATGAAATAGACTGCTGAGGGGAGCAGCGGGCGTGACAGGAGAGGTCTGCAGTGCCATCTGGGACCCTCGCTGCAGAGGCTGCGGACAGCTTCACAGTGTGGAGATCAACCACCTGCACCAGCAGGGGAGGTCCGGAGGGCAAGGTCTTTTAGGTTCAGCTTCTCTACATATTTTTTTAAATTCCTATTTATTTATTTATTTATTTATTTATTTATTTATTTATACAAGCACTGGGTCCAGTCTGAAGCGTGGGAGAGTGAGAGAATTCACCAGAGCCAGAGCGGGGAACAGAACAGGCAGACTGACGAAATACACTGCTGAGGGGAGTAGTGGGTGTGACAGAAGTCTGCGAACCATGTGGGACCCTCGCCCGCGGCTGGGGATCGAACTGGTGCTGCAGCGGCTGCGGGCAGCTTCGCAGCCCGGTACTCAACCGCTGCGCCACCAGGGGAGGCCCCCAACTTCTCTACATATTAAACTTCTCTCATTCTATTGGATCAAAACAAATACCTGATAAAACGAGTTGTGGAGGGAATCTGGGCAGGGAAAGTTACCTTCTGCCTACTTCTCCTCATTCTTTTTTGACACTGCCAAATGCTACAACCTAGAGGGATACAAATGACTTCTTCATATATGTCTTCTTCTGACATTTACATGACAACTTCCACCTTTCTACTAAGTCATCATCACTAATCAAAATGCTATTTGTGTTTTAGAAACTGTATTTGTTAACTGTTTCCTGAGTTAGTCTGTCCAGATTTCAAGGACACATTCTCATTTTTCATTGGCTATAGTCATTTCAGCAGGTTCCTCACAGGATAATATAATGCATGTTTCTATCCATAATGCATAACTGCAACTTATTCAATGTAAAACATAAAGATCTTTGTAAAAGACAGAAAAGCACGGGCCCATAAAATTAATTTTGGCAAATATCACGTTACTGGACACAGACTTCGGAATTCAAAACCTTCATGCACATCTTAAGACTGAGTTGTAGAAACACACATATGTGATTTAATTTTTTGACCACTTCCTTGACTGCAGAAATTATCTCAGGCAGACAACAAGATTTCAAAGCTTTCCACTTATGTTTAATAGGGAAATTTTCATTTTTTTTAACCCGGCTTTAGAACATGCATTTTCAGAATAGGAGAGATCTCAGATAATTTACTTATTTTCTAAGGGACCTTTTCTTAGGAAAACCAATATGCAGTCCCAGGTTGATTCATATGGACGTGCCTGCCACAAATAAGCTCCCGTGAAATGCAATCACTACCTGATGGCTTTTCTTTTCTTTTCTTTTCTTTTTTTTAATAGAGGCATGTTTTATTTATTTATTTATTTATTTGTTTGTTTGTTTGTTCGTTGATACATGCACTGGGTACAGTCAGAAGCATGGGAGGGTGAGAGAATTCACCAGAGCCAGAGCAGGGAGCAGAGCAGGCAGAAGGACCGAAGTACACTGCTGAGGGGAGCAGCGGGCGGCAGGAGAGGTCTGCGCGCCATGTGGGACCCTCCTCCGGTGGCCGAGGAGCAGCCGGGGATCGAACCGCCGCGGGCAGCCTCGCAACCCAGCGCTCAACCGCTGCGCCACTGGGGAAGCCCCCTGATGGCTTTTCTGACTGCCCATGGAGACTTCATTCCTATTCATCCTCCCATATTATATAAAGATGTCCCATTATTATATCTTCATTACACTTGGGAACATTAAGCGCGTCAGATAGATAATAAAATAATGAAGGTTCTCTAAGAGAAACAGGAGGCAATGAGCACTTGCAGTGTCTTTCAGCAACTTCCCTGAAACTCACCCTGCCCACCACATTAGTCATACCTGTGACCTCTGGGTGCTTCAGCAGCAGGAGGAGAGCATATCTCAGGGTGGTGCTCGTAGTCTCTATCCCAGCTCCAAACAGATCAAATACAGTAATTGCCAAGGATTCTAGAGTTAATTCCAAGTCTTGATTGTGTTTTTCCTAGGAATGATGAAATGACTTGACAAATTATTTTGCCAGAATTATAGTTAGTCCAAAAATACTCAGACTGTTACGAATTTTTCACCAAAAAATCAACTGCATGTTCAGTTCTAAAAAAATTCCCATATGGTATTCAAAACACTGGAGGTCAGTAGACTCAAGTATCATTTTCTACTGCCTCACATGTAAGGCAAGCAAGGTGTATCAAACTCTTCACTGGTTTCTTTACAGAAATTACATTATGCTAAATTCATAATGAAATACACGGGAACCAGAACATCCAAAACAACACTGAAATTAGTATCTAGAAACAAGATGAATGTATTCCACTTAATTAGCTGTTTAATTTTATGACTTCCATAATACTTAGTGTACAGGCACATACAATGTAGGTATGAAAGAGCTTGGAAGTCTTAGTCACTGACCATTGAAACATCCCTGATAAATACAGAACAATTCCATGAACCATAATATACACAAGCAATTAAGTAGAAAAACAACTGTCATTAATTTTTACCTTTTCCATTTTGATAAGGAAACAATCAATAAAGTCGCGAGGATTACTAATATCAAGAGAGGCTTTGTGTTCCAATGTTTTCTCCAAAACATAACTTTTTATATATGCACTATTTTTAAATATTTTTTTTTGACTCCCAGGAAAGAAGTCAAGGAGAATAGGGAACATATTACAGATCTAGAAGAGAAAATTAGAGTTTACTCAATAAAAAAAAATTACTGAAAACTTATATGACATAGACAAGGCTTGGGTAGAGACTACATTATAAATACTCATAAAATGTGGTCTCTATCTTGAGGAAAATTTTTATCTAACACATGTATAATTTTATAGACAGCTAAGAGTGTTGGAGAGAGACATTTCTGATCAGGGTATCATTTTCCATTCTCAAACATCACACTTGTACTACATGCTAATTTTATATAAATTCCCTTTTTGCTTAGGTCAATACTGGAAATATGGATGGCATAAATTACTATGACTAAGACAATAGAGATGAAGGATGAAGGTTGGGGAACCTTATATAAAGCTCGGCATAGTTAGTCTCAGCCATTTCTATATATGTTTAGTAGACTCAAACACAGAATCAGTACTTGAGAATAGGGAGAGTACTGAAGATACCAGGAAACACACCTCAACATTTTATGTGTAATGTAACTGCACAATTGTAGTGAAGTGACATTTTCTAGACATATCATTATGTATCAGGCAGTCTGCAAAACACATTGGAACAGCACAGGGGAAATTGTGAGATTTGTTATGGGCTAGTTACCATAAAATCAATCAATTCATCATCCCCAAAACAAGTACCTTCACAGGTAGGATCCCAATTGATGCATCAAACACCCCAGCCCTAATATGTGTTCCTTGCAGCTTCTACTGTCTCGACTATTTGTCCTCCTTGAAAGAGATACTCTTTTTCTTCCTAAATTTGCCTATTTCTGCCAGCAGTGTGAATTAGACTTCTTGAGAGTTAACAGGATGACAGAGTTCTGGGGGATAGAAGTCTTTCAACAAGAACCTGGGGTCTATTTCATTTTTTGGACATGGTTTGAGGAAGTTACCAAAGAACATGGAATCTGGGTTTTGGAGTGTAGTAGAAACAATACGAAATAGTGTCAATAGGATTGGATCCAGGTCTGTGTTCTGAGAATATGATTTCTTTTGTATCTTTAATTGTCTAGGCCATCGTTCCCAGATGACCACTCTCTGAGGCTGAATCTATCTTGGCAGGACTGTGGTGCTCACGCATTCACTTCACAGCTTGGTGCATGAGGAGATTTGGACTTCTTAGACAAAAGAACGTAAACAATTCCTCTGAAAAAAGGATCAGGACCTCACCTGCATCCATGGAGAGCTCAAAATCCTTACATTTTCATTAAATCTTTCCATTATGTTTAAAAGCATTGGATCTGTATAATCAAAACGATTCTGGAAAATTATTGAGCAGATTATATTGCAGGGTGCACAGGCCAAGATAAAAGTTGGATCACAGGGTGAAGCTAAAAAATCAGAAACAATTTGAAAACACTATTAAACAAAATACATACACACACACACATATATACAGATAGGAAAACACTTTGTTTTTAGATAACAGGAAAAAATATTTAAGAAAGTTCATTGCCTTATATATAAATTCCTTTAATAGCAAGAGACATCATTTATAAAAGGAACATATCAGTGAATGTAGACTAGTGCAGGCTCTATGGAAAACAGCATGGAGGTTTCTCCAAATATTGAATAATAGATCTACCATACAATCCAGCAATCTCTTTCCTAAACGTCACCAAAGAATACAAAAACACTAATTTGAAGGGGTATATGCACTCTACGTTTACTGTAGCACTATTTACAATAGCCACGGTTGGATATAACCTAAGTATCTATCACCAGTTGATGGATAATGAAAATGGGATATGTATACACGAGGGAATACTACTCAGCTAGTATTCAGGTCTGAAATCTTGCCATGTGAAACAACATAGGTGGAAAGGAGAGGATTATGCTTAAAAAAGAAGTCACAATAAAAGATCCACTGGATGATTTCATGCATATGAGAATATAAAGAAACAAAGCAAAGGAACAGACCCAAACAAACCCTTGAAATCTAATTGCAGAACTGATGCTACCAGAAAGTAAGGTAAAAGAGGGGAGGAAAGGAGGAAGGAGCTCATGTACATGGTGAAGGAATAAGGGTGCTTGGGTGGGAAGCATGGTGTGGCAACATACGATGGCAGCACTGTGAAGCTATAGCCCTAAAGCATACACAGTTTTAAATCATGGTCTCCATAACAATGATCATAAAAATTGAAATCAACCTATTACTTTTTCATTAACCTGGGACATATGGTTCAACCTAGCTAGTTAAATAGTGGTTATTTTTGAATATTCTATTTACTTCCATTGTCTTTGTTCATACACTTTCCAATCAGGTTGACTTAATAATAGGCAAAAAGAAAGAAAATAACAAAAAAAAATTATTGTTAAGATTTATTTTATTTCTTTCTGCATATAAGAGCAGAGGTGTAGCCCAGAGGTGTGGAGGGTAAGAGGGTCTACCAGAGACAGAGTGGGGAGCAGAACTAGCAGACTGACTGAAACACACTGTTGAGGGGAGCAGGGGACAAGGTAGGAGAGGTCTGCTGAGCCATGTGGGTAATTCCCTGACTGGGAATGGCTTCAGTGTAGTGCTGACACTTAACCCCTTGAGCCACCAGTGAGGCCTTAAAACCATTTTTATATAACTATTAATAAAATTATCAGTGCTGTACCTCACTTGTACACAAAGTCTACAGAGAGTTAAGCTTCCATACAGATAGAGGGAATAGTTAAGGACTTGAAAGCTTTTTGTTTAATAAATAAACACATGAAATACACAGTATCAGCAGAGGGCAAAGAAAAGAGAGGGAAAGATTATGGGTAAACTCATGTACTTGAAAGAATAAATACAAAAGAGTCGGACACATCAATCTGACCTACAAGAAACTGAACAAGTGAATAGAAATTATAAAACACTGGGCCTCCCTGGTGGTGCGAGCAGTTGAGCACCGCACTATGAAGCTGTCCGCAGCCTCTGCAGTGCTGGTTCGATCCCAGTCAGAATCCCACATGACAAAGCAGACCTCTCCTTTCCGCCTGCTGCTCCCCTCAGGAGTGTATTTCGTCAGTCTTCCTGCTCTGTTCCCAGCTCTGTCCCGGTGAATCCTCTCACCCTCCCACGAATATGGCCTGTACCCAGATTCTTGTATAAAAAATAAATAAATCTTAAAAAAAAAAAAAAGAAAGAAATTATAGGACACTTTGTTCAAAGCAGAAATCAAAAGAGAAATTTGCATTTCCAATATAAATCCCAGAAACTGAAACCAAAAATGAAAATTGTTAGTTTTCATTTTTTCACATCACTGGAAATAAACTACCGTCCCTAGAAATCAAATATCCATCATTTCTACTCATCAGCAACAATTATTTATTTGGGAAAAGTTATGCTACATAAACTTGTAAGATTATGTTCAGTAAGAAGAAAAACAGTAGTATTTTCATTGATTTTTAAAATTTTTCCAAATCAAGGTTAGGTCAATTCGACACTCAGTAAAGAAATTATACAGGGAAAACAGGTTTATTTCCTTGGTAAGAGATCGGTAAACCCCACTGTGGCAACTTAATCACCACTGAAAGATCGTTTAAGGTAAAGGTCTAAAATTCACCCCTGTAGATGTCATTACGAAAGATTTGAATCAATGTATTGCATAACAGTGACATCAAGAAATTGGCAGATGGGCCTCCCCGGTGGCGCAGCGGTTGAGCGCTGGGTTGCGAAGCTGCCCGCGGCCTCTGCAGCGCCGGTTCAATCCCCGGCTGCTCCCCGGCCACCGGTGGAGGGTCCCACATGGTGCGCAGACCTCTCCTGCCGCCCGCTGCTCCCCTCAGCAGTGTACTTCGGTCCTTCTGCCTGCTCTGCTCCCCGCTCTGGCTCTGGTGAATTCTCTCACCCTCCCGCGCTTCTGACTGTACCCAGTGCATGTATAAACAAAACAAACAAACAAGCAAACAAATAAATAAAGAAAAACATGCCTCTATAAAAAAAAAAAAAAAAAAAAAAAAAAAGAAATTGGCAGAATAGAAAGTACCAGCAATTATTCTCACATGAAAACACTGATTTAGCAATGACAGAGAGTCTGAAAATCTCCTAGCACATTTTGTGAAGCCAGCTATGGAGTTGCAGTACTACAGGGGAGCACAAATTTCAAGCACCCGTTACAACAAAACCCATAGCCTCACTAACTGTGAAGGTGTACACAGTGTCACACAGAAATTTCATGTATAAATAAAGAAAATTCAGACTCTCCTGGAAAATCTAACTAGGAATACTTGGCAGGACTTTGCCTTACAAAAAGGCAATCCATAAAGACAGGGAAATTGTACATTTACTTAAATGTTGGATCCCCACAAAATTAAAAAAAACACAAGAATTCAGGAAACATCTCCCAGAACAGGTCTGAAAGAAATATCAGAAAGTGATCCCTTACAGAGATAGTAGCAATTACCTACATAAGGAATTTTGAAAAGTGAGAAAGTATTTCCTAATGAAATTAAATGAGAAACCATAATTGCTTAGATTAGCAAAAGAACATGCCTACCTGATTAAAATCTATCAACAGACGGCATTATTATTGGCCAAAACTACAGACCTGGTCTGGGGCAGTGTCTGTCATAAGGGTGTGAGTTCTGTCCATATTAAACACATCGAGTGAAGTGAAAACACATGTCACTTGCTTCCCGAGGTCACTCCCACTACATGCTTGGCTGGCAGCCCTGGTGAAATGTGCTGCAGTATGAAACACCGCTCTCTCACTGTTTCAGAAAATGACTCAAAATATTCCTCGTGATTTCTCATTTAAAAACAAATAGACTTCAGGAGAGAAACAGATGAAAGGACCTTTGATACCTACACTGTACACACAATCATGAATGAACACATACACACACTCACGAACACGCACACACACACACACACAGCATACATACACAAATGCTCCTGACTCTGTGCTTCAAACTCTCTGTCTCCACACAAGGGTTAACAACCACCACCCCTAATGGAAGATTTGGGCCACCCTGATGTGTCCCCTAGGATGACACCAGAGAATACAGTGTGTTAAGGTCACAGCGACCAAGCAGAGAATCACCCACCACTGGTTTTTCTCAACTCCTCCACGAGGTAGCGGGCTTCCTCTTGAACTCGGTCCTCAATGCTCCTCTTCCCCATCCCAAAATTCCGCAGGGTCATGAGGGAGAAACGGCGAATCTCCTTCCATTTCTTTCCATTGCTGAAAACAACTCCTAACAGACGGTAAATATAAACAGGGATGGGGTCCGAGGGAAGAAGAAAGCAGACACTTGACAGGGGATGGACAAAGAATATTTATGAGATCTTCAAGCCCCATTTTCTGTCCTCCCCACCACAATAATCATAGTGCACGTGTCACACCCACACATACCTTCTCCTTTATTAATTCTTTCTGCAAGGGGGAAATTGCCTCTTCCAGCGAAGTCCTCTCCCATATCAATCAACGCTTCCTTCACTGCTTCATATCCGTGCAACACCACACTGGGCTTCATGCCAAAATACAGAGTGAACACAGGGCCATAGGCTTTGGAGAGCTGGGAAAGCACGTGCATATAGCAAAAGAAGTCATTACTTGGTAATGTATTGTGCCTAATTTGGAATACTACTTTCATATTGGGTAGATTGCCCCACAAAGCCTGAGTATTTTTGAAGTTAAGACATCAGTATGGGTGGTTATTAGAGTTGCCACTTCCGGATGGCTTGGGATGTGCCAGGAATGGCCTAAATAAGTATTTGACACATTGTTTACTATTACCCTCACATTTGAACCTTCACCAAGTTTATTTGCCCTGCTTACAATAAGGAAACTAAAATCAGACAATTTCAATGTATTTCTAGGATCCCTTGACCACTATACAGAAGATTCAAATTTGAGCTTCTTGACGGTTCTCTGATCCTTGACAAATAACTTCAGATTCCATCTATAGACCAAAACCGAGCTCGTTGCTTCAGGATCACCTACAGAGTCCTCCTGAGGAAACTGATACAGTAGCCCTATGATGAATCCTAAAAATTTGTATTTTAAAGGATCAATTCAGTTAATTCTAATACCCAGCCCAGCTTGTGATCTGCTGGTATTAGTAACAAAGTGTGGGCACTATAGAGGCATTGTCAGGGCCAAGGCATCTGAAGGAAGGATAATTTCTTCCACCCCGAAATAGTCATTAAGATCAGACACCAGCTGTGTAGACCCAAATGAATGATGTTCCCACAGTTTGAACGTGACTGGTTACGTCTTTTCATCTTTTGGTTGACTCACGCTCTTCCTGAGCCCAGAGTCGTCTCTTAATACAGACAGAATGTGTTTCTTTACAGAAGTTAAATTTAGTAACAATCTCAACAAAACACACAGCCATGTAGTAGATGACTTCTGGAATAACATCTGTAATCACAAAACACTTCTTCCACCATTCACCATCCACCAAAATCAGAGCAAATGGCAGCAGAACAAAGAACACTCCTCCCTTCTGTCACTTTATATTTTCAATTCTACCATCCAAAACCTGTTTGTCTACTCACTAAATGCAGAGAAATAGCAAAATGACTGGGAGCATTTGAATTTCAAAACCTTCTTGGATAGCATGCCACCATGCTAATATTTTATTATTAGAACTGAAGGGCAAACAAGAACTTTTTTTTAATTGCATTTAAGTTACTTACCATTTGCACGCCACAGAGGAACAAAAAACATACTCACATTGCTTAGAGATTTGCTGATATCCTTAACATCTAACTGGAGGATATTTCCAATAATGGGAAGTGGCAAGGGGCCGGGTGGGAGCTTCCCTCTCTCAGAAGTCTGTTTCCAGAGAGCAAGGAGGAGCAAACAG
Organism: Talpa occidentalis; assembly: GCF_014898055.3. Taxonomy (NCBI): domain Eukaryota; kingdom Metazoa; phylum Chordata; class Mammalia; order Eulipotyphla; family Talpidae; genus Talpa; species Talpa occidentalis. Next base: position 25,005,800 of record NW_023605194.1, read on the forward strand.
GAGAGACAGAGCACTAGGGCCACACTCAGGTCCATTGTAGCTTTCTCTTCTTATCAGAAAACTGAGGGTGAATTCTAAAGCTTTTATAACAACACCCCTTGTTATTTCAACTTACGCTGCTTTGCGATACAAGGAGGCCAATCAGATACATCTACTCATATTTTCTCTAAGTGGCCTTTGGTCCACTGATAAGGATAAAAAAAAATTGTTCTTTCATCTTGTTTTCTTTCTCTCCAGTCATCACTCTGGACCTTTAGTTCAACTATATTGGACTAAGGACTGTATTGATAACTTAAAAAAGAAAGAAAGAAAGAAAAACCAGTTCCAATGTGCAGCCAGGGTTCAAAACCACTGTTGAAAATAATTTGATACCAAAATGACTCAAATCTTTGGACGCAAGGCAATCACCAACTGGGAATATTTTAATTTCAGGAGAATCTGGTGTTCTACAACTTTATATTGAAAATAACTAAGTTCAAGCTATATTAACATAGGATATTTTCTTGTGGAAACTGAAGGGTCCTTAAATATTTTGAAATACTGTATATCTATTACAGCTGCCTATATAGAAAATAGTTAACTTAAACTTCAATGACCAAGCACACAACTACTAAGAACTAACAACTACCTAAGAACTAACCCTTGAAAGCTCCCTAGAGAACTGAGGCATTCTGGTATTGAGGGGATGGGGAAGTGGTGAGGACACAGCGGGAGGGAGCACAATGATTTATGGTGGTGGAGGATGAGTACTTTGGTGGTGGGAGCACTGTGGTAACAGCTCTACGAGGGAGAGCCCATATTTTCAAAATACTAGAACAATGTAAACTAAAGTGATCTCAATAAAAAATTTGAAAGTAAAATAAAATAATTAGCTAAATAGATTTCCATGTCTTTTACCATGTTATCCTTTCTTACTGCCCAAACTCTGAAAACACTATAAAAGAGATATTTGAAAGGGGAGAAAGGTGTCTCTGGGTAAACAGGATGTCTGTACAGTGTCCTATCACACAGCTCAAATTGATTAAACCAGGATTCAAAATGAGATGTGAGGTTCATTGAATACTCTCATACACCAGCTGCATCAAGAACAGTTTTACCAAAACTAATCTCCCAAAATCATTACTCCCTTCTGCGCCCCTATCCCCCATTCTGGGCACAAAATTAACAGGCTTACTTGTCACTTGATTCCAAGAATAAAGGGGTCATAGATTCTCAAGATATTTAAAATTGGGAAAAAGATTCTCCCCTCTGTATCACTATGGTGAAACTTGCTCACTATAAGAAATTGGAAGAGCCAAGTGCAGAGAATTTAGGGGTAAGGATTAAAAAAAGAATGACTTCCCTGATCTGCAGTTGCTTTCTCCCAGCACAGCTGCTTTTTCAATGGGCTTTTGAATCTGTATTGTGGGAAAAAATAATGAAGTATGCAGATCAAGGTAAGGAGACTAGAGAGAGAGAGTAAGAGTTTTGCATCCAGTGGAGGACTAGAGTCAGGGACTTTACTAAACAGACCCACAGCACAAACCACATATGCAGACCTTAATAAGAAATGGTACTTAGAGACCAATGGAACTGAATAGAAAACCCAAAAATAAACCCACAGATTTATGGTCAAATAATCTTTGACAAAGGAGCAAAGAAGATGCACTGGAGCAAAGAAAGTTTGTTCAATAAATGGTGTTGGGAAAACTGGGTCGCTACATGCAAAAGAATGAAGCTTGACCACTACCTCACACCATACACAAAAACCAACCAACTCAAAATGGATTAAAGAACTAGACATAAGACCTGAAACCATAAAATACATAGAAGGAAATATAGGCAAAACACTACGTGATATGCACATCAAAGACATCTTTACAGACACATCACCCAAAGCAGTCATAGTGAAGGCAAAGATAAACAGCTGGGACTACATCAAATTAAAGAGCTTCTGCACAGCAAAAGAGACAATAACCAAAACAAAGAGAAACCCCACCAACTGGGAGAACACTTTTGTACACAACACTAATAATAAAGGACTGATCACAAAAATCTACAAAGAGCTGATGAGACTCAACAAAAACAAAGAAAATAATCCAGTCAAAAAAATGGACAGAAGAGCTAAAAAGTAACTTCTCTTAAGACTAAATACAAATGGCATATGAAAAATTGTTCAACATCACTTGCAATCAGAGAAATGCAAATCAAAACTACCATGAGATACCATCTCACACCAGTGAGAATGGCACATATTAAAAAAACTAGCAACAACAAATGTTGGCGAGGATGTGGGTAAAAAGGAACTCTCCTGCACTACTGGTGGGAGTGCAAACTGGTCCAGCCATTATGGAAAGCTGTGTGGATATTCCTCAACCTACTAAAGAGAGAGCTTCCAATGATCCAGTAATTCCACTCCTAGTTATTTACCCAACAGACACAGAAACATCAATTCCAAAGAGCATATGTACCCCTATGTTTATAGCACCCACTATTTACAATAGCTAAGCTTTGGAAACAACCCAAATGCCCAAAAATAGATGACTGGATCAAGAAGATGTGGTACATATACACAATGGAATATTGCTCAGCAATCAAAAAAGATAAACACATGCAATTTGCAGCAACATGGATGGCGCTGGAAGGGAACATGCTCAGCGAAATAAGCCAGAAAGAAAAAGAAAAATACCGGATGGTCTCACTCATAGCAGGAATCTAGAAATCCTAAATAAGGGACCAGGAAAAAGAATAACTATAAGAGGGCCTCCCGGGTTGCGCAGCAGTTGAGCGCTGTGTTGCGCAGCCTTTGCAGCACCAGTTCGATCCCCGGCTGCTCCCCGGCCACCGGAGGAGGGTCCCACATGGCGCGCAGAGCTCTCCTGCCGCCTGCTGCTCCCTTCAGCAGTGTACTTCGGTCCTTCTGCCTGCTCTGCTCCCTGCTCTGGCTCTGGTGAATTCTCTCACCCTCCCGTGTTTCTGACTGTACCCAGTGCTTGTATAAATAAATAAATCTTAAAAATTTTTTCATTTAAAAAAAAAAAGAATAACTATAAAAGAAAAAATCAAAATCAATAAACAACTGTGAACCAGACACTATGGGGGGGACAGGCGGGGAAAGCAGGGATTGGGGTCAAAATAAGGCGGTTGCAATTATATGGGGAATATAAAAATAAAATTAAAAAAAAAGAAAAAAATCTAAATCAATAAAGAATTATGAACCAGAGACATACTATAGGGGGCGGGGGAGGGAAAGAGGGATTGGGGTCAAAATAAGGGGTTGCAATTGTATGGGGAATATAAAAATAGAATTAAAAACAAACAAACAAAAAGTAAATAAATAAAATATTTGAGTGAAAAAATAAGTAAATAAATAAATAAAGATAAAAAAGAAATGGTACTTAGTGGTCATAAGACTAAATATCAGTGGAATATCTATGATACATTACTAGGTCAGTAAAGACAATGCTATAGAAACATAAGTTCTATAAGGATATGGTCATGTTTGTTCAGTCTTTTCTTTTTTTTTTTTAACATTTATTCATTCATTCATTCATTCATTCAAGCACTGGGTACAGTTAGAATTGCAGGAGGATGAGAGAACTCACCAGAGCCAGAGCGCGGAGCGAGCAGGCAGAAGGACCGAAGACAATGCTGAGGGGAGCAGCGGGCGGCAAGAGAGGTCTGCGTGCCATGCGGGACCCTCCTCCAGTGGCCGGGGAACAGCTAAGTATCGAACTGGCACTGCAGAGGCTGCGGGCAGCTTCGCAACCCAGCGCTCAGCTGCTGCGCCACCGGGGAGGCCCGTGTTCAAACTTGATTAGTACAGTTTTTAAGCTCCATTGGTAAGAAAAATGAGGTTGTTTTCCAAGACCAAATTAAAAAATTCTATTGCTCATGAATTTTCATGCCCATCTTTTCTCTTTTGATTCTCTCATTACCTTCCTAGAGATAAACTTAGTCCCATGTTAGGGATGAGAAAACTTGGCCTGAAAACTTCAAAACTTGTACCAGGCATGGTACCTACAGGTAGTGGTCTGAGACTAGAACCCACATCTCTTGTCATGCACAATCCCCTCCAAGCAAACATGCAGTTCATCAGATCATCATATTTACTTAATGTGTGCTATGAATCAACATTGCATGATTCATCCTCATGGTGACCTTCCAGTTGTATTAGTTTAGTTAATAATTACATTATTAACTAAAATGGGGGTCAGAGAAGTTTACCCATAAAACCCTGCAAATTGAGTAAGTCCAAGACTCAATGTAACCTTGCCCAGAACAAAGAAAAGCAGCAATTTGATGGCTTCTTCACATAGTTCTATAGTCTAAAAGAACCTCACCTACTTATTTTGTATAAAAGAAATTCACATTCTTCGAACATCTATTTTATCCTTTGAGAATTAAACATCCCTCTTCTATGAGAGTCACACATATTTTAAAGATACAAAGCAACTAACCTTTATTTTTTTAAATGAGCAGTTGTGACTCAGTAAGATAGAGAATCACCATTGCATTAGTACAAGACCTTTTCTTCTATAGGATATAATAAAAATATAAACAGAAATAAAATTGAAAAATAATCCAAAAGATCAATGAAACCTAAAGTTGGTTCTTCAAAAAATAAAATAGACAAACCTCTATCAGGATAATGAAGAAAAATGAGAGAAAACACAAAAAATAGCATAATAATTGAAAGCAAGAAGGTAGAACAGACTCAGTAGAAATCAAAGGAATGATCAGAGGTTAATGTGAACAGTTATATGCAGACAAGTTCAACAATCTAGAAGAGATGGACAAATTCCTAGAATAATATAATCATCCAAAGCTAGATAAAGAGGAAATAGAACACCAAAACATAGCAATTACAAGCAGTGAAATTGAAACAGTACAAACCCTCCCCCAAAACAAAAGGCCAGGACCAGATCTGCTTCACAAATGAATTTTACATAATATTCAGAAATGAACGTTCTGAATGTGCCTATTCTACACACACTCTTTCTTTAAATTGAGAAAGGAGTATCACCAAGTATGTTTCATGAAGTCAACATTACACTAACACAAAAACAACACACAAAAAAGAAAACTACAGGCCAATCTTCCTAATGAACACTTAGACAAAAATTCTCAAACCCATCCTTGCCAACAGAATCCAACAATGCATCAAAAGGATGATACACCATGACCAAGTGGGATTTATTCCAGGGACACATGCATGGTACAAAATCCACAAATCAATTAATGTAATCGAACACAACAACAAAAAGAAAAAGAAAAACCATATGATCGTTATCAATACATTCTGAGAAAGCATTTGACAAAGTTCAACATCCATTTATAAGTAAAGCCCTCGAAAGATACAAGGAACATAGCTTAACATGACAAAAGCTATCTATGGCAAAGTCATAGCCAATATGATTCTCCATGGTGAAAAGCTAATAGCCTTTTCATGAAGATCAGGAACAATGGGCCTCCACTGGTGGAACAGCGGTTAAGTGCTGGGTTGTGAAGCTGCCCGCAGCCTCCACAGCACCAGTTCGATCCCCGGCCTCGGGGCGAGGGTCCCATATGGTGCACAGACCGCTCCTGCCGCCAGCTGCTCCCCTCAGCAGTGTACTTAATCAGTCTGCCTATTCTGCTCTCCACTCTGGCTCTGGTGAATTCTCTCACCCTCCCACGCTTCTGACAGTACCCAGTGCTTGTATAAATAAATAAATCTTTAAAAAAAAATCAGAAACAAGACAAAGGTGTCCACTCTCACCACTGCTGTTCAATATAACGCTGGACATACTTGTCAGAGCAATAAGACAAAAGTAAGACACAAGGAATTCAAATGGGGAAAGAAGAAGTAAAATTATCACTATATGCAGACAATATGATAATGAAGAATTCTAAAAACTCCACAAAAAAAACTAATTAAAATAATAAACCACTTTAGTAAAGTATCAGGATACAAAATCAACACACAAAAATCAGAAGCTGTCCTATATGCAAACAATCCATTAGAACAAAAAGAAATAAAGAAACCATCCAATTTAAAATTGAAACAAAAAATATCAAATACCTGGGAATAAACTTAATGAAGGAGGTGAAGGACCTATACAAAGAAAATTATAAAACATTGTTAAAGAAATAGAAGAAGACACAAAGAAATGGAGAGACATCCCTGCTCACGACTGGAAGAAGTAACATTACTAAAATGGCCATCCTAATGAAAGCAATATATAGAGTCAACGCAATGTTGATAAAAATCTCAGAACAAATATTGATGAAATTCACATGGAATCACAAACTTCAAACTATACTACAAAGCCATAATAATTCAAACAGTATGATACTGGAACAAAAACAGACTCACAGACCAATGGAGTCGAATAGAAAATGCAGAAATAAAGCCACACATATATGGACAACGAATCTTTGGGAGAGGAGCAAAGACTATGCACTGGAACAAGGACAGTTTGTTCAATAAATGGTGCTGGGAAAACTGGAGAACCACATGCAAAAATTTGAAACTAGACCACTACCTCTTATCATGCACAAAAATCAACCCAAAATGGTAAAAAAATTGAACATAAGACCTGAAACCACAAAATATAGAGAAAAAAATATAGGTAAAACACTACATGAATATATCTCAGTAACATCTTTAAAGACTTATCCCCCAAAGCAAAGAAAGTGAAGAAAAAGATGAACAGTTGGGAGTACATCAAACTAAAAAGCTCTGTACAACAAAAGAGACATTAACCAAAACAAAGTAACAGCCTACTGTTTGGGAGAAAATTTTGCACACAACACAACTGAAAAGGGACTGATCACAAAGATCTACAAAAAACTCACATGACTCACCAAAAACAAAGTAAACAATCCAGTCAAAAAAATGGGCAGAAGAGCCAAAAGGACACTTTCCCAAAGAGGAAATGCAAATGGCCAAGTATATGAAAAAAGTGTTCAACATCCCTTATAATAAGCAAAATACAGATCAAAAAAACAATGAGATACCGCCTTACACCAGTAAGAATGGTACATATTGGGCCTCCCCTGGTGGCACAGTGGTTGAGCCCTGGGCTGCGAGGCTGCCCGCAGCCTCTGCAGAGCCAGTTCGTTCCCCAGCAGCCGGCGAGGGAGGGTTCCACAAAAAAAAAAAAAAAAAAAAAAAAAATGGTACATATTAAAAAAACAGGAAACAATAAATGTTGGTGAGGATGTGGGAAAAAGGACCTTTCCTACACTGCTGGTGGTAATATTAACTGGTCCACCACTATGGAAAGCTGTGTGGAGGTTAAAAATGGAGCTACCATATGACCCAGCAATTCCACTCTTAGAAATCTACCCAAACAACACAAAAATATTAATTCAAAAGGATACCTCCACACCTATGTTTATTGCACCACTACCTATAATAGGAACGATATGGAAACCATCCAAATGCCCAAAAATAGATGACTGGATCACAAGGACATGGTATACATGCACGATGGAATACTATTCAGCAACGAAAAACCATAAACTCATGCCATTCGCAGCAACATGGATGGAGCTAGAAGGGATTATATTCAGTGAAATAATCAGAAGCAAAAAGAAAAATATAGGATGCTTTCGCATATAGGAAGGAATATAGGGGAACCAAAAATGGATCAGGGAAAAAAATAATAACAATAAATTTAAAAATTAGTAGGCAATAATAAATCAGACATTCTTCAGGGGAGGGGAAGGCAGAGGGAATAAAACAGAGAAGGGCAGGCACAAGGGACTATGGTGATGTTGCATGGGTGAATATAGGGACTACAATGAGAGAAGAAAGCAAACATTGTACAGACGAACAATGATGTAAACTATATATAAATAAATTATATATATAAAAATGTATTTACTAAAAAAAAAATTCTATTCTTCTAATCTCAGATTTCCCTCCCAGTTCAATGATATCTCATATCAAATAGCCATCCAATCCCTATCCTACGAACAAGAGGGCATTAAGCTTTCTGGTGTCACAGAGTAATGTAAACCTCACCTTGGCTAGACTTGTGATTTAAGGATTTTCTTTTTTTAATAGGTTTTTGAGTTTTTTTTAAGTTTTAGGGTCAAAGCAAAACTAAATATTAAGTACATGTTGCCATATGTCCCCTCCCCACCCACATGAAGTCTCTCCGACCATTAGGAACCTCACCTTCTGTTGTGTTCCATTTCTTACAACTGATGTAACAACACTGACCTTATATATAAAATGCATAGATTACATCAGTATTCCCTCAAGTGATGCACATTCTATGGATTATTTTTTTAAGATTTACTTTTTAAAACCTAAATAAGGGACCAGGAAAAAGAGTAATTGTAAGAAAGAAAAAATCAAAATGAACAAACAACTATGAACCAGAGATACACTATGGGGGCGGGGGGCGGGAGGAAATGGGTTAAAATAAGGGGTTGCAATTGTTGGGGAATATAAAAATAAAATTAAAAAGATTTATTTTTTATTTATAAAATAGCTGGGGTACAGGTCAGAAACGTGGGAGGGTGAGAGATAAAAAGAGGAGGACATGTATTTAACATAGTATCACAAGAATACATTCACCGTCCTAAAAATCGGTGCTGCATTACTCATCTCTTCTATCCCACCCCTGACAACAACTGATCAGTGGTTGAGACAAAACTACAGCTAATATCATACTAAAGCACCAACAACCAAGTAACGAATCATCAAGGCACAGAAAAATCCCAATACCCTGAACAAGCACCCCAGATCTTTACCTAGAATAACCATCCTCTGAATCAACACAGCTCGGGATTCTAGAACGACGGATTACTTTTGCCGCTTCTAGAACGCAATAGAAATAGACACTTTTGAATCGCTGATGTCATATTTTTCTTCACATGAAGCTGCTCCTGAATACAACTTCTCTCACTTGCAAATCCAAACCCCAAGTAATTCTAGGTCACACGCTGGTCTGCCCTCAAGCCTTTTGTCCTTGTCTGAGCAGGGCCTCCTTTTATAATATTTTCTTCCATTTGTTATCTGCATTACACACAAAGGAGGACAGCATGAGAAATGGTTCATCAGATTGTGAGTTTTATTTAGAACATATAGAGGAGAAATGTCTGTATTACATACACCAACCATCTCACTCTGTCCCACTGATGACACAGAACTAACTACTCAATACCAGATAAGTATTGGCATATGAGCTACCCAATACAATGTTACAGAGCAAGGAGAAGCTATACATATATTTGTACCATGGAACTTTGGAAATCCTACTTTGGAGATGGGATGTTCGTGCCTGGATCCTGACAGAATGGGGTGACAAGGAGAGGAGAGGTCGGCGACAACATTACCAGAAGGGGAAGGAAGAGAAAAGGAGATGACAGGGGCGTCAGCTGAATGGGACTTGTGGACATCACAGCAGAAGCCTGATGGTCTGTCCTTCCTCACAAAGGAATGAAGCAGATCTGGTAAGGAGGAGGCACAGAAACAAATCCATTGACAACTGCGGTGGTGTCAATGTCCTTGGGGTCAATAACAGACTTCAAGGTAAACTTCTGTAAGATGGTGGTCAGGAATAAAAACAGCTCCATGCGGGCCAGGCCCTCTCCTGCACATGCCCGTTTTCCTGAAAATAACAAGCACACAGAGGAGATGATCCTTGAACACTGTGTTTCTGGCCTCAGAAAGAGAATGTGCAATAACTATTTGATGAAAGCTGAGGTATGATGGAAGGCAGGATGGTTGGATAGATAGATGGACAAAGGGCGGACAGGAGTGCAATCCATCTAATGTTAATGAATAGGTATCCTCCTTTCAACAAATGTTTACTTATTATCATTACTGTGCCAAACACTTAAGTATTCTCACATTACAATCACCTGTTGAACAACTCAATTTTCCATCAATATTTTTCTAGAAACACATACTTTGTTTTGTTTTCTGCTGCATGGATCTGGTGTTCATGATCTTCCTCGTCTTCATAGTCTCAGTTCTCCACTCCAAGTAGACCTGCTCTTTAGCAATCTCCAACACACCGTGAAATTTCAGGTTTTATATTACAGTGCTGTTCCTTTGCACAAGATGCACTAATCTTATATTTTCAGATGCACTAATCTTATAATCTTATATTTTCTCGATCTAAATCAATTCTCAATTTGAAGAACTGGATTAATTCCCCAATTCTGCAGTGATCTGGCTCAATAAAAAAACTGCATCATGAGGAGGGAAAGTGCATGGACACAGGGATGTCCTGCTAATGGTCAAGAGCACCTGCACCAGCCTTGGAAGGTTTCTATGGAAGTTCCAAACAATCCTCACAAGGTATTTTGTCTTCAGATGCACAAAGAATACAAAAGATACACTACCTGCTGAAAAAGCCATGAAGTAGTCACTCTTCTTAAAGTTGCCACTCTCGTCCAGGAAGTGGCCAGGGTCAAACACCTCTGGGTTGGGGAATTCTTTGCTACTATGCAGCACAGAAGTCAGCGACGTCAATATGGTTGTGCCCTGGAAAAAATTATTTAAACTATGCCCACGAAAAGGTACAAATCAGTCAGTCAAATCTTACCATTTAAAGAAGAAAAAACCTAACCACGAAGGAAAGGACATTCTAAGTCAGAGAGAACAAGCAATAAATAAGAACCAGCATAACACCAGTGGCCTGATGCTGCTAAGTGGCATCTGTAGTATTGAGTACCCAGACCCTCAGTGCCAGACCTCTGAAGCCATCCTGCTCATCACATTTAGACCTGGGGGTATTTCCTTGCCAGTATCTTGATTTTATCATTTCAGTGTTTACTCATCTCATACATGGATTATGATCGCAAATGGAAATCTTTATCCAAGTTTGAAATGTTTGGAGTTGTAGACCTTTTGTAAATAGACAATCGAATTAAAAATAACTTATGTGATAATAAAGTAAGTACAGTAACAACTCATTGCTTTTTTATCATGGCCCCAGCGAGCTGTTTGTATTAATTCAAAAATATGGCATAGGACCTCCCTAGTGGCACAAGGGGTTAAGACGCAATCTATAAAGCTATCTGCAGCCACTGCAGCACAATTTCGATCACCAGCCAGGGAGCTACCCACATGGCGCTGCAGACCTCTCCTGACTTGCCCGCTGCTCCCCTCTGCACTGTCAATCTGCCTGTTCTGTTCCCCACTCTGTCTCTGGTGAATCCTCTCACCCCCCACATCTCTGGCCTGTACCCCAGTTTTGTATGAATAAATAAAACTTCAAAAAAATATATGGCATTGATTTCATCACAGATTGATCCCAGCCACAAACACAGAAAGGATGACAAAATTAGAAATATAGTCATTTTGAACAATTCTGTTAGGATCACTAATTTAATCGAGTGTGATCAAGGGATTCTAGTATTGGAGGAATGATTAGACAGCACGATACTCACATATTCCTAAAGCACCATAACACAGATTTTGATTAATGAATGTAAAATCCACAACCTTTGCCAAGGGAGAGATCTGACAAGTACCATGTTATCATGAGGGGAACATAGCATGGCCATAATGGAATAAGTGACTTCAGGTACCCTCAGCTGCCTCATTGGGTTTCAGTGGGCCATACAGAGCACTTATGTGCTTCTCTTGGCAAAATCATAATGGGAATCTAGTCTCTAGAAAACATAACTCTGAATTGAAAACCCAGAAATAAAGCCACACATATATGGTCAACTGATCTGTGACAAAGGAAAAGAGATTACGCAGTGCAAAAAGGAAAATCTTTTAAATAAATGGTGCTGGCAAAATTGGACCGCTAAATTCTAAAGAATGAAACTAGATTATTACCTCACAGCACACACAAAATTCAACTTAAAATGGGGCCTCCCTGAACATTTTGGCACACAACACTGATAAAGGACTTATCACCAAAATCTACAAAAAGCTGATGAAACTCAACAAAAACAAAATAATCCAGTCAAAAAATGGGCAGAAGAACTAAAAAGAAACTTCTCTGAAGAGGAAATGCAAATGGCCAACAGGCATATGAAAAAATGTTCAACATCACTTGTAATCAGGGAAACGCAAATCAAAACTACAATGAGATACCATCTTACACCAGTGAGAATGGCACATATTAAAAAAACTAGCAACAACAAATGTTGGCGAGGATGTGGAGAAAAAGGAACTCTCCTGCACTGTTGGTGGGAGTGCAAACTGGTCCAACCACTATGGAGAGCTGTGTGGAGATTTCTTGACCTAGTAAACATAGAGCTTCTATATGATCCAGCTATTCCACTCCTAGGTATTTACCCAAAGGACACAGAAACATCAATTCCAAAGAGCACCTGCACCCTTATGTTTATAGCAGCACTGTTTACAATAGCTAATCTTTGGAAACAACCCAAATGCCCCAAAATAGATGACTGGCTCAAGAAGATGTGGTACATATACACCATGGAATACTACTCAGCATTCAAAAAAGATAAACACATGCAATTTGCAGCAACATGGATGAAGCTGGAAGGGATCATGCTCAGCGAAATAAGCCAGAAAGAAAAAGAAAAATACTGGATGGTCTCACTCATAGCAGGAATCTAGAAAACTTAAATAAGGGAACAGGAAAATGAATAACTATAAGAAAGTGAAAATCAAAATCAACAAACAACTATGAACCAGAGACACTCTATGAGGGGTGGGGGTCGGGGAAAGGAGGATTTGGGGTCAAAATAAGGGGGCTGCAATTGTATGGGGAATATAAAAATAAAATTTAAAAAAAAATGATCCCACATTAAGACAATAAATAAATTTTTAAAAAAATAAACAAATAAATAAATAAAAGATGGGACCTCCCTGGTGGCGTAGAGGTTAAAGTTTCAGGACTATCAAGCTATTGCCAGCCACTGCAGTGTGAGCTTGATCCCCAGCCATGGAGCTAACCCACATCCTGCAGCAGACCTCTCCTGTCTCGGTCACTGCCCCCCTCAGCAGAGTATCTCAATAGATCTGCTTGCTCTCCTCCCTGATATGTCTCTACTGAATCTGCTTACTCACTGGCCTATGTCCCTGTTCTTACATGCATAAAAAAAAAGCTATAAAAAAAAAAAATCAACTCCACCTGGAGAAAAATGTATATGTGGCCTAGCAGTTAAGTCTCAGCGTTACCACCATGAAGGCCCATGGAGAGCGCCTGAGTTTGATCCCCAGCCAGGGAACTAATCCACATGGGGCAGCAGAAATCTCCTGTTTTACCCAGTCCTCCCCTTAGTAGATCTGCCTTTTTTGTTCCCTACGCTTTCTGTTGAATCCTCTCACCCTTCCCCCTGAACCTCTGGTCTACACCCCAGTTCTTCTACACATAATAAATATAATAAATAAAAATCTTACAATAAAGGAATGATTCTTTATAAAAAAGGCTTTAATGTAAGACCTGAAACCAGAAAATATATGGAATAAAACACATAGGCACAATACTCCACAACATACATCTCAGAAACATCTTTCAGAACTCATCCCAGAAGCACAGAAAATGAAGGAAAAGATAAACAGCTGGGACTACTACAAACTAAAAACTTCTGTACAGCAAAAGAGACAATATCAAAACAAAAAGACAATCCACAGATTGGTACAAAATATCTGTACTCCACACAATCGATAAAGGACTTAAATCAAAGATCTACAAAGAGCTTACAAAACTCAGGAAAAATAAACAACCCAGTTAAAAAATGTTGGCGCAAATGCAAGGAGAAAATGGAACACTCCTGCACTGCTGGTGGGGTGCAAAATGCTCCAACCACTATGGAAAGCTGTGTGGAGATTCCTCAGCCTGCTAAAGATGGCGCTTCCATATGATCCAGCAATTCCACTTGTAGGTACTTACCCAAAAGACACAGAATCATTCATTCAAAAGGGCACCTGCACCTCTATGTTTATTGCAGCACTATTTACAATAGCTAAGCTATGGAAACAACCCAAATGCCCTAAAATAGATAACTGGATCAAGAAGATGTGGTACATATACAAAATGGAATACAGCAATCAGAAAGATAAACTCATGCAATTTGCAGCAACATGGATGGAGCTAGAAGAGATCATGCTCAGTAAAATAAGTCAGAAAGAAAAAGAAAAATACGGGATGGTCTCACTCATAGCAGGAATTTAGAAAACCTAAATACGGGACCAGGAAAAAGACTAATTATAATAATGAAAAAAATCAAAATCGACAAGCAACTATAAACCAGAGACATACTATATGGGGGGAGGAGGGTGATAGGAGGTATTATGGTCAAAATAAGGTGGGCAGGAACTGTATGGGGACTATAAACAAGATGAAAATGCATATTGCGTACTGTGCAAAAATGAAAAAGATGTAAAAAATATATAAAATAAATAAAATAAAAATTGAGCTGTTTCTCATTAAAAAAAATAAATAAATAAAAATGGGCTTAGCAAATAAAAAGGCAATTCTCCAAAGAAGAAATGCAAATGGCCAAAAGATACATAAAAACATGCTCAACATTACTTATAATCAGGAAAATGCAAATCAAAACCACAATGAAATACCACCTCACACCAGTGACAAAGACCTATATTAAAAAAACTGGCAACAACAAATGCTGGCAAGGATGTGGAGAAAAGGAACCCTCTTACACTGCTGGCGCAAATGTAAACTGGTCCAACCACTATAGAAAACTGTGTGGAGGCTCCTCAAAGGACTGAAAATCAATCTACCATATGACCCAGAGATTCCACTGCTAGGAATCTAACCAAAGGACGCAAAAACATTAAACATTAACTGAAAAGGAACCCTGCATTCCTATGTTTATTGCAGCATTATTTATAATAGGTAAGATATGGAAACAACCTAAATGCCCCAAAACAGATTCCTGGATTAACAAGATGTGTGTATATATATACACAAAGGAATACTTTTCAGCAATCAAAAATGATAAACTCATGCCATTCACAGCAACATGGATGGCACAAGAAGGGATTATACTCAGTGAAATGAGTAAGAAGGAAAAAGAAAAATATCAGATGTTTTCAATTTACAGGAAGAATATAGGGAAACCAAACTAAGGGTCAAAAAAAAGAGAAAGGGAAAATTTGCAGGCAAACTATAGATGTAGGGATGCAGCAAGGGAGGGGGAGAGAGATGGCTCAGATAAGGGGAGGGGAGAGCACAAGGGACTGTAGTGATGGTTCATGGGTGGTGTGGTGGTGGGAGATTTATGGGGACTAGACCTGAGCTGAGAAATCAAATATAGTATGAAAATGAATAATGTAAGAATATAAAAATAGACGGTACAGGGCCTGCCTGGTGGCGCAAGGGGTTAAGCACCACACTAAGAAGCAACCTGCAGCCTCTGCAGCACGAATTCGATCCCCGGCCAGCCAGGGAGCAACCCACATGGCGAAGCAGACCTCTCCTGTCTCGCCCGCTGCTCCCCTCAGCAGTTTATTTCAGTTAGTCTGCCTGTTCTGTTCCCTGCTCTGTTTCTGGTGAATCCTCTCACACACACCCTCCCTCCCTGCATCTCTGGCCTGTACCCCAGCTCTTGTATGCATAAATAAATAAATCTTTTTTAAAAAAAGCGGCACAAAATAGAACAATGTAAGAAAATTTTTTTAAAAATTTTAAAAGCCAGCAAAATAACCATGGCAGATTAAAGATAGTTATACTCTCTTATCCAAAAAAAAAAAAAAAAAAAAAAAAAAAGACAGGGAGGAAGTGAGAGAAAATCGGTGTCCCTGCTATCTTTCCAGATCAAGGTCAACATATTTGTGGACAACACCAAATTTACTATCAACATATCAGCAATGAAAAATGTTTTTTGAGTGTACTTTATTTTAATTATGATAATAAACATAAAACTTACCACCTTAGCCATCTGTAAGTGTACAGTTCAGTAGTGTAAAATATGTCATTGTTGTGAAACACATCTCCAGAATTCTTTCATCTTGTAAAACAAATTCTATACCCATTAAATAAAAACACCTTTTCTCCCTCAAAAATAAAAAGATACAGCAAATATATTCTCATCAAATGTTGTTCAAACAATGGATATTCATACAGAATCATGACCACTGTTTCAACACTACTTTTACCAAAGTAAAAATTACTTGAACGGATCAGTACTAAACAAAGGAGGTAAAACGTTGATGGATTCCACGCTACAATGGCAGATCAGCACTGGTGTCAGAAGCTCCAAGCACCATAAAATTTAAAATGTTTACAGTATGGCCCACTAGAGAAAGTTTTTACCAACGTCTGTCTTAGACCATACCTTGGTCCATGGATCCAGGTTTGAGAGCAGAAATCATTATGTAATGATAGAAGGCACATTCAGCTGCGCAGTATTGCATATTCTATGTCAGTGTATCCCAAGCAGAGGGGAATGATCATTCCCAATCAGAGCAAATGGGAAAGATGGACAATCCTACTTACCCCCAGGCCCTATTATTATTGACCTTGAAATAGGAGAATGAGTTCAATGACTCTTTGACCCAACTATAAACACAGGAAGTATTTTCTTCATTATGTCCTTTGGTGAAAACAGTGAATGTGATCCTAATCCTTGAAACAAAGCTGCAATTATCAGGCAAGTCCCATGATCTCTTAGTAAAGCCATTAATTCTCTGTTCTCCAAAGACGAGCATTAGTCTTGCATCTTATTATATTCTTTCCTCAACAAAATACTAATGTTAATTTATCTCATTTTTAAATTTTATTATTTTTTTATATATTTTATTTTATTTTATTTTTTAAGATTTATTTATTTATACAAGCACGGGGTATAGTCAGAAGCACAGGAGGGTGAGAGAATTCACCAGAGCCAGAGCGGGAAACAGAACAGGCAGACTGACGAAATACACTGCTGAGGGGAGCAGTGGGCGGCAGAAGAGGTCTGCTGCACCATGTGGGACCCTCGCCCGGTGGCCAGAGACCGAACCTGCGCTGCATCGCAACCCAGCGCTCAACAGCTGCGCCACCGGGGAGGCCCTCATTTTAAATTTTAATAGTAAATATCCTGGCTTCAAATTAAATAGTAGTTTGCAGAATACCAAGTGGGAGGTGTGAATAGACACAGAAATTATGCATTAGAAAGCACTGGATGGAATAAGAACACACAGATCAATGGAAGAAAACTGAGAGTCCTGAAATACACCCCAACACATAAGGAGAATTAATCAAGACCAAGAAGTCAACAGTAAATGATAGAACAAGCAAAATCTCTTCAGTAAATAGTGCTGGGAACACTGGACAGCCCCATGCAAAATAATGAAAGTAGACCACCATCTCACAGAAGTCTCTTACAAATAGAAATAGGAAAGTCCTGAACAAAATGTAGCCACTCAAATCAAGCCGTGTGTATACTTAAAAGAGATATCTACCAGGAAAAGTGAGGCGAATATGGAAAGCCATACCAACAGAGACAGAAACTGATATTATAAACTTGATATACATTCTGACAAAAAATGATAAAAAATAAGAGGATACAGTTCCTAATATGATGAAGAGTATCTTCCAAGATATACAAAAGACAACCTTTCCAACAGTGAGATGATAAATTTCCACTCTCCTACATATCAGAAAGGAAATAAAGATAGCAGCATGATATATGCAGAAATTACAAAGTAGTCTAGGAACAAAGTATCAGTAATCACTCTAAAGTTAAAAGGTTTTTGGACCGCCCTGGTGGCGCAAGTGGTTAAGTGTCAGCACAATGAAGCAATCCGCAGCTACTGCAGCACGAGTTCTGCAGCATGAGTTTGATCCCTGTCCAGGGAGGTGACCTACATGGCACAGCAGACATCTCCTGTCTCACCTGCTGCTCCCCTCAGCAGTGTATTTCAGTCAATCCGCCTGTTCTGCTCCCCACCCTGTCACTGGTGAATCTTCTCACCCCCTGCACCTCTGGCCTGTACCCTAGTTCTTGTATGCATAAATAAACAAATCTTAACAAAATAAAAAGGTTGTCCGTGTAAGGTCATCAGAGTTTGAAAGTGATTTTACTTCACTATGACAGATAAAAGTAATGTAAAGGGACTTAAAGATTATTGTGACAAGGGCCTCCACAGTGGCGCAGCGGTTGAGTTCTGTGTTGCAAAGCTGCCCAAAACCTCTGCAGCACCGGTTCGATCCCCGGCTGCTCCCCGGCCACCGGAGGAGGGTCCCACATGGCGCGCAGAGCTCTCCTGCCGCCTGCTGCTCCCCTCAGCAGTGTACTTTGGTCCTTCTGCCTGCTCTGCTCCCCGCTCTGGCTCTAGTGAATTCTCTCACCCTCCCGCGCTTCTGACTGTACCCAGTGCTTGTATAAATAAATAAATAAATCTTTAAGGAAAAAAAAAAGATTATTGTGACAACAATAACATTAAGTATTTAGGAAAAATCAAAAACTAAATTTACAAGCCAATGTACTAAAATAAAGAGAATATTAAAGAAAAATTCAATAACTCTGAATTGATCTAATATAATCCAGAACTCCCTTTTGGAATATTGACTCAGTGGTGCTAACATTATTTGGTAATATAAATAGTAAGAGTAGCCACTCATTAAAGAGACAGAACAAATGTGAAAGACTTATAGTGCCGATGCCCAAAACTAACATCAAACTTCGTGGTCTCAAATGTAAACAACACAAAACTCATCAACTTGTCACATATATGATTTTTATATTTTGCTCAGCTTGTCTGGAGGACTGGACCCATGCTGTGAAAAGAGGAACTTCTGAGCAGAATCATGATGTCAGTAAAGATACAACCAACCTACCTTGGGGATGAGATAGTTCCTGAATCTGGTGTCACGGGTCACTGCATGGGGCAGGTTCACGGGGAGGAGGTCAATGTATCTCTGGACCTCATGCACCAAGGCTTCCATGTAGGGCATGTGGCTCTTGTCCTGCATGCTGGGGCTCCGGTGTCTGCCAATCACTCGTTCTATCTCCTCCTGCGCCTTAGCTGACAAAACACAAGTAAGACTGATGAGAAAAGAGAACACCTATTATATCAGTCCCCCGACATCATTATTAGCATCAATATGTACCAAGAAATACACCTAGACATAAAGAGGTAATTGCATCATATATATATATATATATGCCAACCAAGAATACTCTATACCGCAAAGCTCTCCTTCCACTATGAAGAAAGAATAAGGACTTTCCCAGACAAACAGGAACTCTGCAATTTCATTACGACTAAACCACCACTCCAAAAAATACTACAAGGAATCCTAAAGCCAGAACCTCAGAGGGATGAATAACAACGAAAGAAGGCCAAAAAAAAAAAAGTTATTAAAAGAATAAATAAATAAAATCAAAGGAAAGACAAACACAATGGCAAATACAGACGTTAACATATCAATATTAACTCTAAATGTAAATGGACTAAACTCTTCAATAAAAAGACACAGAGTCGCAGGCTGGATTAAGAAACAAAATCCAACCTTTTGCTGTCTCGAGGAAACACATTTAGCTACAAAAGATAAAAATAGACTCAAAGTTAAAAGATGGAAAACAATCCTACAAGCAAATGGACCAAAAAAGAAAGCAGGAACAGCTATACTTATATCAGATAAAACAGGTTTCAAACTCAAAAAGATAAAAAGAGACCCCAACAGTCACTACATTATGATCAAGGGGACAATACTTCAAGAAGAAATAACACTCATTAACATATATTCACCAAACAAAGGAGCACCAATATATATCAGACAACTATTGTCATCTCTGAAAACAGACATCAGAGAAAACACATATGTAGTAGGAGATTTCAACACACCACTATCAACAATGGATAGATCAACGAGACAAAAAATAAGTAAAGACACTAACGCTCTAAATAAGGATCTAGAGATCTTGGGCTTAGATCCAAGAAAAACGGAGTACACATTTTTCTCAAGTGCACATGGATCATTCTCCAGGATCGATCACATACTGGGACACAAGACAAACATCAACAGATACCCCAAGATTGAAATCATACCAACCATCTTTTCTGACCATGAAGGCATCAAACTAGAAATAAACCATAAAAAGAAGGCAAGGAACTCTCCTACCTCGTGGAGATTGAAAACCACACTACTGGAAGACCACTGGATTAATGAGGAGATCAAAGAAGAAATTAAAAAATTCTTTTTTTTTTTTTTATTAATAGAGGCATGTTTATTTATTTGTTTGTTTTGTTTATACATGCACTGGGTACAGTCAGAAGCACGGGAGGGTGAGAGAATTCACCAGAGCCAGAGCGGGGAGAAGGACCGAAGTACACTGCTGAGGGGAGCAGCGGGCTGCAGGAGAGGTCTGCGCGCCATGTGGGACCCTCCTCCGGTGGCCGGGGAGCAGCCGGGGATCGAACCGGCGCTACAGAGGCCGCGGGCCGCTTCGCAACCCAGTGCTCAACCGCTGTGCCACCAGGGAGGCCCTAAAAAATTCTTTGAGTTGAATGACAAGGAGGACACCAATTTCCTAAATGTATGGGATGCAGCAAAAGCAGTAATAAGAGGAAAATATATAGCAATAGAGGCTCACATCAAGAAACAAGAAAGAACTCAAAGAAACAACCTAATCTCAAAGCTCAAAGTTCTAGAAAAAGAAAAACAAAAAAACCCCAAAACCAGTAGGAGAAAAGAAATAATAAAAACCAAAGCAGAAATGAATAAAATTGAAACTAAAAAAACAATACAAAATATCAATGAAACCAAGAGCTGGTTCTTCAACAAAATCAATAAAATAGACAAACCTCTAGCCAGGCTCACAAAGGAAAAAGGGAGAAAGCACAAATACACAGGATCATAAATGAAAGAGGAGAAATCACAACGGACACAGCAGAAATCAAAAGAATAATCAGTAACTACTGTAAACAGTTATATGGAAACAATTTCAACAATCTAGAGGAGATGGACAAATTCCTACAACTCTACAATCACCCAAAGCTAGTAAGAAGAAATAGAACACCTAAACAGACCAATTACAAGCAGCAAAATGAAATGATAATCAAAAACCTCCCCCAAAACAAAAGCCCAGGACCTGATAGATTTACAAATGAATTCTACCAAACATTCAGAGACGGTTTAGTGCCTATTCTTCACAAACTCTTCCAAAAAATTGAGAAGGAAGGGACAATACCAAACACCTTCTCTGAAGCCAACATTACACTAATGCCAAAACTGAACAAGGACACACAAAAAAGGAAAACTACAGGCCAGTCTCCCAAATGAACACTGATGCAAAAATCCTCAATAAAATTTTAGCTACCAGAATCCAACAATGTATCCATAAGATAATTCACCACGACCAAGTAGGATTCATTCCAGGGACACAAGGATGGCTCAACATCTGAAAATCAATCAGTTATCCAACACATCAACAAAAAGAAATATAAAAACCATATGATAATATCAATAGATGCTGAGAAAGCTTTCAACAAAGTGCAACACCCATTCATGATAAAAGCCCTTGAAATTCTTGGGATACAAGGAACATACCTCAACATCATAAAGGCCATATATGACAAGCCAACAGCCAGTATCATTCTCAATGGTGAAAAGCTGAAAGCATTTCCATTAAGATCTGGAACAAGACAAGGATGCCCACTCTCACCACTGCTTTTCAATATAATACTGGAAGTCCTAGCCAGAGCAATGAGACAAGAGAAAGACAAACAAGGAATCCAAATAGGAAAAGAAGAAGTCAAACTATCTCTATTTGCAGATGATATGATAATATACTTAGAGAACCCCAAAAACGCCACAGAAAAACTATTTCAACTAATCAATCAGTTCAGTAAAGTGGCAGGATACAAAATCAACACGCAAATGTCAGTAGCCTTCCTATACACAAAAAACAAATCTGAAGAAGAAGAAATCAAAAAAACCATCCCTTTTATTATCAAAAAAAAAAATCAAATACTTGGGAATAAATCTAACAAAAGAGGTAAAGGACCTATACAAACAAAGCTATAAAACACTGTTAAAAGAAAAGAAGAAGACACAAAGAAATGGAAAGACATCCCCTGCTCATGGATTGGAAGAATAAACATTATAAAAATGGCCATCCTACCAAAAGCAATATACAGATTCAATGCTATTCCAATCAAAATTTCAATGTCATTCTTCAAAGAAATAGAACAATTGCTGATGAAATTTATATGGAATCACAAAAAACCCCAAATAGCCAAAGCTCTCCTGAAAAAAAAAAGAAGGAAATGGAGGCATCACACTCCCAGACTTCAAACTATACTACAAAGCCATAATCATCAAAACTGCATGGTATTGGAACAAGAACAGACATACAGACCAATGGAATTGAATAGAAAATCCAGAAATAAACCCACAGATTTATGGTCAACTAATCTTTGACAAAGGAGCAAAGACTATGCATTGGAGCAAAGAAAGTTTGTTCAATAAATGGTGCTGGGAAAACTGGGTCGCTACATGCAAAAGAATGAAGCTTGACTACTACCTCACACCATACACAAAAACCAACTAAAATGGATTAAAGAACTAGACATAAGACCTGAAACCATAAAATACATAGAAGGAAATATGGGCAAAACACTACGTGATATGCACATCAAAGACATCTTTACAGACTCATCACCCAAAGCAGTGATAGTGAAGGCAAAGATCAACAGCTGGGACTACATCAAACTAAAGAGCTTCTGCACAGCAAAAGAGACAATAACCAAAACAAAGAGAAACCCACCAACTGGGAGAACATTTTTGCACACAACACTAATGATAAAGGACTGACCACAAAAATCTACAAAGAGCTGATGAGACTCAACAACAATAAAGAAAATAATCCAATCAAAAAATGGGCAGAAGAGCTAAAAAGAAACTTCTCTGAAGAGGAAATGCAAATGGCCAACAGGCATATGAAAAAATGTTCAACATCACCTGTAATCAGGGAAATGCAAATCAAAACTACCATGAGATACCATCTTACACCAGTGAGAATGGCACATATTAAAAAAACTAGCAACAACAAATGTTGGCGAGGGTGTGGAGAAAAAGGAACTCTTCTGCACTGTTGGTGGGAGTGCAAACTGGTCCAACCACTATGGAGAGCTGTGTGGAGATTTCTGGACCTACTAAACATAGAACTTCCATATGATCCAGCAATTCCACTCCTAGGTATTTACCCAAAGGACACAGAAACATCAATACCAAAGAGCACTTGCACCCCTATGTTTATAGCAGCACTATTTACAATAGCTAAGCTTTGGAAACAACCCAAATGCCCAAAAATAGATGACTGGATCAAGAAGATGTGGTACATATATACCATGGAATATTACTCAGCATTCAAAAAAGATAAACACATGCAATTTGCAGCAACATGGAAGGCGCTGGAAGGGATCATGCTCAGTGAAATAAGCCAGAAAGAAAAAGAAAAATACCGGATGTTCTCACTCATAGCAGGAATCTAGAAAACTTAAATAAGGGACCAGGAAAATGAATAACTATAAGAAAGCGAAAATCAACAAAATCTAGGAACCAGAGACACTCTATAGGGGGTAGAGGGTGGGAGGGGAGGGAGGGGAGGGATTGGGGTCGAAATAAGGGGGTTGCAATTGTGCAACTGTATGGGGAATATAAAAATAAAATTTATTATTAAAAAAAATTATTAGAAACAATTAAGTGAATACAGCAAAGTGACATGTTACGAAATCAACATATAAAAACAATGGTCTTTTATATATAATTAATATGTAGCAAAAGAAACTAAGACAATAACTCCATTTATAATTGCTTCAAAAAGAATTAAACACCTCAGAATCACCCTGACAAAGGAGGTAAAAGACCAATACAATGCGAAGTAGAAAATGTCATTAAAGCACCTAGAGAACAACAAAAGGATATAGAAGGGTACCCCATGCTTATGGATGAGGAAAATCAATAGAATCAAAATGACTATCATGTCTAAAATGATTCACAAACTTAATGAAATCCCCATAAAAATACCAGCAATACTTCTCAAAGAAATGAAACAAAAAATAGTGAAATTTATATTGAACCATGAAAGGTCTAAAATTGCAAAAGTAACCCAAAGAATAAAGGAGAGAAATCTAGATATCACATTACCTGACTTAAAACTTTACTACAAAGCAACAGTATTAAAAACAAGATGTTACTGGTACAAAAACAGATACACAGACTGATGAGAGAGACTTGGAAGCCCAGAAATAAATCCATAGAGGTACAAGCATCAAATCTATGATAAAACTTTCATGACCATAAAACTGGGACAAGACAGTTTTTGAACAAATGGTGCTGAGAAAACTCGAAAGCCATATAAAAAAAATAAAGTTGCATTCATTACTCAACTTCACAAGAAAACCTCTATATGAATTAAATTTAGATATATAAGATATAAATTAAGACCTACAACAATGAAATACACACAAAAAAATAACACTGGTGATATGTTCCATCCTATCAACAGTAAAGATACCTCTGGTGACTTACTATCCATGGCAAGGGAATTAAAAACAACAATAAACAATTGAGATTACCTTATCAAAGAGCTTCAAGAAAATATAAGATGATTAAATAGACACCATCCTAAACAGGAGAAAATATTCACATAATATATAACTGATAAGGAATTAATATTCAAGATATATAAATTCAAAAATAAATTTATACAATTCAACAATCAAAAACAAATAATCCGGGCCTCCCCTGGTGGCTCAGCGGTTGAGCGCCGGGCTGTGAAGCTGCCCGCAGCCTCTGCAGCACCGGTTCGATCCCCGGCCGCAGCCGCGGGCGAGGGTCCCACATGGCGCACAGACCTCTCCTGCCGCCCGCTGCTCCCCTCAGCAGTGTATTTCATCACTCTGCCTGTTCTGCTCCCCACTCTGGCTCTGGTGAATTCTCTCACCCCCCGCACTTCTGACTGTACCCAGTGCTTGTATAAACAAATAAATAAATCTTTAAAAAAAAAAAAAAAACAAATAATCCAATTATAAATGGGCAGCAGATAAGAACACAATTCACCCAAGAGGTTACCCAGAGGCCAAAACATGCATGAAAAAAGGTTCATCATCAAGCCTAAAAAGAGAGATGCATATTAAAACTATTCAACACAATGAGATAGCAAGTCACATTTGTGAGAATGGCTCATGGTAAAAAGGTCCCCACAAACATACTGACGAGAATGGGGTGAAAAAGGAATGCTGTACACCAATAGTATACTATTATTGGTAGGAATGTGAACTGTTGCAATCATTATGGAAAGCAATATAGAATTACCTTAAAAATCTAAAAAGGAAATAATGCATAACTCAGCAATTCCACTCGGGTACATATACACAGAATATGACACCATCGAGAAAAAATCCTACATGTTCCACAATGTTCACAGCACATTACTTAAAATAGCAAGAACATGAAAGCAGCCTAAATGTCCACAGACAATTCAATCAAATAAATACACAACACAAAGCATCACATAGTCATAAGGATCATTATTTTGAAAGTTGCATGTTATAAACTGTTTTATAGTTGGAAATAGATATATACAAAAACACATATGCACATAAACATGTCTTAAATTTGATTTGTAAAATAAATGTCTATGAGTTCATAGCTCAAAAAAAGGAAAATAATTATGTCAAGAAATTACAGACACTGCAGGAAAAAAGGAATCAAACATCAAAATAACACAAGAGTTGAAAAATGAATTATATTGAATCTACATGAATCTATATTGTATGCATGTGTTCAACTTATAATAGGACTATTCATCCTACCATGTGCCAAATGCTACCAATTTTCTAGCAGTTTCTTCTGAAATTTATGCTCCATTTCTAAACAGGGACCTCTGTTTCTATTTCTTAACCTGTTTTTAGAAAGTATCTGATTTTCTGGAATGGGAGGTAAGAGTTTACATCTCCATACCCATCTCATACAAAATACACACACACACACACACACACACACACAAGCACATTCTCTTGCTCTCTCCCTTTATTCCTTTTCCACTAATATGTTCACACAATTTTGACTGTTAGAATATTCATTGTACCACCATTCTGAACATACAAACAATTCTTCCTATAAGATGATTATAATTATGTTTCATTTATGGTGTATATATATATTTTTTTAAAGATCATTTTTTTAAAGATTTATTTTTTTATTTATACAGGCACTGGGTACAGTCAGAAGCACGGGAGGGTGAGAGAATTCACCAGAGCCAGAGTGGGGAGCAGAGCAGGCAGAAGGACTGAAGCACACTGCTGAGGGGAGCAGCGGGCGGCAGGAGAGGTTTGCCCGCCATGTGGGACCCTCCTCCGGGGCCGGGGAGCAGCCGGGGATTGAACAAGCACTGCAGAGGCTGCGGGCAGCTTTGCAACCCAGCGCTCAACCGCTGCGCCACCAGGGAGGCCCTCTAGCAACCCGTTTGATATTCATTTTCTTTCACAATACATCCTGATTCCTGGAGCCAATTTTCCCTCTGACATGACTTCAGAAATTAGGATAGAAAAGGAAAAGAGGAAGAACATTTTTTTCAAATATACATTTCTGCTAACATCCTCTTTTAATTCATGCAAATTTGATAGTTATTTTTAAGCCTTATCCTTCACATATGACCCAATTATGTCATACATAAATCAAAATAACTTGCTATTTTTTTCTCCCTGGTTAAGCACTGCACTATGAAGCAATGTGCAGCCACTGCAGCACCAGTATGATCCTGGCCCACCAGGGAGATACCCACATGGTGCAGTAGACCTCTCTTGTCTCACCTGCTGCTCCCCTCAAAAGTATATTTCACTCACTCTGCCTGATCTGCTCCCCACTCTGACTCTGCGAATCCTCTCACCCCCTGCATCTCTGGCCTGTACCCCAGCTCTTGTGTGCATAAAATAATAAATAAATATTTAAAAAAAAAGATTCATTTTAATTTATTTATACATAGAAAAACTGGGGTGTAGGCCAGAGGAGCAGGGGGTGACAGGATCTACCAGAGACAGAGTGGGGAGCAGAACAGGCATCTATTGAAATACACTGCCGAGGGGAGCAGTGGGTGAGACAGGCCATGTGGGTTAGCTCCCTGGACAGGGATGGAACTCATGTCACCATAGTTGCTTACAGCTCGAGAGCACTGAGATGTTAACCCCCGGGCATTCAGGTAGGCTCTATGCACGTCATTCCTTTCCTGTTTCTACCAGCATCCCTGATAAGCAGTCCCAGGCAGATTCATACTGGCTCCCAGTATAAACACTGCCATAAACAAGCTCTCATGAAATGCAGTCACTGCATTTTCCTATTGTCCATGGTGTCTTCACTCCTCCTACTCAATCTCCTGTATTATTTCTTCATTAAACTTGGAAACATTAAGCTGGTCAGATAGATAAATAATGAAGCTTCTAAGAGAAAGAGGAGAGAATGCAGCACTTGCAAAGTCCTTCAGCAACTTCCCTGAAATTCACTCTGTCATACCTGTGACCTCTGGGTGTTTCAGCAGCAGAAGGAGAGCATATCTCAAGGTGGTGCTTGTAGTCTCTGTCCCAGCTCCAAACAAATCAAGTACAGTAATTGCCAAGGTTCCTAAAGTTAACTTCACTTCTTGAATATGCTCCTCCTAGGAATGATTTGATGAAATTACTTAGCAAATTAATTTGCCAAAATTACAGTTAATCCAAAGTAAGTCATATTATTATAAAATTCACCCCCAAAATAAATAGTAAGGCAAAAATAAACAGTTTTAGAAAAACTCCGATATGGTATAAAACACTGGAAATGAGTGGATTCAACCATCATTTTCCAATGCTCACCCCTAAGGCAAGCAAGATAAATTAAAATCTTCACTGGCTTTTTGGCAGAAATTACAACTTTATTCTAAACATAATGAAATTCAAGGAGCCAGCACAGTCAAAATAATTCTGAAAAATTCCAAAAAAGGACTCAGGTTTCTTAATTTCAAAAAAAAACTTCTATAAAGGTAGCATTTAAGACTACCAGAGGATGTACTAATGACATAGGAATGAAATACCTAGGAAATACCTTTCATCAACACAAAAAAGGGCCCTTACATTTTCAGTCAACTGATTATTGACAAGAGCGCCATGATGTCTCATGTGAGAAAAATAGTCTTTTCAACAAATGGTACAGGATTTGTGCTTACAGATATAAACCTCCAACACCATATCTGTGCCAATATTATCAGTTAACTTCTCTCTTCATTCCATCAGCTCTTACCCACCACACACCTCTGTACCTCTGCATATATCATTTACATATGTAAAATTCCCTACCCTGTCATTACTGGAAGTATATTAAGATTTATCTCCAATCAGCAGACATACAAGAAGTCCAGCCAGGCTGAGTCACTTCTTCCATTCTCTCATATACTGTATGCAAAGACCGTGCCCATCTTCATATCATGGCATGAGATTTTGCATTTTCTAAATTGTTTGTAATTGTTTCCATTTCACCTGAAGTGTCACTTTGACCCTCCCATGTAGATTATTAAGAACCTAAAGAACAAGATCAATGCATTCCACTTATTTAGAAAATTAATTTTACCCCTTCCATAATGCTCAGTGTAGAGGCACATACACAGTAGGTACTAAAGAGCTGGGAGGCATTAACTGCCTGACCACTGAAACATTCCAGGTAAATACAGAACAATTCCATGAACCACAACATGCACAAGCAATCAAATAACCCAACTGTCATTAATATTTTACCTGTTCCATTTTGATAAGGAAACAATCAATAAAGTCCCGAGGATTATTAGCATCTAGAGATGCTTTGTGTTCCACTGTTTTCTCCAAAATATAACTTTTTATATATGCAATATTTTTAAATAATTTGTTATGACTCCCTGGAAAAAAGTCAAGAAAAACAGGGAACATATTGCAGATCTAAAAGAGAAAATTAGAGTTTATTAAAAAACAAAATATTTCGTGAAGAATTATGCCATGTGCCAAGCCTAGGTTAGAGATTACTATAAATGTTAATGATCTGTCTTAAGGGAAAACTTTTATTTTATACATACTTAATTTTATCTGCAGATAGACATATTAGAGAGAAAAATTTCTGGCCAGAGAATCAAAATAATCATTTCCTATTATCACACATCATGTTGATAGTATAAAGGCATCTTTATATCAATTCTCTCATTGTTGACATCAACTCTGGAGATATAGGATGGCATAAATTAGTATAATTCAGACAACAGAGATTAACGGAGGTTGGGCAACCTGTTATAAAGCGGAGTACATCCAGCTATTTCTATATGTCTAGTTGCCTTAAACACAGAATGAGCACTTGAGGACTAGGAATCTGGGTTTTGGAGTATAGTAAACGAAACACGAAATAGGATCAATGGGATTGGACTCCAGTTCTGTATTCTGAGCATATGTTTTCTATCTATCTGTAATTGTCTAGGTCATCTTTCCCGCTCTCTGAGACTGAAGTCTAAGCAGGACTGTCCTGCTCACACATTCACTTCATAGCTTGGTGCATCCAGAGGTCAGGACTTTTTAGAGAAAAGAACCTAAACGATTTCTCTGGAAAACAAGATCTTGGCCTCACCTGCATCCATGGAGAGCTAAAAATCTTGATGTTTTCATTAAGTATTTCCATTATGTTTAAAAAAATTGGATCTTTATAATCAAAACGATTCTGGAAAATAATTGAGCAGATAATATTGCAGGGAGCACAAGCCAGAATATAAGTGGGATCACAAGGTGAACCTAAAAACCAAAAACAATTAAAAACATAATTTAAAAAATATATGTACTAATATTTATAAATACATGTGAACATGTGAACACACATACATATATACACATATATACACATACATATATACACATATAAGAAACACTGTTTTGAGATAACAGGTAAACATAATTTAAGAAAGTTAAAGCAATATCTAGCATATTAATTCCTCCAATAGCAATATATTCAAAATGTATAAAATTAACATATCAGGGGATGTAGATTAACACAGCTTCCATGGAACATAGTATAAGGTTTCTATTAAAAAAACAGATCTACCATATGATCTAGCATTGTATCTCCTAGGTATCTACCCGTAGAATGCAATAAAACTAATTTAAAGGGATATTATGCACTGCTATGTTCATTGAAGCAGTATTTATAGTAACCAAGACATAAAAACAACAGTGGTATCCAACAACAGAGCAATGGATAAAGAAGAGATGATGGAATACTATTCAGCTACAAAAAAAATGCTGAAATTCTGCAACAATATGGACAGAACTAAAGGGGACTGGGCTGCACAAAGTAAGTAGAAAGACAAATACTGGATGATTTCATTCACAGGAAATTTGAACTTATAGTGCTGCAGTCAGATAACAAAGAACAGAAGATCATAAGCACCTGATAAACAAACTAGTAGCTTCACTAATTATAAAAACATATGCACAGATGCAAAAAAAATTGCATCCACCGAAAGAAAAATGGTTTAGAGTTTCCAGAATCTCAAGACAGGATGAATGGTGAGGCTATTGCCTTTTACAGAATCAACCCATAGAGACTGACAGAAATGGCTATTTTCACATTTTTGGATCTCAACACAAAATTACAAAACATACAAGGAAGAAGAAAACATGGCTATTCCAAAGGAATAAAATCAATATCTAGAAAGTGATCCTATTGAAATGGAGTAAAAGCAATTGACTGAACAAAGAACTTTGTAAAGTGAGAAAATGACCTTCAAACTCAACAAATGATAAAAAAGAGAAATAATTATTGATGAGATTAGCACCAAGACACGCCTATGTGAATAAAACCTAGATGGCATTATTACTGGCCAGAACTTTAGCCCTGGGCTGGGGAAGTGAAGGTCATATGGGTGTGAGTTCTGACAATATAAACATATCCAAAGAAGTAAAAACACATGTCTCTTGTTCCCATCACAACACTTGGCTAGCAGCCTTGGTGAAATATGCTGCAATATGAAACACAGCTCTCTCACTCTTACAGAGAATGACTCAAACTAAACAGACCTCAGGAGAGAAAGAGATGAAATGACCTTGTATACGGACACTGTAATCATGAGTACACACACACACACCCCGACAACACACACAAGCATACATATACAAAGCTCCCTGACTCTGTGCTGCAAATTCTCCATCTCTGCACAAGAGTTAACAACCACTACTCCTCATGAAAGACTTTGCCACCCTGAAATGTTCCCAACTATGTCACTAGAGAATGTTAAGGTCACAGCTACAAAGCAGAGAATCACCCACCACTGGTTTTTCTCAACTCCTCCACAAGGCAGCAGGCTTCCTCTTGAACTCGGTCCTCAATGCTCCTCTTCCCCATGCCAAAATTCCGCAGGGTCATGAGGCAGAAGCGGCGAATCGTCTTCCATGTATTTCCATTGCTGAAAACGATTCCAACTAGTAGGAGACATATAAACTAGGATGGGTCCTAGTGTAAGAGGAAACTGACACTTGACATCCATGGGGTTGGACAAAGAACACTGAGATATTCAAGTCTCCATTTTCTGTCCTCCCCACTCCCATAAACAATGGTGTATATGTGCACACACACACCTACCATCTCCTTTATTAAGTTTTTCGACCACTGGGGAATAGCCTCTTCCAGCAAAGTCTTCTCCCATATCAATCAGTGCTTCCTTCACTGCTTCATATCCATGCAACACCACAGTGGGCTTCATGCCAAAATACAGAGTGAACACAGGGCCATAGGCTTTGGAGAGCTGGGAAAGAATATGCATATAATAACACAGAAAGTCACTATTTGATAATATAGTATGCCTAAATCAGAATTCTATTTTTATATCTGTTAGGCTGCCCCACATAGCCTGAAATATTTCTGAATTTAAGACATAAATATGAGTGATTGTATTATAACTGCCAGTTAAGGATGACCTGGGTGGCAGGAAATGGCCCAGTAATTGGTACACTGGTTACAAATATCCCCATATCAATACCCCACAGTTTCTTTGCCCCACTTACAAATAAGGAAACTGAGAGAAGACAATCTGAATTCATATCTAGCGTCTCACAGCCAGTAAATAGGAGATCCAAATTTGAACCTCTTAATTGTTCTCTAATCCTTGACTAACTTATCAATCCCTAGTTTTCACCTTTGGACCAAACCCAGCTGACTCCTTCAGGATCACATATAGAGTCCTCCTGTGGGATTCTGGATACAGTAGCCCTGTAATGAATACTAGAAATCTTAATTTAAAATTCAAATCTGGTAATTCTATGCCCAGCCCAGCTTGTCATCTGCTGGTATTACTATCACAGACAGAGTGGGCACCACAGAGGCATTGTCGAGGTGAAGACATCTCACGGAAGAACAATTTCTTCCACCCTGAAACACATCTGTCACGGAGATCAGACACCAGGTAAATGATGTTCCTACAGTTGGGTCCTGACTGATTACTTCCTTTCATTCACTCATGCTGATCCTGAGCCCAGAGCTATTGGCTGACATTGAACAAAATTTGCTTCTTCAGGGAGGTTATCGGAACAAAATACATGGTTTATATAAATATTAGATGACTTTCAGAATAAAATCTATAACCACAAAACACTTCCCTTACCATTTACCTTCAACCAAAATAAAAACAAATGGTAGTAAAACGAAGGGAAGCAACACTCCCATCTTTTGTCACTTTAATTATTTTGATCCTGCCACCCAAAAAGCTATTTTGTCTACTCATTCCACTATTTATAACAACAAAAGACTGGAAAAGGAAAGAGAAATACCAAAAATTAAAAGGAGAAATTTAACTTAAAATAACCTATTTTAACAGCATGCTACTGGGAAAATACTGTTCTTTTTAAAATTGGGGTAGTGAATGAGTAAATTGTCAAAGTTCAAGCTAATTTACTTACCCTTTCAAAGCCACAGGAGGGACATAAAACATACTTACGTTGTTTAAGGATTTGCTGATGTTCTTCACATCTAACTGCAGAATATTTCCAAAAATGGGTAGAGGTGTGGGGCCAGGCGGGAGTTTCCCTCTCTCGGAAGTCTGTTTCCAGAGAGAAAGGAGAAGCAAACAGGAGAGACAGAGCACCAGGACCACAACCAGATCCATCGAAGCTTTCTCCTCTTACTTTGAAAATGTGAGATTGAAATCTAAAACTTTTACAACACTCCCCACTAGGACAAGTGCCACTCTGAGATATAAAGAGACCAATGAGCTGCTCCCACTTTATATTCTACGTGGACTTTGGCCCAATGATAAAAAGAGAATAGTTTTCCTTAGTTCTATTTTCCTTCTGTCCAGTGAACACTCTGGAGATTCTAGTTTAACTGTACTGGAGTAAGGTACAGGTAGTGATAATTTAAGGGGGAAAAAAATGTGGTTCCAACGTGCAGCCAGGTTGACAACCACTCACATAAACAATTCGAATTTAAATTTCTGGATTCAAATCAATGACCAGTTGGGCATTTGTGACTTTTAGGGACCGTCTATTCTATGCCTTTTATAATTAAAATGAACTTGTAATGCTATATTAACATAGGACACTGTGTTGTTGAAAATGAGAGATCTTAAAAACTGTATGAACTTTATAGCTGCCTCTATATAAAAGTTAACATAACTCAAAACATCTTGGTAAACATTGAAACAGAGAGACCCTGTCACCTTGCCTCACAGCCACCAAGTCGCAGTCCACTTCCCCAGTCTACACTGGGCCTTCTGGGCTCCTGGAGCAGACGCGGAAGCCAAGGGCACGGGGCGGAGCTCCGCCCCCCGGGTGGGTGATCGTCACGTGACCGCGCAGTCCACTTTCCCAGTCTACACTGGGCCTTCTGGGCTCCTGGAGCAGACGCGGAAGCCAAGGGCACGGGGAGGAGCTCCGCCCCCCGGGTGGGTGATCGTCACGTGACCTCCCGCCTGCGAGCCGCGGGACTTCAGTACTTTGGCGCCTGGCGTGTGCCCAAGGGCATGGAGGCCTCTGTGGGACGCGGAGGGAGCCCTTGGTGGCGAGGGCTGCAGTAGTGCAATGGCCAGACTGTGGCTAAGGCCCCAAGGCAGATTCACAAAATCACAGAAACTGAATGACGCCTGGGTCATCCAGCAACACCTCTGGACCCAAGTGTGCAGGTAGGGCCGCTTCACCAGCTACAAAGTCAAGACAAATCTGCCTCTATTCCAGCTGAAAGAAGCTGTTAGATGTTTGAATGACTAAGTA
Source organism: Talpa occidentalis (assembly GCF_014898055.3). NCBI lineage: Eukaryota > Metazoa > Chordata > Mammalia > Eulipotyphla > Talpidae > Talpa > Talpa occidentalis. The sequence continues at coordinate 25,039,908 of NW_023605194.1, forward strand.
AACTAGAGAAGCAACATTGTTTCCCTGCTACCGAGGAAAGCATTTTTGTGTCAACTTCCTTTTAGAGGAAGGTGATGGAATATCTAAATATATTCAACTTTATTGAAGGCAGTAGGGAGGGGCTAGAGCAATTAATAAACAAGGTCGTCGGTCATCCTGTGGCACAGAAAGAACCTTGTCTTCACGTTTTTGCAGGATATAAAATTAATTCGCCACCTAAAACATACCTGAATTTCAGCAAATGCCAAAAATAACTTTACTGTGACTACTAATGATGCATATGCACCAGGGAAGAAATTCTAACTTTAGCTGCCACACAAAAACTGTCATAACATATCTAGTTTATTATTATAAACTGTTTTGTTTCGGAAGTTGTCAAGAATTTAACTTCCTTTGGTGAAAATCCCTCATTCCAGCCTTTCTATATTTTCCTTGCCATTTTATTTTACTCCGCACTACAGCCTCCCAAACCTGTTACTCCATTATAATCTGCAGTGTTCTAAAGTTACTGACTTGGTCTTGTATACAGTTCTGTCATGTTTGTTTCTTAAATCTGATCAACTAGAACATTTTCCTTATCCGCTTTCTAATGTGATGCCAGCTGACTTAATTTGTGTACTTAACTACACCACAGGTTTACCATTTTCCATGTATAAATTACACAGGAGTGTACAAAGTATCTCCTCCATCAGATTTGTTAATAGCTTCTACATGAAAGATGAATGAGGAAAATCTTTATATTCAGTGTAACAAATCAATGTACTAATGTAAGATTTTCAAGTAAAAATCCATTTCTGAAAATTAGCTCAGTAAATTTACATGCCTTTCACATGAAATTCACCCTCGCCAAAACACTGCTAATTAGAGACATTATTTCATACATTTCAAATTGGAGAAAAGGTGATTTTGGGGGAAGAAGCTGCCTGTCCAGTGCCTTTATCACTCAGCTCAAATTGGTAAAACAGAAATGTCAATTGTGATGGGAGAGGCAGCTGTCCTGCCTGTGACTATGCTGGTGTTTTCCACAAATCTTTTCCCTTTGCAGCTTTCTGCTTGCTTATGTCTAAGCATCCCTTTATTTTTTTTTGTAACAAACCTTCCCTTCTGGATTAAAAAAAACATGATAGGTTTACTGTTAGGCACTTAACATCAGTGCATCAAGTAGTTTTAGCAAAACCAGACTAACCTCCCATATTACTCTGCATTTATACCCCCAGTGTTTACAAAATAACAGGCTTCACATTAAACATTTAGAGGCAGGGCTTAAGAACTTGTGACTTAGACCAGTCCCACTTGCCCCCAGTCATACTTGCTTTCTCTGGGGCTTTTTAAAATGTGGAAAATAATTAAATGAAGTATGCATAGCAAAAAAGGAAGATTAGAGACAGAATAAAAGGAATGGATTTAGCCAAGGATTGGAAACAGGGATTTCATGAACACACAGCAAGGAAACACATGTACAGATCTTCAGAGATGTTTAGTGGTCATGGGACTGAAAAATCAACAGAATGGAATACATTACTAATCACTAATGACAATGCTATACAAACAAGTTCTATAAGGATATATTTTGATTAACTGCAATTGAACAGTACAGTTATTTAACTACAGGTAAGGGAATTTTTTTTCAAGACTAAATTGGTTTTCTCATGAATTTTCACATTTATCTTATCTCTTGATTCTCTCAACTACCTCTGCTGAGATAAAATTATTCCCACCATTCCCACTTGGCCTGAAAAATCAGTACTTGGACAGAGGGCATAGTATCTGCAGAGAGTGGAGCTTAGACTAGAACCCACATCTCCTGACTCATGCACAATCCCCTCTAAGCAAAAATTCAGTCCACCCAAGTTACTGAATGTGTGCCATGAATCCACACTGCATGGTTCATCCTCATCTGTGTATCTCCAAAAACCTTTAGTTAATAATTATGTCACCAGTTGATTAAAATGGGGGTCAGAAAAGTTTACCCTTACAGATGTACTTTTGTGCTCTTTCAATTTGAGTTCACAATTCAGTGTAAACTTTACCAGGACAAAAAGACAGCCTTTTGCAGTCTAGTTGACGTAACTTTAAACTCAGAAAGAACCAAACCACCTGACTGGATGAAATAAACATCCCTAGAACAATGGTTTTATTGACATTTGCAAAGGCAGCAGAGGATTTTGGACTAAAGAGTGACAATTATCTGGTTGAACTGAAACAGTAACTCTGCTAGATTGAGGATAAACAGGAAGAAGGGTGAAGGCAGAAGGATATGCCAATAAAGGATGACAGTGATGTAGATATGTTGAGACTCATGAGATATATATATATAGAAAAGGAAGTTTAATTTCTTGTACAGTCAGATGTCAAATGTGAGCAAAGGGGAGGAGTCAAGAACACCAATACTTTTGTTCGTAACAACTGAAAAATGTAATTGCCATTTATTGAAACAAGAAAGATGCCAGAGAGGCTAAGTTGGACTGGAGAAAAAAGAAAATTCAGATTTGGGATAATTACCAGGCAATCACAGAAAAATGTCAAAGGCATTCCAAGAGAACCTTGGGCAGATCAGATTCTGACTGGAGACACCAATTTGTCATCACATAGATGGTATTTAAGGAAGGAGTTAAGACTATAATGGAAGTCCCAAGACATGCTAGGGACATTCTAAAGTCTAGGGATCAAAGACCTATGACATAAACAGGAAGGGAAACCAAAAGAGTGAGGAAAACAGAGCAAACGTGTTGCTAGAAATTTAGCAAAGAGAAGAAATCAATCAAGATTTAAACTGGAGGGCCTCCCTGGTGGCTCAGGGGCTAAAGTTATCAGGGCTATCAAGCTATCTACCAGCCACTGTGACGTGAGTTTCATCCCAGCCAGGGAGCTAACCCACAAGGTGCAGCAGACCTCTTCTGTCTCACCAGCTGCTCCCCTCAGCAGTGTATTTCAGTAGCTCCTCCTGTTCTGCTCCCTATTTGTGTCTGGTGAATCCTCTTACCACCCCGTACCTCTGGCCTACATCCCAGTTCTTGCACACATGAATGGGAAAAAAAACAAAAACCTCTATTTTCTTTCAGCCTTCTCTGTATCAACTCAATGTCCAGTGGAAATCTTTATATAACATATGTGTACAGCACTAGTGAGTGAAACCAAATCAGCATAATGTGGAATCTCAATGGCAGTGAATACTGTTGCTATTGTTTTACCCCAAGCCATTCTTTTTCTGAAAAATGATTTGGTGAAATCTTATAACAAATATTTATTCAGCAAACTATTTTATAGAAATAGACCTTAAAATCCAACAATTTCTTATTAAAACATCAGAAAACAGAATCCCAATCTCTCCCCCATCAAAAGCCTGCTCCATAGCTTAAGTACCAAAAGCCCATGATTGTATTGCTAAAAGGGGGATAAAGGCATTTATTAAACTTCCACAGGAAGAGTGATTAATTCTGGCAGTGGTTAAGTACACATCAGCTTGTACCTAAAGAGTACTACAGAGTCTGAAAAATTAACTGAAAACCTAGGCTTAATATGTCTTTGCTCTTAACAAGGCTCAGATAATTACTATCTATTAATTATGCAATGGTACTAGTTATATAATCTGATATAACCAAAAAAGGTAGACAATCTTAATTTCAACACCAACAAAGATATGTCATTAGATATAAACAATAATATTTTAAAGATATTCTTTAGCTCCAAATTAAAACAAACATTCAGGACTGGAATCTTCAGAATTTGCTAGTATCTTGAAAATCCCATTCTTCTCTTTAATTGGTCTGGAGGCATTCATTTGATCTAAGAGAAAAATATCAAAAGAGGTACAGTATTTATTTTTTTAAAAGTAAAAGACCCTAATAAATCTTAAGATATCCAATGTTAGAAACATGAATCACTGTTTAAAATTTTAAAACCCCACCAAAATATGGGCCATTTTATCCTTAATTATTAAGTAATATAATAAGAACAGAAATGTACACTGATCTCATTACAATTAGAATTGGCATCCAGGGAACGCAATCTGAAACAAATTAGCTAGGTCAATCATGGTTAATTTAAAAGATGCAAAGCAAGACACCATAAAAATTCATATGTACTCCCATTGTCAATATGTGGTCTTTTACATTTTTTGTCAATGTGAATTAAACCTTTAATTTGCATTACTCTGATTTCTAGGGAGGTTGGATCATCTTTGTATATTCACTGGCCTTTTTTTTTTTAAACAGAAAACATTAATAAAATAAACAGTAAGTTTATCTTATTTAATAAGCTAATCCAATGCCTTGATTAATCTGACTTTGTCTTAATACCTAGTATGGACTATTTTGTTGCTCTTCAAAATTACCCTGGCCCTTAGCCCTTTAATCAGACATATATGTTTTTAACTTAAATTATAACCTTAATTTAAACAAAACTAGTTTATTTTTTTATTCATGCATACAAGAACCGGGATACAGGCTAGATGTGCAGGAAGGTAAGAGGATTCACCAGCGACAGAGCGAGGAACAGAACAGGCAGACTGAAATACACTGCTGAAGAAAGCAGCGGGAGAAATACGAGAGGTCTGCCACACCATGTGGGCATCTCCCTGGCCGGTCAGGATCGAACCCAGGCTACAGAGGCTGCAGACAGCTTCACAGCACCAGGCTCAACCACCTGCGCCACCAGGGAGGCCCCAAAACCGGTTTTTTATAGTTTTTTAGAAAGTCATATTGGAATTTTAATTAAAAGATTAATGGGAAGAATATTAATTTGGGGAATACCAACTTATTTTTGTATTAAATATCCATATCCATGAATAGTTAAATAATTTTCAGTCTTTCTGGTAATGTCCTTCAATGCTGCATAATTTTCTCCATAAAAAGCATTAGTTAGTGTCGTAGTATCATTGCTAAACTTAAAAACCCAAGCCCCCATTCTCACCATGTCATCTAGCTAACAGCCCTGGTTAAATGTGCTACAATATAAAACACTGCTCTCACTCTTTCAAAAAATGACTAAAACGATCCCTTATGATTTCTCATTTAAAAACAAACAGACCAGGGCCTCCCCCGGTGGTGCAGCAGTTGAGCACTGGGTTGCGAAGCTGCCTGCAGCCTCTGCAGCACCGGTTCGATTCCCGGCCACCGGCGAGGGTCCCACATGGCACGCAGACCTCTCCTGCCGCCCGCTGCTCCCCTCAGCAGTGTACTTCGGTCCTTCTGCCTGTTCTGCTCCCTGCTCTGGCTCTGGGGAATTCTCTCACCCTCCCGTGCTTCTGACTGTACCCAGTGCTTGTACCAAACAAACAAACAGACCAGGGCCTCCCTGGTAGCCGAGAGGTTAAGACGCAACCTATGAAGCTATTCGCAGCCACTGCAGCAGAAGTTCAATCCCCGGCTGGCAAGAGATCTACCCACACGGCACAGCAGACCTCTCCTGGCTTGCCTGCTGCTTCCCTCAGCAGTGTATTTCAGTCAGTCCACCTGTTCTGTTCCCCACTGTCTCTGGTGAATCCTCTGACCCCCTGCACCTCTGGCCTATACCCTAGATCTTCTATACACACAAAAACAGTAAAAGTAGAAGAGACACTTACCAATGAGATCACTTCGATCTAACAACAACTCTAGATCTTTATCACTGATGACCTTCTCTCTTGATCCTTTTACTTCCCTACAGACGACAAAACATTCAAGTCTATCAGATAAATCAAAACTATGAATATTATTTTTTCAAAACTAAAATAAGAAATCTTACCTCTCATAATCTCTAGATTTCAATAATTCCATTAACTCCTTAGGATCTAAGAAAGTCTTAGATTGATTTAATCCAGACTGACCACCTTTGAAATGATCTAAAAAAAAAATTTCAAGAAACTCAATATTCAAAATTGCTTTTTAAGCCAAAATAGGATGCACTACAAACTAATCAAACTAATTTTCATTAAAAAGGTCAAACAAAAAAACCAACCACTATAAAGTTTATTCTTATACTTTCCTAGTGGCATGTGCCCACAAATGGATTGACAAGAGCAGCTTATAAGAATTAAAACCTGCAAACTCCAATGTTAATCAACAGAATGATCAACACAGTATTCAGCAATTACTTAGACAAAAACTTTACAAAACATAATGTCAATATTACGTTGAACAAAAATAACCAGACCAAAAAAATACATAAATACAAATTAATTCACCTATGAAATTAAAGGAAAAATGAAGTTATATGACAGATATCTTAAGTGACTGTACTCTAGTGAGGGAGAAGGGGGCATGGGTAATGACTGAAAAGGCTGTATGAGGAAACTTTCTTGAAAGAGGGAAAAGTTTATTACCTTGTAGATTACACATGAGCACATGTTTCTCAAAACTCATTAACCTATACACTTATGATTGGGCATTTTGCCATATGTCCATTGTATGTACTCAAAAACCTGCCAACACTTTAAAAATTCCCTTCTCATTGTTCTCGGAAAATCTCTCAAAATACTGCAAATAGAATTTGTTAAAACTATATAAATCTAGCTAATTAAGCTAATGCAATAAACAATTTTATTTATTGCATTATTCAAATTCCTACAGGAGCTCAAGAAAAAAATTAAACAAAATCTTACTAGTTTTCCTCTCTCCAATGCAAATTCCAGCTATAATCTGAAGGTTCCATCAAGTCAAATAAATGATGTCTAAAACACAACCCATATTGCCTTCAAAATCAGATACCCAGGAGAGAGTACTTTCAAGTAGAAAAGTAGCATAAAATAGTGACTTTCAGCATTCTAATGCTTCCAATTTCTCTAGGCTTTATATCTTTTTTAAAAAAGATTTATTTATTTATACAAGAATATTTATTTATTTATTTATTTATGCAAGCCAGATACATGGGAGGGTGAGGGGATTCACCAGAGCCAGAGAGGGGAACAGAACAGGCAGACCAGCAAAATACACTGCTGAGGGGAGCAGCAGTGAGGGGAGCAACAGGTGAGACAGAAGAGGTCTGCTGCGCCATGTGGGACCCTCGCCCACCGGCCGGATTTAATAGGCGCTGCAGAGGCTGGGGACAGCTTCACAGCACTGCGCTCAACCACCTGCGCCACCAGGGAAGGTCCTAGGCTTTATGTCTGCCATGGGTGAGGCAGACACCAAATTTGACACAACTGCTTACTAAAACTTTTGTAGATTGAAAAAAATTATTTGTAAAGGAGCAATGTGATCAGAACTAAAGAGCATTTTGGCATCAAATAGTTTTTGAAAAACTGGGTTCAACAAACTAGACTATTTTTTAGTACTCAGTATCTTTAAAACAATCTAATATTTAATATATTGAAGTTACAAGAAAAGATTTGAATTTTTTCTTCAGCTTTTTTGGCAGGCAAATCTATCAAGTATAGGTTTAAGTCAGTGAAACACCCATTAGAGTGTAGACTGGCACTTCAAAATTGCCCTGAGCCTCTAAGTTCCTCGGTTCCTCATGTAGACATATGCTAATGTTTTTTCTACATTTATAGTCACTAACTTAATATTGCCTTTATAACTCCAAATATCCCACACTATCTACTCAAATCCTGCACTGATCAAAGTGCACTAATTTCTTTCTTTTTTTTTTTTTTAAAAAGATTTATTTTATTTATTTATATAAGCACTGGGTACAGTCAGAAGCTCCGGAGGGTGAGAGAATTCACCAGAGCCAGAGCGGGGAGCAGAGCAGGCAGAAGGACCGAAGTACACTGCTGAGGGGAGCAGCGGGCAGCAGGAGAGGTCTGCGCGCCATGTGGGACCCTCCACTGGTGGCCAGGGAGCAGCCGGCGATAGAACCGGCGCTGCAGAGGCTGTGGGCAGCTTCGCAACCCAGCGCTCAACCGCTGCGCCACCAGGGAGGCCCTGCACTAATTTCTTTTATAAAGAAAATGGTAACAAAAATTCCAACACACAACAGAAGCAAAAAAGTACTGGTATTTACTTTTGTGGATGATCAACTTTTCCAGTTTCCTTTTAGCAGCTGCTCTTTCCACAATTTTCTGATCAATAGTATTTGCTGTAACAAGACGATATACAACAACTGGCTTTGTCTGACCAATTCTATGACATCTGTCTTGGGCCTGAAGATCAGACTGGGGATTCTTAAAGTTGAAAAGAAAAACATTGAACAGGTTAAGGTTATAATTACTTAAACTAATACTATGGGGTAAATTCAAGTACATGAACCAATCAGAAACTTTTAATTGTTTTAATTTGACTTCTGGAGAGGCTTCATTGATAACATATCCAAGTCTTTTGAATGCAGAATACCTGACAAGTTATTCTTATCTAACAATGATATCTTTAAAAAAAAAAAACTCTCCTCTGGGTATTTTGAAGATTTATTTATTTATTTATACAAGCACTGGGTACAGTCAGAAGTGCAGGAGGGTGAGAGAATTCACCAGAGCCAGAGGGGAGAGCAGAACAGGCAGACTGACGAAGCATACTGCTGAGGGGAGCAGCAGGCAGCAGGAGAGGTCTGCAAGTCATGTGGGACCCTCCCCTGGAGACCAGGGATTGAACAGGCGCTGCAGAGGCTGCCGGCAGCTTTGCAACCCAGCACTCAACCGCTGCGCCACCGGGGAGGCCCTAACAATGATATCTTTCACAATGAATGAGATCACAATGTGCACATAGAAGGAAATGCTAAATATCGAGAATGAAAATATAATCAGCATATTGCTAGATGTAAACTTACCCAATCACTATCATAAATGATAACTGTATCTGCTGCAGTCAAATTAATGCCCAGGCCACCAGCTCGTGTACTCACTAAGAACATGAACACATCTGGATCTGTGTTGAAGTTGTGCATCTGAAAGCAAAATGGATACAAACACAGGAATTAAATAATCAATAAAACGAAGGAAGAAATGATTTTTAATTACATGATTAACGGCTTATTCAAGTTGGCCAAACTGGTTAACTGAGATCTATAAAATTACACCAACTAATAAAACATGCTCATGTCAATTCCATTTATTTTCCAAATACCTATTGTATGAATCACATCTTAAACTGCTTAAAAAGACCCAATCAGGGGCCTCCCTGATGGAGCAAGGGGTTAAGGCGCAACCTATGAAGCTATCCACAGACACTGCAACACGAGTTTGATCCCCAGCCAGGGAGGTGACCCACATTGCACAGCAGACCTCTACTGACTCGCCTGCTGCTCCCCTCAGCAGTGTATTTCAGTCAATCTATTCTGTTCCCTACTCTGTTTCTGGTGAATCCTCTCTGTTCTGTTCCCTACTCTGTTTCTGGTGAATACTCTCACCCACCACACCTCTGGCCTATACCCCAGTTCTTGTATGCATAAATAAATAAATCTTTAAAAAAAAAAGGGGGGGGACCCCAATCATTACAAGGTAAGTTAAAGGGACAAAATATAATATTCAGAAAAAATAATTGAGGCTATCGTTCTTCAAAAAGAGTGGCTGACTTGGGGAAAAAAAAAAGAGTGGCTGACTGGGAGTTAGGGTGGGGAGGGAAGATGGGCTGACAGGGAGAGGGTATGAGGAACTTTCTGAGTTGACAACTCAACAGAAGGTTAAGTTCACACATACATATGTGTTCATGACAACTCAGGGAAAAAACCCTTTATTTTATTCATTCCAGGATTTTACTTCCAAAAGACAACATGCTTAAGAAATTAGAGACGTGTCATCTGTAGTTTATTCTGAAAAGCAATCAAAAAGGTGGAATGTTGAATGGGAACTAAAATTGAAGTTACCTTATAGATATGTGATTAAAAAAGGAACTATAAAGGAGCGGGACTCCGGCTTGGAAGCGCTGACCTTCGTGTCGCCCGCGACAAAAGCAATTTAAAAATGAGTGACATTGAGAAGGGCAAGAAGATTTTTGTTCAAAAGTGTGCCCAGTGCCATACTGTGGAAAAGGGAGGCAAGCACAGAACTGGGCCAAATCTCCATGGTCTCTTTGGGCGAAAGACAGGTCAGGCCCCTGGATTTTCTTACACAGATGCCAACAAGAACAAAGGCATCACCTGAAAAGAGGACACACTGATGGAGTATTTGGAGAATCCCAAGAAGTACATCCCTGGAACAAAAATGATCTTCGCTGGCATTAAGAAGAAGTCAGAAAGGGCAGAGTTGATAGCTTATCTCAAGAAAGCTACTAATGAGTAATAGTTGGCACTGCCTTATTTATTATAAAGGAAAAATGTCTCATGACTTTTTTGTGTGTACCATATTTAAATTGAGCTCATACACCAGAATTCAGATCATGAATGGCTGATAGAATTTTTTTTGTTTGACAGTCCTGATTTAAATAAGATTGACTTGTGGTTAAATGAAAAAAAAAAAAAAAAAAAAGGAACTATAAAATTGTAAATCAAATTCTACATGATTTACAGGTGGTTATTATAAAATTCTATCAAGTGCTGTATATTTGAAATTCTATTGATAAAATATTGGGGTGTAGAGAAAAGCCAAAAATTTAGGAGAAAACATTTTATCACTTCAATATTCTCACAATGGTAATTAAGTGGGGTAATATTCTGTAAGGCTGTGCCAGAATATATAATTTTAGAAACATTAAGAATTATTAATACTAAATCAAAATGACTGTTGACAGCATTGCAGGTTTGGCCTTTCATACTTTTTTATAAATTTGTAGGTCTATTTTGAACATTACCTCAGAAAAAAAAGAAGCTATAGATAAGAATTCAGTATGTATAAGCAGTCTTACATTTTTCTCTCTTGCTGAATAACTCATTGATCCATCAAGTCTGCTAAAGTTGAAATTTCTAAAGTGGCAGTAATCCATCAAAATATCCAACATTCTCGTCATTTGGGAAAAAAGGAGCACCTAAAATTCAAAAATAGCTTAGTACTACCTATTTTGATAAAACAAAGGATAATCACACAACCAAAAAGTCCAATAAAAGTTCTACCTTGTGACCTCTGTTTTTTAGTTCTGGAAGCATTCGATCCAAAATTAAGAACTTCCCAGAATTTGTCACTAATTCTTCATCGATCTTAAAAGTGGGCAATGGGGAAAAAAAACAAACCACATTAAAAAAAATCATAATAATCACTAATAACTTGTTTTTGAAAACCATGTGTACAATTTAATTTTAATGGCAAGTCCCAGTAAAACTTTCTAAAAATTTGAAATTGATTTTTTTAATAAAGAAACCAAGGGGCTTATTAAGTGTAAATATTTAAAATACTGAAATTTCCCTCCTTCTGATGAATATCAACCACCTTCTCAGACTATCTTTATTACTCAACAAAAAATTGTTAAAGCAATGGCTCTAAATGGGGACAATTCTGCCCTGTATCCCCCAGAGTATTTTTGGTAATACCTGGAGACATTTTAGGTTGCCACAATGAGGGGCAGATATTATTGTACTAGAATCTGGTGGGTAGAGGGCAGGGATATTACAAAACATCTCAAAGACTTATTGGCCTCAAAATGTCAGTATTACCAGGGGTGAGAAAACTTGCTCTCAAGTTTTATGAAACGAGGTGGTAGAATTGTCATTTTAATACGATGCTATTTTTCTATCAACTGCCCCAAAAGACACTTTTTTTCACTTAATCTGAAAGCCCACAACTCAGTATCAACTTTCTGGTTGTCATGTTGCTATCTGTTGCTTTCAGCAATGAACAGTCAGACTGATTTTCAGCAAGCTGAACATCAACTAAAAGGAATTTTGAAAAGCTGACAACTACCTCCAAAATAAAAACATTATTTTCAACAGTACTCTCAATTTAATATTCACATAAATATGTAAATAAAAATATTAGGATAACCTCTCCCCCCCCAATAAATATTGGTTAAATATACAATGACTTTCATTCTAACTCATAAAGTTCTCTGAATTTAAGGGTGAGAAGACAGTCTCACTTACTGGAAGAATTACAATCATCATACAACGAATAGGAAACTTATTTAAATAATAACAAATGATACTTTCCATAATCATAACAAAATTACAAAAACTGAAACATTACATTATTAAACGGTATTCACCTTAAATTCTTGTGTGACTGGATCTATTGGATACTCAATCAAATATGGATGATTACAGCATTTACGAAGTAGCATCATTATATTCTGCAGCTTCAGATTAACTTCAGATTCTACAGGGATATTCACTTGTATAACAGTTCTGCCATAAACACACATAATCCACAAATGTAAGAAACACAAAACATACCACAGTTTAAAACACACTTAAATTTATTTTTAAACACACCTTTCTCGTTCTACCTCTGGCTGTATTTGACTGATCAATTTTTCCAATTCATTAGGGAAATCATCGACTTGGCTATAATTTATTGATTTTCTAGTTCGCCGTTTTGGTCGTCCAGTGGGACTTAACTCAATTGTTTCTTTCTAAAAAAGAACAAATTAAAGAAATGTGTTAAAAGATATACCCTTAAGTTATACATATATACAAACTGAGGCATATTTTTAGGCATAAAATGTTTTGACTTAAAAAATTAATTTTTGCCTTCATCATCACCATAAATCAAGTATCCATAGACAACTGATGTTATGTCAACACTGATGACAATTATCAGAGAATGAGAATAAATGCTTTCACATAACTGAAAACTTAAGAACGGATAAAATAGCTTAGAGATGAAGTAAGGCTCCATAAATCAGCATTACAGAGGATATAATCTTTGGAATGGTATTAACACTACAATGTGTTCGTTACTTATACTTCTACTCTTAAGTTGCTAACAGCTAAAAACCAGATTATAATGAAAATAGGTGAACAGAATCTAATGGTTATAAAAATCAAAATATATAACCGAAAGCATTTTGAAAATCAATACATGTATGTAAGATAGGCAAAAACCTGAACATTTAAATGTTTCCTAATCTTCATTTACAAAATAATCACATTGCACTTCCATCTTTTGGGATATGGTGGGTGATTAACGAAAATATTTCCCTCAAATAAAGTGTTTCTGTTAAATTTGGGGGCTATCAGAAACGTAAAGGGACTATTTGGGGGGAGAGGGAACATCTAGTTGTTAAGTACATAATAGGGCATTTTCAAACTACTATGTGTTTATTCATATATATTTCCAAGTGCAACCAGGGGATAACATGATTAAGGTTAACTTGGGATAGGCATGAGAAATCCTAATCAGCATTCCACATGACTACAAAGCAATTAATGCATTAGCAAACACTTCAATTTTAGTAGACAATAGACTTACTAAGAGAGAATTTTTGGTACTGGCTGTATGATTTATAATCCAGTTCGAAGTTCACTCTCAAGTTAATGCTGAGAACAGGTGACAAGCAGTAAGACTAAAATCAAACATGAACTTTTCCCTATTAACTGTAATTTACAGTATATTTCAATGCCACTCTACCTCACTGGATCCAAACATGTTTGCGATTGTGCGATTCACAATGGCTGTATAAAACATCTCTTGTTTCTTCGAAAGTGGTGCATACACAACTACTTCTCGTTTGGGAGGAACTTCAAGAGCAACATCAGATTTCAATCGTCTCAGTAAGAAAGGTGTTAGAATCTAAAATTTAAATGAACACACATGAATATTAAAACATTCCTGTTTTGAGTGGATACTCTCCCCCATATCTCATACTTCATTTTTTCAAAATATGTGTTTTAATAATTTAGCTCAAAAGGGAATTTGTTTTCATGTATATAACACTTTAAACTAACATTTTAAAAATGAATACAAATGTGGGCCTCCCCGGTGGCGCAGCGGTTGAGCGCTGGGTTGCGAAGCTGCCCGCGGCCTCTGCAGCGCCGGTTCGATCCCCGGCTGCTCCCCGGCCACCGGAGGAGGGTCCCACATGGCGCGCAGACCTCTCCTGCCGCCCGCTGCTCCCCTCAGCAGTGTACTTCTGTCCTTCTGCCTGCTCTGCTCCCCGCTCTACCTCTGGTGAATTCTCTCATCCTCCCGCACTTCTGACTGTACCCAGTGCATGTGTAAACAAAACAAACAAATAAATAAATAAATAAAAACATGCCTCTATTTAAAAAAAAAATGCATACAAATGAAAGGAAAAACAAGATTCCTAAGCATTGTTATCTCTAACTAATGCTCTTAGGACTACCCTTTTCTCCAAATTAATTTATTTTTAACTGAGGTAACACTGGGGTACCCCTATCAGGTATTAGCACTTCAGTGCACCCACATTCTATCACCATAGACCATTGTGCTTCCCTCCCTTTGTGCTTCCCTCCCTTTTTTACCTTTCTCTCACCCACTCCCCTCCTTGTTGCTTTAGTTCTGTAGTCAGCTATAAAGGGTTAGTTTTTAAGCTTGTCTTTATCTGACTATTAATTTAGTTACTTTATATCCACGTTAGTGATATCCCACCCTTATACCTTTTTTTCTTAAATACTATCAAGTATTAAAAGGACAGAAACTACATTATCACTATCTGCGTGGGATATTAAGCACATAATCCTAAAAGGCAACATAAAGTACTAAATGATGCAAGTATTATTGACAAACTGACCAAAATACCAGTAAACATTAGGAGTGAAAACACATGAAAAGGGCAAAATTTCAAAAAGCATTTAAATGTTGCTAGAAGTCATGTGAACCCTGGGAGTGGAGGAAGGGCAGGCGAATTAAGTTAAATTGGGGTGAGGGAATCTTCATTTTTCAAAGTCTGAAAGGAGATGCAGGGGTTATCACAACTGCTAGGGTTCCCTTAATAGTGTTTGAGTCTACAATAAGCAGAATAAGAAGGAAAAAGTCAAAACCTGGTGCAGCATATGCAACACATTCTGTTCTCTTTCTTTAGCAATAATATCTTCAGCAGTTTCAGAAAGACTAGTGATATCAAACCAAGACTCAAAGCTAGAAAAGAAAAAAGATTACAAGTTAACATACCATAAGTCAATTATATTAACATGCTTTATATTTTTAATTTTATATTTCTGTACATAAGAATCATGAATATTATCTGATAGGCACATTATTTCTGATCTATAAATAGCATTACCAAAATTTTATAATAGTATGAATAAACAAAAAGAAATATTAAGATACAAATTATTTAAATAGATGCAGAAATGAAAACTCACTTCAAACCAAGGCCTTATGGTCTCTCTCTTTAAGTATAAACAACCACAACTAATGTTTTTAAAATTCAGTAGGGCCTCCCTGTTGGCAGAAGGGGTTAAAATCTCAGCACTGTGAAGCTAGTGGCAGCCACTGCAGCAAGAGTTCAATCCCCTGGCCAGGAAACTAACCCACATGGCATAACAGACCTCTCCTGTTTTACCTGAGAATCCCCTCAGCAGTTTATTTCAGCCAATCTGCCTGTTCTGCTCCCCAATCTGACTCTGGTGAATCCTTTCATTCCCCGCACCTCTGACCTGCACCCCAGCCCTTGTATGCATAAATAAATCTTTAAAAAAAATTCAATATACACATGCCTTGATAAATATCTATACCACATATTCTTCGTTCTTTCTAATGTATTCATTAAAAAAACTATTAAAATAAGCAATTAAGTATGTCTTACTAGGTAACACTGTAAGTGTCAGGAAATCCAACTGGGAGAAATACTAACATTGAAGTAGTTTCTAGGTGAGTTATTCCCAAATCTGGATTATATGAGGTACTACCTCAATGTTATCTCAGTAGGTCTGCATAAAACCATTAAATCTTGTCCTTTAATAGCTATTCTCCCACATGAACTTTTGTCCTTTACTGTTATCAAAATAAGTATAGGCCATTTTTTTGCCCTCCTAATTTAATATTTCTATCTTCTTAACTTTTCTTACCCATTCTACGAATACTAATTTTTTCACAATTATTTGTATGGTTTTGTTTTTTTAATATGTAAGCTAAGATTTAAAAGTCTCTAAATTAAAAAGCACTAGGTTGAAACTGATAGAGCTTTGTTTTACTTGTGGCTCTGATATTAAGAAGTTTGTTATTAAAAATAACTTTCCACCTGGGTTTTTTATTTTCTTTAATAAATCTAAATTTTTAAAAGATTTATTTATTTATTTATACAAGCACCGGGTACAGTCAGAAGCGCGGGAGGGTGAGAGAATTCACCAGAGCCAGAGCGGGGAGCAGAGCAGGCAGAAGGACCGAAGTACAATGCTGAGGGGAGCAGCGGGCGGCAGGAGAGGTCTGGATGCCATGCGGGACCCACCTCCAGTGACCGGGGAGCAGCCGGGGATCGAACCGGCACTGCAGAGGCTGCGGGCAGCTTCGCAACCCAGCGCTCAACCTCTGCGCCACTGGGGAGGCCCACAGCTGGGTTTTTTTTTCAAAGATTTATTTATGCATATAAGAACTGGGGTACAGGCCAGAGGTGTGGGGGGTGAGAGGATTCACCAGAGAAAGAGTGGGGAACAGAACAGGCAGATGTACTGAAATACACTGCTAAGGTGAGTAGTGGGCAAGTCAGGAGGGGTCTGCTGCGCCATGTGGGTAGCTCCCTGGCCGGGGATCAAATTCGTGCTTTAGTGGCTGCGAATAGCTTCACAGGCTGCATCTTAACTCCTTGTGCCACCATCCACCTGGGTTTTCTTATAGGTCAGATAGAGCTTATATTCTGCCTATCCAACTTGCTTGTTTTAAGACAAAATGAGAAAAATCCACTTTTTTTTTTTGGTGGGACCCTCGCCGGCGGCCGTGGAACGAACCAGCGCTGCAGAGGCTGCGGGCATCCTCGCAGCACAGCGCTCAACCGCTGCACCACCAGAGGAGGCCCGAAAAATCCACTTTTTAACAGTTATTTAAGACAGCCTTCAAGAGCTTTTATTTAGTCGATGTGAACAAAAACTTATGATTTTTCACTTACTTACTCTTACATAATTTGGGTTAAGCAGAAAATATATACTTCAAGAACTTGCCAAAAAAAAAAAAAAATCATTTTAATCAAGGCTAACCGGAAGAAAGGAATCAATTACAATTAATGAACAGATTCTGAAAAGGTTGGAAAATACAGAAAATTGTTTTAAGTAACAGTTTACCTACCTTTTCAAGTCATCAAATACATCTGGCAATAAGAAGTTTAGCAGAGACCAAAGTTCTGATAAGTTGTTTTGCAAGGGAGTACCAGTCAGAAGAAGTTTGTTATCTGCATTGAACCGTTTTAATTCCCTGATTAGACGGCACTTCATGTTCTTAATCCTGTGTCCTTCATCTACTATTAAGTATTTCCAGTAGCAATGCTAGGAAATGAGAGAAAATTTTTTTACTAATTTCACAATTTTCCCTAAAGTTATAAAATAAACTCCTCTTTATTAGGGTCTGATGTCCAATTTTACCAAAGGGCCTATCTGTATAAAGATGTTTTCTTTTGATCTATAAATGGGATAAGGTTATTCTTAAAACTGATATATTACTTGTTATTGGAATAGATCTCATGAGGCCAGAATAATTAAAGTTCACCTACTACATATTTTAAGATTTCTCTAGTCCTTTGCCTTGTCATTTTGGTGTCAGTATTATACTTCAAGATTCCTGTGAGTTCAACGTTACTTGTTCC
Organism: Talpa occidentalis; assembly: GCF_014898055.3. Lineage (NCBI taxonomy): Eukaryota > Metazoa > Chordata > Mammalia > Eulipotyphla > Talpidae > Talpa > Talpa occidentalis. Next base: position 25,057,382 of record NW_023605194.1, read on the forward strand.
ACATGCTCTGAAACATTAAATAGTATTAGAATTTTCATTCTTGAGTTCTACATTTAAGATCAACACTATTTCCTGGTGTTCTCAATTTTTTACAACACTTGGTTTGTTTAGGTTTTCCTTTTCTTCTGGAGAGAATTTCATTGGTATCTTCATAACCATTTATGCTCATAATGTTAACCTCACCTTTAACACCTTTCTTCTTTTATGCTGACCAAACTTAAGAGTTCCTCTATTTTATTGTATAAAAATTTAGAAATATGTACTATTTCTGGAATATAAATCCCTAAATGACAAGTGTAGGTAAAATTAGGTAGCAGGATTTGGCAAATTGGTAACAGTATGAAATATGGCAACTTTAATCATATTTTATACATTCATAGCAGAATGAAAGATGAACTTCTTTAATACAACATTTTTAGCGAAAGCAAGTTGGAAAGAAACTCTTTCTGATAACATGGCAAAGCAAATCATCTGAATTATTGCAGAAGACATTGACCTAAAAACGCCAAATACAAGCAAAAGAGAAGTCAATGAAACACAGATAACAAGAACACTAAGCAAATAGTTTCAGAAACTTTGACTGCTACTCAGAAGGTGATCCCTGACCAACTCTCCCTACTCCCACCCATCCCTAAGTGGGATCCTTTACGTAAATTCATTCAAAGAAAAAAGTATAATATACCAGCCGTAATTCTCAGGTATCATAATTGCTTTTTTTTTTTAGTACTTTTATATGCTTTTTCCTAAAAACACCATGTATTACTTTTACTGTAAAGAAACAGTTTTGATACTTCTTAATGTAATTCATTTTTGCTAAACTCCTGAGTTAACATAATTGACAATCATTCCAGTATTTCATCAGCACACAAGTACGATTTGATATACTGTTCAAAACATCACAAAACTAGTTGATAAGATATAAGCCAAGGTCAACCTTTCGATTATATTTGATAACAGTAGCTACAACATTTAAAAAAAAGACAGAAATATTACATGGTACATCCATTAAGAGTGTCTTAAAAATAATGTGCTGCCTTATTTTACTGTTATTTGATTAAAATTAAATGGGTAAGTCCTACATACTTAAACTACAGGTACAGATATATTTAGTTAAGGTCTATGGGTATTTGACTGTAACACAGCTAAGTATATTAGTTCTACAGGTTAAAATGCCACAGGTTTTAATTTTGTTACAGATTATAACCTTGATCTAAAACCGTCTGTTAAGGGCCTCCCCGGTGGCACAGCGGTTGAGCGCTGGGTTGCGAAGCTCCCCACAGCCTCTGCAGCACTGGTTCGATCCCTGACTGCTCCCCGGCCACCGGAGGAGGGTCCCCCATGGCCCGCAGACCTCTCCTGTCGCCCGCTGCTCCCCTCAGCAGTGTACTTCGGTCCTTCTGCCTGCTCTGCTCCCAGCTCTGGCTCTGGTGAATTCTCTCACCCTCCCACACTTCTGACTGTACTTGTATAAATAAATAAATGCTTGTATAAATAAATAAATCTTAAAAAAAAAGTCTAGGAAGAGACTTTAAAAAAAAAATAAAAATAAAAAAATAAAACCTTCTGTTAATATAAAATTCTTTTCTAAATGAAAGTGCACAATACAATCTATTCTATTAGGAAAAAAGCTATATGTTACTATTGGATGGTGAGAAAATGTCATGAATTAGGAAAATTATGGTTTATGGAAATTAAAAGAAGAATCCAATCAAAACCAATGATACCTGTAATGCATTTCGGTCTCTCATGGCTATTTCAAATGAAGTGATTACCACAGGATGAATCTGCAGTGTTCCCTTCTGTTCATGAATATTTTTCACCAATTTTCGACGCTCCTGCTGGGTCCCATGATATAACATAGTAGGAATCTAAAAGATTTTATTCTGATTTGTAATAAACTTTAGAACAAAAGGTAAACAACTTGGAAAATAAAAATCATTATTGAGAGAATAAAGAATTTAACTTAATCTTATTCCTATTTTTCCATAAAAAATGAGTCAATCAATTCTAATAATTTACAGCATTACCAAGGAGAATAAAAAAAGACACATAAACAAATCAAGTCTAAGGTGTGGCAGATAGCAAATTAAGTCAAAGATATGACTTAATATCTTTACAAAAGGAAAACAGGGTAATATGAATGAACAGAATTTTAAAAAATTCTACCTACATTTGCTCAAGTGAATCAAAGTATTCAGTGCACTGAAAATCATCCAAGGATATTTCTGACAAGATATCAGAAATTACTAATGCTTAGTCGTCTATAAGCTAGATATACTCAGTGATGATTAATTCAAGTATGTGCTTACATAGAAAACAATATAATTGGAGTTAAGAATTCTACAATTCAGACAACAAAGCAGAATAAATCATTTACAATTATCATATTTAACAAAAGGAAAGAAACATTTCTTACTTCTGGTGTAAATCTTTGGAATTCAGCCATCCAGTTAGGAAGCGTAGACAAAGGGCCACAGACAAGAAAAGGTCCAGGCACTCCTCTCTGAATCATCAATGCAATTGTGGCAATGCACTGAACTGTTTTTCCCAATCCCATTTCATCTGCCAAAATGCCATTAATTCCATTTTCCCAGAGCATCTGGATAAAACAATACATACTGTATTTAAGTTCAATTATAAAAAAATATCAAAGTAGGACCTCCCTGGTAACATAGGGGTTAAGCCTCAGCGCCATCAAGCTTTCACCAGCCACTGCAGCATGAGTTTGATCCCCGGCCAGGGAGCTGACCCACATGGTGCAGTAGACCTCTCCTGTCTTGCAGCTTCTGCAGTGCTGGTTCAATCCCCACCGGCAGTGAAGCAGCCCATATGGCGTGGCAAACCTTTCCTATCTCACCCGCTGCTCCCCTCAACAGTGTACTTCAGTAAATCTGCCTGTTCTGCTCCCCACTCTGTCTCTGGAGAATCTTCTTAACCTCCCCCGCCACTGCACTTCTGGCCTCACCCCAGTTCTTACATGCATAACTAAATAAAAAGAAATCTTTAGGGCCTCCATGGTGGCGCAAGGGGTTAAGTACCACACTATGAGGCAATCTGCAGCATGAGTTGATCCCCAGCTGGCCAGGGAGCAACCCACATGGCAAGGCAGACCTCTCCTGTCTCACCAGCTGTTCCCCTCAGCAGTGTATTTCAGTCTGTCTGCCTGTTGTGTTCCCTACTCTGTCTCTGGTGAATCCTCTCACCAACCCCTCCCAGCACATCTCTAGCCTGTACTCCAGTTTTTGTATGCATAAATAAATAAATCTTAAAAAAAAAAAAATCTTTAAAAAAATTATCAAATTAGCTTATTTCTTCTTTTTATCCTAAAGTAATAATTATGACGAGACTAATTAATATTGTAAGATATAATCACATGTATGGGTCATAGAATCACCAGTCATAGAAGTACTACAGCCTTTATACCATAATTTTAGTTCTAAATATCTATTTAGAATAAATTGGAAAATAAGCACGTCCACAATTCTTTTTAACCTAACAAACATGAACGAAAAAAACTCAAGCTGTGCTACATAACACTGTATCATTATGTATATATAAATGAAATAGTATCTTATGCTAAAAATGAAAATTCATTACCCTAAGCCATTCCATGCCTTCCACTTGGTACCATCGCATCACTCCTCCTGTGAAGTATTTTGGTTGCTGAAAGGGTACTGGCTGTCCATTACATTTCCGAACCGGGTCAAAAAAGAATTTCGTATTCTGCCTCACAGTTTGAGACAATCTATTTTTAATTATACTATTTGAATCTTTGTTTTTCTGAAGATCTTCCACACAGAGATTAGAAGAGGAGCTATCATCCTGTGAAGACGTAAGTTTTTTATTAGAAGTTTGACACATGATGTGGACCTCTACCAGAAAATGTTACTAATCAAATATATACAGTCCTATAGACATTAGGTATAATGAAATAAAAATGTTCAATAAATCCTAATAAAGTTAACACAATTTCCCCCACACTTGCAAAGCCAATGAAAAAAAAATTACTAAAATATCCCATATAGATTACAGTAACATTTTTAAATGACCTTAAAAAATACCTCTCCTTTCCAAATGTCTACATGTGCTACCCAAGAATTTGTAAAACTATTTTAAAAATAATTATTATAAACTTAGTATATTATCTTAATAATTCCCTTTACTCACAGCTAAGAAAATCAATGTTATAAAAAGAAAAATAAAACTCTGAAAGAATACAAAAATGTTTACTTCCACATAAGTAATTATATTTACAGCAGAGAGCAGGTCAAAGTAAATAAGGTTTAAAAACACTACATCAGGGCCTCCCTTGTGGCGCAGGTGGTTGAGCGCAGTGCTGTAAAGCTGTCCGCAGCCTCTGCAGTGCTGGTTCAATCCCTGCCGGCAGTGGAGCAGCCCACATGGCACAGCAGACCTTTCCTATCTCACCCGCTGCTCCCCTCAGCAGTGTATTTCGTCAGTCTGCCTGTTTCCCTGCTCTGCCTCTGGTGAGTCCTCTCACCCTGCTGCACATCTGGCCTATACCCCAGTTCTTGTATAAATAAAATAAATCTAAAAAAATAAAAATGAAAACACTACATCACAGAGTGAGAGTGTCAAGTAATCTGTGACAAACTACCAACTTGTGGTCAATGATAGGTATTACTTAGTGAGCAACCCACCATTCCATTTTAAGGATTTGAGCTTTGATTAAGTCAATTCAAAGAGAGAAGTCTTATAAATAATGCTAGCACAACTAGATACACAAATGGGAAAATATAAAACCTTGAATTTCATCACTCCATCCACAAAGATAACTGGTGATGAAATCATACACCTAAATATCAAACCTGGACCACAGGACTTCTAGAAAACAGAGTATCTTGATATTTTGTGATAGGTTGTAGAAGCACTGACCACACCAAAGCAAAAAATTAATTAAGCTGTTACAAAATTTCAAACTTATGTGTATTAGAAGACATAATAAGGAAAATGAGTAGGAAGTCACAAACTAAAAGTATAGTACACATATTATTTAACAAGGAACTTGTGTCTCAATTATTAAAGAATAAATAACCTATTAAATGTCCAGAAGATATGAACAAGTTTACACAAAATGAAAGTCATTAAGGACATGAAAATCATTTGCAATTAAGAAAATACAAAATAAGGGCCTCCCCGGTGGCGCAGCGGTTGAGCGCTGGGTTGCGAAGCTGCCCGCAGCCTGTGCAGCACCAGTTCGGTCCCCGGCTGCTCCCCGGCCACCGGAGGAGGGTCCCACATGGCGCGCAGACCTCTCCTGCCGCCCGTTGCTCCCCTCAGCAGTGTGCTTCGGTCCTTCTGCCTGTTCTGTTCCCCGCTCGGGCTCTGGTGAATTCTCTCACCCTCCCGCGCTTCTGACTGTACCCAGTGCTTGTATAAATAAATTAAATAAATAAAAAATACATAAATCTTAAAAAAAAAAATACAAAATAAATCCACACAAAGATATCAATTCAATTCAGTGGAATGGCTAAAATTAAAAAGACTGACAACATAAAATGCTGACAACACACTCAGCTGAAACTTCCTATATGTTGTATAGAAAAATGGTATTTAGTTTGAAAAAAGATCTGAAACATACTTTACTATATAGCCCAGCAATTCCTTTCCAAGCTATATACCCAAAAAATTAGAAAACTTGTCCATACAAATTGTCACAGCAGCCTTCAACATAAGTCATAAAATGGAAATAATCCAAATGACCACCATGAAACTTAACAATTTATAGGACTACCAGTGATAATAAAAGATCAGAAAATTAAGGAAAAAAAAAAATCTTGCATTTCATTTGTATGAAAACTAAGTGTAAACAGAAGTTTAAAAATTGGGCAGAATTATTTTGGGAAAGAAATAAAAAAGTGGTCGCCCTATAGGGGAGGAAAAGGATACAAGGGATTTGTCTACCGTAACCGAAATGTTCTATACCTTGACTTGGATTGTGGTTATATATGTGTGTACACACACACATACACACATTTGCCAAAACTCATCAAAATGAACATGCAAAAAAGAAAATATGCAATAAAGAAAATATGCAATAAAGCATCTAAAGTTGATATTGTAAGAAGTACGTTAGGGCAAGAAGTGAATAGTTTTTTTTTTTTTTTAAATCCTAAGAAATAGGAGCCTCCCTTGTGGCACAAGGGGTTAATTCTCAGCATTATGAAACTATCTGCAGCCACTGAAGCACAAGTTCGATCCCCGGCCAACGAGCTAATCCACAGGCATAGCAGACCTCTCCTGCTGCTCCCCTCAGCAGTGTATATGGGTAGATCTGCTCCCACCTCTGTCTCTGGTGAAACCTCTCATCCCCCACACCTCTGGCCTACATTCCAGCTCTTGTATGCATAAAGAAATAAATCTTTAAAAAAAAAAAAAAAGAAATAGGATGTATCATGAGACAAAAATGTACACTGGTGATTGTAAGAGTAGGGACCAATGATCAGGGAAGAAAATGACTTCTAAATTTAATTATAATTCTCTTACCTCATTCTCCTTTTTATTTTTCTTAGCCACAGACAAAATTTCCTAAAAAAATTGAGAAAACAAAAATAGTGATATATAAGGCTCATTCACTTACTCAATAAACACTTGTTCTGTTTTGATTTTATGCCAGAAATAGGGACAAAGTTGTCAAAGCAATTAAAATACAGAGACTTCAAACAAAATTAAACTGTACTCTCTTGTAAAAGTTTGAATTAGGGCCTCCCCGTGGCGCAGCGGTTGAGCGCTGGGTTGCGAAGCTGCCCGCAGCCTCTGCAGCGCAGGTTCGATCCCCCGCTGCTCCCCGGCCACCGGAGGAGGGTCCCACATGGCGCGCAGACCTCTCCTGCAGACCTCTCCTGCCGCCCGCTGCTCCCTTCAGCAGTGTACTTCGGTCCTTCTGCCTGCTCTGCTCCCCGCTCTGGCTCTGGTGAATTCTCTCACCCTCCCGCGCTTCTGACTATACCCAGTGCTTGTATAAATAAATAAATAAATCTTTAAAAAAAAAATTATTAAAAAACTTTAAAAAATAAGTTTGAATTAGCTGGCAATATTTAAAGATGTTTACTTTTGAATTTTACAACTTTTTAAATCTAAGTTTAGTTGAATAGACTAACTTCAAATTAACAAATAGCAACAATCCTCTAGTACAGGGGTGGGAAGACGACAACTTGCAGACCAACTCTAGCCAGCAATCTGTTTTTACAAATAAAATCTAATTAAAACAAAGTTAAGCTCATTTGCTTAAACTTTGTCTATAACTGCTTTCCAGTTATAATGACAAGATTTATTATGAACAATTACCCACAAAACTACTCAAAGAACATTTACTATTTGGTAATTTATGTTGTTTCCCAAATCTTTATCTAGATTCAAGTTTTGACAACTCCCTTTATTCAAGAACTGACTCTCAAATGTTTCATAGTTCCAACTCCACTCCACTATGCCTCAGTGGACAGATATCTGAGTTTACAGTCTTGAGCAAGAAGCAATGACAAATTAAAAGTACAAAATAAAAATGTTTGTTTCAAAGTGCCTAGTAAATGCTAAGTATGAAAACAAAGCAATACCTGAGACACCTAATGACTTAAGTATTATTTGACATCAAATAATCTGGAAAAATTGTCACCAGGGCATAATCATTAAAGACAGAGTTAGGATAGATTTTAAACTGAGAATAGCATGTACAGAAGACAAAGAGGATGAAATAGTATGATACATTAGAGAAATTTTAAGGCACTGCAAATTAAAGATGCAACAGAGACTAATAGGGCACATTAAGTAATTTATATACATATATGTATGTGTACATCATGTATATATATAGAATTAAGTATGAATAATTCTTATTCTAAGGTCGAAGAGATTATGTATCAGGAACTGACATCTCAAAATGATCAGATAAAGTGAACAATTTTCGAGAACAATTTGTGAATGAATCAAAACACAAACACAGAATCACCTGTGATGTATTCTTTTTAAAAAATAAGCCCCTGACCCTGCTTCTTTCTACAGATTCATCCTTCACTGCCCTTTCATTTATATACAAACTGAAGTCAAATATAATCTTAAGTTTTTTGAACTGGCCAGTATCCTTTATGCTTCTGAATACTTATCAAGTGTTATTATGTCTTCCTAGAATACTTCAATACAATCTTCTCTGTATCTTGCTATTTTCTTATTAACATTATCATCTTTAAATGATTTAACATTAAATCCCTCAAGCTGCAACTCAGTGTTGTGAAGTTCCACAACTTCATAAATAAAAACTTTATGAAATTCATGCCCAAGTTAAGAGCTCCTCTCCACATTCTGAACAGCATCCAATTTTCCAATTATGGTTAAATACTTACTTCTATATATTGCTCACTGCATGTAAACTAAAGCCAAGACAGTTTTACCTTTCTTTACTAATTCACCTTACCCACTTAAAGATTACCCAATAGCAAACACTCCTCAAACATCTGATAAATAGCTGTGTCTGGCTAAATATCAATAAATCACAATAATAGTGTTTTTTAAATGAGTAAAGGAAAACAGAATGCCTAAGACAGAGATTATATAAAATTTTATATTTTACACTTTATAAAAATCTACTTTTTAAAAAGATTTATTTATTTATTTATACAAGCACTGGGTACTGTCAGAAGCGCGGGAGGGTGAGAGAATTCACCAGAGCCAGAGCAGGGAGCAGAACAGATAGAATGACAAAGTACACTGTTGAGGGGAGCAGTGGGCGGCCTGAGAGGTCTGCGCGCCATGTGGGACCCTCGCCGGGCGGCCAGACAGCAAACCAGTGCTGTAGAGCAAGCCACTGGGGAGGCCCTATAAAAATCTAAAGAGTTTGAATTTTAGGGAAAAGAAAAAAATGCAGTAGGCACTTAGAATTTTTCTTATGTATGTACACGATGCCATTAAAATATGCCTAAGAAATATTTAAGGTTTGTGAGAGTAAGATGCACTCTTTAATTCATCCCTAGTTTGAAATAACAAGTGAGAAAGTGATAAAATGTTTTGGCTTTAGAAATGGGCGTATGGGGCCTCCCCAGTGGCACAGCGGTTAAGCACTGGGTTGCGAAGCTGCCCGCAGCCTCTGCAGCACTGGTTCAATCCCTGGCAGCTGGGCAAGAGTCCCACATGGCGCACAGCAGACCTCTCAGGCCACCCACTGCTCCCCTCAGCAGTGTACTTCCTCAGTCTGCCTGTTCTGCTTGGTGCTCTGGCTCTGATGAATCCTCTCACCCTCCCACGCTTCTGACTGTACCCAGCACTTATATAAATAAATAAATCTTAAAAAAAAAAAAAGAAAGAAATGGGTGTATGATTTTAGTTCTCTAAAGGTTTTCAACAAAGAGTAAGAACAAAATTCTTAAGATAAGGTGTCATGGTTATGAGAAATGACTATTTTCTAATTAGGTCAAGCTCATATTATACTCCTTCAACAAACCAGGAAGATGGTGCTATCTTCCTTACAATACTCAAAAAGCTGAGAGGCCACATGAGTAACAGAAATCCACACAACTTCACTATGGTTCAAAGCCCACAAGATTTTTACTCAACATGGAATCATAAGTGCCCCAACCCCTTAAAATTTTTACCTCTTTTGACATGACCTCTGAAATATTGTATGATTCATCTTCTCTTCCTCTTTTCTTTTTCATAACTATAAAAAAAATCAATTTGTTTTGACAGCAATTAAAGCAAAAATATTGTCATAATTCTTCAAAACTAGACGAAGGAAATTTACCTGAATTCTCTTCACTTGCATCAGTGGAATTTTTACCCTACAAAACAAGGACTTAGAATATTACTTCTTCTAAAGACTACACGGTATATATTAAAAGGTACTGATTAAGTAAATGTTCCTTGCAATTGAATAACTTTTCACTACTATACTTACCCATAATCACATTTTTCTGGTTTTCCCTATTATAACTTGTTACCATATCCCTTCGGATTTTCCCCAAAGATCTATTTTCCTCAATATTTTTCCATTTAAGATTAAGAAAATTTCAAAATTAAACAGAGGGCATTTTTAATTTGTGATTACCATGTACACCTTTTATAAATGTACACTATGTCAAACAGTAATGGATATAATACAGGAGTATATTTACAGTCAAATCTTAATACAACTGAAAGCAGGGGACAAATACTGCATGCAAAAATATTACTGAGATATGAGAAAAAAAGCTATTCTAAAACAAAGTTTCAAAATGAGAATTGGAAGCATTAATATTATCGAGTGTAGGTAGACAACATGTATGAGAAATCAAAATGACAAACCCTGATATAAAAAGTTAAAAAAGGCAAAAGGTTGGGGCCTCCCTGGTGGTGCAGGGAGGGTTAAGTCACAGCACTATGAAGCTATCGCCAGCCCTGCAGCATGAGTTTGATCCCAGCCAGGAAGCTAACCCACATGGTGCAGAGACCTCTCCTATCTCACCTACTGCTCCCCTCAGGATTATACTTCAGTTGATGTGCTTGTTCTGCTCCCCACTCTGTCTCTGGTAAATCCTCTTACTCTTCTCCCTGCCCCTTATACCCAGTTCTTATATGCATATATAAATAATAAATCTTTTCTTTAAGAGCAAAAATCAAGGGTGGATTAAATCAACAGGTTGAAGGATAGGCAGTGAGAGTTAAGCAAGAGAAATTATCTCCTAATGTATGTTCTTCAAAATACAAAATAAGTTCCTAGAATGAGCAACAGAATTAACAAGTACCTCTTTCCAAAAATTACTCTTGTTGCAAAATTAGGTACTACTACATAGTAGAAGTGGTACTATGTAACAGACTTAAAAAAAAATCAAGTCACTGAACTTAAGAGTTCAGTATTTTATTTACTGGCATTTTGATATTTTCTTAACCTCTGGTTACATTTTCATCAACCAATCAATATATAAGCCTGTTTTATAATATGTTGCTATTTAAAGCCATCTTATTTAAAATATGATTAACATTAAATTCAGGGACAAAAGCATTATAATTCAATCTGAAGGAAGCTTATCCAACATACACATTTTCTTGATAAGACACATCAGTCTTTTTACATTAGAAACACTAAATAGCGCTTCAGCACAATATTGCTTGTATAGACTCAGCACAGTATTAGCAAAATCAATCAAAATGCTAAAATTGTGGTATTAAAAGACTAAAAAAGGAGAAAAGGACAACTGTGTACAGTATGACAAATAAGGCAGTTACCACCTTGACTCGTACATGTTGGCTGACTCAAATTGTCATTCACGTCTCCCAAGAAGACATACAGATAGATAGCCAACAGGCACATGAAAAATGCTCATCATCACTTATCATCAGAGAAATACAAATCAAAACTATAATAAGATATCACCTTCATACCTGTGCAGAGACAATAAGTATTGCAGAATATAGACTGATCTAGCCCTTAGCAAAAAGTGTGGAGATTTCTCAAAATCTGTACCTTATGATCCAGCAATCCACTCCTACATAACTACCTGAAGAATACAAACTAACTCACTCAAAGGGATAGACACTCCAAAATTCACTGCACTCTATTATTACCAATAGGCAAATACAGGAACAACCTATATGCCCAGATGGGTGGATTAGGAAGATGTGGTGCACATGTAAAAACAGACACACAAGGGCCTCCCTGGTGGCCCAGAGGTTGAGCCTCAGCACTATCACCACTATAGCGTGAGTCTGATCCCCAGCAAGGCGCTAACCCGCATGGTGCAACAGACCTCTGTTACTCCCGCTACTCCCCTTTGCAGTTTATCTCAGTCAACCCACCTGTTCTGCTCCCCACTGTCTCTGGTGAATCCTCTCACCACCAACCCCTCTCTTGCCTACACCCCAGTTCTTCGATGCAAAAATAAGTATTGAAAAAAAAAAAAAAAAAAAAACTCTTGCCATTTGTGGCAACATGGATGGAATTAGAGATTACACTAAGAGAAACTAGTCAGAAGGACAAATATTGGATGGTGTCACTTAATGTGGAATACAGATAAACAAAACAAAGGGCTAGATAACAAACCCTAGAAATCTGACTATAGAATTAAGGCTACCAGAGGCGGGAGATACAATGGACTGTGGTGAAAGATGGTGTGATTTAACATACATCTGAATCATATATGGGGTTGTAAACCAATGCTGTCTCAATGAAAGAAAAAATCTTTTGTCATTTTGCACACACACAAGTCCATGAATGACTACTAAACTCAAGTACTAATTTTTAGGTTACAAATAAATTTTATCGAGTGGGCTTATTTGCAAATATGGAATCCACAGATAACAAGGATGGACTATACTTCGTCTCCTTGCATTAGCTTCTTTAAATATAAAATGGATATAACGGTATCTCTTCCTAACAGAGCTAGAGCTGTTTTGAAAATTAAGAGAAAACATGAAAAGCTTACAATACCTAATACATACTAATCAATAAAAGTCACCTTTATTCTCTTCCCACTAGGTTCAACATTCTTTATATAATTCCCACCAACACCTCATTTTAAAACATATTCCCAAAGAAAGATCATATCTAAAATCAGGCAGTCCCTAAATGACTCCTCTATTAGGTAACATTTTATTAACAACACCATCTGCTCCAATTTTGGCTGCACTGCTGCAGTACACGAAAGTTACAAATTTTGATTACTGTTATGGTTGCAGGTTGACAAGACTTAACATGTTTCTATTAGACTGTAACAAGAATCTAAACAAGAAAGGTTACTAGATAAAAAGATTATTTATAGATGGTCAATAAAGTGAAAAGAACACAAAAGAAACTTTATTTAAGGTTTTCAGGGGAAGCCTCATTAAAAATAGTTAAATATATAAAACATTCTAGCTTAGTATATATTACCTTGGTTACTTTTAGAGATTCCTTTTTTCTTTCCAGTCTCTCTTTCTTCTTCTGTTCCTGTAACAATATATTTTCTTACTCTAACAAGTAGAAAATGTTAAATATAACACACATCACAAGTAACATGGGTTACAGTGAAAAACTATAAAAATTTACAAACAGGAACAAAGACTAGTTATCCTCCTACCTTAAGCTACTAAAATCCTAACAAAAAATATTAAATGAATTTTTCAGATGACATGCAGCAAAGGATAGTGAACACTGAGAGAAAGTGTGGTGCATTTAAGAATTACCTAGTTTATTGCCTAAAAGCAATTTCCAATAATAATGGAGAATTGAAAATCAGTTCAACAGACTCCCTGAGCTGAGACAGAGTACAAAACAGAGCAGTCACACACACAGGGTAAGTACCAGAGAGGTGAGAGCTACACAAAGCCCTGAGATCTAGAGTTGTCTTCTGCCTGAGTACCGATATGTACATGAATGAAAGAAAACCAAGCCTAGGAACAATTTCCATTCCTCTTAGCCAAGGTGGTAAGAACTCCTCTCATACAGAGCATCAAGAGGCTTAATCCCTCAAGAAGGACCAAGTTATTCAGACTAAAAACTCCTCCAGGAGGAGACTAAATGGGTAAAGGGCATTAGCTGTGTGAAGGAGAAAGAGGTATCAATTTAAGATTGTCAGGGAAAACCTCATCAAGAAATACTGAAGCTAGGGCTTGAAAATAATGAATTTAGTCAAACAGATAACCAAAAGGTGGTTCCAAGTAAAACACTGCCAGTGCAAAAGTCCAAAGGTAAGAGACACCTAGAATGAGTTCTAAAAAGGTTATAGGGTTGAGGCACCCAAACTGTTTTATAGTTTTGTAGGTCATTATAAGAACTTTAGATTGTCAGAAACAATGTAAACTAAAAGCAGTTAAACACCGTGAAATTACTGGGGTATTACCCAAAAGAGGGGGAAATCCTCTATTCAGTAAAAATATCTTTCAAATAAAAAAAAAGAAATGAAGACTTTCAGTCATATAAATGCTAAAAGAAGGTAATACAGTCATACATACATAAAGAACATACCCCCTACAGAAAATGCAAACAAATGCTCTAAGAGAAAGGTTATCTGTTAATAAAGACAGAAAGTGAGGAACTAGAATTTAAAAAGGCACAGGAAAATCTTTTGGAGTTGACAGTTATGTTCTTATGTTGATTGTGGTGACTACTAGTTGACCATCAACACATAAATGTGTACATGTGTACGTTTTAAATGTGTGCATCTTAATGTATGTCAATCATATCTAAATAATGCAATTTAAAGAGAAAAACATCTGTAAACTTAACAATGTACACTTTTTACTGCATGTAATTTATATCAATAACTTTTTTTAAAAATTAGCCAAAAAAATAAAATTAGCTATTAGCTAGTCAATCATACATATATATGTATATATACCTCTAATTGCTGCTGTTCCATTTTCGTCAATAAAAATTTGGAGTAGATATTGCTTTTTTCAAGTAAATGTTGAAGTCTGCGGTACCGAATGTCCACGGACTCTCTATCCCAAGACAAACGAGCCTATGTAAGAGAAAATTTCTATAATTACTAACAAGTTTTCTGACATTTATATTTGCATAAAGTATATTGAAAATGGCTGAATAAATGCTTTAGTTAAATCTATTTCCTTGAAATTAATGGGGGAAAAAGAAAGATAAGATATGAAATCCATTTACTAAAAATATTTTCCAAACCACAACCTAAAATAGCTGAAAATATGAGTAAGTTCAATAGGCAATCTGGTAAGATACAGCGTGAATATCGTATCACTGAAATAACAAGTACTGGACATACATACAGTCACTGCCATCTACTGAATTGAGGGTCCAAAATTAAATTTTTAATTGAATTTGGATTTAAGTGTTTAAACGACCAGTTTTATTGGAAAGGGCATTAAGACCTAAAAAATAATTTCACTGACTAAGGATGAGAACACATATTTTTACAATTTTAAAACTATATTGTCAAGATACTTCCACATGCTAAAATAAAAGATTAATTTCTTCTTCTCTTTCCTTATTGTATTCCCCAAAGCTTTGCCCTTAACCATTTAGCTTTCTTTGACATACTTAGCCTTTTACCTTTCACCCCTGCACACCTTCCAACTAAAAATCACTGTTTTTCATATTACTTTCACACACCATTACTGCACTGAATGATTTCAAAGCGTGAAGAGGAACCCTCAACTTGCACTGAGGAAAATAAAGTATTTTAA
Organism: Talpa occidentalis; assembly: GCF_014898055.3. Classification (NCBI taxonomy): domain Eukaryota; kingdom Metazoa; phylum Chordata; class Mammalia; order Eulipotyphla; family Talpidae; genus Talpa; species Talpa occidentalis. The sequence continues at coordinate 25,072,499 of NW_023605194.1, forward strand.
AAGAACAGTACCAGATGGCAAAAGATAGAAAACAAAGTGGATCCACAAACCTTTCTGTAAAAACCCTAAGAGAAAATAAGTAGTCTGTACTACAAAACAATTCTGCCCCCCTCTAAGCCCCATAAGAATAGATTACATATAAATGGGGAGGAGTTAAAAATGTTATTTACATAAGCAGGCACAGGTCAAATTCAGTTCATAATTTGCTAACTCAATATAATTTAAATTCAAATAAAAGCAATAAATGGGCTGGAGTGCATCAAGTGAGAACTGAATTCATCCACTAAAGTAAAATTCATCCACTAAAGTAAAAACATCTTACCAGCAATTTCATTCCTAGGACAAAGTGTGTGTGAAAGAGACAAATTAAGAAAAACCTAGCTTAATTTAGATATTACACTGTAAACAAGACTCCAATGGATACTGGTTTTTATTTCGTAAGTTATGTCATCTCTAGTTTTTTATAAAGGTTAATTTCTGCCATAATGAAAGACAGTAGGTATCTATGAATATAATTAAATACATAATTGCAGAATTTAAAAAAAAATTTTAAAAATCACCCATTTATTTAACAAGAGATGAAAATTACTTAAAACTTTATAAAAATGGATTCTAATATTTCCAACTTTTAAAATTTAAGATTTTAGTTACAATATTTTGGGCTTAATTTAGCTACATCTACCTGTTACCTTAAATTCTGAAATTAGCATATTTTTGTAAGTAATTAAAGGTTCAAGGTGCTGTCTTAGAATAGTAAATTATAATTTTAATAATTTGAATATGATGCCAATTGCTGATATTCAATCCTTCTGTATTTCAAAAATAATCTGCAGTAGACCTTATCTATTATTGTTGTTTCTTGACCTAGAAATTTTATTTTTTTGCTATATATTAAGGTAAATTTTAATTCGACCATTGGAGAGTACTAGGTGCCTGGCAGGGCGCTCCTAGAGTAGAATTTCTCCACTGTGCACCCCCTTTCTTCTCCCCACAAGGAGAGGGAGAAGCAAGGCAAATTTCAGTCCACAAGCATTAACTTTCTTTTACCTCTGCAAGAGGTCTCTCAAGTCTTACCTTTCTCCTTTCCCCCACACTACATACCAGTTAATGCCACTGTTAAGTCCCCAAGACTAATTAACTATGACTTCTTTCAAAAGAAAATGCAGGTGAAAAGCCAAAGAAAATAACCCATACAAATGAATGTCAAAGTCATTCTACAGGCTCTTCACAAACCTTAAAAAATCCTAAAGGAAAGTAAATACATTTCATTGTAGGACTTAAGCTACTTCTTCCTCTCTTGAGTACTCCTAAATGTGTGCCCATAAATATGGTATTATCCCAAAGGAAAGGAATCTTTTACTTTTGTGTAGTCTGTTTTAGGCTTCCAAGAACATGTTCAAATGGAGAGACTCCTTAGAACCTTCTCCATAATCATCTACAGATAACTCATAAAATGTCAACTGCACAAATTAATATTTTTTTTCAGTATCTATACATAAAAACAAGGTAACAACGGACCACAATATCGCTAGATTTTTAGCAAATCATGCCACGTATTAGAACTGAAGCAGTAAATGCTTGCTAGTGAAGAACTGAAAGTGGATTAAGAATGGTGTTTTAAATTCTATAATGCCTAACTGTTAAGGAAAAGCTAGTTACATCATAACTATCCTTCGACATCAATTCCAAAAACTTTTAGGGCTGATTGCAAAATAGTTGTTCATAGGTTTGTAAATAAACAAGAAACCCACCAGTCACAGGAATTGGTGGCTATCATTGTTCCTGCACATGCAATGATTAAGCAGCAGAGGACTTTATTACTAGAGTTAAATATACTTAAGAATTGAATTTTCAACAAGTTAAAAACTGCTTTTAATAATCTTCAGATGCCCTAGACCAGAAAGCCACAAGTGCAATAACTTGGCACTGAAAAAGTACACCACATTTTTACCCAAAAAACCATATTTAGCAAGAGACCAGGAACCCAAAAAGAAAGCAATACGCAAATGGACGACTGAGGTGGACAGCCATACTTCAACGAATTCACTCCTGATTTTGGAACAATCATAACGGTTAAGCAGGTAATTTAAAAGCTTCACTTTACACTTGATAGAACAAGAGGCTCTCCCAGAAGCGTGGCTCAAAGCACGTGCAAAGGCTTCTCCAGATAGCATCTGTAAACACAGCCGCCTCGCAGACCTGAGGAGAGGAACAAAAACCACACCTCCGAGGAAGCACAACCGCGCGCTGACCCTGCGCCCAAACTTACCTTTTCCAGCATCTTCCGCTCTCTCTCCAGCCCAGCAGCCTCCAGCTGCTCTTCCTCTTCCAGCATAGCGGGGGTGATCACGGCGGTCTCCGCTTGCTCACCCATGTCTGCAGCTGGGTTCCCTACGAGAGAGAGCTTTTGAGGTTGCAGCTTTAAAAAGCGACCTACTGCCCGGCTACCACAGTCAACAGCCTTCCTCCCCTTCCCAGATGAATCTGAAGCCCAAGCTGAGCCGCGGGAACTCCAACGCCACCTCTCAGAAAACATTCTAGATTTTCACTATGTCGCCGGGACCCCAGTTTACAAACCAAGAAGCCCGACTGTGTAAAAACTGCTCTATCCGCAAACAAGCGCGAACCCGGGGTTCTCCACGGCTCTTAGCCCTCCTTGCCTCGGGCTCCGGCCGGGGTCGACCTCCCCCCTCCACCTCGGCTGCAGCCTCCATGCTGCCCCCCCACCCCCTTCCCGCCCAGGACGCCGCCGCCCGCGCCCGCGGGGAAGTTCTGGTCACTCACCGCCCGCAGGCCGTTCGGCCGGCATGGCTGGACACACTCTGAAACCAGGTCCCCTCCCCTCAGCGCCTTCGACGCCGCGCGCTAAATTCCCACAGACGCCGGGGATCCCAGTCTTCTCACCAAATCCTGGGCCGGGGAAAAACGCGCGCTTCTCCTTCGCGGGAAAACGTCATCGTCTCGCGAGACTCCGCGCTCCAAGCCCCGCCCCCGACTCCCGCAGGCGCGAGATTTGGGGCGGTTTGGCTCGGCCCGGCCCGGGTACCGCCGCCGCGAGCGCGCCCCGGACCTGGCGTGGGGAGGCTGGGTTCCGCCTCGGGGCGCGGCCTTGGTGTGTCCCGGAGGCTGGGCGAGGCTGCTCACGCTGCGGGGCCCACTTCGCTCTCGTGTTGGCTCGAGCTGCTGGACGACGCGGCTGCGGTTTTCAAAAACGAGCTGTTCCTGCCTCAGCGGTCCTAGTAACTTCCAAGTTCTCCCCGGCGGGCGCGGGCGCGCGGGGCCTCGGGGAGGCGGGAGAAGCAAGGGCCGCCGCGGCCCGCCCCGCCCAGGTCACGCTTGGAGTGAAAACACCCCGGAATTACCCGGAGAGCCCTTTTGGGGGTAGGATGCGAGAAATAGGAAATTGAACGAGTTCAAAAAGTTGTCCGAGGGTGAGGGGACCGAATGCAGTGACAAACCAAGAGGAATGGGCCGTGGAGGAGGCAAAAGTCGGTAGTTCTGACCTGCCAGTAACTAAGACTGGGCCCGTGAAGAAGGAGCAGAACGTTCCTGTTCTGGGTTTTCACTTATGCTTTCCTCCCATTCCAGCTTTTCCTGTTAGCATTTTTTAAATTCCTTTCATTTTTGAGCCCAACAACTTTAAAAACTGTATTTACACAAAACTTAAGGGTTTAGAATGCGCTTGCATCATAACTATCCAGCAATCTTCTAAAGCGCTCCGATTAGCAGGGTAGATTTTTTATTAATTTATTTTATATTACTCAGCAATTAAAAAAGATAAACATGCAATTTGCAGCAACATGGATGGAGCTGGAAGGGATCGTGCTCAGCGAAATAAGCCAGAAAGAAAAAGAAAAATACCGATGGTCTCACTCGTAGCAGGAATAAATAAGGGACCAGGTAAAGGGCTAATTATAATAAAGAAAAAAATCAAAATCAACAGGGTAAATATTTTTTTAACTGTCCTAAATTGTTCATTAGGTAAGAATTTTACAAACATTATTATCAGCGATAGCGGTGGAGCTGGAGAGTATTGAGCCTTCTCCAAGCTGCACGGAGAGAACCACCAATAGTGGTGGAACTTGTGGCCCTTTCCGAGACCACGGCTCTTGTGGCCTGCAGATGTTAGCCCCCGCATCTCCCTGTGCTTGTGGACTGGTTTAGTGATCCACTGGGTGTCAGGATTTCTGATAACTTTATGGAATGGATAGATGAGGATAACCTCAAAAAATTTTACGTGGAATCTTTACCAACCCAGTAAGAATTCAGAACTCTCAGAGCTCCACAGTGGCGTCCAGCTCTCTCTTCAGCAAGATTGAAGGCTTCTAGCAAACTTCAGCTGATTAACACCATGGTGGACTGGCTTGCCATAGGTTGCATCCTTTGGAACTGGACGTTTGCGGCCACCACTGCGCACACTGCTGCACCTCCCCCTGCAGTGACCTTTAGGGCTAATGGCTTTCGCCACGGTCCCTAGGTCAGGCTGGGCAAGGAACCAGCGCGCAGGGGAGTACAGCAAAGTTCGCTGGTCCGCAGCACACACGAATCCGATACATGACATAACCGTGCTTGGCTTTGTATCCCAGTCTTCCAGCTTTATCCCGCCGGGTGGGGCGTGGTGCCCTGTGGAGGGCTGACAGCTGGCGATACTGCCAGCAGCCCACCCTGAGAAGAAAGCGCATCACATCAGACTGCTTCTTCCTCCATAGTTCCTGGATGTATTTGTAAGCGCCCATTTTGGCTTACCTGATGGCTGCCGCCAGATGGAAAGAGCCCTTCAGGGTAGATTATTTTTAAGTGAGAAAACAGGCTAGGATAAATCAACTTGTCCAAAAATCTACAGTTGCTTTGTGATAAAACAGGAGTCAAATCTAGGTCTTTTGACACCTGATCCAGTATCAAGACAAAATGTAGTCAATAATTACTCTTAAATCCTACCTCCTAATGAAAGATAATAGCTGTTAGTATCACTAAGATTTTTCTTAAGATTTATTTATTTATTTATACATTTATACAAGCACTGGGTACAGTCAGAAGCACAGAAGGGTGAGAGAATTCACCAGAGCCAGAGCGGGGAACAGAACAGGCAGACCAACAAAGTACACTGCTGAGGGGAGCAGCGGGCGGCAGGAGAGGTCTGCGCGCCATGAGTATCACTAAGATTTTTGACCCTCACCAACCTAACCTCCAAAATTTCTTTCCCTCTCACTTTTGAAACACTGCATTTTGCAAGGTCTTCCCCTAATATATTGAAAATCTTTTCTTCTTTGGAGTTCAAGTTGTGGCTCAACTTACATCTTCCCTCTATCTGTTGGTTTTCTGTATATACTTTGTTTCCGCAGCAACTGCTGTACAGGATTCAGTGATCGGCTCAAAATTGACAGCTTCCCTTTTCATTCCCCACAGATTGGGGGCGATTTGGCCAAACACACATAAGATGGAATTCAAGACAATTCCATCTGATTCTCAGAGGACAGACACCACATCTAACAGCTGGTACCACACTTAATACAAGTACACTGGTGCATTTCTTGCCCTGTGCCAGAGCCGTCCCAGTGTCTGAAAAATTTTGTTCATTCACTTTTATGAGTCCACTTTTAAGTATCTCCTGGGTGCCAGAAACTTTTCTAAGAGTTATACAGCAATGGACCAGACAAGACCGCTGGGTAATATGTGGTTTGAATCTATAACTTCCACCTAGGTGGAAAGGTTTCACATATGACTCAAGTAAATGATATATACTTAACCATCACTTGTTGGAAAAACACATTACAATAACACAAGCATAGAATTCAATTAGCAATAAAGTGGGTGGCAGATGACAAAAATCAAGGCAAGAGAGTTATGGTGTTAGGGGTTGGAATGTCCCTTGGCTTAGCTAGTTGAAAGAAGTAGTGCTTTTTTGGGCAGAACCTCCAGCAGGTTATTGCCAAAATCCGGAGGTTTCAGACACGTAGACATGGAGTCTAAAGCATCTCAGATTGGCTTAATTTAGCTCCTATATTAATATTGCTCTAGAACTGTATTATCAGAGTCATAGGTTAATTTTTTATGCTTGGTCCCTGCACAAGGCTTTTATCTGTCCTTGCCTCATGTGTCTGTTTATCAATGTCCTCATCAACAATTGGTCATTTTGATTTCAAGTTACTCTGTTTAAATTATAACCATTTCTTTTTTTTTAATTATAACTATTTCTTGATCAGTTAGGATCATTACAATATCAGTATATATAACACCTTGATATGAAACTTACATTCAGGAATTAAGTAGCAGGGGGATAAGGTTGAAATTGTAGAGATAAGCAGTGCCCAGAACAGATAGGACCTTGTACAGCAGGGTAAAGAGTTTGTTGTCAGTTTCTTATATTCCTTCAAATCTATATTAATTGTTAACATTTTTAATACAAAAATTTCTTTCCAAATATATTGTATTATTATAAAATCAAAATCATAAATAAAATTATAAAAACACTGTTTATTTCAATGTTAAATAAATGAAATACCTTTGCAATGCAACTTTTTTAAAGCCAAATTCCCTTTCTGGTGTGTATTAGAAAATAAACTTAGCCCATAGAATGAAATGCACATAGTAAAACCTCATTAGTTGGAACCAAAAGGAAGTTCAATATGAACTGTAGAATGTTTGGGAAAGAATACAATTTTGCTAACTTCCCAAACCTTTTAACTTTATATTGGCTATCAAAACATTGAGACAGTGTCTGTCACATAAACTTGGCTTATCAAATGTTCCTAGATTCATTTGAAGTCCCAAATATTTTGCTGCCTTTGTAACACTATTAGTAAGCAAAGAATAATCTTATGAAGCAAGGCTTTCTCTCTTTAAAGTTTCCCTGAAATTTTTAAAAAACCTCTATTGAATTGTTTTTACATGTTGTAAAGCAATGACATTCTAATTAATGAAGTTGTAATGAAGTTTACATTAATTCTAATTAATGAAGTTTACTAGCTTTGGGCATTTATATTTTGGCCACTGCTTTGAGAACAGCAAATTAGTACAAAAATCACTTTTTCCACCAGAGGTATAAGACTTTTTTAATCTGACACTGTATAGTGATGGTAAATTAAAATCTGATTTTTCAATGCTACCTCACTTGTTTTTGCTGTTTTATACTAATCTCTGCTGTCTGAATTTGCACATGGAATACAAAGTAACTGCCTTATCCAAACAAAATAGGAAATAAATTAAACCACGTGGCATTATGAAAATTATTTCATGATTAGATTGCTTTAGCATTAAACACTCTAACAAGGTAAGTGTTGATGAGTTCAGTGTTCTAGGTAAAAATAATATTAGTTCCCGAAAAGCTACAATGAAAGGCTGTTTTCCTGAAGTCAAAGACTTTTGGAAACACTACCTAATTTCTTTTTAAAAAAGATGTATTTATTTATTTATTTATGCATAGAACTTGGGTATAGGCCAAAGGGGCAGGGGTGAGAGGATTCACCAGAGACAGAGTGAGGAGCAGACCTACTGAAATACCCTGGTGAGGGGAGCAACAGCGAAACAGGAGAGGTCTGCTGCACCATTTGGGTTAGCTCCCTGGCCAGGATGGAACTCAGGCAGCAGTGGTGATAGCATGAGGCCTGAGCTGACACTTAACCCCTACACCACCAGGAGGGCCCAACACTAATTTCCATAAAGTCAAACAAATATACTGAATACTCTTATATGAAGGTCATCAATGCAAAAGAAATCAGCAAGAGCTGACTTCAGAAAAATAAGCTAGTTATTGGAGTCTTACTAGTATTTAAACAATATAATGTAGACACGGGCTGAAGAAAGATTAAAGTGAGAAATATATATTGAGTAAATAGAAACAAAACACCATATTATTAAATTTCACATTTGCAGATTTTAGGAAGAGTTATTTTTAATTCAAAATATACTATAACTGAAAAATAGTCATAAACTGTCAATGTGAATAAACCCATACATACTACCTGCATCTAAGGTTCAAGGGAAGATACAGTACATATCTTAGCTAGCAGTACTATCTGTCTCAAGAAACTGAAGACCTAGTACTTAGAGAAATTTGGCAAAAAAGGTTATTCTTTCCCCCCCCTCAAATGTAATTAAATGAACCAGATAACCTAAAATAATAATGACTAATTTCAAGTAATTACTCTGCTTATAAGTTTTATTTACACAGTAATTGTTAATAGTGGTTTTAGTGAATTCCTTGTATTTACATTTTATATATATACATTTATACTTGAAAGGTAAAGAAACTGTACAATCGTAAAAATGAAAAAGAGAAACATAGTAACTTAAGTCCACCTTGGAAAACAAATACACAAAAGTAAGATTAAGTTTAGTAACACAGCCTCAAAGAGATTACTGCCAGGGGTTACATTTCCTTTATCAGCGGCCAATAGCAAGGAAATTGTTACCAGAATTAAAATGTCATTCTACCTATTCAGACTCTAGTACTCCTTCAGTATTTTATTATATTACTGGCTTTTACTAAGCAAGCCCCTATGATAGTTGTTAACTTCTGAGGGTTCCACTAGTAATTCCTAGGCTAGAATGACCCATGGATAAAAATATATGGGCACTGTCTGTTCCAATATTCCTTAAAAGGCAGTCACTACACTAATAAAAAATCTCAGGCTTGTTAGCTTGAAGACTATCTACCACTAACAGAAATAGGGTGCTTAAGTGTTGTTTCAAAATAGAATACAACATAAAAGCACACTATAAATCTATTAACCAAATAGCATTTTAAACAATATCACTCTTCAATACTCAAGTGATTTATTTTAGGTTCAAAACATAAATATATAATAAATTTAATGTCAATTTAACAATAATTAATAATTTCTTTACTATACCATCAGTTAGACTCATAAGAAAAAAGTTAATTTTATCTTTTTTTTTTAACTCTTATTTCCATTGATTAAAAAATTATGCCATAGTGTTTTATTATAAGACATGGACTTGGCTACATACTAAGATTTCAAATTTCAAACTGGAATTAACATATTTTGTTTCTACAAAGTCAAGGAATTTTAACTAAAAAATTTAGTCCTGCCAAGTAGCATGCTATTTAACAACTCTCAGAATTCATTACTTATTACTCTTACCAGTGAAAAACTTCATTTATATTTATGGACTTAATCCCAATAATCAAGTCTTCAGTCCACTAAAGTGCAAACAACTATATCCTCTTAATCAGTTAGCTTTCTTAAATTACCAGATGAACAAAACCAGAAACCAAAAGGCAAAAATTACAGAAGAGAAACAATTTCACTTCAAAACAAAAAGACATGATACTTTGAAAAAAAACATCTAAACAGATGCTAAAAAAACTCCAGTTCCCAGGTAACCCAATTTGTCCCAACCTGTGAGTAAAGATAAACAACTTCAGTGACATAAATAATTTACAATCAAAGTTGCTTCTTCTTCGTTAGTGGTATCTATTAAAAGTTGGAACTGGAGATATCTGTACTGAGGTGTTTATTTCAAATGGTACTTTGGAAGTTAAAGTAGTATTTAACAATCCTGCTCTGACCTCCAAAGTGCCTTTATGGTAACTGTAAAAAAAGTAAAGATGTTGTAAAAATTTGAAATATCTTTCCAAAACTGTTAGAAAAATTTATTGCATTAAACAGTTCACTCCAAATTATGGAGTACGAACTAGTAATTTAAACTTTCTCCATTGTAAAATCATTCTGCCTACAAAATACTTATTAATACTGTCAATAAGTTACTGATTTCATTTACTTTAGTCAAAGAATTTAAAATCAGCAATTTTCCATGTCTTGATCCTTTTAGATTTCTCCAACATTTTCTCCCATGCTTTTTACATTGGAAACAAAAAAACTTTTATTAAAAAATCCATTTTTTAAAATTTCAATTAGTCTGTACACTTTGAAGATTAGCTTTTCAGAGCAGGACTATTATTCTTGTCTCCTTCTTTAATATCCTTCATTACAGATGCAAAGACCTGGAAATTATATAAAGTGAAGATTAATTCTCAAAAAATTACCATGCAGATTAAAGAGATTTAAATTACTGTACGTGAACATAAAAAAGCCTAAGTATCTTAACTATCCTCTATAAGACTGCCATTCTCAAATTCTCTTTTTATACCCAATTTTATGGATATATATATAGAGAGAGAGATTCCAGTTCTTATCATATGCCAAAATATTCTGAAATTACTACTTGGTAATAGAACAGTTTCTGGACCAATATACTCTTATATGTAATGTGAGCTTATATATATCTATATACATATTATATATATATTAGATATCTATACAATGCATTATATACATAATGCATTTTCTATCATTAATGGAAGAAGTGATAATGCTCTCTTTTATATGTCAGTTAAAATGTCAATATATTTGCTTCCCTAAAAATACTCAGCATCTAAAAAAGCAGGATATACATTATTTCTGTTGTGAATCCTTAGTATATGGCAACTATTTCATGCAATCATTGCTGTTTGAAATACCAAAGTAATTATATAGTTGCTCAAGCAAATACATGACTACTGTAGTTTGTATTTCACTAGCCTAAAAAACATTGCTGGACTAGCATAAAAATACAGACATAGGTTTGGATAGATGACAGAGCAGCAATCTGTTTTTAAACACTTGCTTTTTCAAAGTAAAAATCTGAAAAATCTATTTTAAAAAGATTCTTTTTTTAAATTTAAGCATTAACATTTGAGAAATACATAATTATTTAGAAGAAATAAAACGGCTGCATATCTACTAGAGACAAGGAAGTGTAACTCTACCTGAGTCCATTTTTTGGTGCTATTCTGCATCTGAATGGCTGCAATACAGCTGAACAGCTTTTCTGATGTGATATCATCTGGCAATTTAGTAAGAAACTGTGCTATATGGATAAAGTCCATCTGGAGGAGAATATCTTCATATAATCGGAGGATTCCTAATCCAGTCCTAAATAAAAATTCCTCCCCATCTCTGCAAAATACATCCCAGACTCGACAGGCCAGATCAAGTGGTAGTGATTTGCTATATAGTGTGAAGATCCTAAAATTAGGAGGGAAAATAGTTATTGAAATTTTTCATTAACTTATTCACTTATTAAGCATCTCTATATAAAAAGAAGACAGCTTAATTAGGTATAAAAAAAATAAGATATGGAAACTTCCCCCAAAGAATTTAGTGGTGGAAAATTAGTAACAAAAAATGAAATTATGTGAATGTCCCACCTTATATAAAAGTACAGCCCAATACAAATAGGAGTGGCAGAAGAGCCTAATGGTTAAGGGTATAGGCTCCGAAACCAGAATACCTAAGTTTGAATCCTGGATTTGCGATTTATTACTGTTACCTTGAGCAAGATATCTACTCTTGCTGTGCCCTCAGTTTCCTCATGGTAAGTGTAATAACAGGAAATAATACTGCCTATTTCTCAGGATTGTTCTAAAAATTAAAGTAGTAAATGAAAAGTGATCAAAACAGTCCCTGGAACATGAAACTGTTCCATGGAATTTATTTATTACTATATAAGGAATATAAGCATCATCTTTTAGTAACCTAAACATATACCCATAAAGTCTGATTTCTCGCTTTTCCTCTCTTCATCAAACTTTACTTATTACTACTTTCTCACTACTTACCTGTTGTTTTTTTTACCCTCACTTCATCAAATTTTACTTTTTTTGGAGGCATGTATATCCTCCAAAACAATCACTTGATGGCTTTTCCCATCTTTTCTGACAATGCCTGATCGTGAAATTTTTTATCCAGGGGTGCTTCAGAGAGGCATTCTGTTTGGTTAAGTAGGGTGAGTAGGTGCTAAAAAAACTGTTCTTGAAGTTCATTGGCAAACAAAGCACACATTTTTTATGAAAGACTTTATTTTTTCAGGTAATACTGATGAAACTTGATAAAGTAAAATAAAGTGGCAATAAAAGCTCTCCCACATACACAAAATTACCCGTTAGCACTGGTACATATTTATCCCCCTCCCCTTTTTTTTTGCATAACTGATTCTGGGATTTGTATTAATGAGCTCAATATTGGCAGCAAAACAAAAATCAAGTTTGCTTCTTAAATCATAAATACATTTAATTGCAAAAACAAAAGCATACTCTTGGTAGTACAGAAAATACTCACTGTTCAAAATGAGAAAGAGGACCTACCAGCAATAGCCAGGCAGTTTCTAGTACACAGTGCTCATTTTAGTTTCATCCCACTTCCTATCTTCCTATATCAACTGTGATCCTGATTTGCCTCATATTCATGTTCCTCAATACAGAAAATTGTGGTTTTCTTTTCACTTTTTTTTCTTCTTCTTTTATTGGTTAATTTTAAAAGGACAGGTTCATTTGGAAAAGGAGAAAGAAAAAGAGAGGCCTCCCTGTTGGCCTAGAGGTTAAGTATCAGCACTATCACCACTATGGCCAGAGTTCGATCCCCAGCCAGAAAGCTAACTCACATATGGTGCAGCAGACCTCTCCTGTCTCACCTGCTGCTCCCCTTAGCAGTGTATTTCAGAATATCTGCCTGTTCTGCTCTCCATGTAGGAAGAGAAAATCTGCCTGTTCTGCTCTCTTCTCTGTTCACTCTGTCTCTGGTGAATCCTCTCACATCCCGAACCTCTGGCCTATACCCCAGTTCTTCTACACATACAATAAAGAGGCATCTACATAGTTACAGGTGGGCAGGAGAGTTGCTTTCTCCCCCCTTCTTTACAGACGTGGTATTTCTATAAAGAAGTATTTTGGGCTGCATGATATAAAACCTTTGTTTTCCCCATTAACTTGTGTTCTTCTCAGAGGAACTCTAATGAGCGAATACATTTAATATTAATTTACTTTTTAAAAAAGCCTAAATAGGGCCTCCCCGGTGGCGTAGCGGTTGAGCGCTGGGTTGCGAAGCTGCCCACAGCCTCTGCAGTGCCAGTTCGATCCCCGGCTGCTCCCCAGCCACCGGAGGAGGGTCCCACATGGCACACAGACCTCTCCTGCCGCCCGCTGCTCCCCTCAGCAGTGTACTTCCGTCCTTCTGCCTGCTCTGCTCCTGGCTCTGGCTCTGGTGAATTCTCTCACCTTCCCACGCTTCTGACTATACCCAGCGCTTGCATAAATAAATAAATAAATCTTTAAAAAAAAAAAAAAAAAAAAAAGGCTAAATAAAAGAAAGCCGAAACAACTGAGAAGATATATTTGCTCAATGTCATTATATTTCTTTTTTTTTTTTTAGATTTTATTTATTTATTTATACAAACACTGGGTACAGTCAGAAGCGTGGGAGGGTGAGAGAATTCACCAGAGCCAGAGCGGGAAACAGAACAGGCAGACTGACGATACACTGCTAAGGGGAGCAGCAGGCGGCAGGAGATATCTGCGCGCCATGTGGGACCCTCGCCAGCGGCCGGGGATCGAACCAGCGCTGCAGAGGCTGCAGGCAGCTTTGCAGCCCAGCGCTCAACCGCTGCGCCACCGGGGAGGCCCAATGTCATTATATTTCTATATTAAAACTTAACATCATTTACATGAAACCCACTGATTTTTAATGACTTAGGTTTTAAATAATTCAAATATATTCTTGGGCCTCCCTGGTGGTGCAAGGGGTTAAGATGCAACCCATGAAGCTATCCACAGCCACTGCAGCACAAGTTCGATCCCTGGTCAGGGAGATACCCACATGGTGCAGCAGACCTCTCCTGTCTCGCACATTGCTCCCCTCAGCTGTGTATTTCAATCTGCCTGTTCTGTTCCCCACTCTGTCTGTAGTGAATCCTCCCACCCACCCCACACACACACCTCTGGCCTGTACCCCGGTTCTTGTATGCATAAACAAATAAATCTTTAAAAAAAAAAAATTCAAATGTATTCTTAACAATTCATCTTAAGATCAGCTACTTCATCTCATTGGCAAAATTCACTTCCCCCTCCACCATGCTATAATTAATTGGCTACAGCTCGCCAAAGTCCTAGGCAAACCCTCCAAGTTAAAATTGAAAAGCTAGAACTACAAAGTTGAAAAAAGACATAAGAATTTAAGGCATCATTTCTCTATCAATCATGATTTGATATTTTCAAATCTTGGGGGAAAAAAACAAAGCCCTTTTTAAAGAAACATCATCATAGCTATCATAAGCTTTTGTGTGTTAAGGACAAAGGAATAGCAACTAACTTTCTGAGAGCATGGCATTTCCAAGGCATTGAATGCAATAATCCCTGTAGAGCCACTCACAACTCAAACAGGTATTATTTCCATTTCTAGATAAAAAACTGAAACATAAACTAAGAGATTCTGATTTCAGCCCAGAGTCTATGCTCTTAATCAAATGTCTTCCCCACAAAAATGAGTTTCTTTATTTCTAAGAGGATTTTTTTACATGTATGATCCTATGAATGAGAGTTACTCTAGTTCCTAAAACACACAACAAATTATACTTTGTTTCCTTTTAATTATTGTATTTTATGTATGTTATGACTTACCAGTCTATCAAGTATATATCTGGTGTAAGACTGTAAGATTTGAAATGAAGAAATAGCTTGGAGAGATTTTCTTCAAAAAATACTTCAAATGTTGCAAAATATTTCAACATCTAAAGATAGAAATATCAATAAATTTATTAAAGAATATACTCTAGAAATAGAAAAATTAAATCCTTTATCATAAATTAACAGAAAATCTTGCTTAGCACCTCTTTCTGAGTATTCAAACATTCACAAAACTATAATTCAATTAAAAGTATATTTTATATCAGATTATATTCAACTTTTAATTGTTTTTCATTCTAAAAGGACATTCATACTACAGAAATCAATAGTCAATGGAAAACACAATCCATTCTAAATGTTCCTACCATGCTGTGATCCACACGGAAAAAAGCTAGCTGGCATGGTTTATTCAGGAGATTTGCAAATGCAATGAAGGCATCTGCCTCTTCCAAATTGAGAATGAGTACAGCTGCAATGAAAGACATCCCTTGGACCTTCAAATGGAAAAGAAATTAATCAAAATGTACTTATAATTCTATAGTTTATATTACATTGTATTCTTGAAAAATTACAAATATAACCAAAATTTAATCAAGATTTCCAAGAATTAAACAAATAAAGATTTCATTTTCCAAAGAAGGTAAATACACAAAACCAGCTAATAATGATGAAATCTTCCTGACTTTACATTGCTCAGTCATGTATTGTGATTTAAAAAGTATTAGGGAAAATTTGGGGAAAAAAAGAAAAAAGGTATCAATTTTCATTTGCTACAAAAGCCTAGGTCAGTGTAATTCCTAGTTTTCATTTTCTCAGTCTGATGTCTCTGAAAATATAGTACATTGAAGAAGGTTAAAGAAAATCAAGTAATTGTCTTCATTGTTTTAACACACCTGTCTTAGGTAGAAAGTGAGAAACCAAGAATGGAAATAATGGTAAAAATTAGAAAAAGTTGAATGTATTTCTAAATTGTGAAAGGCCTTAAGTAGAAGGCTAAACTACTTTTTAAAGAAACAGTTATGTTTGCTAATCATTTATGGATACCTAGCTGTACATTTCTGAGCAAATAATTTGGACCTGCTATTGAAAACATATATATTCTTTTATTATAAATAAAAGAGTTTATCAAGTACTTCTCGAAGAGATTGGTATACAGGATCTACAGAGTGAGACCACTAAAAATGTTTGCATTGATATCCCTGTCTCTTTTTCCAGCCAAATATTTTCAAAGGGTTGTCTACATTTACAAATTTTACTTTCTCAGTTCCTTTAAACTCTTTCAAATGCTTCATTATGGAGTCCCACTTTCATTATTTTACTGTCCGAAAGGATGACCAAAGATATAAATTAAAAAATCAAATGAGTACTTTCTTAACCTCTTAATAAAATTTTCTTAGCTTCTGTAATCCAGTATTTCTGTTTTGCTTCTACTTTGCTGCCTTCTTCTGAGTACTTTCTGCAGACTCTATAATAATTACCTATTTGATTTTCTACAATATAAATTCAATGATGATAAAGCCTGTGCTAAGAATAATTTGCCCAAAAAATATGGACACCCTAATCCCCAGAACTTGTGGAAATATTACAATATGTGATTAAATTAAGGGTTTGCAAAGGGTAGATAATCCTGGATTATGTGGCTGGGCTCAAAGTAATCATCATGACAGCCCTCATAAGTGAAAGAGGGAAACAAGAGAGTTAGACTACACTGCTGGCTTCAAAGATGGGGCTAAAGGGATCAAAAGCCTCCAAAGAATATAGGCAACCACTAAAAGCTGGCAAAGAAAGGAAAATGGATTCTCCACTAGAATCTCCAGAAGCAACACAGTCCTGCCAATACCTTTACTTAAACCCAGTAAAATCTATTTTGGACTTCTGACCTCCAGAGCTATGGTACCAGATAATGAATTTGTGTTGTTTTAAGTCACTACATTTCAGGAAAATTTGTTGCAGCAATGGTAAGGAAACCAGTCTTTTAACAATTGTATCATCATATCACAATGTCTGCTGAATGGCTATAAGGGGCAAACTGTTAACTTACAGTAGGGTAGCAAACTGGCAGGAATTAAAATATATTTTATTGAACTCAAGATGCTGTTTATAATAAAAAACATTTTATATACCACTAAAAAGGAAAAAATGCTGCTCATTACACAATGGCATTGTTTTCTTAGAATATTTATTTTATGCACATTCATAGCTATTTAAAGCTCATTTATATTTACCAGGTATCATTTTTACATACATAAAAAGAAAGTAAGTAAAATTATCTCTACAATATCTTCCAAATCAAATTTCCTGAATATTCTTTATTATTTATCAACTTGAAGTGTGATGCACTGAAATAGGCATATCATTTATGTAGTATTTCTGTGAAAAATGTATAACTTTAATCTAATTGAGGAGATGATAACACAAAAACTGCAAAAAAGATCACTGTGAAAACAATTAGGCTTGAATCTTCAGAAGTGTCACTATTGTGACAGATACAAAAAGGCAAACAGGGCTAAGGAATAGCTCTAGATTAAAGGAGGTATGGTAACTAAGTACTATATGAGACCCTGATGGGATCTGTAAGGAACCAGGGAGAAGAGAGCTACTGCAGCTTTTCTGTTAGTCCAGAGTTGTTTAAAATAAACATTTGATAAACAAACAAAACCCCACAAACAAACAAAAAACTCCATACCTACATATAAACCATCCAGTTTAAGAAAGAGAACTTTATAGCTACCTTATGTAACCCACCCACGTTCTGTTACTTGAAGTCTTTCTTTCCCTAAGCCTAGATAGGACATGGGAGAAAGTCACCTACTCAGATTCCCCATCATTTATTATCCTTGGAAACATGGATAAAATAAACCCCCCCTCCCTTATTTTCAGGGTTTTACTGATAATCACTACAGAGAAACAGAGTTCTAATGAAAAAATGTGAGAAAGCTATAATTCTTAGAAAGTTGTTATGGTAATATATGAGTCCCACTCGCAGTTTCTGACCTGTAGATATTGGAAAATTCAGTCTCACTTCTCACATCCTCTTTTACAATCTACCCATCTTTGAGCTCCACAATAGTTTAGGCTGAGTTGCTGTATGCTGACTGTATGCCCCAGGCAAATAATAGCTACTACCTCTTTGCTTCAAAGGAGAAAGTTTACATCAGAGAATCATCAGATGTGGGATACTCAAGATTGAGTTTTACTATACTCAGAAGATATCTCTAACCATTTCCTCACTAATACCAACAATACTAATACCAACAATCTCAATAGCAGTAGCCTTAAACATATGTGCAGTCTTGAAATCCATACTTTTGATAGTGTACACTATACCCTGTCACAAATTATTTATTTATTTTTTAAATAATAGATTTTATTTTTATATTTCCCATACAATTGCAACCCCCCCATTTTGACCCCAATCCCTCCCCTCCCACCCCCACCCCCAAAAAGTGTCTCTGGTTCATAGTTTTTTGTTGATTTTGATTTTCACTTTCTTATAGTTATTCATTTTCCTGGTCCCTTATTTAAGTTTTCTAGATTCCTGCTATGAGTGAGACCATCCGGTATTTTTCTTTTTCTTTCTGGCTTATTTCGCTGAGCATGATCCCTTCCAGCGCCATCCATGTTGCTGCAAATTGCATGTGTTTATCTTTTTTGAATGCTGAGTAATATTCCATGGTGTATATGTACCACATCTTCTTGATCCAGTCATCTATTTTTGGGCATTTGGGCTGTTTCCAAAGCTTAGCTATTGTAAACAGTGCTGCTATAAACATAGGGGTGCAGGTGTTCTTTGGAATTGATGTTTCTGTGTCCTTTGGGTAAATACCTAGGAGTGGAATTGATGGATCATATGGAAGCTCTATGTTTAGTAGGTCCAGAAATCTCCACACAGCTCTCCATAGTGGTTGGACCAGTTTGCACTCCCACCAGCAGTGCAGGAGAGTTCCTTTTTCTCCACACCCTCACCAACATTTGTTGTTGCTAGTTTTTTTAATATGTGCCATTCTCACTGGTTGTCACAAATTATTTAAAAGGAAATCATTCCCATATCCTCAATTTACATGTCTTCTTTTCTGAACAAGGTTTTCCTAAAAATGTCACTATTCCCAGCAGCATGTGAAAATCACAATCCTTAACCATTGCAAAACTCAATATGGTAATAAGTATGAAACAAAGGAATAATTTTAAGTGCCGATTGGGGAAGTCTCTGAATTCCTGTCATATATATGAAATATGGGGGAACAGAGATGAATGAGAACAATTTTCATCTAATGACCTCGTCTCTCCCACACCACGTCTTTCTATCCAGGAGGCATACAGCCCTGAGGGAGAGTCACGGAAGAGCAAGCAAACCAAACAGCAGTACAGAATTGGCTCTCAGGTCTTTCATATTTAAGTAGAATATGAACCATCATCTAATTTTTTCAGTATGTAGTAAATTCCAAGGATAACATTTTTGTGAGATTTATTTATACATTTTAAGCATGTGTTATTGATTTTGTCAAATCACACCATTATATATATATATATATATATTTGAACAGTTCAGGGTATTCATATCTTGTAAAATAAGTGGTTTGGTTTACTGATTAACCAGTGGAGTTACCAGTTAAATTATGCTCATATGACATAAATTCAGTAAGTTGATAAATCCACATATTCTATAAAATATTAATGAAGAGTATGCTTATATATTATTCATTAAATGAATCACATATAAAACATTACTGTTTAAATTCTATTGGATACTTTTTTTTAAAGATTTTTATTTATTTATTTATACAAGCACTGTGTACAGTCAGAAGTCAAAAGCACGGGAGGGTGAGAGAATTCACCAGAGCCAGAGCTGAGAGCAGAGCAGAACAGGCAGACTGATGAAGTACGCTGCAGAGGGGAGCAGCGGGCAGCAGGAGAGATCTGCGCGCCATGTGGGACCCTCACCCAGCGGCCGGATATCGAACCGGCGCTGCAGAGGCTGCCGGCAGCTTCGCAACCCAGTGCTCAACTGCTGTGCCACTGGGGAGGCCCGGATACTTTTTTAAAGAAAAATATATCTTATTTTAAAACGTCCATATTTAACAAGTATTAAAAATTAAATCCTTTACAATTAATCTTATGATGAAAAAATGTGAAGGGGTCATGTGATGTTTTACGATTCTACTACTACATGAGCCAGACAGCTTAAACTCTGTTCAAATTTTACTTTATAAGAACTTCATATTGGGCCTCCCTGGTGGCGCAAAGGGTTAAGACACAACCTATGAAGCTATCCGCAGCCAATGCAGCATGAGTTCAATCCCCGGCCAGGAAGGTGACCCACATGGCACAGCAGACCTCTCCTGACTCACCTGCTGCTCCCCTCAGCAGTGTATTTCAGTCAATCTGCTATTCTGTTCCCCACTCTGTCTCTGGTGGATCCTCCCATCCCCCATGCTTCTGGCCTGTACCCCAGTTCTTGTATGCACAAATAAATAAATCTTTAAAAAAAAAAAAGAACTTCATAATCTTCCCAAGACTGGCACTTTCCCCTCTTTACCATCATGCTTTTACCACAGCACTCATATCCTTTTTAAATTTACATAAGATATACTTGTGTGTTTTTTATTGTCTGTCACACCATCTAAATTGTAAATGTCAGAAGGAGAATAATCTTTCTTTCATTCACTGAGGTATCTCAAGAGCCTAGAACAATGTCTGGCATATGGCAATAGTCACACAATAAATATTCGCTGAATGAAGGAAAGAGGATACAAAAAACATGCAACGAAATAGAGTAAGTTGTAACAGAAAGCCACCCTACTGTGTGGTCTCTAAAATTCTTCCAGTTTAAGACAAAGGTAAAAAGATGAAGGTGCTATGACTTAAATCTTATGACTTTATGACTTTCAATTTGTAATTTCACGGCAATTTGAAGACTTAGGTTTTTCTTTGTTCCCTCTCAAACTCACCTAAATAACAGTAAAGAAAAAAATACTAAGTGAAGAGAACAGAAAATGAAAAATAATATAAATAGTAGATAAAAATTATCAACAGCATTTTAGAAATTTCTGTCTAACTAAATGGAGAATTCTGAAACCAAACGATCAGCAGGAGAGGACACCAATAAACAGCAAGCCAATTCAGCCACAAAGGCTGGAATGCTTAGGAACTAAAGTTATTAGGTCTCTGAAAGTCAGGGAGAAGACTCAAATTAGGATTGTTAGAAAGTCTGCAAAATGAGCCAATTCCCTTCTCCATGCTATCTGGGCAGATGGCTGTATTTTTCTCAAAATGGCAGGATCTGAGAGATTTATTCTGCAAAGGCAATCAAGAAAAGAAGGGTTAGGAAGAAGGGGATTGCCCACACTGACGGCAATGGTAATGTAAGTTTATAAACTGAATGGTAAAATCCTGAGCTGTTCTCTAGAAAGCTGGCAACTAGACTTATAAGTCCCCAGTAGAAGATGGGAAGATTCCTTTGTGTGTATAAATTAATAGGCTCAAGAGAAAAGGGCATATGGATACAAACAGTTGGGACTTAATACAACAAAGTATCAAAGATACTTTGTAAAAATATAGGTAAAATGGCTATATTCAAAAAGCAAACTTACATAACCAACATCAGGTCTGTAACACGTATACGCCCCTAAGACACTGTGTAAGACATCATGGTATGGGCCACCCTTAGAAGAGAAAAAAGAAATGTCAAACTATACAAATAATTATCTTTAAGTTAATTCTTAATTTACATGTTAAAAAACTTTAGCATTTCCTCAATGACTAATTTTAGTATATTTAGTCATTGTCAAAATATTCTAAATACATGCTATCAAGATGTTTTCTAAAGTATTAATAAAACATATTTAATACTACACAACAACAAACAAAAGCCAAGTAAATTCACTTGAAGGATATAGCAATATATCCACTTATGGCCAATTTTAAAGACTTCTATATTGGCACAATAAGATTATGATGAATACAGGTTATTCCACTTCATATAAGACAATTTTAGCAAAGAAAACCATCAGCTACAGTAAATTAACATTTATTCATAAAAAATAAAAAATGTATCTCAGTTTGCCTAAAGATAGAGGGATTCCATGTATAAAGATTTTAGTCACAATAAAGTATATGTAAAATGTAATCATTCTCTTATAAAGTATTAGCAATTTCATAACAGCCATTTGCACAAAAAATACCCATTTCTTCCCATTTCAATAGTAATTCTGAAAAATTTTAAGTTATCAGACAAGATTCGTTATATTTTAATAATTTAGAAGGCAAAAATTCAAGTATCCTACAGAATAAAAAGGAAATTCACTTTCATGGAATTTCCTCAGTACCTTCTACATAAAAGACAGTATGTGCTTTAAAATTTTCCCACTAGTTTTTGCGTTTTAAAAAAATAAAACCTTGTAGTTAGAGAATTTGTTCTCTTCAACTCAAAGTGAAAAGGCAACACAAACTAGTCAGAAACCCTCACCTTCTGAAAAATGTAGAGAGATGGAAATGTACGGGATATGTCCAACTTAATCAATTCCAGACTAGCCTCCCGATCAGCAACAGACACACCTGCATTTTCTAGGAAGATAAAATTACAATGATTAATTGATATACAAACTTCAATCTTGTAACCACAGAATGACACATAGCATATTATTTAAGGAAGCTTAAAAGCTGAATACATAAGAGACTTAAAGAAATGAAACAAGCTTTTGCTAGACCTTATCGCTTCTTTTTAATGATGAAAATATCTATACATGTATCAGTTATAAGCTGAAGGATTTCTGCTTCTAATTTTTATAGAACATAGGGGCAATCTACCATTCACACAATGACAACAAAGAAAAAAACAAATAAACTTCCTTTTTAAAACAGGCATTAGAAAGTTACAGATTTAGAGAGGTGTAGATGATTTAAATCCCAGAGGGGAAGAGCCTTTACTAGGTGAGTGGATTACCAGTGGCCATTTTTCTTTCTAGGAGCATCTGCCAAGACTGGGCATGGGCTCAGATTGAGCCAGCCATGGACAAAGGTACTCTGCTTGAGCAAAGAAAAACCAGAAGAGTTTTTCATGACCAAGTAACAATGTGTGGTTGAAAGGGTTTTGAGGACCCTAAATATGGATCTGGCTTTCCCTAATGGGCTTTTTGCTGAGTACTAATGTCGTGCAGAAGGCTAGGTTAACAATTGAGAACGAAGTGACCCAAAATCAAACGATCATTAGGAGAGTGAGAATGTCTCATTGGAGAGGGACGCCTATAATCAAAACAGTATAGTTCTTCCAATCAAGAAATTTGAACCTGAAGATTAAGTCCATCTAAGCTGCAAACTTTCCTCAATCTATTTTACTTACTGACAGATGAAGTGATGGCCCAACTGCCTAACAGGAAAGAGCATACTTCCTTTGAAGAGGAAACATCAGCTTCAGTTTATAAACTTTTTACATACAATGAATGCCAACCAATTTTAAAACTTAAGATATGCAAAGCAGCCGGAAAATATGAGATAATCAAGGGAAAAAAATAAGTCAACAGAAAAGACCTACAGGTGATCTAATGCTGGCATTACAAGAAAGCTACATGTTATAAATATGTTAAAGAATACAGAGGAAAGATGGGGAGAAATGTATGGGATAGAAGGGTGAAGAACTCCCACAAAGAATTACCAATTTACAAAAGAAACCAGGTGGACATTCTAGATTTGCAAAGTATAAAATGTGAAATTAAAGACTCATTGCAGATTTAATAGAATGGATATAGGAGAAGAAAGGATTAGTAAGCTTGATTACATGTCAACAGACAACATTTAAACTGAGGTACAGAAAGAAAAAGATTAATAAAAATGTATAAGAGACTTATGGAACACTGCTAAATGATCCAACATTCATGGAGTTGGAGTTCCAGAAGAAAAGAGATGCAGAAACAATATTTGAAAAGTTAATAGCCAAAAAAATTAAATAATAACTACAACTATAAACACCAGGAAGAAATCAGAAATTTCAATAGAATATTGCTCCTGATTGGAACAATTATTCATTTAATTTCCTACTAAGTACAATTTTTGGTGACAAAATATCTGAGTAAAGGCTTACAAATGAAATTCTTTTACTTTCAATATTTTGAATTTTAAAAGGATGAAAAAGCTGAGGTTCTGATTAAAAATTTCTTATATCATTATTTTCCTCGCACTTTTAGTTCCCACAAATAGCTGACATTGGGATGATACTTAGGGAACCCTTCTGGAGATCCAGTCATCTCTCTGACCTTGTTTAGTCAATTTTCCCATCCTACTGTTCACTTTTCTAAAGCAGAAACAAGGGTATTCAAGGAATTTAACAGAGTTGTTCACATATTCATAGAAGATCCCTATGAGATATACAATTTCTCTACACTAAGACATGTTCATTTTTAGTTTTACTTACAAGCAAGAGAAGAGGGCTTTGTTTTCTCTGAAGTAGAATAGAGAAGAGTCAGACAAATAGCACCCCATTATTCAAGGAAAAGATATAGTTAACTAAAATGCCTATAATAAACTATAACAGGAGAAAAAGTATTCCTGCTTTCTCCAAATTATTAGGAAAAAAATCAGTGTGAGTGGCGCAAAAGTGGTCTATGAATGAAGTCAACAAAGCATAAGGCATGATAAGAATTATAAATACTTGGAAGTGAGTGAAAGTCAGTGGAATGGGGAGATAGGAGATCACAAACGAGGCGTGACGATCAACTGTCTTTAAAGAGTTGGCTTAAAAGTACTTCGTCCATAGCTTAGCTATTATAAATAGTGCTGCTATAAACAAAGGGTTGCAGGTGCCCTTTTGAATTAATGTTTCTGTGTCCTTTGGGTAAATACTTAGGAGTGGAGTTGCTGGATCATATGCAAGCTCTATCTTTAGCAGGTCAAGAAATCTCCACAAAACTCTCCATAGTGAACCGTTTTGCACTCCCACCAACCCAAATGCCCAAAAATAGATGACTGGATCAAGAAGATGTGGTACATATACACAATGTAATATTACTCAGCAATCAAAAAAGATAAACTCATGCAATTTGCAGCAACATGGATGGAGCTGGAAGGGATCATACTCAGCGAAATAAGCCAGAAAGAAAAAGAAAAATACCAGATGGTCTCACTCATAGCAGGGATTTAGAAAACCTAAATAAGGGACCTGGAAAAAGACTAATTGCAATGAAGTAAAAATCAAAATCAACAAGCAACTATAGACCAGAGACACTACAGTGGGGGGCGGGGGGAGGAGAAGAGGGATTAGGGTCAGAAAAAGGGGGTGGGAATTGTATGGGGAATATAACCAAAATGAAAATGCATACATTATGCAAAAATGAAAAATGATGTAAGAATTATATAAAATAAAATAATTCATTTAAAAAAAAGTACTTCATCCAATTAGTCTTACTATTGTGATTAAATCTTGGGTTCTAGAGTCAAACAACCACCTAGGTTTAGGTATCACAGCTTCATTGCACTGAAACTTAGTTTCCTCTTTTATCATTCAGGATAATACTACCTACTTAAAGGACTATTAACATTAAAGGAGATAATGTATGTAAAGCAAGTACATACATTATGCATGACACATGGTAAAAATCACTATAATCTTCAGTGAATAGATTTTCATCCAAAAATTTTCATTTAAAAAAAAAAATCAAACCTTCTGTATCATTCTCTGAACTTGTTTCACTGAAGCTTTTCCACCGTTCTTTTGCTCTTGAAAGGAAGATTTCATAAAGTTCTGGTAGGAAAAAGAAAAATTCATAAATAATAGAAGAAAATATATTTATGGATTTTTACTTTTACTTCTAAAAAATAAAGATAGAAATCCTATTATAGGCCAGGTCTCCCTTATATAGCAGGTATCAAAAATGTGGCAAACTGAAGTGCTTGATTCTATCAATGCTGTTTATTACACAACCAGAAGATAACAAGTATGAAAACTGCTGAGTGGTTATATGAATATCTAAATACAAAACATCTGTGAGGTAGGAGGAAATGTTTCTGCTGAAAGAGTATCACTGTGGACTGGCAGAAATGTGAATGTTTGTCATTGGTCAGACCTAAATTCAAAATCCAGCTCTACTATAATTATGACATATGGTACTTTAAGAAGTTATTTGGTCACACTGGAACTTGGCTTTCTTGGTCTGGTTAGTGGAGAAGCTAACACCTACTCACGGTGTTCTACCTTAGGTGTTACCGATAATTAAACACTATAATTTACATAGAGTTCCTGACATTTTGCAGATCCTCATTAAAAGCTGGTTTTATTTTCCTTTTCTCTTGAAACTGTTTTTTTCTATTATAATACTGCTATCTAAAACCACCTAAGTTATCTAAAGATACCCAAACTTAATTCACACAGGTGTGGTCAAATAAAAATGCTACCCCTAACTTATTACTTTAAGTGTAAAGAATCACTCTATGCTTCCATATGCAGGATCTCACTAAAACTTCAAGAAACCAAAATTTTTTCTCAGTTTTCAATTTTTTTTAAAGATTCATTTTATTTATTTATGCATCCAAGAACTGGGGTGTAGGCCAGAGGTGTGTGGGGGGGGTGGGTAAGAAGATTCACCAGAGATAGAGTGGGGAGCTGAACAGGCAGATCTACTGAAACATACTGCAGAGCGGGGCAGCAGGTGAGACAGAAGTCTGCTGCACCATGTGGGTCAGCTCCCTGGTGGGGGAAATCGAATTCATGCAGCAGCAGCTAGCAATAGCTTAAGAGCACTGAGACTTTAACCCCTGTGCCACCAGGGAGATCCTCAGTTCTCAAATTTTAATTATCATTATTTTATAACCATTACAGATATTTTGACTAATTATCATTATTTTATAACCATTACAGATATTTTCAATTACTTAAAAAAGTAAATTTCACTGACAGAAAATAATAAAAAATATTTCTTGCCCAGATACCACACCAACATTTATATACTGCCCAAAACATCAAGCAAAAAAAGATTCTTTTTGCTTGAATTACTCTTTTAAAATTTTAATTTTAGGGCCTACCTGTCTTACCCAAGGGGTTAAGACACAACTAGGAAGCTATCCACAGCAACTGCAGCATGAGTTCGATCCCCAGCCAGGGAGCTACCCACATGGCGCAGCAGACCTCTCCTGACTTGCCCGCTGCTCCTCTCAGCAGTGTATTTCAGTCAGTCTGCCTGTTCTGCTTCCTACTCTGTCTCTGGTGAATCCTCTCACCCCTCACACCTCTGGCCTGTACCCCAGTTCTTGTATGCATAAATAAATAAATCTTTAAAAAAATAAAATTTTAATTTTGTTTTCTAAAATTCAAATAGTACAAATAGTTCAGAGTGAAAAATAAATTTGTTTCCCTCAGATGATATGCTTATCTGAGGCGCTCTCATGAACATTTCCACAAATGAAAATATGCACGTAAAAGAATATACATATATTGTTGCCTTAAAAAACAAACCACAACACATTTTACACACTGAACTACTGCATTTTGCTTTGTTATATTAGAGTTTTTCTGTACTAGTAAAATAAATCTGCTTTAGTTTTTTTTTTTCCCTAACAATTGCACAGTATTTCAATGTATGACTGTATCATTGTTAAGTATTCTTTATCGCACAAAATCAGATCATTGTAAAATAGCTGATGAGGGTGTTTCAAACAGACTTATTATTCTAATCTTTTCTGCCTTCTCTTCACTTTTCATTACAGTCAACCCTTTATACTGGTGGGTTCCATATTAATATGTCAAAAACACTTACTATGTAAGTACATATGTAGTACATATCTAAGCACATATGTGTAACTACTATGTAGGCCTATAATGGTGGTGTTTGTATAGAACATATAGATTTTTCCTTTTTGCTTTATTCCCAAACAATATAGTATAACAACTAGTTACATAACATTTACATTGTATTAGTTATTGTAAGTAGATGACTTTAAATCAGAAGATGCAAATATTACAACATCCCCTTAGGATACTAAGGGATGACTACCACTAATAGTTTGGAAAGAAAACGTTAAAGAAAAAAAATCAAACAAAATGTTTATTATTTGTGCTCACCTTCATCAGTGATTTAGTAGGAGAAAAGGATATGATTCTAATATGTAGCTATACCATTTATTTTGCAATTATTAGTATCAAAATAATGTTCAGATTTTTTATTTCAAACTGATTCTAGGTCAGATCCAATTTCACTATTCTCCCAAAATTTTACGATTATCTTGGAAGCAGAAAGGCTCATTAAACAAATCTAACACATGGAAATCGCAAAATCGATCCACTAATAAAAATATGACAATCCATTTCAAAATACCAAACACCATCTCTACAGAGAAGACTGACAACGCTTAGCTATAAAAAGATCTGCATCTCAGTTATGAAATTCTATGCTTGACTCCTCATGTCACACTTAGTTTATTTTGAACCTAAAAACGTTGAACTTGAAGTAGACTTAATGAGGTACCTTGAACTTGAACAGAGAATACTTTGAGATCAGAGTATGTTTAAATTTTTTTTCTTCTGAATAGGATAGTCAGCCAATTTTACTTTCACTGTAATTTTACGTACACTATTACAAATAACTTTTAGAAAAATCCTTTAATACAGCTAATGATCTAACACACAAACACAAACACATTTCATAAATGAAGAAAACTAAGACTTCTAGATGTTAAGTAATTTGCCCAAGGTCACAAACCCTAATACACAGTAGACCCATATATAAACGACATTTGAGTGAGTTTAGTGGCCTTATTCTTAGTTATTATTCTCTAACGGTCATAAATTTCATGAAAAAACTAATGTAAGAGGTAAGGAATCAAACCATTAGAGACATTGAAAGTAAACAAAGTTATCAAAAGTAAATTTACTTCAATAGAAATTTAGCATTTTTCCTACCACTAATGGAAACCTAGAGAAAGAATATCCATTTCATTCCTGAATACTTAACTGTTTAGCAGAGAAAACAAATGACCCAGTTATGTAACAAACTATAAATTTCGACCTTAAGAAAAAAATTTGTTTGTTACAATATAAGTAAAAGTTAATACCAACTTAACCAATATCTAACACCTAAATTATCGGGATGCCTAACATTTTAAAACCAAAGTTCTCAACAAAAACAAACTGGAAAGAAAACAAAGCTTCCAACAATCACCAATACATCATCCCCTTATGTGTATACAAAACATTTCCAATAGGCTCAACAATAGGATTTTAACATCTAACAGAGTTCTGAGTATAATGTAAAAACATTTCTTTTTAATGTGTTCAAAGTACAAATGGTAAAAGAAACCTCTGTTTTATTTAAAGAGAACAGTTAAGTCAAGTATAATCTAACCTTTTCTAAGCCGTTTGAAATTCTAATTTCTTAAAGAAAATATTTGAAATTCAATTAAAATAATATTTTCATTAAAGAAGATGAAACTCAATTTTAATCATACATAATCATGCTATTAAAAGTTGGCATCACTTTTATGACTAAGCATTTACATTTTTATTGTTTTTCTGTCCAATTACATATAATGCTGACTGCTGCAATGAACATTTTTGTAGAAAACATTCTGCACCCAATCCCGATTACTCCCTTAGAGTAATTTCTTGGAACTAAAATAAAGAAGTCTAAGGTTATGATTTGAGGCTTTTGGTAACTATTTCCAAATTACTTCTAATCATATTTTCTGTAGTTAATTCTCATTCATTTTAATCACTTGTAACTTGAGAGGTGAAAAACAGCACCTTGACATTGTTTAAACATTTGTGTCTTTGGTTTGGTTATCACCAGGAAACAGTTAAATAAATTATAGTACAGCCAAACTGTGGTAAACAGTGCAGCTATGGTACGTATAAGGCATACTCATATGTACATGAAGGATGCTCAAAATAGATTATACTGTTAAAAAAAAAAAAGCAAGCCACAGAATAATCTTATAGCACAAACTCCTTTTTGTGGAAGTGGGGAAAAGGGGAAGAAAAACAGAAGTCTTAAAAATTAATATATAAAGACATACACATTTTTATGCACATAGAAAAAATATGTGGAAGAACATACACTATATTACTAATTTATACTTATACCTGGATCAAGACCAGCAATTTGGGTAGAAAAGGAGAAAGAAATGAAGCTTATACTTCACTACTGCTTGACTTCTCAATAAATGTGTAAATAAAAAGTTTTTTAAGTAACAGTAACAATATATTAGTATACTACAATCCCTAAGACTTTCTGTGGCACCAGTATCTAGCATTATGATTTATCATTTGGACCTATTTACTACTTTTTAATATTAGCTATTTATATACCCCCTATTTGATATACTAATTGTATCTAATTTTTAAACAGTCATCAAAACTACTCTACATTTTAATCCTATCCTTCATGGTTTTAAGAAACTTAGAACAATAATTTGAGAATCTTCTTTTTTTGTTTAACTTTATTTTTTAAAATAAAAAAATACAGAAGGGACTGTTTTGGAGAGATGTAAAAAAAGAAATTTCTGGCCTTCACCCAATTTTTTTTGACATAAAGGGAACTCTTCCTACAGTTAAACTAATTTAAATTTCCTTGTATATATAACTGTATATCTAGTACTACCTAGAATCCCAGTTTTTGAAATTACCTGCAGTTATTTCTGTGTCAAGAAATTGATTGTTGTAAACTAAAGGAAAATCAACAAGTCTATTTACATAATATGAAATATAATAACTTACTGAAATCATACCAATTTTTAGAGGGGAATATAGAACGAAGCATGCTCTTAAAAAGAAGCTATACGGTAATAAGTTTTTAAATGCCCAACCTACTAATCTGCTTTGTAACTCTGAAGATAGCTATTTGTATATGTGGGAGTAACTGAATATAGAATACAAACCAGGAGTGATATTTAGTTCATTTCCTATAGCTAGACTCCAAACTTTCCCACGAACACTAGGGGGCAATCCCTGCCACCACAATTCTCGAACTCTTCTCGTACTACGCCTAGAATTAAAGGGGGAGAAAAAAGGAGAAAGTTACTTTTTATACCAAAAATACTGGCTGCATGATGGTTTACCCTAGTCTATGGTTAAGTGATCAAATGATTTTTAAGAACATAGAGTGTAATTTATGTGATACATTCTTTCCTTTGGTTCATGGTTGTAGACAACAGAAACCTAAAAAAACTAGTGTCCTAAAGGACAACAGTAATATAAGGAAACTGCCTTCCACAGCTGCCACTTACACTAACAATACAATGAGAGAATCGAAATATGTGGACAACTTTGAAAAAACAAGATGATGTTAAATACAGTAATATAATCTGTTGTCAATTCAGTACCAAAACAAAATCACAAAGTCTTTACTAAAAGTAAAGCCCTAGTCTTTGAGAGGAAGTGTAGTCTGCTGAAAGAGTGTGGGCTTTAGGATCAGATAGACCTGAGTTTAAATCTCGTTTAACTATTCATTAATTATATAACCTTGGGCAAATCACTTAACCTCTCTGACCTTGACTTCCCTACAAGTAGGAATAAAGGGTATAAGAATCAAATGTGATTATGTAAAGAGCCTAATGTAATATTTGTCACACTGCCAATATTCAACCATTTCCCCAAGCATATCCTACACTGCAGGTATTGCAGAAGACAGAACCTACAGTCTATTCTAGAGGGAAGATGAGGCAAGTAAAAAAAAAAAAAACAAACTCAAAAAAATCAAAGGCAAAATAGGGCATGAAGTATGTTAGTCTCAAAATATAACAGAATATTACAGAGGGAAATAAATATACTATATTCTCCTGATTATGAGAAACACACTAAAAATTGCTTTAATATATTTAAGATTTAATAACATATTTTGCAAGGAATATTTTCTTTGCAAAAACCTGCTATTACATCAGTAGTACATTTTATAATATCTGGTGTATTAGAATGAAGAAAATATGGTAACTGAGGAAATTAAAAGTTTCATGTATATAAACTAGCATGTCAGGTGGGGCTTAAAGAATATGTAAGATTTTGACAGACATAAAGGGAGTCAATAAAGGAAGTAGGTATTAGAGATTAAGGAATTTATCAAAGCAAAGGCACAGAGATAAGTATTAAATATTCCAGACGATGGTTAACAGTATAATTACTCAGAACATTTGAGAAACATACTCAAAATATTAAAAAGATAAATTGGAAACATGAGATCTTTGGAGACAGACTGGAATTCAGGAAAAGTCTGCTTACTTACATTACTTCCCAATTGGGCAGGATTTCATTGATCCAAATTACCATTGCACTTGCAATATTTTCCTCCTGTTTAAATCGTTCCTTCATTATTTTTTTTCTTTTATGCGCTTCTTTAATTTCTGTTTTAAACAAGAATCATTTCAATATCAAAAAGTTAGACCAAACCCCCTCTCTTTCTACTAAGTCTACAAAAGAGGTTTTCTGAAAGAGAATAATCTGATAACAGTAAGGAAAGAAAATAAAAAGATGGACTCGCAAAAGGAAGGGGGGAGAGGAAGGAGAGGAAAGAAGAGGAAATAGGGAAGAAGAAAAAGAGGAAAAAAGGGAAAGAAAATAAACTTGATTAAAATAATTTTGAAAATAACATCTCCAATTCTATAAAATAAATGGAACAATGAACAGAAAAATCATTTAAATTGCCCTATTGCATATTCTATTTGTATTTATAAATTAAAATTTGCCATGAATTTACTATATAAAACAGTTGCTTTTTTTCATATCAGAGGTTTATGAGTTTCCTCACATGACATTAAAAAATTATTTTGCCAATGACACTGCTACAGTGAACCTTCTTTAATGTTTTCATTTTAGATTGAAACTTTAAAATGCCCCCAACACATAGACATACACACAACACCCTCTGAAAACTGGAAAATTTCAGAACAAAAGAAGCTTCACAAACAGAGAAGTGAGTTATTTAGAACTGGAGGGGTCCTCAGAAATCAAACTGCTTTCTAGTTGTGTTTCACACGGTACCTAACAAAGCATCTTAAGGGGCAAGGCGGTCAACTAAACAGCTCCACATTCTTGTTTCACATATTCAGATTCTACGTAATATTTCTCTTGAGAAGATTCCACTGCTTAGAAAGAAAACACTTTGAAGGAGAGGTCTGAAAGTTTAAATCTAGTCGAACTGCTGCCCACATTTTACAGATGAGAATAACTTCAGTTATGTTTAGAGCATCACATTCAGATAGTGTCAAACATGATTAAAGCTGTGACCATCTGATTTCCCAATTCAGTGTTATTTCATTCAGATTTTGTTAGGATCATCTACTTATCAATAACTATATTAAATGTTAATTAAATAGAAAAGTCAGTGTTGACAATCAATTAAAAATTTGAATGTTAGAAATGAACATATTCAGTAAAATTAACTCAGACAATGCTTAAATTAGTCCTTTTAGAAAGATAAAACTAGACAAGATTTACTAGCATTAAAGAATTAATTTCCAAAATAGTGACACAAAGTAGAACTGTATACAATTCTAACACTCCATTCACTAAACCCAAAGGAAAAAAAATATCGCTTGTTAATAAGGCATATGCCTAAAAAAATACATACCTGTGTAATATATTCTAAAAAATGTATCCTGGACTACTGGTAGTTAACAAATAAACACTGTTAAATTATCCTTATATTTTGGTTTGAAGAGAGAATAAACTGTGAATTTATTTATTTATTTATTTGTTTGTTTGTTTATATTTATGAATACAAGAACTGGGGTGTAGGCCAGAGGTGTGGGCAGTGAGAGCATTCACCAGAGACAGAGTGGGGAGCAGAACAAGCAGATCTACTGAAACACACTGCTGAGGGGAGCAGTGGATGAAACAGGAAAGATCTGCACCATGTGGGTTAACTCCCTGGCATGGAATCGAACTCACACTGCAGTAGCTGTTAACAGCTGTGACTTTAACCCCTGCGGCACCAGGGAGGCCCCCTATATGTTAATTTATATATGAGTATATACATTTATATTCCTTTCCAAATGACCCAAATGAGACTACAGAAAACTTCATAAGCCATAAAAGCAGATTTTAATTACAAGTCATATTTGAACCATATAAGAAAGTTATCTTAAAATGTTAAAATTAAGTTACAAAATATAAAAAACCTAAAAATTATAAAAGTGAATTTCATTAATAAATTCATGAATGATGCCTCTGTTTATAAATTAAGATAATAGTAGTTGGGGCCTCCCCTGGTGGTGCAGCGGTTGAGTGCTGGGCTGCGAAGCTGCCCACAGCCTCTGCAGCACCGGTTCGATCCCCAGCCAACGGCGAGGGTCCCACATGGCGCGAGAGACCTCTCCTGTCTCGCCCGCTGCTCCCCTCAGCAGTGTGTTTCGTCAGTCTGCCTGTTCTGTTCCCCGCTCTGTCTCTGTTGAATCCTCTCACCCTCCCACGCTTCGACTGTACCCTTTGCTTATATAAATAAATAAATAAATCTCTTTTAAAAATTAAAAAAAAAAAGATAATAGTAGTTTAAAGTCTATAATTGCAATTATAAGGTTTGAAAAAGTACATGATCCTAACATGACCTTTCATTTCTCTCTCTTTTTTTTAGAAGATTTATTTATTTTTTGCATACAAGAGCTGGAGTGTAGACCAGAGGTGTGGGGAAGGTGGTGAGAGGATTCACCAGAGACAGAGTGGGGAGCAGAACAGGCAGATCTACTGAAATACACTGCTGAGGGGAGCAGCAGGCCAGACAGAAGAGGTCTGCTGCACCATGTAGATTAGCTCCCTGGTCGGGGATCGAACTTATGTTGCAGATGCTGCGCATAGCTTCATAGTGCTGAAACTTAACCCTTTGTGCCAGAGAGGACCATGGCATCTCATTTCTCTTTAAGAACAAATTTAGGAAATCAGCATCATCTTACACACAGACTTGATCGATTTTACCAATCACCCTCCTTTAGAAATTAACCAATTAGTTAACTTCCTGTGAAAGTCAGTATATCAACTAAAATTTAGAGTTAAATTTCATACCTCGTTTTTTAGCCTCAGCCACCATTTCATCATATTCTTGTCGATGACGTAAAGCTTCTTCCACAGATTTGGCAGGAAGATTTCTGGGGGAAAATTTTTCTTTAAGTCATTTTTTAAAAAGATTAACTTTAACATGTATTACTTTATTTTTATAGATAGAAACAAAGAATCTCTAAACTACCCTAATATCATTTCATACGTTAAGAAAGCAAACAGTTTAAAAGAACTCTGCATTATGAAAAAGAATCAGAATCCAGATTGCTAATAGTTGCTATATACATGTCACATGTATATAAGCTTACATATTATTTAAACATGTCAAATCTTAGCCAATATTTGTTGAACAAACTTACTAGAGTTTTCTTAGTTAATTTTGATATATCATTTATACATAGTAATATTTACATACATAATAAAATATGAACAGATAGAAGTACAATTTGACTAGTTTTGACAAACCTACATACCCATGCACCCAACACACAATCAACATACAGAACAATCCCATCATTCCACAAAGCATTCTGGTGACCCTTTTGCACTCAATATTTACCCGCTTCATAGGTGATCACATCTCTGTTTTTTATTTCTTAGTTTTAAGATATATGACAAACTTTCAAATTTTACATTTTACCTCTTCTCAAATTAGTCAGATTCCTCTGCAATGTTGTGGCAGGGAGGAATAAAAGCTCAGATTTCTGCTTCAGGCCATAGTCTATTAAGAGTAACCAGGATTACCCTGATCTTAATTTATTGAAAACTGAGTAAAATACATTAAAAACAGTTTTTAGATACTGGACAACAGTCAGTACAACACAGTGATCCTTATAAAGGAAGCAAACAAGATAATCCTGCAACTACCTGAGTATAAAGCCTGGAGTTTCCATAGTCTTTTTCTATAGTCTTCTTTCATGAAGAGAATGCCCACATAGAATCCATCAGTTTTGTCGAGTTGAAGAAACAGAGTTTGAAGTTGCAGAGTTTGAGACAGCTAGAATTTGCAGATCAGAGAACCAGACAGAAGGGAGATAGAGAGGAACCCTCTCAAGTCTTTGAGTTCTAATCTATGCATGTATATGGTGGCCAGAAAAAGAAACACCAAAAAGAATAGGAAGAACATTCTCAATGATCACACTGAACCAGCTAGAGTAGAAAGACCACTCGATAAGTAGGTTATCTGGTAGAGTCCTTAGAGTGTGACTCAGTAGTAAGGATAAATTAGGCCTAACCTAAGGCTGTTTTAGAACACCTCTAACAAGTGTTAGATCAAAGCATCTAACCAATTCCAAGTAAATGGTATGCAAAAGGTCAAAAAATATATAAAAGAATACAAAAAAGTCCAGCATACAACTATGTTTAAATCACAGTATCTAGTACATGCACCCCCCTCCAAAGAAAAATCACCAGGAATACAAAGAAGCAGAAACATACACTCCATAATAAAACCAATATTACCTCAGTAAAAATTAAAATAAATACAATCCATAATAAGTTAAAAAAATCAATCAACAGAAAGTCAGATAATGGTATAATTCAAGGATGATAAAACTGCTGTTATAAATATACTCAAGGACCTCCCTGGTGGCACAAGGGGTTAAGTCTCAGCACAGTGAAGCTATCCACAGCCACTGCAGCACAAGTTCGATCCCTGGCCAGGGAGCTGACCCACATAGCACAGCAGACCTCTCCTGTCTCACCCACTGCTCCCCTCAGCAGTGTATTTCAGTCAATCTGCCTGTTTTGCTCCCCAATCTGTCTCTGGTGAATTCTCTCACCCCCACAACTCTGGTCTATACCCCAGTTCTTGTATGCATAAATGCATATATGCATAAATAAATAAATATACTCAAGAGGTAGAAGAAAGCACGTGTAAGAGAAACTCAAAATCTAATCAAACTTTGTTTTCTAAAATGAAAAACACAAAAAAATGGGACTCACAAGTTTTACACTGCATGAGAAAAAAAAATCAAGTTAATTTTACAATAGAAACTATACAAAATGATATAGAGGAAAAAATATCCCGCCCCACAAAAAATAAGCCAAAGTGAGCTGAGAGACCTGAAACATTATCAAGCAATATACTATATGTCTCATTAACATCTCAGAAGAAAGCAGGGAGGGAGTAGAATAAGAAATAATGGAAGAAATAAAGGCTAAATTTTTCCAGAGTTAATAGTAAACCATAAATATACAAATACATTAAGCTCAAAAAGAAAGAACATGAGGAAAAGCACATCATATTCAAATTCATGAAAATCAAATGTAAAGAAAAATCTGAAAATATTCAAAAAGTAAAAGAATTTACAGACAAAAGACCAGCATTACAAAAAATGTTAAAATAAAATGCAGCAGAAGGAATGATACCATAAGGAAATGTAGAGTTTAATAACCTCTTAAAAAATAAAAGGTTAGGGCCTCCCCGGTGGCGCAGCGGTTGAGCGCTGGGTTGCGAAGCTGCCCGTGGCCTCTGTGGGGCCAGTTCGATCCCCGGCTGCTCCCCAGCCACCGGAGGAGGGTCCCACATGGCGCGCAGACCTCTCCTGCCGCCCGCTGCTCCCCTCAGCAGTGTACTTGGGTCCTTCTGCCTGCTCTGCTCCCCGCTCTGGCTCTGGTGAATTCTCTCACCCTCCCGTGCTTCTGACTGTACCCAGTGCTTGTATAAACAAAACAAAGCAAACAAATAAATAATAAATAAATAAAACATGCCTCTATAAAAAAAATAAATAATAAAAGGTTAAAGAAAAAAATAATAAAATGTATGGTGTATAATGGTTAATTTTATGTTAACTTGGCTGCAGAATGTGTGTCCAGTTATTTGAATAGCCATTATCCATCACCAAAAAGGTGAATAAGGAAGAATTCAATCCTTCTCCTATTCCTCTCCATATCCCCTTCCTATATTCCTGTATTTGAAGTTTCTATATTTGAAATCTTCTGACATTTAATATACCTAATGCTATTAAGAAGTTTTAATTATAAAAACCTAAGAAGTCAGTAATTATAAATGTTTCTGAAAATTACAGAGGCAGAGAAAGGAAAAACAGCATCAATTCACAAACTCCCTTTCCTAGGGTAAACTTATCCTCTCCTCATAATTATCACTTTGACTTATGGAAGAGGAAGTTTCCATTATCAATTCCATGCTGAAAAAAACACTGCCTCTTTCTCCACCCCCTCACAGAGGCTACTTCATAGAGGAAGTAATGGCATCACCATAAACCACTATAACCAAAATCAAGAGAACCTACACAAATCTCTGCCCCAGCTTACTGGCCTATGAAAATATGGGCATTAGTTGGCCCAAAACCATTTGGTTAGTATTCTGGGAGACAAAAAGTAGGAAATGTTCTTTAATATCCATGTTGCACCCATGTACTCTCATCTGATTTCACCCTGAATAAAACTGAAGCTTACATTATGACTTGCTCTCTATATCTATTTCCCAACTGATGTAGAAAAAAGAGAGATGAATGATTAGGAACCACCAATATTCCAACATCATGGAAAACCTGTTCACTGGTTTTAGTTACATAAATGTAAGTCATATAAGTTGATTACCCCCAAAATTATCTCTTCAAATTTCACAAAGTGAACAAACTTTTAATTTAAATCACATCAGGACCCCCCCCCCCCACCGGTGGCACAGTGGTTGAGCGCTGGGTAGCGAAGATGCCCGCAACCTCTGCAGCGCCGGTTCCATCCCCGGCTGCTCCCCGGCCACCAGAGGAGGGTTCCACATGGCGCGCAGACCTCTCCAGCCACCCGCTGCTCCCCTCAGCAGTGTACTTGGGTCCTTCTGCCTGCTCTGCTCCCCGCTCTGGCTTGGTGAATTCTCTCACCCTCTCGCGCTTCTGACTGTACCCAGTGCTTGTATAAATAAATAAATAAATAAATAAATCTTTAAAATGAATGAATGAATGAATGAATGAATTAAATCACATCATCTCAAAGGTGAGCGGAACGGTAGCTATCAGGCTGAATCTCTGTATTAGATCTGAATAAACTCATACGGAAATGAAATAGAAGCAAAATTTATTATATTAATTTCAGACAATCAATAATAGAGTGAAAAAAGATTATTATAGCTGTTTATACATATGTGACACAAAGATCCTTTTAAAAACTTACTGTATCTTGTGTATTCGGGTTTCAATTTCATGGAACTACTTGCACAAGTCATAAGAAAAATTTATAGCAACAGTTAGCACTGAACGTTGAAGTCAAAAAAGGCCTGAAGCAGAAATAAGATCATTGCATTCTAAGTGGGGGTAATAACAAGAGCAAAGGCATGACTGCAGACTTAAAAGAGACCAATCTGACTGTAAAACAGAGTATCATGTAAAGAAAAATTTGTCCATACAAAGTCTAGAATACAGGCCTCCCTGGTGGCGCAGTGGGTTGAGCGCAGCCTTGTGAAGCTGTCCGCAGCCTCTGCAGTGAGGGTTGGATTCCCAGCCAGCCAGGGAGATACCTACATGGCAAGTCAGACCACTCCTGTCTCGCCCGCTGCTCCCCTCAGCAGTGCTTTCGGTCTGTCTGCCTGTTCTGCTCCCCACTCTGTCTCTGGTGAATCCTCTCACCTTCCAGGGCCTCTGGCCTGTACCCCAGCTCTTGTATAAATAAATAAATCTTTAAAAAAATATATATAAAACTTTCACATGTTCTCATAACTAAATATCTTTGTTAACCAATGGAAAAATGACTATGAACATATTCACCAAATCCTAAAAAAGGAGTATTGGAATTAGAATTCTTCAGTATAAAGGAATGCAACAAGAAAAAGAAAATAATGTAGTTATGTCTAGTCTTTTTTATTTTTCACAACATCTAAAAACTATTCACCTTTGCCTTTTTGGATCTAGATTCTATTATATATATATATCAGGACAATGGACAGAACAAACTACAGACCAGAAAAAAGATATGGATTTTTTTAACACTGAAGGAAAGAGCAGTCAAAAAGAAAAAGAATAGATTCAGAGAACCCAAGAAGTAGAAAAGGAGTTAATAACTATGTGATGTTGCTTTAGGGAAGATGTACTTTGTTTGATAACAAATCCAGAGACACTATTTTTCTTTACAATTTTTTTTTTAAGATTCTTTTTTTAAAAGATTTATTTTATTTATACAAGAGCTGGGGTACAGGCCAGAGGTGTGTGTGTGGTGGGGGAGGGGTGAGAGGATTCACCAGAGACAGAGCGGGGAGCAGAACAGGCAGACGGACTGAAAGCACTGCTGAGAGGAGCAGCGGGCGAGGCAGGAGAGGTCTGCCTCGCCATGTGGGTTGCTCCCTGGCCGGCCGGGAATTGAACCTGCACTGCAGAGGCTGCAGACAGCTTCACAGCGCTGCACTCAACCTGCTGCACCACCAGGTAGGCCCTAGAGACACTATTTTGAAGAACAGCACCATTGTAGAAGGCTGAGATTGAGGAAGACAGAAATAGGAAGAGAAGAATTTAGGATGTGCTGAGTATTCAGGATCTATATCTATCCTTGGGTCACAGCTGTAATCTAAAAAAATTAAAGCTGGGTCAATAAGATGTTGACAAAGGAGGTTCTTTTATTTTGCTTCCAAGCAGACCATCTAATAGTTAATGATAAGGACATTACAAAGAGAGTTACACAGCTTAGGGTGAAATTGAAGTGCCCTCTGGCAACACAACTGCAGACAGGAGCCTCTGGAGAGATCCATGCTTCACTGAACAGGAGAGGGTAGAGAGAGATTCCTAGAGACAGGAGTCTGGGGAGGAGAATACAAAAGATAGAGCTGCCAACTGAGAAAAAAACCTCAGGGAAGGGAGAGCAGAAACAATGCAGAAGCACACACTCTTGAAAATGGGGAGATAGTACTGAGGAGTTTGGGTGCCCCAGGCAGGCTGTCCCAGATATGGAAACAAAGAACAACAGAGAGCACTTTACACTACACAATCCTTTCCCCAAACCTTGGAGACAGTACTGACCTCATAAAATGCACTGACAGTGCATATTGCTGAGTCTCAGATCTGGAACTCCAGAGAAGAGGGATAGCAGAGGTGCTACAAACACTAATAAGTCACCACCTCATCCTAACTCCAAGCACATTACCAACTGTGGTTGGACCCCTCAAGACCTCTCCCCCACTCTGCTGATTCAGCAACTGCAAAAAACCAACAACAACAACAACAAAAACACACACACACAATTCAAATCAAACTAAGCACCACCTAAGGAAAAGCAATTGAACACTCTAAATGTAAAGGTTCTCTAAATGCAAGGAGATCTACACCAAGATACACAGACATGAAACTACCAAAAGTTCAAGACAAAGAAAAAATATATTTAAGGTGGCTGGGGCAAAAAGCAGATAAATTATAAAAGTACTCCTGTCAGGTTTTCATCAGAAGGAGATTGCCAGTAACAGACCTATTCTACAAGAAATGTGAATTGAGGTCTCCTATCCAAATCAAAGAAAAAAAATCCACAAAAATTGAACAAGGAAATAGAACCAGAAAACTAAAGATAAAATTGCAGTAGAAAGCTCCCATATATTATCACCATTAATGTAAATGGAATGAATTCATCTATCAAAAAGGCATGAGTGGATGGCTGGATAAAAAAAGAAAACCCAACTTTCTGCTGTCTCTAGCAGACAATCTGAGCTAAACAGATAAACATAGGCTCAAATTAAAAGGTTAGAAAACAAATCCTACAAGCAAATGGTACCCTAAAAAAGCAGAAACAGTCCTATTTATATATATTAAATAAAATAGACTTGCAATTA
Organism: Talpa occidentalis; assembly: GCF_014898055.3. NCBI lineage: Eukaryota > Metazoa > Chordata > Mammalia > Eulipotyphla > Talpidae > Talpa > Talpa occidentalis. The sequence continues at coordinate 25,113,686 of NW_023605194.1, forward strand.
AAAAAGATTAACAAGAGACAGGAATGGACACTATTTAATGATTAAGGGATAAGAAGGATAAAACATCCAATATATATATCAAATCAAGGAGCATCAAATATATAAGACAACTTTAAATCTAAAAACACACCTAGGGGGCCTCCCTGGTGGTGCAAGGGGTTAAGCACCACACTATGAAGCAATCCACAGCATCTGTAGCATGAGTTCGATGTCCAGCCAGCCAGGGAGCAACCCACATGGGGCAGCAAACCTCTCCTGACTCGACCGCTGCTCCCCTCAGCAGTGTACTTCAGTCAATCTGCCTGTTCTGTTCCCCACTCTGTCTCTGGTGAATCTTCTCAAACCCCACCCCCCACACACACCCCTCTGGCCTGTACTCCAGCTCTTGTACACATAAATAAAAATAAATCTTTAAAAAAATTAAATTAAAAAAATAAAAACATACATAGGCAACAACATAAAAATAGTAAGGGGCTTCACTGAGCTTACGTCAATGGACAGATCAACCAGACAGAAATTCAACTTAGAAACAACAGTTTTAAATGAGGAATTAGATTAGATGGTCTTGATAAAAGGCACTGCATCTCCAAAAATGTTGGAGCATTCTTCTGAAATGCACATGGAACATTCGCAAGGATACACCAAATGGGGTCACAAAACAAGTGCCAATAAATTCAGAATGATTCAAATTATATCAAATACCTTCTCTGATTACAGTGGTATCAAACTAGAAATCAATCACGAAAAGAACGTGAAGAAAAATCCTCAGATATGTAGAGACTAAATAATGTGCTACGGAAGGACTATTCAATTCATGAGGAAATCAAAGGACAAATTAAAAAATAGCAGATGAAATGAAGACACAAACAACCTACACCTATGGACACAGCAAAAGCAGAGACGCAAGGATAGTTCAACATACAAAAATTGACCAATGTAATTTACACCAACAAAAGGAAAACTAAAAATGATATGGATCCTATCAATAGATGCAGAGAAGATATTTGATAAGTTTTAACATCCATTTATGACAAAAACTTGAAAGAAAATGGGATAGAAGGAACACAGCTAACATTATACTCAAAGGAGACAACTGAAAGCTTTTGCTCTAAGATCAGATATAGGGAAGGATATCTACTTTCACTACTACCGTTCAATAGAATATTGGAAGTTCTGGTTTGAACAACTAGGCAAGAGAAAGATATAAAAGGATTCCAAATTGCCACTGCAACACAAGTTCAATTCCCGGCCAGGGAGCTACCCACATGGTGCAGCAGACCTCTCCTGACTCGCCTGCTGCTCCCCTCAGCAGTGTGTTTCAGTCGATCTGCCTGTTCTGTTCCCCACTCTGTCTCTGATAACTCCTCTCACCCCCCACAACTCTGGCCTGTTCCCCAGTTCCTGTATGTATAAAGAAATCTTTAAAAAAAAAAAAAAAAAAGAAAGAAAAACAGAAGTAAAACTATCACTATTTACAGATAACATAATATACACAAAAAATTCTGAAGATTCCACTAAAATATTATTAGAAACAATAAATCAGTATAGTAAAGTGGCAGGCTACAAAATCAATGCACAAATACTTGTTGCATTCCTATATGCAAACAACAAACTAAAGGAGGAAGAAATCAAGAAAATGATCTCATAATGCATCAAAATGAATTAACTATCCAGGAATAAACCGAACAAAGGAAGTAAAAGACCTCTACAACAAATACTGTAAGATATTAAAAGAAACAGAAGACACACAGAAATGGAAAGATATTCCTTGCTAATGGATTGGAAGAATTAATATTGTTAAAATGGCCATCTTGCCCAAAGTTATATAAAAGCCAATGCAGTCCCTATCAAAATTCAAAGATAGGGGCCTCCCTGGTGGCGCCGGAGGTTGAGCGCAGCATTGTGAAGATGTCCACAGACTCTGCAGTGCTGGTTCAATCCCCGCCGACCATGGAGCAACCCACATGGCACAGCAGATCTCTCCTGTCTCATCCACTGCTCCCCTCAGCAGTGTATTTTAGTCACTGCCTGTTCTATTCCCCACTCTGTCTCTGGTGAATTCTCTCACCCTCCTGCACATCTGGCCTCTACCCTGGTTCTTATAAATAAATAATAATAGTAAAAAAGATTCAAAGACATTCTTCAAATACAGCAAACATCACTGAAATTTGTATGGAACCACAGAAGACCCTGAATTATCAAAGCAGTTCTGATAAGAAAAAGAACAGAAGTTATTACACAACCAGCCTTCAAACTATACTACAAAGTGATAGTAATCAAAACTATATAGCATTGTAATAAAAACAGACACATAGACCAATGAAATCAAATTGAGACCAAGAAATAAACCCACATCTATATGGACAGCTAATCTACAAGAAGTCATGTATACAATGCAGAGAGGAAACTTCTCTTCAATAAGTGATGTTGACAAGGGACTGTGGCAATGGATCACGGGTGTTATGGTTTGGGGAGAGCTACAGGGACTATGCCTGAGTGGAGCAAGCAAATACTGCCCAAAAATTAACAACAATGTAAGAAAACAAATATTTTTTTAAAAGGGGGGTGCTGAGAAAACTGGACAGCAACAAGCAGAACAATGAAACTAGACCAATATCATATCACACTAAAAGATTAACTCAAAAGGGGTTAAAGACTTGGATGTTAAGACCTGAAACCATCAAATACAAAGAAGACAACACTGGCTTTGGAGATATATTCATGAACTCAACTCCAAAGGCAAGGAAAACAAAAATAAAAATAAATAAATGGGACTATATTAAATTCTGCACAGAGAAAGAAATTATCAATTTTTAAAATTTGTTTTATTTATTTATGCATATAAGTACTGGGGTGTAGGCCAGAGGTGTGGGCGGTGAGAGGATTCACCAGAGACAGAGTGGGGAGCAGAACAGGTAGATCTACTGAAATACACTGTTGAGGGGAGCAGCAGCAGGTGAGACAGGAGAGGTCTACTGCGTCATTTGGGTTAGCTCGTTGGCTGGGGATCTAACTCATGCTGCAGTGGCTGGCAATAGCTTGAAAGTACTGAGATTTCTGGGTTACTAAGGAGGCCCAGAAACTGTCATTTAAACAAAAAGACAATTTATTGAATGGGAAAATATATCTGTGCATCATAAATCCAGCAAGAAGCTAATATCCAAGATCTACAAAGAACTTATACAATTCAACAAAAGAGAAAAAACAAACTACCTAATCAAATAATGGGCAGAAATGCTAAAAAGACACCCAATAAAGTGACAAATAGATGGCCAATAGACACCTGAAAACAATGCCCATTACTACTTATCATCAGGGAAATGGAAATCAAAAACACATTGAAGGGGCCTCCCTGGTCGCTCTGGGGTTAAAGACAGCACTATCAAGTTATCACCAGCCACTGCAGCACTAGTTCGATTACCAGCCAGGCCAGGGAGGTGACCCACATGGTGCGGCGACCTCTCCTGTTCTTGCCTGCTGCTCCTTTCAGAGTTAATTTCAGCATATCTGCCTGTTTTGCTCCCCACCCTCTCTGGTGAATCCTCTCACCACCCCCCTCCACACCTTTGGCCTACACCCCAGCTCTTGTATGCATAAATAAATCTTTTAAGACACACACACAGGGCCTCCCCTGGTGGCTCAGGCAGTTGAGTGCCACACTGTGAAGCTGTCCACAACCTCTGTAGCGCCGGTTTGATCCCGGCTGGCCGGCAAGGGTCCCACATAGCGCAACAGACAGACCTCTCCTGTCTCACCTGCTGCTCCCCTCAGCAGTGTATTTCGTCAGTCTGCCTGTTCTGTTCCCTGCTCTGTCTCTGGTGAGTCCTCTCACCCTTCCATGCATCTGAGCCTGTACTCCAGTTCTTGTATAAATAAATAAATCTTAAAAAAATTTCAATTAAATTAAAAAATAACACACACACGATTAAATAACACCTCACAGTCAAGAGAATAGCCCATTAAAAAAAAAAAAAATACCAGAAACAATAAAGGTTAGCCAGGATGTGGAGAAAAATGAACCCTTATGCATTGTGAGAGTGTAGACTAATCCAGCATATATGGAAAAGTGTGGATGTTTCTCAAAATATTAAAAGTGAATCTACCATATGATATAGTGGCTCCATTCCTAAGTATCTAGGCAAAAAATGCAAAAACACTGATTTGAAGGAATATATACATTCCTACGTTCACTGCAGCACTATTTACAATAACTTAGTTATGAAAACAACCTAAATGCCCAATAACAAATGAGTATATTAAGAAGATATGTTATATTTACACAACAGAATACTACTTGGCTATTTAAAAAAGATGAAATCTTGTTGCTATTTGTGAACCCATGGATGAAACATGGAAATAAAATAAGTCAGAAGAAAGACAAGTTATCCATGATTCACTCATTTAGAATATAAACAAAATAAAGTAAGACAAAACTAAACCAAAACAGATTCTACAAATCTGACTGCAGAATTGAGGCTACCTAAAGGGGAGGGGAAAGGTGGGGGATAAAAGAGAAAAGAGACCCAATGGACTATGGTGGAGGATTATGGGTGCTTTGGTGGTAGGTGATGTGTGATAGATACCTGAAGAAGTGTGAAACTACACCTCTAAATCACATACGGTACAAACTAATATTACCTCATTAAAAAAGATACAATTTTTAAAAACAGAATCTATTCTTAATAATAGTGAACTGGGCCTCCCCAGTGGCGCAGTGGTTGAGCGCTGGGTTGCGAAGCTGCCTGCAGCCTCTGCAGCACCTGTTCGATCCCAGCCGCCGGGTGAGGGTCCCACATGGCACAGCAGACCTCTCCTTCCGCGCCCACTGCTCCCCTCAGCAGTGTACTTCGGTCCTTCTGCCTGTTCTGCTCCCTGCTCTGGCTCTGGTGAATTCTCTCACCCTCCTGCGCTTCTGACTGTACCCAGTGCTTGTATGAATAAATAAATAAATAAATTATTTTAAAAAAAAAAATAAATAATAGTAAACTAACTGGTAAACAATTGGCAGTTACCCAGCACAACAGGCAAGGACAAATATAAAGTATGTATTAAATGTCAAGAAAAGAAAAATAATTGCCATATCATGTTAAAATAAAGCAGAGTAGGGTTGAAATAGTAACTGATATAAAAACCAAGCTTCACTATTTCATACATTGTTTCAGAGACTTCTAGAAAATATGCATGATGCTTGGGTATCAATAATATATTCTTCCATAACAGTTTTAGGATACATGACAGGAATTTAACTTTTTATAATAAACCAATTTCTTTATCTAATTTCTCAATCTTTTATGTGACATAATAAACATAATTAAATTATGTAGCATAATTAAACTTAAATTAAAAATATAAACATTGTGCCTGACGATCACTAGAATACTTACGATGGCCGATCCTCAAGAATCAGGGCAGTGGTAGAAAGGGGCTCAAATTCAAAATTCTTACGTCTTGAAGACTGAGGTGGTGGTTTACAGGTCCTCCCTGTTCGTGCTTCATATTCCTAGAATAGGTAAAAAAAATACTTTACGCTGATAGTTCTCAATTTTCTGTTTGTATTATTAGATCTGTATCACTGAGGATATACTATAATAAGGGACACATTCAATTCACATATTAATTTGGTAAGAATATCAGGGAGACAAAGAGAAAGTCACTTATTTCCCCCTGAAGCAGCCTAAAATATGAATTTATATTATCAAAGTATGTTGAGAGGCAGACAGAAATGCAATAAATAAATTAAGCAAAGTTTTAGGGCAATGTTCTTGATGCTTTTAATGGTATCAGCTAGGCAAATTCAGTTTTTTTTTTAAAGATTTATTTTATTTATACAAGAGCTGGGGTACAGGCCAGAGGTATGGAAGGGTGAGAGGATTCATTAGCGACAGAGTGGGGAGCAGAACAGGCAGACTGACCAAAGCACACTGCTGAGGGGGGCAGCGGGCGAGGCAGGAGAGGTCTGCTGCGCCATGAGGCAGGAGAGGTCTGCTGCACCAGCCAGGGGATCAAACTCGTGCTGCAGAGGCTGCAGACACCCACTGCTGCACTCGACCCACTGAGCAACCAGGGAGGCCCAGGCAAATCCAGTTTTGAATAATCTACAGGTAAGCATACTTTATAAATCTTCAGCCAGATCACTGATGAATATGTTGACACAAAGTAACAGGTTATCCCTTGCAGTTCTCAGAAGAGCTCTCTCAAAGCTGACATCAAAATTTTGATCAAAAATTGGCCTTGGGCCTCCCTCGTGGTGCAGCGGGTTAAGTGCAGCACTGTGAAGCTGTCTGCAGCCTCTGCAGCACGAGTTTGATTCCCGGCCAGCCAGGGAGATACCCACATGGCGCGGTAGACCACTCCTGCCTTGCCGCTGCTCCCCTCAACAGTGTGTTTCAGTCAGTCTGCCTGTTCTGCTCGCCACTCTGTTTCTGGTGAATCCTCTCACCCTCCCGTAGTGCCACTGGCCTGTACCCCAGTTCTTGTATGCATAAATTAAATCTTTTTTTAAAAAAATGGTCTCAGATTTCAGTCTACTTTGACTCTAACTACTATGAATCTATCGTCTTACTCTCAATTTAATTCACTAACATATCTTATTCAAATGGGGAAAAAAAGGTCAAGTACTTCACTAAAATTAGAAACTGTTACAGTATTTTTCCACTTACTCGAAACCACTAACTCTGCTAGATAGAAATGAGTAACTTCATTTGAAGTTTTATTTATCTTCTTAGTAGATACAAATTTCTAAATTTGAGCATTTTTTTCATAACTTCACAAGCTTCTGAAATTTGCTGATAGTTGCTTCTAGAAATATTGCAAAGATCAGTAATAAACTTACTGACTTATAATTTCCAGAAGCCCATTTTTCCCTTAGGACAAAAATCAAGCCAGTTTGATTATCTCCAATAAACAAATATTTTTTTCATGTAATTCTCAAAGATTAGTCAATGATCTCATGAGGCAATCTGCAAGTTCTTTGGCAGGTACAGAAGAAATTAATTTAAATGAAGAAAATTAAATATACTTAAAGTGGTCAATGATTTTACTTACTATTTTTCCTACCACAGCTATCATTCTTTTTATATTACCATCTTTCCAACTCTTTAAAAAGTATTTCTGGGGCCTCCCCTGTGGCGCAGCAGTTTGAGCGCAGTGCTGTGAAGCTGTCCACAGCCTCTGCAGCACAGGTTCGATTCCTGGCCAGCCAGGAAGATACCCACATGGCGTGGCAGACCTCTCCCGTGGCGCCCACTTTTCCCCTCAGCAGTGTTTTCGGTCTGTCTGCCTGTTCTGCTCCCGACTCTGTCTCTGATGAATCCTCTCACCCTGCTGCACCTCTACCCTCTCACAATGCATAAAGGTTCATTTTTCTCCACATCCTGGCCAACCTTTATTGTTTCTGGCCTGTACCAGCTCTTATATGCATAAAAATAAATAGATCTTAAAAAAAAGAAAGAAACATTTACAAAAAAAAAAAATGCTGTAAATTTTTAGAGAACTAAAAGCGTAAAAACATATCAACCCATTCTTATCTAAAAATAGGATTTATATATCCTGAATGATTCAAATATCTGCTGAATAAATTAAAGATGTTATTCTTATGTGATTAGAATTACAAATTAGAAATAGTGAAATCTTAAATCAGTACTTTCAAAATTGACTACAAAGTGGTACTCTAATTATTGGCTACGTTTTTTATTATAAATAACAAAAACCCCAACTCAAAACAGGTTTAGATGAATTTATCAGATTACAGGACAAAATATTCCATATGATTCGCTAACTTCACACTGTTTGAACTAGAGGTTCACAGCATTACTGAGACTCCTCTACAGCTGTCAGCTATGCCCTCCTCCCTGTGTGGGCTTCATCTAGATGTTGCCTGCTACTCAGATAAATGACTGTAACTCTACTTGGCACATCCGTATAGTATTTCTCAAAGATTCTCCCAGCTGCTCTTCTAGTAACCTTCACAAAAGGGAATCATTCTTGGAAATTCCCAGTGTATATCTCGTTCTACATACAATCAAAATGACCTGCAAAGTAAACTTTATTAATATGATGAGTTAAAGTCAAAAAGGCCTACCCCTGTAGCTGAGGCAAATCACATGATTCAAATAACTCAAGTTAAAAACAGTAGAGTGCTTAAGTAACTGAGAGACAGCTGAAATATGTAGGACTTCATTTAAAAATATAAACAAATACAATCTCATAGGTGAAATTCCTGAGGTCATTTTCACTACAAATTCATGTGTATCACACCATACAAATTCCCCATATATTTCTTCTATAGATACTTAATAATGACCTAACTATTGATAATTTTATAGATTGTAAAGAAACCTTATATTACTAAAGAAAATTGCAAATATCATAGTCCAAGGAAATGAGTAAATAATGCTACCTATAAAAGATTCACTACCTGAAAACAATGAATCAGGCTGCCTCATTTTCTGTAAACAAAGTTCAGTTTTTACTGACTTATTTTATGAATAGTAACGAGATACCTACCAAATGTAACACAGGCTTTTATTCTTTCTTTTAACATACGGAACATATTTCTATAGGATGCTTAGTAATAAAGTCTATTTTTTTAACTTAACTTTCATTTCCCACTCAAAATGTTCTACATTTGAAATGTGAAATGTTTAACTGGGGTAACTAGAATAGTAGATAAAACTAATGCTGGGGCAGGTTGGTAAATATCTTCAGGATAATTAATTTTACCTACTATAAGAAAATTTGGGCCAAAGAGGCTATTTATTCTAAGCTTGATCAAGAGATGATAGGCAATTTTTTATGATCTCTATTTTTTATGATCTCTATGATCTATTTTTTATGATCTCTATCTCTAAATTATTTACAATTCTCAGCCAAAGAAATACTGTATGTACATAGAAATAAAAGTTGTTTTTCAAAATAAATAAGAGAGGGAGAAACTGAACACAAAGTAAAAAAGGATTACTGGTCATATAACCAACCAAAAGCAGTTTTAAACATTATCTTAAAAAACAATTCTACTAGGTTGTGGAGATCATAATTTTCTATCTATAGAAAGTAAAATATAATGTATTTGGAAATTTGTGGCTTTGGACAAATTTTCCAGTATCGATACAATACATAGGCTTAAAAAAGCACTATTATCTCCTACAACTTGAATAAAAGTGAAAATGATATGCTTTGGGTTAAAAACCCCACTCTGGGCATAGCAATGCCTATCAAGTGTGTATACACTTTTAAGTAAAAAGGCACTATTTCCTAATATACTTTTAAATAAGTGATTTAAATATGTAATTCTAAATTTAAATAACTATTTGATTTCATCTGTATTCCTAAAAGTAACATATATACATGTTGGCCAAAAAATTTCTTCAGAAAATAGGGTATACTCCCAGTTGGTGGACTGGGTAGTTCACACCAACTTTTTTTCTTTTAAAAGATTTATTTTTTTATTTATACAATAGCTGGGGTATAGGCCAAAGGCGCGGGAGGGTGAGAGAATTCACCAGAGACAGAGTGGGGAGCAGAACAGGCAGACAGACCAAAATACACTGCAGAGGGGAGCAACGAGTAAGACGGGAGAGGTCTGCTACACCATGTGGGAATCTCCCTGGCCAGCCAGGAATCGAACCCACGCTGCAGACGCTGCGGACAGCTTCACAGCGCTGTGCTCAACCCGCTGTGCCACCAGGGAGGCCCCATACCAACTTTCTTGATGAAAATAATTTTGTGACACCTGTCAATGGGAAAACAAGCAAGGTGAAGCTAGCAATCACCTTGTTGTGCATGAAAGCAATTCTGGACATCTGTGTAATTGGCAACTCAATGAAATCCTGGCAGTTAGTTTGAAGTGACCATGCTTCTGAAATGACAGAAGCTGTGGTTTAGAGTAGCAAGAAAAAAGGACTCAATTGAGAAAAAGTTCCAAGTCCTCTGAATCTTTAGCTTAATACCAGTCTGCACATGTATTTGGTGAGATACTACAAGGATGGGCAAAAACAAAGTCTGACAGAAAATAGTTAACAAGGAGCAGGAAGCTAAACAGTTTCCAGAATTCATCTAGACTTCAGGAGTATCTCTATTCCACTAAGCAGAAAGGAAAGTCTGAATACCTAAAACAGGAGAGACAAGTCTGTTCAGACTCACCGGCAACTCTGCAAGTCAGAAGACAATGAGAACATTTTCACAATGCTCGAAGAAAAACAGTAACAAAGCTAGGGCAGCGGGAGGCTATTAGAATCCTATAATAAAAATAAATAATAACCCAATTTTAAAATTAAAAATATAAAAAAAAAAGTTCACACACAAATGAAAGTTGAGAGAACAGCTTGTCAGTAGACTTGTACTGTAAGATATTTCAAAGGAAATTTCTCAGACAGACAACTACAAATCAGAGACCTACTGCAGGGGAGGAGGAGGGAGAGGGATCAGAGGGAGAGAGGGAGGAGTGGTGATGGTGGTGGTGATGGTGCACGGTGCCTTGGGGAAGGAAATTCTATGGGGACTCAACCTGAGGGGGTTGAAAATATTGTTTAAAAAAAATTAAAAATTTTTAAAAAATTAAAAATTTTTAAAAAAGGAAATTTCTCAGGTAGAAAAAAAACATATAGTATGAAAGCATGAATCCACACAAAGAAATGAAAAGCACCAAAATAGTAAATGTGGATAAATACAAAAGGCATTTTAGAAGACATAAATAAAAGACAAACTATAGACAAAAAAAGAGCAAGTCATTATTTAAGTTTTTAAAGGGTATCTGAAAACTAAATGCAAAAATTATACCAGGGGGCCCCCCGGTGGTGCATTGGGTTGAGTGCCATACTGTGAAACTGTCTGCAGCCTCTGCAGCGCGGGTTCTATTCCCAACCAGCCAGGGAGAAACCCACATGTCATGGCAGACCTCTCCTGCCTTGCCCACTACTCCCCTCAGCAGTGTCTCTTGTCCATATGCCTGTTCTGCTCCCTGCTCTGTCTCTGGTGAATTCTCTTACCCTCCACACCTCTGGCCTGTACTCCAGCATAAATAAATAAACCTTTAAAAAAAATAGTGCTAAAACAATGTTGAATGAAACTGTTATGTGCTAGCATAAATCAAGGCGATGACAACAAGTTGTACAACTATTCATTATATTCTTCACAACATGCACTAAGTTTAAAAAGGAGTGGAGGGACAAGCTTTACTTAAGAATATCTATGATGAAACAGTAAGCATTATTAAATTTATTAAATCTTGACTTATCAGTAAACATCACTTTAATGTCCTATATTATAAAGGGAGAAGTATACATAAGGAACTTTTGCTGCACACCAAAGTACAGTGGTTACCTATAAAGAAAAGTACATGTGCAATTATCTGAGATGTAGACTTTTATCATGAACATTATTTTTACTTAAAAGAAAAACTGACAGCAAACTAGTTTTCAGAATTGGGTATCTGGCAGACATTTTCTCAAATTAAGATAAAGTGGGCACTTCATCACATTGGTATTCCCCCTTCCATAAAGCATAACCCCAATCAAATCATAAAGGAAATAAAAATTGAGAATGTGGCATGAAAATATAAATATGGCATTGAATACACACACACACACACAGTCTCTGACTTATTTCCTGGCACACAGGTCCTAAAATCCTTTGAACTCTTGGGGAGTGATAGGCACTATTTTGTGAACAAATGACTGCTGGCTAAAGGTTCTTGGACACTACGGCTGTTTGCTAGGGAGACTAACCAATGAATTAGAGGGCTGGAACTTTCAGCCCTATTCTCACTTCTGGAAAGGGAGAGGTTGAACCAACCACTAATACTAATACTTAATCATTTCTACATAACAAAGTCTCCATAGAAACTGAAAGGTAGGGCATTCTTGTACAAGAGAGCCCTTAACCTGTGGGATCTGATGCTAACTCCAGGTAAACAGGACTGAACTGAACTCTAGGACCCCAGCAGGTGTCAAAGAGTTGGGCAGGGGGGTTGGGAGAGGATTCCAGTTGGTATTAGAAATACATAGTAGAGAACAGTAGCTTTTCTTTTACAGGACATTCTAAAAAATACCTGGCCAGTACTCCTCAAAAGTGTCAAGGTCATAAAAACAAGGGAAGATTGAGAAACGGTCAAAAGCCACAGACAAAAAAAAAAAAAAAAAAAAAAAAAAATGAAAAAAAAAACACCCATTGTAATGAAATACAATATGTTAATGAAATCCAATCCTGGATTAGATCCTGAAACAGAAAAGGACTATTAGTAAAGAAAGTAGCAGTTTTCAGTGAAGGCTGAAGTTTACTGAAAGTAATATACCAATGTTGATTTCTTAGCTTGACAAACGTCCATAATAATGCAAGATGTTAACACTAGGGAAAACTGTTCTTTCTCAACTTTTCTGTAGCCCTAAAGTTATTCCAATATAAGAAGTTGATTAAAACAGGCACAAAAGAGAAAAAGTGAGCCAGTGATCTCAAAGAAATCAACAGAAAATAAATGTTGCAATAAGAGTCAACCTTTCAAGTGAAAATGACATTCTGCAAAATCTATAAATGCCACCGTGTTTAACAGTTCCCAATACTTAAATTTTTCAGGAGTGGCAAGTGTTGATATTATTGTGATTTTTGGATACTATATAATGAAATGTTACCACATTTGAATTATCTGCATAATTTCGTAAGTCACTATTTGTTAAGCACGTTACAAAATCACAGATAGGTAAAAACACTCAACTTAAATGCAAGAAAGACCAGTGGATTTTAATGCAACAAAGTTACAGGGCTTCAGATTCTACAATATAACTTACCTTTGAGAAACTACCACTTGTTGAGTACTGGAGTGGTATTAAAGAAAAATATCCACCATTATCTAAAAAGGTTTTTAAAGTCCTGTTCCCTTTACTATCTACATATCTGTGTGAGATAAGATTTTCTCCATACTTAAAGTAAAACTACATACAGCAAGAAATTGAATATGGGAGTAAATATGATTATACAGGTATCTATTAAACCAGACATGAAAGAGATTTACAGAAATGTAAAACAACAACACCCTCCTTCCATCAATTGCATTTTTAATAAGTTTTACTAGAATTAACATAAATAACATGGCATTTGTTCATTTTTAAATTATTTTAAAATGAATATTTCAATTTTTCAGCTTTAATTTTGGCTATAGTAATAATCGATAATCTCTATAAACAAAACTCTTTGAGGTCCTTAACAACTAAGAATCCAAAGGAGTTGTGAAAACTAAAACACTTGCGAACTGCTGACCAAGAGCAACACTGAAAAACTAAAACAATATTATATCTAATAAGTTAAAAATGAAGACAAAATAAAGTATAAACTATTCATTTAATCACACACCAAAAAGGGGAGGCCAGGGGAAAAAAGACCAGATGGAATAACTTAAAATGAAATAGCAAGATAATAAATTTGAGCCAATAATGACATTTTTTTTTAATAGTATAAGCTCTCTTTTTACATGCTTTCTTTTTTTTTTTTTTTTTTTAAGATTTATTTATTTATTTATACAAGCACTGGGTACAGTCAGAAGCACGGGAGGGTGAGAGAATTCACCAGAGCCAGAGCGGGCAGCAGAGCAGGCAGAAGGACCGAAGTACACTGCTGAGGGGAGCAGCGGGCGGCAGGAGAGGTCTGCGCACCATGTGGGACCCTCCTCCGGTGGCCGGGGAGCAGCTGGGGTCGAACCAGCGCCGCAGAGGCCGCGGGCAGCTTCACAACCCAGCTCTCAACCGCTGCGCCACCAGGGAGGCCCAATAATGACATTTTTTAAAAAGCAGATGGGATTAGACAGCATATAACAGATTCAAATATATGTTGTACCAAAAAAAAAAAATTTAAATATAAAGACATAAAAAGTAAAGGAGAGAAAAAAAAGTATCATGCAACGCTAACTAAAAAGCAAGCTGCAGTGCCTAAATTAATGACACCAGACAAACCATCTCAATAAGAATTATTACCAAGACAAAAAAGTTTGATACTAAATTAAACCTGAAAAATTATGGTGCTGGTGTTCAAAAGATTAATGAAAAATATTTCCTTCCCACCTCTCCCCCAAAAAAGACAAGCATTAAGAGGTTAATTCAAGACATTAAAACAAAGTTTCAAAATACATGGAACAAAAGGAGAAACAGCCAAGTAGTTTATAGTAAAGATTTTATTACTCTTCTGTCAGTGACTTATTGAACAAGTGGACTGAAAATATAAAAATCATACAAGACTTGAACAACACTATCATCTAACACAACCAAATAAATATGTATAACAACATTCACCTACCATCTGCAGAATATATATTCTCTTCAAAAGAATATGCTATACCTGGGGCATCCCAACCAGAAATTACAATGTATATGACCATAATGGAAAAATTAGAAATCATTTATAGGACTATATCCAGAAAATTCTGAAATACTTGAAAATTAAAACAACACACTTCTAAATAATCATGGTAAAAGAACACAGAAAAAGAGAACACATTTTGAACTGCATGAAAATGAAAATACTGAAACTTGTAGAATGCACCTAAAGCATGATTACAGGGAAATTTATAGCTTATTAAATACACTTACATGAAAAAAAGATGAGTGATATAAACTCCATGAAGGATATAAAGTGATACAAAGTCAATATGTGGGAAAAAAGCAAAACCAATCCAAAGCAGAGGAAAGGACTAAAGAACAAAAATAAATGAAATAGAAAACAGAGAAAGTAAAAATCACTGGGGAAAAAGTTGTTTATTTGTAAACATCAGTAAAATGATAAACTTCTGGTAAAATTGACCAAGAGAAAATCCAAATTAGTAAAATCAGGAAGGTAAGAAATAACATATCCAACAAGATTTAAAAAAAAGACATTATGAGTAATTTTATTCCAATGAATGCAACATAGATGAAATGTAAAATCTCTTGAGTGATTTGTTACCAAAACTGACTCAAGAAGAAACAGAAAATTCCAGTCCATTATCAATTAAAAATATAACATTTATAATTAAAATTCTACTAAACAACAATAAAAAACCCTCCACATCTGTTTTACAGATCCTCTCAAATGGGATTGATTTTGGTACTCAAAGGGTGTGTGGTAATATCTAGAGATATTTTTAGTTGCCAGAACTCTGGGGAAGTACTACTAGTATCTAGTGGGTGAGGCCAGGGATGCTACTCAATATCTTATATTGAACAAGAAAGTACCCTCAATAATAATTATAAGACCTAAGATATCAATAGCTGAGACTGAGAAAACTTGGTTTACATAATCCCACTAGTAAAGTCTCTCAAACACTTAAGGTAGAAACACTAATTCTACACAAATTTTTTTGGAACAGAGGAAAGAAATAATTTCCAATTCATTCAAAATAACACTAATCTGATACCAAAATCAGATAAAGACATTAAAAAGAAAATTACAAACAAACTTGCTATAAAGTTTTTAAAAATATATATAATTATAGAGCAATATCTCAAATGAATATAGAAGTAAAAAGTACTTAACAAAATATTAGCAAAAAACTTGTGGTTTCTGGTCCAGCATGCAAAAGAGTTCAGAAATTGCCACTTTATTGTGGCAAATAAAAAGTAAAAAAAAAAATTTTTAAAAACTAACTTCTTAGATCCATCAGAGAAATGAGTTCACGGAGCACCTACTGTCTAATAGATCAATTGATACAGAGAATCACAATTTACCATTTGTGGGAACCATTGTCAGAGCTGGCAACCTGAACTGTAATTGACAAATTGCCAGTGAGTCAATATGGAAAGGTCTGGGAGAAAAAATTCCATGAAGACACACTTCTTTACATTTTTATGAGTTTTAGCTCAGGAACTCTTCCAAGTCCACACAGTGAATACTAGGAAAAAAGTATCTCTCCTGCTTATAGCAGTGTAAGGAAAGAGGAACAATTTTGAAATATTCTAGAACATTCTGTTCCTCTTAAACAAGGCCTGCGCTCAGGAGAAACTATTTTACCATAAGCAAACATGCAGGGATTTTATCAGAGTCAAACCTATCTGCCACTGTAATGCCCAAATCCAGCTCCCTCTTACCATCCACATGAAGTTTAAAAAAAAAAAAAAAAACACCCAACTTTCTCCCACCTGAGAAGCATTGGTGAAATTCAGAGTCCAGGGGCACAGGACCACCAAAAGACTGAGAACTAATCAAGGAAGTATCGAACTGTAGTATAATCAAACTACTCAGCACTATAAAGAAAAGGGCTATAAAGACAGGAAGGAAACTTAAATGTATATTACTAATAGAAAGGGTTAATTTGAAAAGGCAGAAAACAGCCTGACTCCAATTATATGACATTCTGGAAAAAGCAGAATGATGGAGACAAAAAATAGGTAAGTGAATGCCAGGGCTTAGTGAGGTAGGGATGAATCAAAAGGCAGAGTAGAAGGAATTTTAGGGTAGGGAAACTATTGTGTGCAATACTATAATGGTGGATATGTCTCTACCCATTTGTCAAAACCCATTTAATGTATAATACCAAGAGTGAATCCTAATGTAAATTATGATTTTAGAGTGATATCCATGTATCAATGTAACTTCACTGACTATAACAAATATACCACACTGATGAGGGATGTCAATAGTGGAAAAGGTTGTAAATATGCTGGGGCAGAGAATATATATAGAAACCCTCTATATTTTCTGCTCAGTTTGGCTGTGAATCCAAAACTGCTCCAAAACCTAAATTTCACCCATTTAAAGTATATGTAATACATATATACATACTTGTATACATATATACATACTTGTATATATACACACATACATGTATATGCAAACTGAATCCAAATATGTATAAAATGGATAATATATGACTCCTCAGAGTTTATCCCAAGAATACAAAGTTAGTTTAACAATAAGAAGCCTTTTACAATTTAATAAGAAAACAGATTGCATATGAGCTTTGCCTCATCTGAATGGATGACAAAACTAGACAGGCAGGTATCATGAGATACCTGAGACAAAAGCTCCAATCTCTAAATGATGGTTATCAGCTGTGCCTTCAAATTGTTTTCTACATATGTTGATTCCAATATTATACCAGTCCCCAAGCAAAGGTAACCAAGCACACAGAGAGATAAAATAGTATCTGCTAACAAAACTAGGAGCAACACTATTCAATATAGACAGACCTACATTATTTCCAGACATTGGAATTATACACAGGCTAGGAAACAACTATACTTACTATGTTTAAGGAGATAAAGGCCAAGCTTGAAATTTCAGCAGGGAACTGTAAACTGCAAAAAGTGATATAGCAGATTTGAAAAAGAATCAACTAGAACACAAGAATAGAAAAACAAAATTGACATTAAGAACTCAATGTATAGGGACAAGGGATTTGTATTCACTATGTAATTCGCTCTGTTTGGGAACCAGAAGAATAGGCTACAATAAATATTAATGTCCTAATTTGTAAACCCAAACTTTTCTGATTTAATTTCTACAATGCCTACAAATTCTTTTTTCTAATATATGTATTTGATGTCTTAGTACCTTACTTAAAAGTATTTTGGATAGAACCCAACTTTCAAATACTGTGATTAATGACCCTTCACTCTCTACCCTATATCCCTGATGTGAGTACCGCCTATTAACTAAACAAGTCTTATGCATTCCTATCTGCTCAGGGAACTTCTTCTAAGTGAAATGGCTTTCCCCATGTCTTATCCACCTGGTGAATTCCTACAAATATACTTCAAAACACAATTTACATGTCATCTCTGGACAGAATTAATCACTTTTACCTGTAGCCTCATATATTGCCCACGCTACTACTCTTCTCATCACACTATGTTAAAATTGTGTATCACCTCCTCCCTCATTATACTGGAATACTGCAAATGATACAACTGATTTATTTATATACTAAGAAACTGAATCATAATTTATATACCGGCAATATATGTTGAATAAATTATACAACTATTGAAGTTGAAAGTCAGACAATCTTAGAGAAAAATTTAAGACCAGTTCAAAAGTTTTATCCCTCAAGTTTTGCTTCGAGTTTGCTAATGTGCAGTCACCTAGTGAATTGGTAGTAAGAGTGTTCTACCACAATCTAATGCCTTGGGCTCTTTATAAAAGATGCACAGAAAGAAGGTGTAGTAGGAGGGAAATGTGAGAAAAGGTCAGACTACAGGTTCACAGGAAGGGAAGGCAAGAATTAAAAGTTTCTTTAGGAACTAAATACAGGAATTGGGAAAAGGAAAGAATAGAAGCTTCTCTTCCAAAAACAATGTCAAAGTCAAAATAACCTGATATGTATACACGGACTCAACCTTGAGTTTCAGTAGACAGTGAGACCACTCCTCCTAAAATGGTTAATGTTAAACCCACATCAGTAAGTAAATCCTCGTGTTGTAAACAGTTTATAGACAGAAAAACGTTTCAGAAATAGAATAAACTTCCCCATATGGACATTTCTACCACCTCAAGACCATGTCTGCTCAAGATAAATGGGCTCTTCTCCACAACTTGAGCTAAGAGCCAGGGAAATAATCAAGTTTGGAGTACAGAGGGTTGAACCAATTCTAATCCCTTTATTGGCATCAGAATTTTATTCTAGAATCTGTGAATTATGTGCAGTAAAACTAAAACCCATCCCACAAGTCAAGCTTAAAGGAAACCCTGGAGTGAAACATACCATCTCTCTCTGGCATACAGGAGTGCCTTAACAAACTTCATTTTGCAAAGTTATTTGCACAATTTTGTTTCTTTAATCTAATCTGAAACCTAATATAGAAGTCTGACATAAAGACAAAGTTTTAATATAACTTGATACTCAAACTATAGTGATGAAAACAACAAGTAGTATTTTCAAATTGCAAGCCCTTTCCAAGGCCAGTCTGTCTCTAATAGGGAAAAATTTCCTCCAAATCTTACCCTGCCCAATTTGTGAAAATTTACTATTTTATTCTTTTCCTTTTTAAAAAATAATTTAAACTTTTCCCCTTCTGCCTGATACTTCTCCTCACTCCGAGAAGCATAGGCCCAGAATGTTAGGAATTACTTTCTCAAACTTCTGACCGCACAAACTAACTTTTATGAAACCCATCTATTCACACATAGGAAAGATAGAGTAATTTATCATTAACTATAAATAAAGAATACACATGCAGCTGGAAAGGTAGTTATTCAACTAGCTTTTCAAGGCTGACAATATATTCAGGAAATAAAAATCAAAATAAAACATGCAAGGGTGTAACAATTTTTGGGACTTTTCAAAAATAAATTCCGAACATAGTTCAGTTGCTCCACAATTTAACAATGAAAGAAACAGTTAAAGCCTCAGTCTAATTTTACACCAAAGGTCTCTATATATCATCATAATTAAAGCCACCAAACTATTTCAAATGTTCTAATGCTATACCAATAAAGTTAATAAACAGAAAAGCTATCTCTAAAACTTCAAAAATATACTTAACTAATGCTCACAAAGCAAATGTATTCTAGTCCTTTCCATAATGACGTTACTGCAGAACAAAATTTCAAAGGCAAATGCTTAATGAGGAGAGTGACTTATGCTACCTTTAGAAAATTTGAAGTGCTCAGATTAAGAAATGAAGTGTCTTAAAACTTTCTGTACCTGTCAAAAATTAAACTAAAGCTTAAGCCAGAAAAAGATGACTGATGAAAAACTTGAAAGATCTGCTAAAGTACTATAATCTCATCTTCTCATTAAAGATGTCAATATGAAAACAGTGCCTAGCAAAAAAGATCATTTTCTAATGAAAGATTGTCAGTTTGACATAAATAGGGTATATTTAATATAGTATGCAATCATGTTACAATTATACATGACATGGCTCATTTGTGAAATCATGGCTCAAAAGTGAAATCTTTCTCACTTGCAATTTAAAAGTCATAAGATTTATGATGTAGTTGCATTCCAACTTCAGCCTATTAATTTAGAAAAAATAAAAACTTGGGTCAATTGAGCTACAATGTAACTGAAATGTATTTATAATTAATTGATGCAATTATTTACATGGCTCACCAACTGGTTTAAAAGGTCACAAGCAGGAATTTCACACCTGCAGGAGAACACATGTAATAATCCTCATAAAGTAATATTATGAATATTCATGATTTGGGAATTGATTGTCAAATTAAATGCCAAATTGAGTCAGTCTGACTTTGTTATTGCCTAAAATGGTTTTTATATTTCTTTACTGTTAACATGGAATTGTTAACACTAAAACTGATTACACCTTTAGTAAAACTGAATTGAATTTTTAAAAAAATATTTACCCTAAAAGTATCTTTTACTTTATATTAACATTGAAAAGCTATAGGTGCAAAAATGCACAAAGTTAAATTTAAAAATATATATACATATCTCGTGACTTTATTCTTGAATTATAGAAAAATATATCTAACACCATATATGTAAAAAGATAGACACATAAAAATAAATATGTGATTTCTGTACAAAACATGAGTTTAGAAAGGTCTAAAAATATGAAGGAGAAATAATGAGACATATCTTCCTATGTGTTAAATTTTAAATAAAAAATATAACTGTCACTTGCATAATTAACAATAGAGAAAAAAGCTTATAATTAAATCTTACTTTTCTATATAGTTTATAATCTTATAAGTGTCTTTCCACTTAAAAAAAAATCTTGCCCTAGTACATAATTATACCCATAGTTAGAAATATTACAACTCCTCTCTGAATATCTGTTTTTATAAATTATTCCTATGAAATAATGCAACTACTAAAATTTACCAATAAGTCTCACTATTTTGCCACTCAAAAAGCAAAAACTTAGGTCAATTGAAAACTCAACGGAATTTACTTTTTCTTAGTATTTCTGGTGTTGCCTCACACTTTTTCAGGCAGTTTTACATTGGAATTACTAGCTACCTTCATATTCTACATTCTTTGTGTGTGTGTGTGGAGATTACTTTTTTATTTTAATTAAAGATTTATTTATTTATTTATTTATACAAGCACTGGGTACAGTCAGAAGCGCAGGAGGGTGAGAGAATTCACCAGAGCCAGAGCAGGGAGCAGAGCAGGCAGAAGGACCGAAGTACACTGCTGAGTGGAGCAGCGGGCTGCCCACCATGCGGGACCATCCTCTGGTGGCCGGGGAGCAGCCGGGGATCAAACTGGCACTGCAGAGGCAGCGAGCAGCTTCACAACCCAGCGCTCAACCGCTGCGCCACCGGGGAGGCCCCCATTTTCTACATTCTTAATAGCAAAGATGCTACCCTAAAACATAACAGAAGTGTCCTAACACTCTTCATGGCTTTTCTAGAATATCTTAATTTTTTATTTCCTATTCCACAATTATAATCTATTTGAAAGTATTTCAAACATAGTTTTATAGTCATGTCTTACAGAATTTAAAAACCAGGTTGTGAAAAAAGTTTTCAAGTGAAAGAGACACAAAATTCTAAGATTTCCATTACCATAAATAGAAAATCATGCCCACCTTGAAAATAAAAATTGCAGGGAAGAAGAGAGCAAAGTCTGACAAACAGGGAGTAGAGGAGTCACACAGAAGTAGGGAAAGAAAAAGGCAGAAACATGTTCCATTACATAGTGAAAAAGATAGTGATTATAAGGGTAGAAAAGGGTCAGAGTAACAGTGACCTCACTATCCATCACACCTTCCCAAAAACAAACACAATCATGGAAAGACACCAAAATGCACACTAATACCTACACAAGAATGCAAAGCTCAAAAACTAGAAGTAGCTGGGAGAAATGATCATCTGTAAAAAGGCCAGAGAAGGGACCATTGAGGACAGCAACTGCTTTTCCACTCCACTCCTCTTCCATACAAAAATAACATCTGTTCTTTTCCTGACCATTCTTCAAATTTTCACAAAATACATATAAAAAAGAATGTACGGCCTTGGCTTATCAAAATGAAAATAGCACATTAAGAGCATAAGATATGAGTAAACAGATAATTATCCAACCAGTAACTGATCTAGAAACCTACATATCACATAATGTTAGTTCACATGATATAAAAGTCTATGCACATGCATATTTAAAGTAAACTACCATAAAGAATACAAACCTTCAATAGCAAGACCACTGTTTTGCCTCTAGAGGGCGAACTTGGTCTTCCGGAAAACTCTAGACAAGAGAAGTTATTTTCAGACTTTACCAAAAAAAAAAGTTAAGTTAAAACTTAAGATGATGAGATAGCAAAGATTCCCAACATTTCCTAGTTAATAATGTCCTTAGTGTCTCAGTACTTTTTTATTATGTCCCCTAAACCAATAGAAATATCTAATCACTATTAAATAGTTATGTCCAATAAAATAAGGATCGAAGTCCTAATGCTGAGTAACCATTTGAAATTTAATACACATAAATAGAAAGGGAAAAAAAGTTTTAGTTCAACTGTAAATAACCACAATTACTAATTGGGTGTGTATATCTGATGTGTACTTTTAATTTCACAAGTCTTGAAATCAGATTGAACACCATTTTACCCTCCTTTCCTGTTCCATACTGACACTTGCACAAAATAATTATCGCAACCTCAAAAAATATCAGATTCACAAAGATATAATGCCACAGAAAATAATATAGTGCCATTTAATAATGAAAGTGTATACTACCTCAAGCTAACAATATATACCTATCCAAAGTTGTGGGGCATCACTGAATTTCTCCTGCACAGTAGCTGCAAAGTAGATGTGCATGTGCTTGGGCACACAGCTTGAGAAGCACTGCAGTTTAAGTTCCATAGTCATAGTTTTATGTACCATTCTATACATGTACTTGGTAAATAAAATTAACTGTAACAACTGGTTAAAGATCTAAAAATTATTTTCTTATATATTTTTGAAGTTAATTAAATGAATACTATTAAATCCTTAAAGAACGAACTTCTATAATTTGAATGACGATTACTGGCTCGATATGATTATTTTTATAAATGCTGGTTGTATTCAATCTGTCCACTACAACTGAGAAGAGAAAAAGTTTATAAAACATATGCTTTTGAACATCTCTGAACTTAAATATGCTAGACATTGATTCATTCCCACTGCTTCTATGTCTCACTGATCTCCTAGGGACTGAGGGGCAAGTTAGGAGTAAGTAAGACTGAAAATTCTTAAGAACTCAAGTATCGAAGTATCAATAAAATGATCAAAAGCATTGGCTCCTAAATTACCAGAGAGAGATCTATCTACTCACCCATCTCATCAAGGCATTGGTTTAGGCAAAACACCAGAAAAGTGACCAAGAAAATAGTTTAGCTTCATAGTCTATCACCCAGTTTTTGCTTTCTATTGTTTCATCAGTTTACAACTACCTATATTCATAAAATCTATGCCAATGGAAAATGTTACCATGTTCAGTTAGAATTTTTACAACCACAAAAGATAATTAAAAATGTGTCCTGTTTATTTAAAGAAATAGACCTTAAGATTACCACAAATACTGTAGTCTAAAACTGTGCATGTAGGAAAACATGAATGAAAATTACCAAGAAAAGAACATTTGAAAAGCTAAGATAAACTGTATAGCTATATTAGTACTTACCTGCTGAATGATTTTGGAAGTTTTCTGAAGATTTTCTCTTGGAGGGACTTTACCAAATAATTTCCAACCAGGGGCACTATGGACAACTGATTTGAGATCCTTTGTCCTTTTTGGAAAAAGGTTTCTGAAACACAGAAAAGTTACATGAATTTTGTTTTTGGTTACCAGGGAAGTACTTAATTTTTAAAGTATGTTTATTCCCATGACAAATACAAAAGTTTTAACTAAAATAATTTTTACTACTTGTGACTGTTAAATTAATAAGACTCAATTACAAACACCTGGCTTATGCAGGCATACTAGGAAAATCAGCAGAGAGATATTAAAGAAATAAGCAAATATGGAGAAAAATAACAGCCATAAATAAAATGGACATATTTGCACTGAACAGCTATATAGTTTACATGTACTTGACAATAAAAGAACTTAAAAACAAAAAAGTTAAAGAGAACCTATGCATCCATGCATCTACCGAACCCCCATGGTGTTAATGTGTATATGTAAATTGTTTTTCTGAGGATAGCCAAGGCTCTTCTTGCTTCTGCATCTCCATACTGCTTGTTAACAGAATGGATGCTATCTGACCACATGTTAGCCAATCAATTTCTCTCTCTTTATAGTTGCCTTTGTAAATAAAACTTTGTTTTCTATTTAAAAAAAGAGTAACCAAGGAAGAAAGTACCTCTCACTGAAAATTTTTAAAAACCTGCACAAGATTAAGGATTTTTTTTACCTATTACCTTTATGTCTTAACAATCAAACAAGGTATCTATTGCACATGTAAACAAAGATGAAATTCAAAACACATATTCATAAACACACCATGGGCCAATCAGAAAAGTACTGATGAATCCACCTGGAAAATCAACCCATCATCTTAAGGTGTGATATAAATGATTATAAAGAAAATTTTGGTTTGTACAAATAGCTCCAAACTGAAGTCCCAAATAAACTGGCTTATCTACACTCAAAATATCATGCAAATATGGAAATATAGTGATAAGGAGGTAAACTTATAGCACAAAATGTTCAGGCTTTTCTTTAAAGTTAGAGAGATATCAGTGGACTCCTACAAAATCATGCAGGTTAATAAACACTCATTTCCTTGGTGAGCAATGGAAGAAAACAGATGACAATGTAGAGTAATTTCATTTACAACACTCAAGAGTTCATCTCAAGAGACCATATAAAATAACTCAATTGTCTATGAAATCTGTAGGTTAGAGATTTTCAATAATGCTTACACTGAAAACTGGTATATGTATAACAATTTCAAGTCTCAAAGGATGACCTATAAATTTAAACAAGGCTTGATATCTTGTATGCTGTTTATCAATTTATTACCCTGCAGCTCTATAATCACCCTGCAATATAAGCTCTGTAATACAGACAGAATTTCTGAGCTTTTCCTTTAATATAAACATAAAATTGTTAAGCTTTCTCAATAGAAGGCACTGAAGGGACATTAGAGAAGTAAAGGGCTCTCCTCTGGTTTCTAACTGCTGCAGAGTAGGTTAGTGGTATGAGGTGTGAGGATGTAGGCTGGCACCCAAAGTTTTCCTGCCAGTGTCAATGTACCTATCCCCTGTATAAGCCCCATCAGCACACCTGTATTTCCCAGAGAACTCTCTCCAAGTCTTGCTCCCTCGATAAGCCCTTATGTGGTCTGCCTACACTCCAAGTATGCTATCCAGTCATGCTAATGACAGGAAAAAAATGTCACCATGGTTTATGCAAAGAATTCTTGAACATGACATCAAAAGCATGATCCATAAAAATTTTTTAAAAATTGACAAAGTCACACCTAAAACTTAATGTTGTAAATCAATGTTACCAAAATAACAGAAAAAAATTGATACTGAACTTTATCAAATTAAAAACATTCATAATTCAGAAGACATCACTATCACAAAATGAATGAATAGGAAGATGTAGAGCATTCCTTCTACCAAAGTAAAAACTGAGCTGGAAAGAGCAGCTGAAATTAACCATTTTAGAACTTAGAAGGTACATGAAGGCAGAGGCTACTTCTGTTCCCTCATAAGGGACCAGGATGTATGAACCAACTACCATCCTCATTTCTCATTCTCCCCCTCCTGTAACAGTGGTTCCTAGAATGACTGACACTACCAGGAAGGAACAGTTGGGACTATGCCCTTCTAAAGTTAGAGGTTGGACATTTTGGTTGTTCTGGCAGTGCCCTAAGGACCAACAGACACCATTTAGTTTCAGTCCTTTCTGCAGCAGCAACTTCCACTGTCAGAACTTGAGAGAGATAACATTTTTTGTCCCTCTGTTTAGAACCACACATTTAAGGAAATCTTTCTCAGATCACAAGATGACTACAGAAATAATAGAAGAAAATTGTGACCCACTTCGAAAGTATTACACACTTTTTTTTAAAAAAAAAGATTTATTTATTTATGCCTACAAGAACTAGGATACAGGCCAGAGGTGTGGGCAGTGAGAGGATTCACCAGAGACAGAGTGGGGAACAGAACAGGCAGATTGACTGAAATGCACTGCTGAGGAGAGCAGCAGGCGAGTCAGGAGAGGTCTGCTGCGCCATGTGGGTAGCTCCCTGGCCAGGAATCGAACTCGTGCTTCAGTGGCTGCAGATGGTTTCATAGGTTGTGTCTTAACCCCTAGTGCCACCAGGGAGGCCCAAGTATTACACACTTTTGCTGTATACACTAACGTTGAATCATTATGCTGTACAAATGAAACTAAAATGTTGATTATACTTCAATAAAAGATGTAATAAAGAGTAATCTCATTATCAACAACCCACTACACACTCTAAGGAACTAGAAAAGAGCATACTAAATCCAAAGCTAGAATATAGCAAATTTAATAAAAAACAGAGTGAATAAATGAAAGAGAATGGTTAAATAACAAAGAAAACTTTAAAAAACAAAAGGTTGTCTCTGGAAAAATTAACAAAATTGACAAACTTTAGCTAAGTATAAGATTCCAATTACTAAAAGCAAAAATTAAAGTACATTACTATCTATTATCACCACAACTATCTATGCAAATACTACAAATAATTATTTACAATCAAATCAGATAAGTAAAATGGGAAAAAAATCTAGAAATATACTTACACCAAAATGGTAGTATGATCCAAGAAGACAAAATCTGAATAGACTTAGAAAGAGATTATCAGTAATCAAAAATCCCCCAACAAAGAAAAGCTGAAGACCAGGTAATGTGATTGGTGAAATTTATCTAACATTTAAAGAATACCACCAATCTTTGTCAGCTGAAAAACTCATTACAGGAGACAAGTATCACACTGATACAAAGACACATAAAGACAGTACAAGAAAACTACACACCAATATCCGTTATGCACAAATCCCTTAGCCACAAAAATTCTCAACAAAATGCTAATAGAGAATTTAGCCGCTATTATAAGGATTATATACTACAATCCAGTACAACTTATCCATGGAATAAAAAGATGGCTCAATATGTTGAAATCAATCAAGACAATTCACCAAAGTAATAGAATAAAGGGTTAAACACAATCATTTTAAGTGATGTAGGGAAAAAAATGACAAAACCTGACTCTTCTGTGACAAAAGGATCCTTTTACAATATATAATAATTAACTCAAAATGAACCAAAAGATCTAAATTTAAGGGTCAATAAAACTCTTAGAAGAAAACACAGAGGCAATGCTTCATGATCTTGGGTTTGGCAATGGTGTCTTATGTATGCCAAAAGCAAGGACAATAAAAGAAAAAAATGATAAACTGAATTTCATCAACATTAAAAACTTCTGGGCATCAAAAGACACAATGAGAGTCAAAAGACAACTCACAGAACAATAGGAAATTATGCAAACATTTATCTAAGAGTCCAGTATTCAGAACATCTAAAGAGCTCCTACAACAATAAAATCCAATTAACAAATGCATAAAGGACTTCCAACATTTTTCCCAAGAAGATCTAGAAATGGCCACAAAGCACATGAAAAGATACTCAATATTCTTAGTCATTGGGAAAAAGCAAATCAAAACACTTATTAATCATACCCATTAGCATGGCCATAATTTATTTTTTTTTTTTTTTTTTATTTTTTTATTTATTTTTTTTTTTTATAGAGGCATGCTTTATTTATTTGTTTGCTGGTTTGTTTGTTTATACATGCACTGGGTACAGTCAGAAGTGCGGGAGGGTGAGAGAATTCACCAGAGAGCATGGCCATAATTTAAAAAGAAAGTTAAAACCAAAATAACTACTATTGTAAAGATGCACAAGCACCTGGTGAACATGTAAAATGGTACAGTCATGGCGAAGATCATTTTGCTGGTTCCTCAAAATATGAAATGTAAAATATCTGAATGACCCACAACTCCAAACATATAGACCTGAAAGAATTAAATACTGGTGTTTGAATAAAAATGTGTATACTAATGTTCATAACAGCATGATTTACAATAGCAAAGAGGTAGAAACAATGCAAGTATCCATTAATAGATGGTTTGATAAACGAAATATGGTATATGCACGTGTTATGAACTGAACTGTGTCTCCTCAAAATTCCTATGTTGACATTCTCTCAGTCCCTTATAACATGACTATATTTTGACAAGAGTGACTTTAAGGAGGTAATTAAGGTTAAATCAGATCTATTGGTTGGCCCTAATACAATCTGACTGGAATACACAAGAGGAAGAAACATCAGGGAGACAATTCAAGAAAAGAGGTCAACTGAGGACACACAGGGAGGCAGCCATCTACAAGTCAAAAGGAGAGGCCTCAGAGAAAACTGAACCTTCAGACAGCTTCCAGAGTTAGCAAATAAAGTTCTGTTGTGGAAGTCCACCGGTCTGTGGTATTTTGTCATGATACCCCAACCAATGTAATGCAGCATACAATGGAATATTAATCAGTCATAAAAAAGGAATTAAGTTCTGATACATGAGGTAGTATGGGTGAACTTTAAAAACAATATGCTAAATTTAATAAGCCAGATAAGAAGAGAGAAAACATTAATAAATAGAATCAGAAATGGGGAAGAAATCACCACAGATAGCACAGAAATACAAAGAATTATAAGAGATTACAATGAACAATTATACAATAAATCTGATAACCTTGAAACAATGGACAAATTTCTAGATCAATTTAGTTTATAAAAACTAAACCCATGAAAAAGCAAGAGTTAAATAAACTGATGACACGCATGGAAATTGATATAGCAATTAAAAAAATTCCCCCTAAACAAAAGCCAAGAACCAGAAGACTTTACAAATGAATTCTATCAAATCTTTAAAGAAAAAACAATCCCCTTCTTGCTCAAAGTATTTCTAAACATTCAAGCAGGAATACTTCCCAATTATGATGCCAACATCACCTTAATGCCTAAACCAGATAAAGACAGACAGCACAAGAAAAGTACACACCAATAACCCTAATGAACACTAATACAAAAATCTTCAGCAAAATACTAGTAAATTGAATTCAATAATATATCATGAGGATTATTCATCATTATCAAGTGGCATTTATCTCAGGGAAGCAAGAATGGTTTCATATATGTAGACCAATGTAACACATTATCATCAACAGAAAGAAAAAAAATCGTATGATTATATCAATAGATGTAGAGAAAGGTATCTGGTAAGATTCAACACCCATTTATGATTAAAAAAACACTACAGGGCCTCCCCGGTGGCGCAGCAGTTGAGCGCTGGGTTGCGAAGCTGCCCACAGCCTCTGCAGTGCCGGTTCTATCCCCAGCTGCTCCCTGGCCACCAGAGGAGGGTCCCACATGGCGCGCAGACCTCTCCTGTCGCCCGCTGCTCCCCTCAGCAGTGTACTTCGGTCCCTCTGCCTGCTCTGCTCCCTGCTCTGGCTCTGGTGAATTCTCTCACCCTCCCCCGCTTCTGACTGTACCCAGTGCTTGTATAAATAAATAAATCTTTTAAAAAAACACTACACAAGATGGAAATAAAAGGAAACTACCTCAACAAAACAAAGGCCATATATTACAAACCAAGAGCCAATATTCAATGGCGAAAACTGAAAACTTTCCCCAGAAGATGTGGCACAAGATAAGGATGCCCATTTCACCACTTCCATTTAACTCAGTATTAGAAGTTTTGGACAAACACAGGAAGTAAAGGTAACCCAAACAGAAAAAGTAGTGAAATTATCACTATTTACAGACAACATGGTATTATTTCTAGAAAACCCTAAGAAGTCCATCAAAAAGTTTTTAGAAACAATAAATGAATGCAGCAAAGTGGCAGGTTACAAAATCAACATATAAATCCATAGCTTTTTTATAAACAACAACAAACAAGAAGCAAAAGAAATTAAGAAAATAGGCACAGCAGACCTGTCCTGACTTGCCCACTGCTCCCCTCAGCAGTGTACTTCGGTCAGTCTGCCTGTTCTGTTCCCCACTCTGTTTCTGGTGAATCCTCTTACCCTCCACACCTCTGGCCTGTACCCCAGCATAAATAAATAAATCTTTTTTAAAAATACCATAAAACTATTAAAATAATGAGACAGCTCTGTATAAAAAAAAAGAAATTAAGAAAGTAACTCCATTTATAATTGCTTTAAAAAGATTTAAATACCTTGGATTTAAATACTCAATGTAACAAACAAGGTAAAAGACCTAGACTACAAGAACTATAAGATATTATTAAAGGACTTAGATAGCAACATAAGGGAATGGGAGGCTAGTCTGTGCTTATGAATGGGGACAATCAATATAAGCAACATTATCACCTTGCCTTAAAATGATACAAAAATTTCACAAGATCCCCATGAAAATCCCACAAATATTTTTCCAAGAAACTAAAAAATACTGAAATTTTGGTGGTGGGTGAAATATGGTGGCAATACCTTATGGGAGTATCCAAACATTACCTCAATTAAAAATTAATTGATTCTAAAAATATATTGAAATTTACATGGAAATACAAAAGGCCTTCAGTTACAAAAGTAGCCTTAAGAAAAAAGGTAAGAGGGCCGCCCTGGTGGCGCGAGGGGTTAAGCACCACACTATGAGGTAATCCACAGCTTCTGCAGAATGAGTTCAATCCCCATGGCCAGGGAGCAACCCACAAGGCGCAGCAGACCTCTCCTGCCTCGCCCATGCTCCCCTCAGCAGTGTATTTCAGTCAGTCTGCCTGTTCTGTTCCCCACTCTGTCTCTGGTGAATCCTCTCAACCCCGCATCTCTGGCCTGTACCCCAGCTTTTGTATGCATAAATAAATAAATCTTTTTTAAAAAAAGAAAAAGAAAAAAGGAGAGAAATGGTAGTATCACATTACCCGACTTCAGACTTTACCATAAAGCAACAGTATTAAAAACAACAAATAGCCAAAAAGTCCAGAAATAAAACCATGCATATGCAGCAATTAATTTACAATAAAACACTACAAACATTAAAGTATAGTAACCTTTAACAAAAGGTACTGAGAAAATTGGTAAGCCACACATAAAAGTTGAATTACTAGCTAACACCACAGACAAAAATAAATTTCAACTGGGGCCTCCGCAGTGGCGCAGCAGTTAAGCGCTGGGTTGCGAAGCTGCCCACAGCCTCTGCAGTGCCGGTTCGATTCCCTGGCTGTTCCCCAGCCACCGGAGGAGGGTCCCACATGGCGCGCAGACCCCTCCTGCTGCCCGCTGCTCCCCTCAGCAGTGTACTTCGGTCCTTCTGCCTGCTCTGCTCCCTGCTCTGGCTCTGGTGAATTCTCTCATCCTCCCGTGCTTCTGACTGTACCCAGTGCTTGTATAAATAAATAAGTAAATCTTTAAATATATATATATATATATATTGCTCTCAAAAAATAAATAAATTTCAACTGGATTAAAGATTTAGATATAGATATAAGAACTACACAAAAAAAAATACATAGAAGAAATTTGTCAAATCACTGGGGTTACATTCCATGATACAAATAATAAAGGTACCTTGGTGAAACCTTCGGCAAGGGAATTGAAAACAATTTAGGGCAACTTCAAGTTAAAAAGCTTCTAAACAGCAAAATAAAACACAGGACAATTAAATAGACACCCAACTGAATGGGAAAAAGTATTTATACAATCTATAGTTGATAAGGGATTAATATCCAAGATACATTAAAAAACTCGTACAATTTAACAATAAAAAAGTAAATAACCCAACAAATAAATGGGCAGCAGATATGAACAGACAATACACCGAAGAGGATATCTAGAAGGCCAAAAGACAAATGAAAAAAAGTTCATTATCGCTCCAATAAGAGCCATGCATATTAAAACTTAATGAGATACCACATCACACCCATGAGAATGGCACATATTAAAAAGGCCCAGAAACTTGTGCTGGAGAGGATTCGGAGAAAAAGGAACTCTTCTTACACTGTTGGTTGGAATGTGAACTGGTAAAAGCATTATTAAAAGCAAGTGGATTTACCTATAGAAAAAAAAATATCAATAAGACCTGGTAATCTCACACTTGGGCACATTTTCACATAAGATGAAACCATCAACAAAAAAAACCCATATGGTTTTCAATATTCACAGTATCATTATTTACAAAAGTTAGGCCAAGGAAGCAGCCTAAATTTTCTTGTATCAAAAAGATGTGGTACATACATACCATGGGATATTGTACAGCCACAAGAAAGTGAAATGCACCCATTTTCAACAAAATGGAGGGAATTTCGGGCCTCCCTGGTGGTGCAAGGGGTTAAGACGCAACCAATGAAGCTATCTGCAGCCACTGTAGCACAAGTTCGATCTCTGGCCAGGGAGCTACCCACTGGCACAGCAGACCTCTCCTGACTCACCCGCTGCTACCCTCACAGCTGGCTGTATTTCAGTCAATCTGCCTGTTCTGTTCCCCACTTTGTCTCTGGTGAATCCTCTCACCTTCCACACCTCTGGCCTGTACCCCAGTTCTTGTATGCATAAATAAATAAATCTTTAAAAAAAAAATGGAGGGAGGGCCTCCCAGGTGGCGCAGCGGTTGAGTGCTGGGTTGCGAAGCTGCCCGCAGCCTCTGCAGTATCGGTTCAATCCCCAGCTGCTCCCCTGCCACCAGAGGAGGGTCCCACATGGCGCACAGACCTCTCCTGCCGCCCGCTGCTCCCCTCAGCAGTGTACTTCGGTCCTTCTGCCTGCTCTGCTCCCCGCTCTGGCTCTGGTGAATTCTCTCACCCTCCCCCGCTTCTGACTGTACCCAATGCTTGTATAAATAAATAAATAAATCTTAAAAAAAAAAAATGGAGGGAATTTCAAAGAATTATATGCAGCAAAGCAAGTCACAATGAAAAAACAAATACTGGTCATTCATATAAACAATTTGATAATGTATAATGATTTCAAAAAGAGCTGGACATCAAGCCTCCCTGATGGCCCTGGGGTTAAAGTCTCAGTATTATCAAGTTATCACCAGCCACTGCAGCATGAGTTCGATCTCCAGTCAGTGAGCTAACCCCCATGTCAGCAGCAGACCTCTCCTGTCTCGTCTGCTGCTCCCCTCAGCAGTGTATTTCAATAGATCTGCCTGTTCTACTCCCCACTCTGTCTCTGGTGACTCCCCTCACCACCACCACCCCCAACACCTCTAGCCTACACCCCAGCTCTTGTATACATAAATAAATAAATCTTTAAAAAATCATCACCTCTTTAAACCAAAAGAGACACTCTGGGGTGCCTCCCTGGTGGCACAAGGGGTTAAATCTCAGCACTATGAAGCTATCCCAGTAACTGCAGCACAAGTTCGATCCCTGGCCAGAGAGCTAACCCACAGGGTGCAGCAGACCTCTCCTGTCTGCCCTGCTGCTCCCCTCAGCAGTGTATTTCAGGAGATCTGCCTATTCTGCTCCCCACTCTGTCTCTGGTGAATCCTCTCACCACCACCTCCCCCTCCACACCTCTGGCCTACATCCCATCTCTTATATGCATAAATAAAACTTTAAAAAATATGGGACACGCTCTACCTCTCCCCTTCTATCTTTCCTATGTACTACAATAATCAATTTCTTAAATTTAAATCAACACTACACTAAAGGATTCTTGGCAAAACAGACAAATGTGTCCAAAAACTCACAATTTTTTATGGATTCTGGAGGTAGAGTTTGACTGTATAAATGGGATTTATACAGAAGTGTTGGGGTAAGGGTTGCTCTTACTCTGTATTCCTTACATTTTGTAGAGCAGGGAGGGATACCCTCTCTCTGTCCCCTTATTTATCTCCATTTGAGGGTTTAATTTTGCTGACAGACAATGCTGCCTAACAGTAGAAAGAATTCAATTTGTTCTGCTTTCCAAATATAAGCCTACGCTTCCTCTTAGGCTCTGTCACCCACCCCACAGGAAAGGCAGTGACTCGTTGTACAAACTTAATTCAGGTGAAGTATTAGGAGGCCCACTGAAGCCAAAAGCATGTCTTTCATCCAGATTTCATTAGTTGTTTTTTTTTTTTTCTTCCAGATTAGTATTAAAGCTGGTATTCTGAGGTCCCATTTGTTTGTGTCCTATGTCTTTTTTTTTTCCCTATTGATTCCAAACTCAGATGGGCTAAAAAGAAATGTTATTTACTGGTTGTCCTGAAACCCCAAGGTGAAAAGCATCTTATTCCTGTAGATAACTGAAAATACTTAAAGCCACATCTTTTTTTTTTTTTTTCCTATTCTGTGACATATCTTGTCAGCACATACAGAGAGCAGGGAAGGTAATCCACCTTTGAATTTCTGCCATTAAATTCATTCTTCACCCAATCAATACTATGTTCACATGCACATGTATCTACAGAGACACAAAAACATTTTCCATTCTCTCCACTAATTTGTGCCCACTCTTTTTACAAAAAGAACCTGAGAAAATCTGTTGCCGTTAAGAACAGCACCAGCTGAAATATGGCAGTTCAATGTTTCTATCTTACTAAAACCTAAAACAAAAAAGAAGGCACACAAGAAAAAACAGATGTGGGGATTAGGAGGAATGGGGGAAGTATGGATCTCTTAATGGCTTGTGGTAATAAAGGTTGACAAATGCCTCTTGCTTGTTAATACTTGTTAATATATGTTTAAAATGCCTGTGTTTCCGCTTTCCAAAATTTCTTCATTTCTTTTATTACATATGATATGAGTCAGACCGCTTGCCTACTATGCATTCGAGGTGTTGATGGTGCCCTGCAGCCCAATTTCCAACAGGTGTGTGGGTTCTGAGAATTTCCCCCACCGACAAACAATTCTTGGACTCCAGCAGGATGCCCAAAAATTCAACTCAATTCTGACATTATCTACCCAGAGATGGCATCAGGTGCCACAAGACAAGGGCACAGTCTCCCAAGACCACCCTCCACTTCAGACACTGAACACAAGCCCCAGGCAATTCCACACTTCAACAAATGGCCACAGATCAGGGGATCCCATGACTTCCTCCTCAGACTTCACATGCCAGTCCTAAGCCCCATATTATCCATGCTTCAAACAAAGTGGCTATGAACTAGAGGTTCCTAAGAAAACACCCACCTCAGGCTCAATCAACTTGCTAGTAGGGCACAAAGAACTCAGGAATCCATTTACTCACTAGATCACCAATTTATTACACAAGATGATAAAGAAGAGGAACCAAAAGTCAGATAGATGAGATGTATAGGGGAAGGTATAGGAAGAAAGCACAGAGATTACATGCCCTCTTCAAGTCATTCTCCCCCAAATCTTCACTTCTTCACCAACCTGCAAGGTCTCCAAAGGCCCTTCCTTTGGGCCTTCATGGAGGCTTTAGTACATAGGCACGAGTAATTATCCACCTCCAGCTACTCTCCCCCAGGAAACCTGGGAGTGGGGTTGAAGGTCCCAGCTTCTGTTCAAGTTGACAACCAGTCCCACCCTTTCTAGAGTTTCACACAAGTTATCTTCACTAAAAACAAGCAACACCTTTTCACACACTCAACACTTAAACTCCAAGGAAAGTTGGTGAACCAGGAACTGTGGATGAAAATATATTTTGGTTATCTGAATGATCACATACATTTTTCTTAAAAATCACATTGTCATAATGTTATTAAAGGATAAAGCTAACAAAAAAGGGGCAAAACTTATTTACTCCATGGGAGTGGCTGATATGATTCCTAAGGTAGCAGAATATACAGTGCTGGGGTCATTTACAAATTAGCAAACTCACTTATATATCTGAGACAAAGTCATATAAATTCCACGGTTTCTCAGAATATGGAATTTGACACTACAGAAAATTGTGACTGTTCTAGGGGAAAAAAAATTCACTGTTTTTGCCTAATGTTTACATCTGCATGACAATTTTAACTTTTTAGATTCATTAGATAAATTCTAATCATCACTTAAATGGAGTTGCACATTAAAAAGGTGTTACAGTATTCTTTCACACAGGAAAAAAACAACTTCCATCAAAAGTAAAATCAGTTTAAAAATTTAGAAATCATGACCTGATCTTCAAACTGTCTCAGTAGGAGTCAGACTGCCAAAAATATATCAACTTCCTGGATTTTGTATGTAAGTTTCCCCAAAGTATAATAATAAGCCCAAAAGAAAACATTATCTAGTGATCATGGAATGCCACAGTTGACTATATAATTAATTCAAGGAAGTATAAGTTCTGTCTATTTAAACTATATAATTAATTCAAGGACGTATAAGTTGTCTATTTAAAAGTCAGTACACTGACTACACTTGAGTATTTTGGATTAAAGATCTGGCATGTAGATTACTTACATTCTTTCCAAACCTCAATCATTTTTTACTTGAAAAAGACTTTCAGCTCATTATATACAAAAAAAGTACTTTTTTTTTTTTTGCCAGAAAAATTCCAGGAATTTTCCTTTTTAAGCTGGATCTTGTCTTTGTCATTATTACAAATCTTAAAAATTAAAAAATTTTAAAAATAATTATTTATTTAATAAACACTGTTTAACAAACCTAAGTCTTTTTAGAGATCAGAACTATCAAAAAAGAACAATTCAGATTCATTTACTCTTTGTCAAAAAAAAAGAATTTCAAGGGCCTCCCCTGGTGGCGCAGCTGTTGAGTGCTGCAGCACCGGTTTGTTCCCTGGCCACCAGCGAGGGTCCCACACACACACACACACACAAAAAAAAAATTCAAGACTGAAAGTCAATGCTATAATTTTTAAAAAATATTTTAAGATTAAAGCTGCAAGGACCACAAAGGTAAACCAGGTCAGAGGTTCTTTATTTACCACAGATCAATGAACCCACTGAATGGGCTGGGGGTGTGGGAGAGAAGAGGTGGATGTAGGGGAGAGGGGCATGTGGGGGGAATGAGAGAGGGGGAGGAAGGTGTTCAGCAGTCTCTTCAAACTGTATGCACAATGTGAAGTAAATGGTGTGCTTACAAACATTTTCTTGGGTCTACAGTTTTTATCAAATTCTCCAAGGATGCAATGTGCCACCCTCCACCCCTCCAGGGAAGGTTTATGAGTCCATAAAATCACCCGCCAAGTTTCACATTGCTAATCAGTGTTTAAGCCCAGTCTCTGCAGTTCCTTTTCTTTCTAACCAAACTTATTGACTCATATCCTTCACAGAACAGTCAAGATGTAAGAGTTTCACAACTCCTTCATCCTACACATTGCCAAAATGCCTCTTGATGCGCATTTAAACATTTCAGAAACAGAAATTATTTTCTTATCCCTCCTTTATTCATGCCAGCAAGTCACCTTGCAGTATGTCTTATTTCTTACAGTAAATGAGTTTCAGGCAGTATCTTACTGACAGAGGTCTTTTATTACCGTTGTTTCAGAGAAAGAGGAAAACAGAATATAGTTAAGGTGAAAAGAAGAAAACAACTGTATAAAATATTCTTGCTTTTGTGCTACATAGTTATCACACCATGAATGGAATGCTCCATGAAGAGAATTTCCACTGCTTTAAACCCAATGTAGTAGCTAAGATATTTAGAAGGAAAACAAACCACCATAAGATAAAAAGGATATAGAAGAGAACATTTAGGACAAGTATAAAAGTATTAACAATAAACAATATCTGCAGAATATGAGCAAAATATTCCAGTCACCATAAGCTATCTTTTTTTTTAAATAAATTTTATTTTTATATTCCCCATACAATTGCAATCCCCTTCTTTTGACCCCCATCCCTCCCCTCCCTGCCCCCCACCACCTATAGAGTGTCTCTGGTTCATAGTTGTTTGTTGATTTTGATTTTCACTTTCTTACAGTTATTCATTTTCCTGGTCCCTTATTTAAGTTTTCTAGATTCCTGCTATGAGTGAGACCATCGGTATTTTTCTTTTTCTTTCTGGCTTATTTCGCTGAGCATGATCCCTTCCAGCGCCATCCATGTTGCTGCAAATTGCATGTGTTTATCTTTTTTTTTTTTTTTGAATGCTGAGTAATATTCCATGGTGTATATGTACCACATCTTCTTGATCCAGTCATCTATTTTTGGGCATTTGGGTTGTTTCCAAAGCTACCATAAGCTATCTTTTAATCAAAGAGAAACTAGGTAGAGAAACTAACAATATGTATGAATCTTTTCCATTTATTCCTCTTCTATACACAAAACAGAAACTCTGTTTACAGAGTTTACAATAAGGGTAATACATCTTCACATATATTTAATTTTCATAATGGGTATAGTTTCTTTGGGGGATGATAAAAAGGTTCTAAAACTGACTCTGTTGATGGTACACAATTTTGTGAATATAATAAAGTCCACCAAAATGTATACTTTAAGAGGATGAATTGCATGGTATGTGAATTACATGTCAATAAAGCTATTTTTTTCAAAGTGAAAAAAATCAAAAGTGGCAATGTAAAAAGAAAAACAAAACCAAATGGGATTTATCAGGGAAAAGAAAGCCCATGCAATACTCAAATCAACGTAATCCACAATATTAAAAGTCTAAGAAGAGGGCCTCCCCGGTGGCGCAGCGGTTGAGCGCTGGGTTGCGAAGCTGCCCGCAGCCTCTGCAGCACCGGTTCGATCCCCGGCTGCTCCCCGGCCACCGGAGGAGGGTCCCACATGGCGCGCAGACCTCTCCTGCCACCCGCTGCTCCCCTCAGCAGTGTGCTTCAGTCCCTCTGCAGTGTGCTTCAGTCCCTCTGCCTGCTCTGCTCCCCGCTCTGGCTCTGGTGAATTCTCTCCCCCTCCCGCGCTTCTGACTGTACCCAGTGCTTGTATAAATAAATAAATAAATATTTAAAATAAATAAAGTCTAAAAAGAAAAACTACATGATCTTATCACGTGATGGAGTTGACAGTATTCTCATCCACTCTTGATTCATAGATAGTCAGCTAGAAATAAAATGCAAGTTCTAGTTCTGGGCATCTATGAAAAAATGCTACAGTTAAGGAGACACTTCATTGTGAAAGACCAAATGTTTTAGGGATTGGAAACAAGGTAAGGCTGTTAGCTCTCATCATTTCCATTTGAAATCATATTGAAAATTGTATCAGTGAAAACAAGAAAAATTCATCTTATAGATTTCAAAGGAAAAACCAAAATTTTCCACATTTTCAGGTATTGTATATAAAAACAACCACCATAGAATTCACAACAAAGTTCCTAAAACTAATGTTTAGCAGACTTTCAGGATATAAAAGGCAAACAAAAAAACAATCATATTTCTATATACTAGCAATGAATAATGAAAACTAAAATTTTTGTAAATATTTTATAATTTCAAAAATATGAAATAAGTATAAATCTAAGAAAATATGAACAAGATGTATGCTGAAAACCATGAAGCACTGATGAAGGAAATCAAGAAAGAACAAAATAGATGGAGAGATAAACTGTGTTCAAGGAATGGAACATTCAGCATAGTAAAGATGTCAAGTTTCTCCTAGTTAATTAACAAGGATCATCCGTACATAAAGACAAGCTGTAAAACTGATATGGAAGGCAAACAAAGTAGAACAGTAAACAGAATTTTGAAAATGTAGTTCGCTGTTATCTTCTGTAATATAAAGGGCACTCCAGGACATTACCACTACATCAGAATATGTGCTCTGTGTTTACCGCTCTATCCCTACTGCGGTGCTTGCACACTCGTGAATGAAAGTCTGCTAATTTAGACAGCTATGAAGACAAAAATAAATTCTGTCCTCAAACTTAGTTGCCTCAGTTCAGGCTACTATAACAAAATACCACAGATTTTGGTAGCTTGGGAATAAAAGAATTTTATTTCTTTCCATTCTAGAGGCAGGGACAAGGTAATGGTAAATTCAGTGTCTGATGAAAGTCCTTTTCCAAGTTCAAAGACAGCTTTTTCACTGCATCCTTCAAGGAAGAAAGGATAGGGAGCCTTCTGGGGCCTCTTTAATTCCATTCCTGAAGGTTCCACCCTCATGACCTAAGCACCTCCCAAAAGCTCCTCCTCCAATTACTATCACATTGAGGATTACGTTTTAGCATATGAATCTGGAAGGTAACAATCAGTCAGTGTACAGCATTAATGTAATGGAGGACTAGCAATCTTATGAGTCTTTTTTTTTTTTTTAAAGATTTATTTATTTATTTATACAAGCACTGGGTACAGTCAGAAGCGCGGGATGGGGAGAGAATTCACCAGAGCTAGAGCGGGGAGCAGAGCAGGCAGAAGGACCCAAGTACACTGCTGAGGGGAGCAGCGGGCGGCAGGAGAGGTCTGCGCGCCATGCGGGACCCTCCTCCGGTGACTGGGAGCAACCGGGGATCGAACCGGCACTGCAAAGGCTGCAGGCAGCTTCGCAACCCAGCACTCAACCGCTGCTCCACCGGGGAGGCCCCTTATGAGTCTTTATTTCTATGAACCTTTCTTCTTGACAAGTCAAATCTCCTATGAGTTTATTCTTTTGTGATACTTTTCACTTTTCACCTTATATACTGATCTGAATGCTATTTTTAAACTGTAAGTGCATTGAGAACACTATTTGTGTAACCTTCACACTGCCATGCAAATGACATATTTAAAACAGTAAAACTTGTTTAACAGAGTAAAATTGACTATTTTTTTTCTTTTGGTGTACAGTTTTTACAAGTTTTACCCCTTGTAAATATTTGTGTGACTACCACCAAAACCAAAATACAGAAGTTTCATCACCCCCCAAAAAAACTAAGGACCCCTCTCCCTTACCCTGTAAAACAGTATTGCAATGAGCTGGAAGATGGGCTTACAAGTCAAATTCAGAGCCAGAGAAGTAAATCTTGCTTCCTACAGCCCCGGTTAGCAGCATATCATAACATTTCAATTTATGTTTGCATGTGAACATCACTTGCTTCACCAGAAAGGCCTTAATCTATCTCCTTCTTTTCCTGGAATATATTTTGTGCTCAAATATGCTTGTTGAACGAATAGTGAGGATTCAGATAAACAGAAATTAGAGAGGGAGAAAGAAGATTCATTCTTGCCAGAAAAAAATGCAAAGTATAAGCAGTTAAGTCTACAGCATTTCATTTCCTTGCCCCCCAAACCTACAACACTTCACAAACATCTATGGAAAAATTTTAATTCCTTATCCTAGCATTAAAGGCTTTCACAATTTAAATCCAAATTGCCTTTCTAATTTAATTTCTACTATTCTTTCTACAACTTGGGAAAACGTATGTGGCAACAGCACACCTGCAATCAACTCCACTTCTTTGATAGTGCCTTTGCCTCAACCCCTTCTGAAAACAGTTGCCCAAAATGGCCATATCTGTATATTATGCTCTTGACCCTCAGTAAGTGATTAGACTACATTGTTGACAAAACAAAGAAAAAATTATACATGAGCGGAGACATTCAGATTCCCAGGATTTTTAAAATAAAGTCTCAAGATGTTGCATCACAGGACAGTAGGTGTTTGAACCAGTAAATCATGCAGAGTTGGGAAAGACTTTATAGGACTTTGCAGGCACTAACCATGCACTGAACAACCAGAGACAGAAAGGAACTAAGAAAAACCAATCATCTCTTGAAAAGTAGAGGAATCATTGTTCCAGGTACTTCTATCTTCAAAATGTCCACAGAGATGCCTATTACATGTCTATAATTAACCATCCTTCAGATAAGGTAGTAATTAGATTTCTGTTCCTTAAAACTACATGAATCCTATCATATTCATCAAATTACTCTCACACACTTTACCACTTCTGTGCTCTAGACAGCTACAAACACACACACACACACACACACAAACACACACACACTCCTTGTTTCCCCTATTAAAGCACAAATTACTTAAAACTGTCATACACCAAATTTAAAAGACCTCTACTTTTGTAAATCAAATGATACTATCAGTAAAGTATTCAGAATACTTTAGGGATTATAGAATAGGGATTTTACCGTGGTAAAAGCTCTTCAATGGACCGCTTTGCAAACTCACTGGTAATGAAAGTGTTTTAGGCTCCACCAAAATTAAACTGATAAAGCTAGATCTATCCAAAACAACGAAGTTTAAGGGTGGTGTACTCCAAGTATATGACCTGATTTAATCGTTCAAAAGAGTACCAGAAGTCAAATTATTTATGCCTGTTATCCAAGCCTCAACTATTTACATATTATGTCTAATTGTTTGCCTGAGGATGAATCTATTATACTTACGATATTATTTAGTGTACGTATTATGTTTAACATACAACTGAACTTGCTCAGTTGGCTTCCTAGTGTATTTTGGCTATTACTGCCTTTCAAAATTCAATTCTTCAGTTCTATTTTACATTAACCCAACTAATTTCTCTCAGAAAATTTCCCAAAGACAAGTAAAAACATACAATGAGAAATTATTATTGCAGCAAGAAGTAGAGAGGCTCCCAGAGTGATCATTTTAAAAAAGGTTCCAACCATTTGACTATATAAATTCTGGTACCTTTTTAAACACTTTAATCCAATAGATCTGTGTTCCTATTATAGATAAGGTTCTATGTCACTATGCAGAGACATAAAAGCAAAAAGAGATGGATTGATCACTATCTCCAAGGAGTTTGTATCTTAGAAGAAATACACATGCAAACAAGTAATTATGAAAAGTGTTGGTAGTTTTGTCTTTACCTCATTCAAAAATGACTGATGAGGGCCTCCCCTGGTGGCGCAGCGGTTGAGTGATGGGCTGCGAAGCTGCCCGCAGTCTCTGCAGGGCTGGTTAGATCCCCTGCACCTGCGAGGGTCCCACGTGGCACGACAGACCTCTCCTGTCTCACCCGCTGCTCCCCTCAGCAGTGTGTTTCGTCAGTCTAACTGCTCTGTTCCCCGCTCTGGTGAATTCTCTCACCCTCCCGCGCTTCTGACTGTACCCAGTGCTTATATAAATAAATAAATCTTTAAAAAAAAAATGACTGATGAGTACACGGCCACTATCTAATTTCATGAAGCTCGAGAGGAGTGGGGGAAAGCACAGGTAGAACTAGAACTTGAGCAGTGGATACAGCAAGTTGATTTTTTTTTTTTTTTAGAGGCATGTTTTATTTATTTATTTGTTTGTTTTGTTTATACATGCACTGGGTACAGTCAGAAGTGCGGGAGGGTGAGAGAATTCACCAGAGCCAGATCGGGGAGCAGAGCAGGCAGAAGGACTGAAGCACACTGCTGAGGGGAGCAGCGGGCGGCAGGAGAGGTCTGCGCGCCATGTGGGACCCTCCTCTGGTGGCCGGGGAGCAGCGGGGGATCGAACCGGCGCCACAGAGGCCGCGGGCAGCTTCGCAACTCAGCGCTCAACCGCTGCGCCACCGGGGAGGCCCCACAGCAAGTTGATTTTACAACAACTTTACTATCTTGGGGTTTTTCCTAAAGTTACTTCCTTTCTGATTCACTACAATAGACTACCAGCTATTCTGGCTCCTCCCCTCATCAAATTCCTATAAAACATAGCAGACAAAATTTTCACATGACTTTCCATTTCATATCATTCCTTTTCCCTCAAAACAAATACCTGATTCAGAATTTGTTTTCATTAAAATTCATTAAAATTTCACAAAAAGGCTACTGGTATAAGCAAATGTACTCATTTTGTTAGCCATCCCTTCTGACAAGGCCTGAAAATAATGTTATTTACATAAACACTCAGGATATCATATTTTAATAGAGACCCATAAGCCACAAGTGTATCCAAGCCCCAGTTTCTCAAGTCTCAAATTAACTCCATACTACTACAAGAGTCACTGTTCTGAAATGAAATTCTAAGCATGCTGCCCTTATTTAAAACCCATCAATGGTTCCATCCCTCATGGAATCAATTCAAATTTTTTCGTTCTTGACATTATTAACATGCTTCTGGGAGTATATTACAAAGATGGACATCCTGGTATTTGCTCAATTACTATGCTGGTTACTTTATGTAATAATTATCTAACAAAAGCTTTACCTTATTATTCTTTAGATAACAAATTTGGTGTTCAACACTCAATTCTGAATGACAACAAATCTTTGGTTTTCCAAACAACACCAAGAATTATCAATTTCTTTAATTCTAGGTAGTACCAATGAATTTTGAAAAGCAATTCAAAAGGAATATGGTGACGAGTATTCAGGACGATGTAAGCGAAAAAAGCAACTTTAATTTTATCACTCTTCAAAAACAAAGAAATTACTTAGTTGAGACCTTTTACTCATTTAAAACTTCAATGGGGCCTCCCTGGTGGCCCACAGGTTAATAAATCTCAGCACCATCCCTGGCCAGGGAACTAACCTATATATGGTGCAGCAGAACTCTCCCGTCTCATCCACCTGTTCTACTCCCCATTCTGTCGCTGGCCCCCACCCTCATATCTTTGGCTCCTACCCCAGTTCTTCTACACATAAATAAATAAAATCTTTAAAAAAAAAAAAAAAACCTTCAATAACTTACTTTGAAACTTAAATTTCTATGTGATATAGCCTCCTGGCAATTAACAATATATTTTCTCCTGATGAGTGAGAAAGATTTTAATTCTGTTAGATTTACCATAGCACTTGTAAGAGAATTTTCGGGTTTTTTGGGTTTTTTTTGCACTTGAACCAAAGAAAGAATACCTTGTGTAAAACTATATGTTGTATTTACTTTATTCTTTGATTCATGTACTTTTTAATACCTGAAGTTACCATACTAACAACCTAAACTT
This sequence comes from Talpa occidentalis, assembly GCF_014898055.3. NCBI lineage: Eukaryota > Metazoa > Chordata > Mammalia > Eulipotyphla > Talpidae > Talpa > Talpa occidentalis. The sequence continues at coordinate 25,158,269 of NW_023605194.1, forward strand.
TTAAGGGCTAAATCAAACCATATATATACAATCTGTCACTAAAAATACTTCAGCAACAAAGTCTGTGTTTAAGAGGTCATGAGGGGGTAAGTACATCAAAGAATGAGAGGGATAGCAAATAACTTTAGAAAAGTTGTCAGAAATATCTATAGAGTTTTAAAAAAAAAAGGACATAATTTATGGTAACACTCTGAAGCCCACAGGTCAAAGTTTTGAGTACAGGGCTAATTTCTAGCTAACATTTATTCTCTCCAGCTATTTTTCTCTCTACAACCTCTTCAAAATCATTCTTTCACAGATTCTCTGGTCTCTAACCAGGCCTCTACATCCTTCAATTTTCTCTCTTTTCTTTCTTACCTCCTTAACTGGAAGAGTATTGAAAAAATTTTTACCTTTAGTTTTATTTTATACTCCCTGTCCTACTTTGCGAAAGCAGATAGTGTGACCATTTTATGTTTTCTAATAAAGAGTCAAACTGTTGTAATCCATAAATAACTTTTTCCTGGGACAACAGAGAAGTGTTCCCCCTACATTCACTAGAAGATAACCACAAACAATGGAGATAAAAACCAGATTTGGAAATTCTTTATAATGCCCAGTGTGTGTGATGGGCAGTTATAAATTGCATTATTTGAGAAAATAGCACAGATTTTTATTTCAAAACTATCATGTGCAGTACCAAACTAAAAATGTTTCATTTAATCTCTGTGGGGCTAGAGATAGGCAGATGGAAATATTTTTAACCAAGAAATGTATCCAAAATAAAATTCAAATTAAGAAGAAAATGAAGGGACTCCCTGGTGGTGCAAGAGGTTAAGTCTCAGCATTATGCAGCTATCTGCAGCCACTGCAGCACCCAGTTCAATCCCAGGCCAGGGAGCTAACCCACATGGCACAGCAGACCTCTCCTATCTCACCCACTGCTCCCCTCAGCAGTGTATTTCAATTGGTCTGCCTGTTCTGCTCCCCACTCTGTCTCTGGTGAATCCTCTCACCCCCACATACCTCTGAACTACACCCCAGCTCTTGTTTGTATAAATTAATAAAATAAATCTTTAAAAATTAAAGAAGAAAATGAAAAGTCTAATTCAAATTTAAATACATGACCAAGTTCACTCTTAGGCTATTTCTAAGTACAATTTGTAGCTTGGTTTCATAAAGTAAACTTCTCTTAATTGCAGGAAAAAGCCTGCTGAAAAAAACAGACAGTCACATGAGTTTTCCTCTCTTTTCTTCCTCTGGCCACAGAAATAAGAAGTGCAAGAAAGGCTGAAGCAGTCAATTTTGGAAGGGAATGAACCACGTGCAGGATTTCTTCTTAAAGGCATGGAAAAGAGTAATACCAAGCAGCAGATGGAAAGAAAAATGACACATTTTTTTTTTAAGATTTATTTATTTATGCATACAAGAGCTGGGGCACAGGCCACAGATGCAGGGGGTGCGAGGATTCACCAGAGACAGAGAGGGGAGCAGAATAGGCAGACTGACTGAAATACACTGCTGAGGGAAGCAGTGGACGAGACAGGAGAGGTCTGCTGCGCCACGTGGGTTTCTGAGACAGGAGAGGTCTGCTGCGCCACGTGGGTTTCTCCCTGGCGGGCCGGGGATCAAACTCCTGCTGCAAAGGCTGTGGATTGCTTCACAGTGCGGTGCTTAACCCCTTGCAACACCAGGGAGACCCAGGACATCATTTTTTTTTTTTTAATAGAGGCATGTTGTATTCATTTATTTGTTTGTTTGTTTGTTTTGTTTATACATGCACTGGGTACAGTCAGAAGCTCGGGAGGGTGAGGGAATTTGCCAGAGCCAGAGCCAGGAGCAGAGCAGGCAGAAGGACCGAAGTACACTGCTGAGGGGAGCAGCGGGCGGCAGGAGAGGTCTGCGCGCCATGTGGGCCCTTCCTCCAGTGGCAGGGGAGCAGCCGGGGATAGAACCGGCGCTGCAGAGGCCGCGGGCAGCTCCTCAACCCAGCGCTCAACAGCTGCACCACCGGGGAGGGCCCTAGGACATCATTTTTAATAAACCATCAATAAAGAGAGGTAAAGTTATGAATCCATATTGAAGAGGCCTGAGTAAAGTTTTGGGGCTTAGTGCTTCTCACAAAATAGGCAAGCATGACTATCTAAACACAATAAAATCAAAGTAGAAGATCCTTCTCATAAATAGAAAGGAAGCTAAGATTTAATTAGGCAGAGATAATTTGCAATCTAGACAGCAAAATAATTCTACATTTGTATTCATATATATTCTCTGTTGTACCTCTGTTCACACTATCAATTACATTATACTTAAATTTAATGACCCAATTTTAAATGAATAAAACAATGTGAGCTATGAATGTAAGTTATACCTTCTTTGGTTATTACCTGAGGAGACTTTGCTATAAACAATTATTTCAGTAATTATTGTCTGGGAACCACCTACATCACAATGCCTTGGGAGTCACTGGTTAAATACTGTATGTGGATTCCTGTTTGGCCCCATTTATGATCTACCGGGGGATGGAGGGTGGGGAAGAGGAGTGGGCTTATGGAAAATGTATTCTTAATAACTTCTCCAGGTTCATTTAAATGATGAAGTTTAAAAATTACTGTAGGGTCCAAGCAACTATCAACTATACTTCCTGGGGACAATTATTAGCTAACAGAGTTCAAGGAAGAAATAAGACTCAAAAAGAACTGCCTTTCCCTTTCTGAATACATTTAGAGATGGATAACAGATGTATCACCTCAAAATCACCAAATGTTTCCATTCATTCCAAGCTTTCCTACCACAAGGTCCCAACTATGAAATGTATGCATGAGCCAAGTTAAACATTCCACAAACTTAAACTAAAAAATTGGCTTTGCCTGTCCATAAAATTCCTTAAAACAATAAAAGATACAAACATTTGAAAATCTTTCTCAATATTATCTCTTCTAAGTTTCTTCTCCGATTTGCCTCAAGACTTTTGGAAATGTGGTATCACTACACCAAAATCTATTTTAATACATATCCAATCCCAAATATAAATTATGTTTACAAATATACCACATAAATTACATAATGTTTCTTCAGGTAGTACACAAAAATTCATTCCAGTCTCTTCCTTTCTTTAAACCAGTCGATTTCAGTGATGGAGCTGGGGAAGAAAGATTTCGGTGGTCCTATTGTAGTTGAATAGTAACATCTGAATCCTGACTATATATAGCACATAATAAATACAATACACTTAGAATGTTCTCTCATTCAACCCACTTGAAGATCCCATGAGGTGTCACTATTATCCCTATTTTATGGATAGTTGCCAAAAGTTCAAAGAGGTAAAGCTTGTCCAGAATTACACAGCTGATAAATTGATTAAAATCCAGACAGTCTAATTCTAGAACCAGCATTTTAACCACCACACTATAGTTGGAAGATGCCACCTGTCAAAAGCAAGTCCTCTGAATCTGACTAGGTACTGGTTGTAGATTTTGTAGAATCTAATTTTTTTATAGTGTACTTCTTTAGGTGATTTTGAAGTATAACAAGACCAACAACTACTGCACTGGGCTGCAGTTCATCAAAGCGGAACATGGACAACCTCTGAGAAATAACTCATGATCTAGAAGTTAAAGTCTCAAATTCCAGTTAATTGATTAACCCGAATTTACTTATTATCCTGTGTTCTCACTCTACCAGCCCCTGGGACATAGGGGAAATAAGATCTAGAATTTGCTATTTAAAACAAAACGAAAAAACCTAGAACTGCTGGCCTGGACTTTCTACATATGAGAAACTAAACAAAAAACAAAGATCATAGATGTTTACCATGATTACTCTGAGGCGTAATTAGACCTTTACTGAAAAAAAATACTGAAGGTACAATTTAGAATTGAATAGGATACTTCCATCTCTGACAACCTTCTCATTTTACAGATGAAAGCACATCATTTTTTTTTTTTTTTTTTTTTTTTTTTAGGCATGTTTTTATTTATTTATTTATTTGTTTGTTCATTTGTTTTGTTTATACATGCACTGGGTACAGTCAGAAGCGCGGGAGGGTGAGAGAATTCACCAGAGCCAGAGCGGGGAGCAGAACAGGCAGAAGGACCGAAGTACACTGCTGAGGGGAGCAGCGGATGGCAGGAGAGGTCTGCGCACCATGTGGGACCCTCCTCCGGTGGCCGGGGAGCAGCCGGGAATCGAACCGGCGCCGCAGAGGCTGCGGGCAGCTTCGCAACCCAGCGCTCTACCGCTGCGCCACCGGGGAGGCCCGAAAGCACATCATTTTTTTAAAGCATCCTCTTTAATTTCATTCATATTTGTAATATATAGCCAAAGAACATTTTCTGTAGTCTGTACAAGAATCCTTGATAAAATATCACAGTATACTGGACCTGGAAGGAACTCTCAAGGGCCTAATTTCATATATGAGGAAACTAGTCTAGATACTTAGTGATGTGCTCAAGGTCACACAACTACTTTATGGCAGAAGCAGCTACCCAGGAGAAAAGCCAAGTTTCATCTCTCTCAAGCCAAAAGTATTTCCACTACACCAAAAGCTATGTTTTCAGGGCCTCCCTGGTGGCGTAAGGGTTTAAGACGCAGTGCTATGAAGCTATCTGAAGTTACTGCAGTACAAGTTTGATCCCTGGCCAGGGAGCTGACCCACATGGCACAGCAGACCTCTCCTGACTTGCCCGCTGCTCCACTCAGCAGTGCATTTCAGTAAATCTCCCTGTTCTGCTCCCCACTCCATCTCTGGTGAATCTTCTCACCCCCCCTCACCCCTGGCCTGTGCCCCAGTTCTTGTATGCATAAATAATCTTTTAAAAAAAATAATAAAAAGCTATGTTTTCATCTACAAACTTCTTATACTTAAATGAAATCAGCACATTATCTTCAAACCCTATACCTATAGTCTAGCTCTTATTCTTCTGTTAATTAATTATCTGACTTTGGGCAAGTAACTGTAATGTAAAAATAAACCCTACCCTTACTAGATCACTGGAATGTTTCAGGATTCAAAAAAGAAAACTTATAAAGGAATCACACATGAAAATAATTTTGGGAAAATGTGAAATTATGAAGAATTAAGATATATTTTCACAAGTTTTTCTAAAGGCAAATGAACACTGGTTTCTTAATTATAACAAATGTACTGCAGTAATGCGATGTTAACAATGGGAAACTAGATGAGAGGTTTAGGAGAACCCTGTACTACCTTTGCAAGTTTTCTGTGTATCTAACACTATTCTAAAATGAAAAATATTTTAAAATATAAAAGGTAAAACTTACAAATACAAAAATTAAATCTGAATAATTCAGAAAATTTCTACCAAACAAGTGATATCAGAGTTAATAGTCTGCTTTGCTTATCAAGTATAGTGTTAAAATGTTAGTTTAGTACTTCAAAATAATATGCTTCAGCACTGAACATTATCTTAGTCCCACAAAAAATTGCAGCTTCCCAATACCGTCTTCACCATTTATAATTAGGTATGTTTATATTTATTACTCTAGGCATGTATTTATATGCTCTAGGCATCCACTTTAACAAGGATTTCTAAAGTAAAGTTCTTGAACCAATGCTGTTTTTCCAAAGCTTTAATGTTAGTGTTTTCTAATTTGTTTTTAAAGAAAGTAACTGAACTGAGGGAGGAAAAAGTGTCAAACGCTGGGAAAAGATATAAAAGGCTCTTGAGCCATTAACTACCTAACCTAATATTATAAAAGGTAGCTTCACAACACTCTAAAAGCCTACTAGGCATTTTTATTCTAAAGCAATTAACTACACATTCTTTCTAGCTTTCTCTAAAACTTTCAACATTTTACTTATATTACTATATAAGTAATGTGGAAAGGGGTTTCATTTGTGACATAAATGAGTACTTCTGTATTTACTATGATAATCTCACATAAAAATTTAGTATTTAGGGCCTCCCTGGTGATGCAAGGGGTTATGAAGCTGTCCACAGCCTCTGCAGCACAAATTCCAACCCATGGCCAGCCAGGGAGCAACCCAAATGGCACAGCAGACCTCCCCTTTCTCATCCACTGCTCCCCTTAGCAGTGCACTTGTCAATCTGCCTGTTCTGTTCCCCACTGTCTCTGGTGAATCCTCTCACCCCCCACACCTCTGGCCTGTACCTCAGCTCTTGTATGCATAAATCTTTAAAATAAAAAAATCGGGGGCTCCCTGGTGGCCCAAGGGGTTAAGCACTGCACTATGAAGCAGTACACAGCCTCTGCGGCACAAGTTCGATCCCCAGGCAGTCAGGGAGCAGCCCACATGGCACAGCAGACCTCTCCTGGCTCTCCCGCTGCTCCCCTCAGCAGTGTACTTTGGTCAATCTGCCTGTTCTCTCCCCACTCTGTTTCTGGTGAATCCCCTTACCGCTCTCCCCTGATCTCTGGCCTGTGCCCCAGCTCTTGTATCCATAAATAAATCTTTAAAAAAAATTAATTTAAATCAAGATAATCTTCATTCTCTTTATAAATAATTATATTACACCTGTTAAAAGAACTGCTTGCTTTGGAGAGCTATAAAAATCTCTTAAAATTTATATGAAAAAAAAAATTTATAAGAAGCTTGATATTTTACTTTTTCTTTATTGAGATGTTAGGAAGGAACTGTTTTCAGAAATTGGCTTTAAAACTAGTAGTTTTGGGCCTCCCCGGTGGCGCAGCGGTTGAGCGCTGGGTTGCAAACCTGCCCGCAGCCTCTGCAGCACCGGTTCGATCCCTGGCTGCTCCCCGGCCACCGGAGGAGGGTCCCACATGGCGCGCAGACCTCTCCTGCCGCCCGCTGCTCCCCTCAGCAGTGTACTTCGGTCCTTCTGCCTGCTCTGCTCCCCGCTCTGGCTCTGGTGAATTCTCTCACCCTCCCACACTTCTGACTGTACCCAGTGCTTGTATAAATAAATAAATAAAAATAAAATCTTTAAAAAAAAAAAAAAAAAAAAAATAAAACTAGTAGTTTTATTTTAACTGGCTGTAAGGAATACATACTGGAACAAATAAGGGAACCTTATTTGACAGAGGTCTGTGATGCCCCACTCAGGTGAATTATGATTCTGTCGAGAATAAATCTGGATGGAATAAAAGAAAGTGGTGGATTCTGTTGTTTCTGAGGACCTTTAGATGTAGGAATTTTAAATTCTCAACATATTTCTTAAAAGAATATATTTTCTCAACAATTTAATATTAGGAAAAATGAAGACACTTCAGATATGAAAAGAAATCACTAAAAAAATGTCCTTAGCTTCCCCTACTTAGCCAAAATGTAATAAAAAGAGCTCTATGGAAAAGCTTTTAGCCACAACATATAGGGAGTTTCAGAAGTTAAAAATTACAAGGAAAGTTACATGAATCTATATATTCCAGAATCTATAGCTAATTTTCTTTTTATATAGAAGGGGGAAGAAATCTTCAATACTTACTTCCCTACCTTAGCTACGACCTTTAAGGACACAAAATTCATATGGTTCATCATGAAGACTTTGTTTAAAAAAAAAAAAATCAACACTACCAGGAGACACAGATAGATACCTATGTGTTTCTAATAAACACATAGAATTCTGCAAATTCTGCAATTCACAGAAGCCTCAAAAGGATTAAATGGCTTTAAAAAACATTTATTTATAGAGTGTACTATCTGAAAAATGAACCATTCTAGCTTGAAAACAATTAAGATATAAATTTGCTTAAAGGACCCATGGACCCATAGAAAGTTTTAAATCTAGATTACTGTTAAAAGACCAAACAGATCTTTGAAGAATAAAGGCTAGCCTGGAAAAACAAGAGACTTGTTAAGTTTACATCTTCTCCTCAATGCTGAGTTGGTGACAGTGGGGGCTGGTATCCACCTAGCACTTCAAAACATTTATTTACAGGTGAAAAAGGGCAAAGAGTCTGAGGAGATGTTGTTACTTCCAAGGCTCCCACAATCAGGTGTCTATAAACATGCAGAGACCCCCAAAGTAAAGCTAAGGTAAGAAGACCCCCAACAATGACTGAAATAGAACGAACTTCATCTGGAAGGGAGGAATGCAGTACCACCCAGGACCAAATTCCTGTATCATCTACAACACTTCTACCCTACCTATGAAGCTCCTGTCAATGAACTCATTTGAACTTAAATTTACAATAGTAGATAAACTGCTGTAAAATGTTTTCCTTCCTTATTGTTCAAGACAGAATTTAAAACAAACATGAACTATTTTTAAAGAGTATTTCTGTTACAGATTTTTGCCCAGTTAAGGGAAAGAGGGAAGTGGGAAGAAGAGAAAGATGGAGGATAATCAGGTAGGAGAGAAAAGAGCCACAGGTAAATGAAAATGATCAGAGGTAACCCTAGACTGGAAACCAGGAATCCTACTTTCTAAACCTAGCTCTGCCATCAGCTAATTAAACTGCCTAATTTTTAAAAAAGTGTTTATGTATTTATTTATGCATACAAGAACTGGGGTCTAGGCCAGAGGTGGGGGGGTGGGGGTGGGTGAGAGGATTCACCAGAGACAGAGTGGGGAACAGAACAGGCAGATCTATTGAATTACACTGCTGAGGGGAGCAGCAGGCAAGACAGGAAAGGTCTGCAGCACCATGTGGGTCAGCTCCCTGGCCAGGAATAGAACTTGTGATGCAGGGGCTGCGGATAGCTTCATAGTGCTGAGACTTAACCCCTTGCACCACCAGGGAGGCCGCTAAACTGCCTTCTTTAGACAGTAAATTTCTGCATCAACAAGTGAAATGGGGTTGGGGGTGCAACCACGAATAAGAATAGATCTCAGAACAAAATATCCCTAAAGGAAGTTCTCAGAGCTTGAGAATGACAACAATGCACAGAATGGGAAAAACCCTCTTCGGGTGCAGGGGCAAGGTAAATTTCTAATAATTCTGCCTGAGGATCAAAGAGATGTTCAAATTTACAATGCCTAGAGAATAGTAAAGAGGGTGAGCCCACATGTTGCCAATTCAACGCAACCTGACCGGGGTTCTTCATACCTGCCCTAGGTATCATAAGTTCAGAGAGATAGAAGTCTCCACCTTTAAGGTGTTCAGGATCCAATTAAAGCTTTGGCTGAATGCTAAGAAACAAAATGTGCCTCTACCGGACTCTGACATCTAGGATCTGGACATTCAAATCTCAACTAAGAAAAATGAAACAGAGTAACTTCAGAGCAGCTAAGTTTTCTGACTTCAAATCTAGTCGTGAGGCACATGATTAGTGTGCCCAAATGAATGTCAACTAGCTGGATTAATTTAAAGTCCTATTAATCTACTGGTTTAAAAAAAGGATTTTCATTATATCAAAAAAAATTTAAATATATCAAAATTCCTGCTTACTGTTAATAATATCAAAGTCTCTTAATATAGGTTTGCTTGTTACTATTGATAAATTGCGATGCATACATAGCCACTTATCTTCAAACATACTACTATGCTCACTTCACCTCGAAGTCAGGCACCATTATCCAAATGATCTCCATTCCTAATGGGTGGCACGGTGGGTGTATGGTTGCATTAATGATCTCCAAAGGCCCTTCCAGGTCTAAAACTGCCTGACACTGCCATCAAAACAGGGCAAGAGACAGAATGACCAATAAACATACAAAGGCCAGCCACAACTCACCTTGACAGCTTTTAAAATATTGTCACTATAACCTTTAAGTATATTTTGCAACTATAGGTACAAATACATATCTCACGAGCATAAATTTTGTCCCATGAGTAACACAAAGTTAATACAATTTAGTCTTTATAATTTACTTGTAAAGTTCCAGAAGAAAGAAAAATAAGGGGTTAAAAAGTAGTAATAAGAAATAGTAATAATCGGAATATTGTGCTGTGTGTCTACTATGCCCACTGTTAGTATAATCCTCTAAAACTTGAGTTTTGTTTTTTTTTCCCCTGGTGTTTGTCAGATCCCTAAAAAAGGGAACCAACAAAAAAATAGGACAGAGAACTCTGAAAGGGAAGGTTTTACAAGTTTAGAATCCTTTTCCATTTGCCTAGAGATTTTTTTTTAAGGGGGGGGTGGTAGGAGGGATGGTAGAGAGGGTGTCAAAATTAGGCTTAAGGGAGACTGCTTTTTCATTAATGCGCCGAGATGAATATTTCGACCGCTTATTTGTTGCCATTAAACCAACAAAACCCACTTCTGAAATCTACAATGTACACCACCATAATTTAATTTCAATTACAGCAAGTCAAACACAAATACAAGCCCTAGAAAATTAAAAAGAAGTTGCTGGGGAAAGTGAATTCTGCCTACTTGCCAGAAACAGAGAAAAGGGAATTTTCCAGATAAAGCACCATAGCAATTTGACTTAAAACTCTGGGATCAAATTCTAAACACCAAACGGACTGAATTCCAATAAAGGTCCCAGAAACAAATGGTTTAACACCATGAAACGCAGCCACCTCTAATTTCCAGAATTCCCAAACGACTTGAATCCATTTGCACTCCACGCAAAAAAAGACAGCTCTGCAAAATGACTTCCCTTTCTCTTTCACAACCACACCCGAACACGCCGCCCCTCTCCTCTCCCCCGCAATCCTAATCCCCGCAGTACCATAAGAAAAAAACTGGGGCCGGAAAAGGTGGTCCGCTTTCCTAGAAGAGGCCAAGCCGCGGACCCGGCCGGAGCAGGTTCGCAGAGCCCGGCCACCCTGGAACCCAGGTGTGGGAGGCAGGTGGGGCCGCCTTCAGCCAACCGAGGAGCAGCCGGTCAGCGCTGCCCACAAAGCCCGCAACTTCTCGGGGACAGACCGCAAAGCCGCCCCAGCTCCCTTCCCCGGGGACAAATCACCGCGCGGCCCGACGCCGGCGGCCCCGCGCCGCCCGCGCCCACCCCCGCCCGCGCCCGCGCCGCCCGCGCCGTACCTGGCGAAGAAGTCGGCGAAGCCCCCGCTCCGTCGGGGCCGGGCCGAGGCGCCCGCGGGGCCCTGCTCCGCAGTGGGGGGCGGCTCCGGCGGCCCCGGCGCGGGGGGGAGGTCGCCGGCGTCCTGGCGGATCCGCACCTCGAACGTGTTCCGCGAGCTCCAGCGGCCGTCGGGGCAGCCGCGCCGCGGCCCGGCGCCCGCACCCGCGCGAGTCCTCGCGGCCGCGGCGGCGGCGGGGGACGCGCCCTCCTCGGAGCCGTCGGCGCCCGCGGCGCTGGGCCGGGGCCGCTCCGAGTCCTCGCTGCCGCCGCTGCTCCCGGCCGGGCTGCCCCCCGCGCCGCCGGCTGCGCCTTCGGGGTCCTCGGCGGCCGCCAGGCAGCAGCTCCGCAGCGGGTCCTCCAGCGGCGCGGCCCAGTCGCACGCGCCGCCCGCGCCGCCCGCGCCGTCCGCGCCGGGGGCGCCAGGCCCGTCCGGGCGGGGGGGGCGGGGGCGCGGGCCGCGGCCGCCCGGGGCCGGCAGGAAGCCCGAGTCCCCGTTGGTCATGCCGCGGAGGCGCGGCGGGCTGAGGCGCGGGCCGGCGGGGGCCCGGCAGGAGCACAGCCCCGACTCCAGCTGCCCGCCGGCCGCCGCGAGGTAGCGCCGGAGAAGCTGCTGAGGCGGCGCCTCGTCGTCGTCCTCCCCCTCCGGCAGCTCCGCGGCGCCGGCGCCCCCGCCGAGGCCGCCCGTGGCCCGGATCGCCTTCCCGTCCTGGCCCGCGGGCTCGGGCGCCGGCACCGGGAGCAACTTGGGGTTTCTCCCCGAGCCGGCGCCGGCATCCTCCGGACCCACCATCTGGGGCCGGGCGAGCGCCGCCGCGGGAGGCGGCGGGCAGTGTGGGGGTGCAGGCGGGGCGGGGACGAGCCCTGGGTGCCGGGGCCGCGGCGGCCGCCGCCGCAACCTTCCCAGGCCCACCCCTCCCACCCCGGCGCTCGGCTACTGCGGGAGGCGGGCGCGCGCCTGGGTTCGCGCACGCGCCAAAGCCGACCCGGTCAAGCGCTGAACTGGAGACTCCCGAACCATAGAGACGGTGGCTAGAGAGACCCGCTCCAGAGCACGCCGGCCGCCAACCTGGGATCCGCCATCTGGATGTGGGAGGTTGGCTGGCCAGGTCCGGCGTCGTGCTTCCCAGCAGAAGCACGCTTAGGGCTCGCCTAGCAAAAATTCTCTTAAGACGTGGTAGTAGAATGCACAATATTAAAGGCGAGTAAGTCCTTCCAGCTCTGGTTGGTCATCGGGCTGCTCTACTCTCTGATATTCATCTTCAGCATCACTATTGCCACAATTTAGGGCTCCATCGCCTCACGCCCACACCTTGCCTTTGCCACGTCATCTTTCTTGTCTAGCACTATGTTTCATCACATGGCTCTTCTTAAATTTTTCCATTATCATTCAGTGAGGGAGAGGAAGGGGAATCAGGCAAAGAGGGACCACTGAGATAATTCCAGCACCCCTGTGATAATGGATTAAAATGGGGTGATCATTGAGTGAATGGGTGTGTTTAAAGTAGAAATCACAAGATGTGAAAACTGGTCTGATCTGAGGAGTGACAGAGGGAGAAGAACCAGCAATAACTACAGAACTCTGGAGACTGAAATTGGTGTGGTTTGAAACATTAGGTCTGGGGGCAAAAGAACTTGATTGTATGTGTAAAATAAAAAGACAGATAATAAAATATGGAAATCTAAAACTTGAGATGGGGTTAGGTTTGCAGATGCAAATCGAAGAGTCAGCTGAATAGCTATTGCAAGGATATGAGTCATGAGTGACATCGCCTGGGAAGAAAGAATAAAGATGGAGGTGGGGCAGAGTCTGAAAGGCCTCATTATTTCAGGATGGACAAAGATATTGTGTTATAAGGCACACGTTGTGGATAAAATTCCAGGGAAATATAGACTACTCATTCTAGAAGTATGTCAATGACAAGCAGGACAGAACTCGGAGAATGGAGTAGTATGAAAAGTTTGAAAATTGCAGGAAGAAAATTGCAAGGATAAATTCTCTCTAGGCAGAGCTGAAAAAGGTTGAAAAGACAAAAAAAAATTGAGATTATCCTCTCAGCTACAGTCATTTTTGCCATTATATAACATACTTACATCAAGACATTTCCTATATTAAATTTTTATATTAAGGTGAAATTCACATAAAGTTAATCAATTTAAAATGTACAAGTAAGTGCCATTTAGTGCATTCACAATCTTATGCACCACCACCAATATCTACTGCCAAAACACTTTTTTCTCACCCTATAAGAAAACACAATATCAATTAGGCTGTCCTTTCCTAGTCTCCCCACCCCTCCAACCAATTGCTGTCAATCACCAATCTGCTTTATTTCTCTGTGAATTTACATATTTTGGATAGTTCATAATGAATTTTGAAAGATATGACCTTTTGTGTCTTGTTACTTGCATTTAGCATAATGTTGTCACATGTGTCAGTAATTTTTCCCTTTTTATGACTCAGTAATATTCCATAGGATGTATATATCTTAGTCTTATTATCCATATCTCTATTGGTGGCTATTTTGATTGTGACCGCCTTTCCATTATTATGAATAGTGCTGCTATGAACATTCATTTACAGGTTTTTATTTGAATACCTGTTTTCAGTTCTTTGGGATATACATGTAGGAATAGCATTGCTGGGTCCTGTGGTAATTCTTTGTTTAACTTACTAAGGAACCATCAAACATTTTCCACAGCAGCTGTACCATTTTACATTTTTTTTAAAGATTTGTTTATTTACGCATATAAGAACTGGGGTGTGGGCCAGAGCTGCAGGCTTGGGGTAAGGGGGAGGGGATTCAGCAGATCTACTGAATTACACTGCTGAGGGGAGCAGCAGGTGAGACAGGAGGGGTCTGCTGGGACATGTGGGTTAACTCCATGGCAGGGGATCACATGGATGCCCCAGTGGCTGGCGATAGCTTGATAGCCTTGAAATCTCAACCCTTGTGCCACCTGGGAGGCCCCCCATTTTGCATGTCTATTAACAATATGTGAGGAGAGTTTCACTTTCTTCACATTCTTTCCAACATTTGTTATTTTCAATTTTTCTTTAATATAGTCATCCTTGTGGGTACAAGTGGTATCTCATTATGGTTTTTACCTTGAATTTCCTTACTGAAATTAAAATTTTCCCGAACTTCCCTAATTTCTTTAATGCTACCATTCTGTATGTCCCTCCCTTTATGAATTCATTCTATTTTTAAACTGCTGTTTCTCTAAATTGTTTTTTTTTGTTGTTCAGCTCCTTTCTCTCCCAGTATCATTAGTAACAAAGATTTTATGAACCACAATGGCTGCATCCATCCCTACTATTTTCACAGTGCTGTCTTCAAAATGGAAATGCATATTTTCTAACTTTGCCTACAATAAAAAGTAGTGCATAATAAATTATATTATAATTTTGCCATATTTCCCACTTCCAAAAGTAAAAGGTTTTGTCTTATAATATGCTATATCCTATTTTACAAATAAAAAGGATATACCTTCGGGGCCTCCCCGGTGGCGCAGCGGTTGAGCGCTGGGTTGTGAAGATGCCCGCAGCCTCAGCGGCGCCGGTTCTATCCCCGGCTGCTCCCCGGCCACCAGAGGAGGGTCCCACATGGTGCACAGACCTCTCCTGCTGCCCGCTGCTCCCCTCAGCAGTGTACTTCGGTCCCTCTGCCTGCTCTGCTCCCTGCTCTGGCCCTGGTGAGTTCTCTCACCCTCCTGCGCTTCTGACTGTACCCAGTGCATGTATAAACAAAAACAAACAAACAAACAAATAAATAAATAACACGCCTCTATTAAAAAAAAAAAAGGATATACCTTCAAGGTATAGTATATTCCTTTTTGTGGGCCTTGAGAGTTTGATATTGCAACTTTTGATACCATATCACATTACTACAACTCTATACATAAATAGTATAACTTGTACATTCTTATAAATCAGGTGAAACTATTATGAAAGGATAGCATCAATTTTTGCAATAAAATTAACTTAGTTAAAATATAGAAAACTATTGTTATACTTGGATTTTAGACTTCCTAGGAAAATTTTACTGTCAGATAGTCTCAAAAAACATATAATTGATCCAATTCTACATGTATGACCTAATATTCATTACTAATATTAAATATTGTACCAAAATCCCATGTTTTTATGTTGCTACAATCATACTCAAGGAGAAAATAAAGTCCTCAAACCAAAGGCTTCAAAACTCATACCTTTCTTTAAACTTCAACCTTTTTCTTGAATACTGGATTCAAACATGAGCCACCTTCTGTCATTTAAATCATCACTATTACCACCCACATGCCATTAGAGCTATGTTTCTCAAACTTAGCTGCACTTTGGAAACATTTAAGAAGTTTTAAAAAATACTGATGTCTGGGCCCCACCCAAGGCCAATTAAGACAATGTCTTTGGTGGAGGAGCATTGGTATTTTTAAAAGCTACTTGGGTAATTCTAATTTATAGTCAAGATTGAGAAATACTGTCTTATAGTTACAATCTTATCGCTCACCTTCTCTGCATAAGCAAATGTCTTTTTTTTTAAGATTTATTTTTATTTATTTATGTGTATAAGAGCTGGGGTGTAGGCCAGGGGTGTGCTGGGGTGGAGGCCGGTGGTGGGGGGGAGGATTCACCAGAGACAGAGCGGGGAGCAGAATGGGTAGAGCTACTGAAATACACTGCTGAGGGGAGTAGCGGGCAGGTCAACTGTGTCATGTGGGTCAGCTCCCTGGCTGGGGATCATACTCATGCTGCTGTGGCTGCTGATAGCTTCATAGTGCTGAGACTTAACTCCTTGTGCCACCAGGGAAGCCCCACAAGCAAACTTCTTTAAACATGTTTCTTCATTGGGCACCTCCCATGTCCATGTGATACTCTGAGAAGGATACAATGTAGCTAAGAATGTATAACCTGGATCTAATTACGCAAAAATTATTAAACTCAAAATTGGGAAGATTCTATTTTAAAAATTAATTTTATTCTTAAAAAAATGCCAGTATCATAAAAGGCAAGGAAAGGTTGTGGGCATGTTTAAGGTGAAGAAGATTAACACAATATGATAACTATGTGTAATACCTGCCCCTAAACTGGATTTCATACTAAATAAAGAAGACATTCTATGAAGGATTAAATGAGCCCACACAACTGTCATACACAGTGGATTAAATAAAGCTGTTATGTCTGGAGGTTCCTCACTCTAGTAGAAATGGAACTACCATACCACCTGGCAATTCCACTCCTAAGAATCTACCCAAAGTACACAAAAACATTGCTTCAAAAGAACACCTGTACACCTATGTTTATTGCAGCACTATATACAATATGTAAAACCTGGAAACAACACAAAGGCCCAAAAATAGATGACTGGATCAAGAAGATGTGGCATATATACAAAATGGAATATTATTCAGCAATCAAAAAAGATAAACTCATGCCATTCACAGCAATGTGGATGGAGCTAGAAAGAATTATGCTCAGTGAAATAAGCCAGAAGGAAAAAGAAAAATATCGGATGGTTTCACTTATAGCAGGAATATAGGAGAACCAAATAAAATATCAGTATAACAAAATAATAACAGTACAAAACACAACAAGGCAAAAACAGACAATTATAAATCAGAGACATACTGCAGGGGAGGAGGCCGGAGAGGGATCAGAGGGAGGGAGGGAGGAGCACAGGGGACTGAGGTGATGGTGCGCGGGTGCACTGGTGAAGGAAACTCTATGGGGACTGCACCTGAGGGGGTGGGGGAAGCAAATATTGTTTAAAAATGAACAGTGATGTAAAAAATAAAAAAAATAATATAAAAAGGAAATAAATAAAGCTGTTAATGTAAATATTGATATTAACAACTGATAATAGCAATAATAAGGATTATTTCTATTGTTAGCAAATGCACACTGGATATTTAGGATAAAGGACAAGGATATATGCAATTTATCCTTAGGCAATTTAGAAAAAAATTATGCATGCACATATAACCACAGAGCAAATAATAAAGTAAATGAGAGAAAATGTTAACAATAGGCAAATCTGGGGAAAACATGATTGTTCTTTTTGCGATTTTTATGTCTGTCACCTTCTATAAGTTTAAGGTTTTGTTTTTTTTTTAAATGTAAGATGTTTCTGGGCCTCCCCAGTAGCGCAGCGGTTGAGCGCTGGGTTGCGAAGCTGCCCGCGGCCTCTTTGGCGCCGGTTCGATCCCCGGCTGCTCCCCGGTCACCAGAGGAGGGTCCCACATGGCACGCAGACCTCTCCTGCCGCCCGCTGCTCCCCTCAGCAGTGTGCTTCGGTCCTTCTGCCTGCTCTGCTCCCCGCTCTAGCTCTGGTGAATTCTCTCACTGTACCCAGTGCTTGTATAAACAAACAAAACAAAACAAACAAACAAATAAATAAATAAATAATACATGCCTCTTAAAAAAATAAAATAAAATAAAATAAAATAAAATGTAAGATGTTTCCATTTATTCTGAAATAGCTTCTGTCCAGAATGCTCTCATTAATGACTTCCCTATTCCTAATCCAATCGAAAATTTTCAGTTGCCATCTAGCTTAACATTTCCAGCAGCATTTGCCCTGGTGATCATGCCCATCATTTTGAATCTCTCTGCTAGCTTTCACCTTTTTTTACAAAAGCACTGTTTCCTTCATTGCTTCTTACTCTATTGTCTCCATTTTTGCTCCTACTTTTTTATTTTTTTTTCTTGTTTCTTCTAAGTACTGTTTCGAAGGATTTCTTCTTTCTTAATCCAATGTAGTGGCTTCTTTAAGACTATAGAGAAAATGTTTTTCATGATCTAAAAATTTCTTCATGGTCTTTCATTGTCTAGTTCCTCTCCCACACATCTCCCAAACAACTTGAGCTTCATTCACATCAGTCTTTACTTCTACTTGCTACAATACTCCTACAAGCTTCCGTCTATATCTCTCTCTGTGATGATTGGTTTTTTTTTTTTTTAGTGGATTGTTTTTAAAGATTTTTTTTATTTATACAAGAACTGGGGTACAGGCCAGAGGCACAGGAAGGTGAGAGAATTCACCAGAGTCAGTGTGGGGAGCAGGACAGGCAGATGACTGAAAACACTGCTGAGGGGAGCAACGGGAGAGTCACAAGAGGTTTGCTGTGCCATGTGGTTATCTCCCTGGCCAGGGATCGAACTTGTGCTGCAGTGGTGCGGACAGCTTCACAGGACTGCACTGAACCCGCTGCGCCACCGGGGAGGCAATTGGGTCTTTATTAAACTAACTTTTTTCAGCCTCTCCAGCCTCATCTCCCATTTCTCTTCTCACTCATCTTTTAGACACAACCCCCTTTCCTTTGTTTCTGACACTTCATTCTAAGCCCTTTCTCCCTGAAGGTCTTCACACAAGTTAATCCACCTGCTTGGGGACTCTTCCTACCTTGACCTCACTAACTCTTAATCTTTCCTCAGAGCTCAGCTTTAATGTCATCTCCTCAAAGATGTCTTCTCTGGCCTACCATCCAGTTCTTAGGCTTGTTAAATATTTTCATAATGTCCTTTGTATTTGTAGTCAGTATTACAGCTGTAACTTTATTTTCTTTTTTTTTTTTTTATTTTATTTTATTTTTTTTTTTATTTTTTAAACTTTTTTTTTTTTAAATAGAGGCATGTTTATTTATTTATTTATTTGTTTGTTTGTTTGTTTTTCGTCCATACATGCACTGGGTACAGTCAGAAGCACGGGAGGGCGAGAGAATTCACCAGAGCCAGAGCGGGGAGCAGAGCAGGCAGAAGGACCGAAGTACACTGCTGAGGGGAGCAGCGGGCGGCAGGAGAGGTCTGCTCGCCATGTGGGACCCTCCTCCGGTGGCCGGGGAGCAGCCGGGGATCGAACCGGCGCCGCAGAGGCCGGGGGCAGCTTCGCAACCCAGCGCTCAACCACTGCGCCACCAGGGAGGCCCTACAGCTGTAACTTTATAATCATTTGTACACACACATACACACACACACACTCTCTACTACAAACTTTATGAGGAAAGAAAGTATGTCTCATTTGTTCATTTAGCAATAGTATCTAGCCCAGTGCCATATCATAGTAGCTATTTGGTAAATATTTATTAAAGGGATCCAGGAATAGATAGATAAATAAAATCACTATCAAAATATGTAGCTGTTGCTAGAAAATTTCCAAGTCGACAAATTAAACCTATCTATAACCCTCAAGCCATAATGTGAAACAACCTAATCCTGATTCTTATTTATATTATATAACACTCTTTAATACATGCAATTTCATCAACCATGGATGAACATTTCACCTAAAGATAATTAGCTATGTGTGAGCATGCATGAGTAAAACCTAAAATAACCATACGTTGTCCTCACTATATGCTGACAGAAAAGCTGCAAATCTTTGACGATGAACTGATTAAACAAAAATGTGGTCAATATGTTGCTTTGAAAACTGGTGGACAAGACATGGAATTCATTTGGTATCAAAATCCAAAAGAAAGTTCTATATGGATGAAGAATGTACAATCTTCTCTAGGACTGTGCAACTTATATTACTACTGAAGTTATCTTTAACTTCTGCAAATGGTTTAAATTCCATGCATGCCTGGTAAAGCCTCAGCTGGTGAAAGAGGGTGACTAGGACTAAGGTTGTCGATTATTGTTAGATAACATGTCCTGAAAGGATGCAGAATGCTGATTAACTCAGCAGAGTAAGATAAGAGTGGCAAATGACCACAGACCAGTTGCTGTTTGGTAAGCCACCGAGGGGCAGCCACAAACCAAGAGTTAGATGAAAGATTTGAGAAATGCACACTGATCCTTTGGGAAACAAATTGATGACACATATCAATGAGGCCTGTGATTCTATTTCTGGGACTCTTTCATAAGGGAATCATGCAAAGCTATACAGATTCTGTCTCTTTTTAAAAAGATTTTATTTATTTTTATGTAGAAGAACTGGGGTACAGGCCAGAGGTGTGGGGGGTGAGCTGATTCACCAGAGACAGAGTGGGGAGCAGAACAGGCAAATCTACTGAAATACACTGCTGAGGGGAGCAGCAGGGGAGATAGGAGAGGTCTGCAGCACCATGTGGGTCAGTTCCCAGCTAGGGATGGAACTCCTGTTGCTGGGGTGGCTACCAATAGCTTCAGAGTGCTGAGACTTAACCCCTTGCACCACCAGGGAGGCCCCCATACAAATTCTCATGCAAAATATTTCATAGTTAAAAATTAGAATTTTTACTAAATTATCAATTCTGTGGGAAATAACAGGAAACACGGGGTTTATCAGTGAAATATTATGAAGGAAACTAAAATAATAAAAATACAGACATGTGGAGAAATTGCACATAATTGTATTAAATACAGACACAGTTGCATACTATAATTACAATGATATGTTGTAAAACTGCTTATTTCACTAGATAAAGGTAAAAAGGATAGACATGAAAAGAGAATGCAGTTTTTTAAAAGATTTTTATCCTTTTCCTTTTTACATTTAAAATTTTGATTAAATAGTAATCTTTTAAAGCAATGTTTCTAAAATACTTTTCCAAGTGTGAAGAAACAAGACTTGTAAATATTTTTATGCTCCCACAGGGCATTCAGCTATATTGAATGGAAAAATTATCAGCTTGTATATGAAAACTATAAACAGATTTACAAAAACAATGATATTTATATAGTAAACTTTTGCAGATTAAAATAAATAAAAATAATAAATAAAGACCTCCCCTTCTTTCCTAGTTATTTATATTAGTGCATATTGACATGTTCTCATTTTATTCTGTATGTTATAAAACATTATTATTATTTATTTCATTGCTGAGATTGTCCCATGTTTGTTCACTGGGAGTCCCTAAAGTTGACTCTTGTGTCCTTTTGACAGGTTCCCATCATTTTTTTGAGCAACTTTCTTCCTAGAACTTCAGGATATTCTATACTCTGTAGTTTTCCTGCCTCAAGCTTGAAAAGAGCCATTTCTCCAAAGAACCCTCATTCCTTTTATTGGAAAATGGTATGTATAAATTAAGATATGGCTACTAGGTATGCTCATTGATCCTGGAGTCTCCTTACTTCTAGGCCCTCTCAGCAAACAGAGGTAAGAAATACATGTGCACACAAATAGACACTTACACATGGGCCTGTATCTCTATCTATAGCAACTTTTTGCAGCTGCATCTGAAGGAGCTATCTTAGAGCCTAGTCCTTGACCCTCAGAGAGGTGTTCCAATGACTATAGTCTTAACTTTTACCCATGCTGAGCCTTTAGAAACCAGTACCGTCTTGCTAAGTGACTGCTAGTATTCAGACTCACAGAAGCTGTGTAAAATAATAAATGTTTCTCATCCAACATTAAAATAACATGTAACGTGGATTGTATGTCCACCTGAGTAGCCGATAGGAGGCAAAAATAGAAGCAAATAAATCAGCCATCCTTGGAGGAGCCTGCTGGTATGGAGGAATGGGCTTTGTCTAAAAGAGAAATCAAAGGATTGGGACTTCCTGGTGAAACAGGGGTTAGAGTCTCAATGCTATCAAGCTATCACCAGCCACTGTGGCATGAGTTTGATCCCCATTCCCGGAGGTAACCCACATGGTGCAGCAGACCTCTCTTGTTTTGTCTGCTGTTCCCCTCCCCTCAGCAGTGTATTTCAGTGGATCTGCCTGTTCTGTTCCCCACTCTGTCTCTACTCTGTTTCTGGTGAATCCTCTCACCTCCCTCCCCCAACCCTGCACCTCTGGCCTACACCCCAGTTCTTGTATGCATAAATAAATTTTAAAAAATTTAAAAAAAGAGAAGCCAAAGGATTGCAGGTAGAAAAGGGGATGTGTGACCAGTTGTATCCAGCAGGTTGCCCATTTGTTTAATCTACCCATGGGGAATTGGCAAAGGGGAAACTGTCCTACCAATGAAAGCTCTTTTTTTTTTTTAATTTTTAAAAAAGATTTATTTATTTATGCATACAACAGCTGGGGTACAGGCCAGAGACACGGGGGCTGAGAGTATTCACCAGAGACAGAGTGGGGAACAGAACAGGCAGACTGACTGAAAAACACTGCTGAGGGGAGCAGAGGGCAAGACAGGAGAGGTCTGCTACACCATGTAGGTTTCTCCCTGGCCGGGCGGGGATTGAATTTGTGCTGCATAGGCTGTGGATTGCTTCATAGTGGGGTGCTTAACCCCTTGTGCCACCAGGGAGGCCCCGAAAGCTCTTTTAGCCAAATTAGGTGCCAGATCTGGTATGAGGAGAATCTGTTCAGTCCTATGCAGGGAAGGTCAGCAAGGCCTGCCCAAGCTCTGCAGCTTTCCCAGAAGGTGTGCTGGCCTCTTGAAAGGGATTATCTACTGGTGGGTTCAAAGTCTCCAGCAAGTGCCTGTCTTCCTCTTCCTGCACCTCTCCTTTTACAACTATTGAGGTGAGGGTAAGACTGCTCTTTTTTGTACTATCAAATAGGACACTGATTTTTCTAAATCTAATTTATGTAGGGACGTGAAGTATGAAATTCCTCTAATTGACAAGTGAGCTTGTCCCAGTTAACCAGAATTTGTCCACACTGACTCTCAGCTAGAGTAGAAGGCTTACCTTCTCTTGAACCAGAAACAACACTGTATAAAAACACTTTAACACATGCAAAAAGATCCCCAGAAGCGCAAGTCCTAAGCTAAAGTTGAAAAAGAGCTCCTAGACGTATGCCCACAGAATCTCCCATAAGACAAAAATCAACTACCATACATCAGACCTTATCAGGTTCCCCAAACCAAAACTTAGAAGTAAAGGAGAAACAGAAGGAGGAGGGAGGAGAATCATCTAAAAAAAAAAAAGGTTGTATTCCTGCCTAAATCAAAATACACACCTAAGAAGAATCCTACTGAAAACCAATCTTCTCTAAATCAGAGACATCAAAGTCCTGCTACATGTCCAGCCATTGCAGTGCACTTGTGCTCAAGGGCAAGGAGGAGTCCCTTGGGCTGCCCAGCCATGGGCATTGGCACTACATTGGGTCCCAAGTTGAGGCTGAGCAAACAGGGGGGAGCGGGGAGGAGTCACCTGGTTGGTGTTGGTGTGTCCTCACCCCAGTATTTACAATTGCGGGACACCTATCAAAAACAGGCACACAGGGAGAGATAAGAGGATTTATTGGCAGGGAAAGAGAAAAGGGAGAGGAGAGAAGGAAGGAGGGAGACAGGGAGAGAGAGAGAGAATGATTATCCTAATCCTGCTCCAGATTGTGTAGGTGGTTCAGCATTGGGAGTCCAAGCAGTAGCCAGTTGTGGCAAGATGGTGGCACAACCCCACCCCCTCCCCACTCCCAAGCAGAGGTGAGGAGGTGGGAGAGGGAGAAGAAGCTGACTGAGCAGAGAGGGTTAGCCTGCAGAGGCCGGGGTGCAAACCTTGGGAGCTGGGGCTGAACACATGGAGTGGGGAGCCCAGGTGGCCCACTGAAGACTTGACCTAAGAGCTCCAGGATCTGGTGTCATCCATCACGGAAGAGCTGAGTGCGAGGGAAAAGCACATCCATGCACACTGCAGTCCACATGAAGAAGCAGGGGCTGTTGCACGTCATGTGGTTTATTTTGACCTCCAGGGCAGCTCTGTCTGCCCCTTCCCCATGTTACTGGGCAACCCCTGTGTGAAATGGGTTGCCCAAATGTGGGTTCTCACCAGTGTGCTTAAAAGGGACTTATGATAGGACTCAACTGCAGGCACACCCAAAAAGGTTAATAAAGGGTTTACTTACAAAAGAAGGAGAAATGAAGAAATGAATACCTCAGGGAGAAAGCGAGGGAGATAAATTGATGAATGTGTCCTACCAGATCCGCTGAGCTGGAATCCCCAATAACACGCTGGCTGAGAGCCTTGAGAAACCAACAGACCCCAGGGCCCACATATGCGGTTATACACAAAACCTGGCTGCTTAACTCCACCCTCAGTTCCCTGTAATCCTCCCTTCAATGGTGATGACGTTATGGCATTTATAGTCCTTGGTGTCTTGGATCGCTTTGGTCTGGGATGGGGGTGGAGTCCATAAAACCTCTTTGCGAAGTTTGTTCAGGACAGCCTTTCCCCCAACTCCAGGAGCCTCTTTGCTCAGGCGGTGGAGTTCAGATCCTATGTTGCCTGCACCCACTCGGGGAGCTGGACCCCAGATGTTCAGGGCTGGTGTCCCTCCTCTCCTCTTCCAAGTGGCAAAAGCACCTCTAGTGTTCAGTGCTAGAGGCTGTGCCAGCCAACTTGAGGGCCAGGGACGCAGGGATCAGCCTTCCTAGGCTGTTCCTCCAAGAGGGCCTGCTCCCACAGTATTGTGATATACACTATATCATGATTAAAACGTGGCTGTTTTGGGTCTGACTCACTGCCTCCTCCTCCTTTTCTCCATTTGTTTTTTTTACCATGTCCATGACATCACAATTTCTTTTTTCCTGCATTTTAGAAATTCCTTAATAGAATATTCAAAAGTCCTTTTACCCTAGTGGTCCCAAGAAAGAGATTCCTTAGTGGTTGACCTTTCTGGTGTGATAGATATTGGAGGGCTATTAAATCATCCAGACCTTTCATCTATCTGTTCATAGATAGCCATTTATTTCACTTATGTTTTCATATATTTGCCCCAGTGGATTCTAACTACAGCAGCATTAGCTTGGAAAATGAAGGAAAACAATCAGAAAACCATATTGCGGGATAAGTAGGTGTTCAGGGTATATATGGATAAACTCATTAGTAGAAGTGCTTTCAAACTTGTAACGAGAAGGACTTTGAGCTTCAGAGATAAGTGAAGTAGAGAGTAATAGAATAAGCAGGGTTGACCTCTAAGGAGGTGTGAGAATGATACATGATGTTAGTTTCATTCCATATAGCCCCTTGGCTGCTCTGCTGTACTTCCCAGCAACAGAGGCTTAGAGACAATGTGTCCTTGTTTTACAGAACAATCTTTCACAGAGAGCTCCTACCAGAGTCTGGTACAGAGCAGAGAGTGAGGAACTATTTCTGCTAAAGGAACTATCAGAAACTGTGCAGGATTTTGTGCATGGAATCTACTTCCCCTTCTGGAGAGATTTTAAAAAGCAATGAATAAAGACTGACAGCAACAGTCAGTGCAAGTAAAGAAAGAGGAAGTGCCTCCTGGTGTGTGGGGAAACCCAATTGCTCTCTCCAGGTAGCCAGTACTCAGGGAATTCTACAGATAAGTGTAGACTCTGAACTCCCTATGCCAACTGGAAGTCAGGATAAAGATGATTTATGGGATAACCACTCATGAAGGCCAAACTGACCAAGGTGAGCTCAAGTTTTGTCTTTTAAAAAGAGGTAATCCTTTTTCCTCTGACTTTAGAAGTAGTATGCTTGGACCTCCCTGGTGGCGCAAGGGGGTTAAGCACGGCACTATGAAGCTAGCTGCAGCCTCTGCAGCATGAGTTTGATCCCTGGCTGGCCAGGGAGAAACCCACATGGCGAAGCAGACCTCTCCTGCCTCGCCCACTGCTCCCCTCAGCAGTGTATTTCAGTCAGTCTGCCTGTTCTGTTCCCTGCTCTGTCTCTGGTGAATCCTCTCACCGCCCTCCCCACCCCCGCATCTCTGGCCTGTACCCCAGCTCTTGTATGCATAAATAAATAAATCTTTTAAAAAAAGTAGTATGCTTGGGTTTTTTTTTTGTTTGTTTGGTTTTTTTTTAATGTTTAAAGGCCTCCCTGATGGTGCAGGGGTTAAAGACACAGTGCTATCAAGCTATCACCAGCCACTGCGACATGAGTTTGATTCCTGGCCAGGGAGCTAACCCACATGGCACAGCAGACCTCTCTTGTCTTGCAGACTGCTCCCCTCAGCAGCGTATTCATTCAAGGTGCCTGTTCTTCTTTCCACTCTGTCTCTGGTGAACCCTCTCAACCGCCCCCACACCTCTGTTCTGCAACCCCGTTCTTGTATGCATAAAATAAATAAATCTTAAAAAATAATAATAAAAATGCTGGGCCTCCCTGGTGGTGCAAGGGGTTAGGCACCACACTATGAAGCAATCTGCCGCCTCTGTAGCACAGGTTCGATCCCCGGCCGGCCACAGAGAAACCCATATGGCGAAGCAGACCTCTCCTGTCTCGCCCGCTGCTCCCCTCAGCAGTGTATTTCAGTCAGTCTGCCTGTTCTGTTCCCTGCTCTGTCTCTGATGAATCCTCTCATCCCCCTGCATCTCTGGCCTATACCCCAGCTCTTGTATGCAAATATAAATAAATCTTTAAAAAAAATAAAAATGCTTACACATTACAAAGAAGGAAAAAATAGCATTCATATAACAACATATTTATACCTGAATCTGTAACTATGGATAGTGAGTGTGAGTTCTATTATTTTTAATGATAAATTTTTGCACCCTCTTGACTTGACCTTGGGTATTATTAGAGGGGTGATCACACAGATTGGTAATGAAATCACAGGGAACAGAACAGTTAGACTAGGAAGAATCGGAAGAGAGAAGGAAGAAAAGTGCATATATGAAGACTTTTCTGTGTTGCTGGTTAATGTTGGAATTCTATGATGTGACCGAACCTTCTAAAAATATACACAAATTCCTCCTGGAGACAATGTAGAAGATGCCTCAGAGTTGTCCTTCCTTTGAGGAGCAAGAACATTGGTACACAGCTGACCCTTGAACAACTGGGGGACTAGGGACACCAGTTCAAATAACTTACATTGTGGTCCATCAGGAAATTAGGCTGCAGTATCTAATAATGAAAATTATAACTAACATAAAATAGTAAATTTTTTTAAAGATTTATTTATGTATACAAGAACTGGGGTAAAGGCAGAGGTGCGGGGCGGGGGGGTGGGGGTGGGGTGGGGCAGTGGTGGGAGGTTTCACCAGAGATAGAACCAGGAGCAGAACAGGCAGATCTACGGAAATACACTGCTGAGGGGAGCAGCAGGCGAGACAGGAGAAGTCTGCTGCGCCATAAGGGTTTCTCCCTGTCCAGCCAGGGATCGAACTCGTGCTGCAGAGGCTTCAGATTGCTTCATGCTGCAGAGGCTTCAGATTGCTTCATAGTGCGGAGCTTAACCCCTTGCGCCACCAGGGAGGCCCAAGAATCTACTAAATTTAACATACCTTTCAAAAAGGCTCACAGGATGTCTGGCTACAAATCCTGTGAGGCTAGTTTGGGATAATCCAGTGGCCTCTCTCCCTTCAAGTGTTCAGGGAAGATCTGGAGGATCTGAGAGGATCTAGAGCCCACATTGAACATAGCAGTGGATTGAGTGAATGGGAAATGACACAAAACCGGAGATAGTAGATTTCAACAACCAAAAGACCAATAAGAAAAACCAATAAGTAGGAATCATAGAAACTATCATTTTTAATTTTGTGTTTAAACAATAGAGTGCTCAAATGCAAGAGGGGACGGATTTAACTTGGTAGCAATTGCTTCAACATGATCCAGAGATTTTAGTTGATTACAAACTTAAAATGAGCCAAGAGTATTACTTCATTCCTAAAAAAGCTAGCACAGGCTGGGCTGTGATAATTGATGTTACATAGAAGATAGAGGAATAAAAGAAGTGGAGGCACCAGGATAATACTACTTCTTTGTAAGTAAGGACACACAGGGAAGGAGTAAAATTAAACAGCAG
Organism: Talpa occidentalis; assembly: GCF_014898055.3. NCBI lineage: Eukaryota > Metazoa > Chordata > Mammalia > Eulipotyphla > Talpidae > Talpa > Talpa occidentalis. The sequence goes on from NW_023605194.1 coordinate 25,185,752, forward strand.
TTAAAATGAGCCATTAGAAAAAAAATGCAAGGATGGACGTGATTTGAATTTGTTCACAGCTGAGTGGAAGGACCTATTAGGCAGGATAAGAACACAGGGGAGAAGGGATAACTAATTATACGGGAATCTGAGAAAGTTAGTTTGAACTGCAAGTTGGTTTTGAACTGAAAGTTGGTTGAATCTGAGAAAATTGGTTTGAACTGAAATCCTGAGGGAGACTGGAGAGAAAGCTGGAAGGATGGGAGTGACCACAGATAAATTGCTGTGTTTGAGAAAGAATTCATGCACTTGGGAAAGTGCATGGGCTAACGTTTTCAATTTATTTGATGATGTAATACTCCTCAGGGACAGGACTGCTGTTTCTGAGAATGTGTGTGGAAAGAGAGCGAGCAACAAGGAAATTGGGGAAGTTGGAAGAGAAGAGAAGTTCCAGATAAAATAGGATTCTTGGTTTTTGAAACAGCATCCAGAAATCAGCAGGTTTCTTCTGGGTCCCTTTAAGATCAACACCCACTAGCGAACTCAGAATTTTATGAACCTCTGCTGGCTTTCCCCACCTGACTCAGGACTGCCAGTCCAGGCTCAAAAATGCGTTCATGAATCATACTTAAAAAAAAACAAGCTGAAGTCAAGTGGAATTCTTACTCAGGAAAAAAAAAAACCTTTGAGACATTTTGAAAAACATTTCTTATTCTGGCAATGTTTAACTTCGGTGGAATTACTACACATATAGAATTTACACAGAGGTAATAGGTGTAAAATATTGAAATAGGCAAATGAGTCTCAGTGATACAACTATCAGACAATGGTTAAAATTAAGGAAAAAAAAAACTTTCAAAATAAAACTTCGAGAATCAGATCTGGAGGACCAGTTCATGAAAAATCCTTCACCATTCCACAGGAGCGCCCAGAGTCAGTTGGGGGGCCGGCATTACACAAAAGGAGTTTTTCTCTGCCCTCCAGATTTTATTGAGAAATACAGACTACAAAAGTCAGGATTTTTTTTTTTTAAGATTGATTTATTTATGCATACAAGAGCTGGGGTGCAGGCCTGACAGGCGTGGGGTGAGAGGATTCACCAGAGGCAGAGTGGGGAGCAGAACAGGCCGACTGAAAAGTCAGCATCTTCAACAGAAACCTAAGTTCCGAGGAGAGGCAGAAAATGCAGTAGCAGTAAGGTAACTAAAAAAAAAAATCAAATTTTTCGTTCCGAGGGTAGGAGACCTATTTCTCAACACAGGGAAAGAAATGCGACGACAGTCACAAGATCCTAGAAGAGAGAAGAAAATCCCTCGGGCGAAACCAGCATTTGCCCAGCGCAGCCCTGGGCGAGGGCAGCCGAGGGGCAGGACAGCCGCCACCAGAGGGCGCAGGCCCGAGTCTGTCTGTGGAAGTCCCGCCCCCATTTCCGGTGACGCAAATGGGGCGGGCCCAGCGGGAACTTCCGGCTTGTGTGCGGCGTCGCGATTTCCGCACGTGTTTCATCCTCTTGGCGTATCTGGATTCTCCCTGCGCCTAGAGAATTTGTCGGGCCTGGGCTCCGATCAGCCGTAAGGATGAAGGCGGTAAGTCTTTTCAGAAGCCGGTTCCCGCGGCTCAGGTCCCTTTGATTGACAGTCACTGCCTGGTATAGCCTTGCGGCTGGGTTTCGCCCTCGTATAGGGGCGGTGACCTGGTTGTATAGGGGCTCGCTCCTGGCTGTCACTCTTCCATCGGGCGGTCCCGCCGCCCACCTGAGCTTCCATCGCTGCAGGGGCGAGATCAGCGAGCTCCGACGTGTATCCGGAGGATGTCAGACCTTGTAGGGTTGTTGGAGACCAGCTTTCGGACTCCTTATTTTATTGATGAGAAGCAGAGTTCTGGCCTCAGTGAGTTTTTGAGTCTTGGGACCTGAGGCAAGGCTATTTTTGCCAATAAAGGCTAAGGGGAGAGGGATAAGCAAGTGATCTGCTACGGTTTTCACAGAAATTGGAGTCATCAGCTGGAGAGTTTGAATTCCGTTTCGCCCTCCTTAGTTTAGAGGTCTTTGACAAGTTAACACAATCTCTTTAATAAAGCCTTAGCTTCATCAGTAATGTAGAATGATCACAGCAATCCCTCAACTAGGGTGTGTTGGGATAATGTAGCAGTTTGTAAGCGGGAAAGTAGTATGTCAATATCTGTTATTGCTAAAGAAACCAGCTAGCATTTTTGCGCTGAGATGTTGAGCTGACCAGAAATAACTATTTGCCATTACATTTAGTGGTTTTTAACATTTTTTGTTGTTAAGAGCCTTTTGGATAATTGTGTATTAACTTGAATAACTGATACCTTATGGCTGTTTTGTAGGATTAACACCATAGGTTTTTTTCTAGCGTTTATATGCAAGATTCATGGCTATGAGGCATTAAAATTGTGGGACTGGCTTAAGGAAATTTGTAATAAACTTAACCTAATCTTAAAGACAAATTAGTTTAAGTCCTTGGATATGCAGTGCTTCTCTGTTGTTTTCTAGAGAAGAAATAAAAAACAGGTCCCAAGCTTTCGGAAATTGATAAAAACCAGTAAAGTCAAACTTGAAAACAAGCTTAAAAATAAGCAATTTAAACAACAAAGCACTCTCAAGAAGTATCGAAAAGAACAGAGGAAACTAAGGCAAGCTGTAAAAGATGCTGTGTCTAAGAAACCCATTCCACTGGAGCACCCGAAAGAAAAACGACCAGGTAATTGTGAGAGTATTAATGTGCTCTAGTTTCCATTGATTTGTTCTAAAATGTACTTTATGAAATCACTTTGCTTTCTAGTAATCACTCTTCTTGTTCTCATATTTTCTTAAGAATAGCTAAGGTAAGGTAAAGATAGTTTGCTTTATTTTAGTATGAGAAATAATTCAGTATAGTATTCATTGTGAAAAAGAGCCTCTGCTTTTAGTTTGTATGGAAAGCAGAACTGAAGATAACGCTATTTGGGAAAACAAATTCATAGCAGCCCTATAAGTGAATGTTTGTTCCCATGCAGTGCCACTTTCCCGTTCACTGGCAGTTAGCTGAGAACATTGCTCTTTCTTGGTGCATTTTTGACAGTGTTGCCAAGGTTAGCTTAGTTTTGTAAACTCTGGGCTTTGATTTGGGAACTTGGAGTGAAATAGAGTTGTGATTGTCAGGGTTATTGTTTTGTAAAACTATTCAAGAATTCCAACTACTCAAAATAGCTATAGAATATGACCATTTTGAGTCAGACCAGTTCTTTACAAACTTAAATTATTCAGTCTTCTGTCATTTCATCTCTTAAGCCTGACATATTTAGTTTGATAACTTTGTGACATGATGTGATTTATAAAAAGACATTGGACCGGAAGTTAGGAAACTGGAGGTTTTCTCTTGATTTTGTTGTGTACCAGCTGTGTGACATTTATTTATTTATTTATTTATTTATTTTGGGTAGAAGAGTTGGGGTGTAGGCCAGAGCTGTGTGTGTGTGTGGTGGTGGGCGGTGTTGAGAGGATTCACCAGAGACAGGGTGGGGAGCAGAACAGGTGGATCTATTGAAATCCATTGCTGAGGGGAGCAGCCTGCAAGACAGGAGAGGTCTGCTGCGCCATGTGTGGGTCAGCTCCCTGTCTGGGGATAGAACTCAGGCTGTGGTGGTGATAGTGCTGAGATTAACCTCCAGTCCACCAGGAGGCCTGTGTGTGTGGCATTTAGTTTTCAAGGGTCAGAGATGCTAGCATTTTGCCTAGCTCAGGACATCCCAGTACAACAAAGAGTTGTCCAATATGGCAGTGGTGCTTCCATTTCAAAACACTGGTCTCAGGTATTAGAGAAGCATACACTTTTCTGATTGGGACATAAAAAATGCACAGTCGTCCATCTTTAATACTTGTTTCTCTCTTTTTAAATTTTATTATTTTTTTTTGGTGGAACAGCTAAGCGGATTGAGAGGGAAGAGGAAGAAGAAGAGGAAGCCCTTCCTTTAGATATGATGGATGAAGATGACTTACAATTATTGCAGGATCTAGGACAAAGAGCCTCTTTCTTAACAAGAGATCTTTCTTCTAGGTAATGACTTCATTTAGATTATAATCAGATACTTTTGGGGTTAAACAGTTGTATCTGATTTTTACTTAGGTGGTCAGTGCAAGATGTTCACCTCTGAACACGATGTGTTTCTTTTCTAAATAAAGAATGTTCACAAATAAAGCTGATTTTATTTAGTGTGCACCTTTTTTTCTTTTGAGTTAGAATAGTGAAGTAGAGGGAAGATGGGATGAATGCTATTCTCTGAAGAATGCTTTTCTCTCTTTGGTGGAATGGTTCTGAGTTCTTTTTGATTATTTTGTTATTCTCTACATTATTAAAAAGGCATTATTCCTATTCACGGAGGAGAAACTAATGCTTTCCCATAATCACAAGTAGTGGATCTGAAATTTAAACTTAGAATTTTTTTTTTGACTCCTAAGTCCATACTGTGCTCTGAAGGTTTTTGGGAAAGTCAAACAGCATGATGTCACCCTTGATTCTATAGACGTCTTCAAAATCAGATCTGCTGTAACTTTCACAGTGGGCTGCATCTTCATGGTAAACAGTTCATTTATTCATTTACTATTTTGAGTGCCTGGTCTAGGTGCTGATAATCTACATACTTGTTGAAGGTCTCGTTAAGTAGTTTGTTTACCTGTGTCTTAGGTTTCTAGCTTCCTTTTTAGATGCATTAAAACTGAAAATTGAAAATTTTTTTCTGCAGTGAGCCTGTTCATGCCAAGAAACGAAAACATGAGCACATTATAGATAAATATGAAAAAATACCAAGAACTCTGCAAACTGCACCAGAGAAGGAACTGATTCACTTGCTTCCCATCAAAGATAAAAGTGGTATAATCCCGCAGACCAGGGAGAAGCCAGGTAAATTTAAACAGCCAGTGTATTCAAAATATAGTTTCTCACTAGAATCACATTTTTTTAATGTAAAATTTTTTAATGTAAAATTAATTTTATTTTGACTTTTACCCATATCTACAAAAAACAGAGGTAACTACAATTAGTCATAGCATGCTTGTTGATTTTGGCCAGAAATAATTATCTAGGGTGTCTGTTTTACTTTAAGTACCATTGAAACTGCAGTGTTAAGGTGATTTTTTTTCAGAGCATTTCACCAAATCTTGTTTCTAAAATTAGAGCATATTCATATTGGTCAGCCCTTTTTTCTTATGTGTGTTTTTATTCTTGTGAAATAAAATACACAGAAAAGTCCAGAAACCAATGTTGTGAAAAACTTCGCCATAAACCACCATTGAGACAAGATACAAATATTGCCAGCAATACCCAGACACTTCCCTGGTGTGCCCTTTAATCACTGATTGCTCCTTCTTCACAAAAGTAACTACCTTGCTGAGTTTTGTAATCACTTCCCTACTTTTCTTTGTGATGTCCCTACTTACATATTTTATCACATTTATAATATACATTTTCCATGTAGTTATTGACAGTAACCAAGAAGAAGAGGATCAAGAAGAGCTGGAACTTGAGGAAGGTAATATGATGCATCTTTATAGTTAGTAAATTGTTAGTTGAACATTACATTTTTTTGCGTAGTCAATAGTATGCAATGCGAAATGTGAATCAATCATAGGTGAAATCTGAAATGTATATTTTTGAGTACTGGTCATTTCAACATCATTTTGAACATTTTCCCACATTTTGAAAGTCTCATTTTCTGGAATTTAATTCTTTGTTGCTTTTATTTGGAAAATTTTATGCATTTATGTGTGTAATATATAGGCAGGCATGACAAGTCTTGTACATTGGTAGTTTTGAATTCTTTTTAATTGTAAGCGAAGGACTTAGACTTGTCTACAGATAGCTTTACAAAATTACAAAAATGATTCTGTGATGTGAAATCATTTAAGTTCTTTCTGCGAGCAATTACACTTTACATATGTCTGTTTTAGGTAATCACATGTAGGTTTGTAGTAGCTACCACAGTTCTAATCAAAGTTAAACTGAATATGTTATTTGAAACTATTGGTCTGGGATAGAACAAGCTGGTTAAATTTGCTTTCACGTACAAATCTTATTAGTATAAATGAAATTACAGGTCAGAACTACTTAATTTATTTTTTTAATCAGAGGACCTTTTTTTATTCTATTTTTTTTTTTTAAGATTTATTTATTTATTTATACAAGCACTGGGTACAGTCAGAAGCACGGGAGGGTGAGAGAATTCACCAGAGCCAGAGCCAGAAACAATACAGGCAGACAGATGATACACTGCTGAGGGGAGCAGCGGGCTACAGGAGAGATCTGCGTGCTGTGTGGGACCGTCGCCCAGTGGCTGGGGATCGAACTGGCGCTGCAGAGGCTTCGGGCAGCTTCGCAGCCCAGCGCTCAACTGCTGTGCCACCAGGGAGGCCCAGAACTACTTAACTTTTTAATCACCCTATATAAGCTTACTATAGATTAGTTCTTTATGAAACCTAATTACATATGACTTTCTTCAGGTGGATAGATTTTGCATAGTTCAAAGGACTGCATAGCGTTGAAAAGAAAGGAGAGAGTATTCAATACTCTTAAAAAAAACTAAGTCCACTACCCCTTTCCCTTAATGAATATGAATTGTAATTTTATTGGCATAGTAAAGAGCATGAATTCTGAGTCAGGCTCTCTGGGTTTGATTCTTAATCTGCCACATTTATGAGCTTAGACAAGTTACTTTCCCTTTGCATCAGTTTATTTAGCTACAGTGTGGGGCTAAAGATTGGACCTGCCTCATGTGATTTTTTGAGAGGATGAGGTGTAGTAATCTTGTCTCATGGCAAGTGTTCAATAAAAGTTAATATTATGTATTATGTTAGTTAAGGTGCTTGGATATAGTAAATAAGACACACTTAAGATAGGAAACCTCTTCTGTTTCAGAGATCATTGAAGAGCCCATTAGAGAGCTGACATTAGAAGAACATTTAATTGAGAGAAAGAGGAAACTACAGGAGAAGAAAATGCATATTGCAGTCTTGGCATCTGCCATATTATCAGATCCAGAAAGTAATGTAAGTAACATTAATTTCTTTAGGCCCTTCATGTTATATGTGGTTTAAATATTTAATATATTAAGATTCTTTTATTAAGCTATATGTAAGAATACATAAAGCATAGCCACTGGGTTATAATGAAATAGTAGACAGAATCTTAGCTTAATCCTATGTCTGAATCTATTACTTCTGTGATCTTAATAAAGCCACTTGAACTGATCTTATTTTCCTCATCTCTAAATGAAGCTGTTGAGCTTAATGTTGTAACTCTGAAAGTTGTGAGTGTAAACATGAGTTGTGCTGGAGAAGAGAAATTTACTTCCAGATTTGCTTGGCTGATCTATAGAGTTTTTAATAGGAACTAAGTCAGTGAGATTAGTTCAGTAATACTTTTAAGTGGAAAATATTTTTGGTGAAATTGGTCAGAAAGTTATCAGTGGTATAGTGTGAAGGTGATAATTATGATGTGTGGACTCAGGAAATCTGAGATTTAATTCTTTGCTGAGGACTATCAGACTTTGGGTATGTTGCTTTACCCAAGATTTATTTTCTTCTCTAAAAAGTGGATGGTGCCTACTTGAAAACTTTATTGTAAGGACTGAATGATAAAATATACATGAACTCATTTAATGGTATTATTATATTGTTTTATTGGTGTCCCTTGCATCCTCCTGTGACAAATATTTGTTTATTGGACAATAAAATAGATATATACATTTATAGAAAAAATTTCATGTGAGCATGCTTTGGAGTATTATTTTTTTCTAATAAAGAGAGGGCATGATCGGGAGCAGAATTGGGAAAGGGAATTTGGACTAGTTCTCGCTTGTATTATAACTGAAAAACAGCCTTAAAAAATTCAAGTGGAGCCTCCCCGGGTGGTGCAGCGGGTTGAACGCAGCACTGTAAAGCTGTTCGCAGCCTTTGCAGCACTGGTTCAATTCCCGGCCAGCCAGGGAGATACCCACATGGCGCGACAGACCTCTCCTGTCTCGCCAGCTTCTCCCCTCAGCAGTGTATTTCTGTAGATCTGCCTGTTCTGCTCCTTGCTCTGTCTCTGGTGAATTCTTTCACCCTCCCATACCTCTGGCCTGTACCCCAGTTCTTGTGTACATAAATAAAAAAAAAAATCTTAAAAAAAAAAATTCAAGTGATTTTTTTTTTCCCCCATATTTTAACACTACATGCAACCCAGGTCTTCTAATTCTGGAGCCAGATGCCTCATTTCATATACATCAGGGATTGCAAAAAGTGGTTTATTTGTGTTTCTATGGTGATGAACATTGCTAACCAACCTGAGTGTTGTTTCTTAAGATATTGCTCCAGCAGTAGCAGTAATTCATCAAGTCTGGTACATTTGTTGAGAACAATTATTCAACTTCTGCATTACATCAGATAAATAATCTTCGTATGAGTCTTGTTGAAGCTAGAGTTAAATGGATTATATTATATTTAATTCATGGATAGGTAATTAATATATTTGGTATGTCTTAATATATTTCAGTAAGTATGGGTAGAATTTGCAGTTATTATTTATTTATTTATTTGCTTGTTTGTTTATTTATTTTAAAGGTTTATTTATGCATACAAGAGCTGGGGTACAGGCCAGAGGCGTGGAGGGTGAAAGGACTCACCAGAGACAGAGTGGGGAACAGAACAGGCAGACTGACTGAAATACATTGCTGAGGGGAACAGCGGGCAAGTCAGGAGAGGTCTGCTGCGCCATGTGGGTTGCTCCCTTGCCGGCCGGGGATTGAACTCATGCTGCAGAGGCTGTGGACTGCTTCATAGGTTGTGTCCCAACCCCCTGCAGTTTTTTAAATTAAACAAAATTATGACTTACAACTTCAGTGATGTATCTGTTGGTAATATGCAGTGTGGAGTTATGTAAAGCTTGTCTAGACTCTTGTGAGTCGTGTAAATTCTTATGCCAGATATGGGGCTGTTGTCATTTGTTCGTAATTGTTTTGCCATGATTTCTCTAACCTTACAAGTTGTTTCTTTCACAGATTAAGAAATTAAAAGAACTACGTTCCATGCTGATGGAACAGGATCCTGATGTGGCCGTTACAGTTCGAAAGCTGGTGGTAGTTTCTCTAATGGAATTATTTAAGGACATTACTCCTTCATATAAAATCCGACCCCTAACAGAAGCAGAAAAATCTATCAAGGTAATTCTAGTTGTAGTTATTGCACAAAATAAGCTGAAAATTTTAAAGAGCTAGAGATGGGAGAAATATAAGTAGGTTTTTTATTTGTTTATTTTTGCAGTAGTGGTGTAAGTAGTGAGTAGGCACTCACAATTTATGCTAATTTAAAGATTTAATTATTTTGATTTAAAAAAAATTGCTGAATTTTTTTTTTCTTTTCAGACCCGCAAAGAAACTCAAAAGTTAAGAGAATTTGAAGAAGGCTTGGTTAGCCAATATAAATTTTATTTAGAGAATCTGGAGCAAATGGTTAAAGGTATAATAAGCATATCTTAAAAATATGTATCATACATAGCTTTGGTCAGGAAAGTGAATTCTATATTCTGTGTTGTTTGTTGAAAGTCAGATAGTGTATGGTCAGGAAAAGAGGCTAGAGTCAGCCTTTTTCTAATACTCCTCAATATTCTATTGTATCTATACACCCCATTTTATCTGTTCACCTGTCCATGAAGTCTTACAGCTTTAAAAGTAAATAGAGATAAGGCTCTTAGTTACAGTAAGTACAGTATGTTAAAGGAAAAATTAAATACGTGAGAAGCAAGTTTAAAACAAAGGTACTGTCATCCGTATTATCTTTCTTATTTCTGTGTATGATGGAGAGGTTTTGAACCTACTCTAGGAAAAATAGCATATTTTCATATTCTCATAATAACATGCTGTGACAGGGGAACAGAATATGTATATAGAAATTCTAGAAAAGGGGTACTGTGAGTAATTAGTTACTTTGAAGGAGAATTTAAAAACTCTTTTGGACCTCCTGGATAAAAGATACCATAGAATATCAGCAAGAAGTTTGAAATGATGTTTTAGGTTCTTGGGGTTTTGTAACATGAAAGAGACTGTGAGAGAGTTTGGAATTTGCTCATATTCCTTATTAAATTAGTAGATGACTAGGATTTGAATGCAGATTTCTTGTCTTAGATCTAGTTTTTAGGGAAAACCTTCTTAGAGCCCAACCCAGGGACTCCTTTAAAATATCCAGCTCTCTGTCGCTCTTTCTTTTCTTATTCTTGAGGATGCTTGTCCTCTTAATATATCTTGTAGACTATAAAAAGCCAAGATTCTTGTAATTGTTGCTAGAGCCATGACGTGGATGACGGTAGACAAATTTGAATGATAACATTTGTTTTTTTAAGATTTACTTATTTATGCATAAAAGAGCAGGCCAGAGGCATGGGGGGCTGAAAGGATTCACCAGAGACAGAGTGGGGAGCAGAACAGGCAGATCTACTGAAATACACTGCTGAGGGGAGCAGCGGGCGAGTCAGGAGAGGTCTGCTATGCCACGTGGGTAGCTTCCTGGCTGGGATCAAACTCATGCTGCAGTAGCTGCAGATAGCTTCATAGGTTGTGTCTTAACCGCTTGCGCCATCAGGGAGGCCCTGAATGATAACATTTGTACTGTGTGTAAGTATAGACACAATTCATTTAAGAATTTCCATGGTGTATTGAGTTTTCCTGTTATTTATATTATTACTGATTTTTGTGAATGAAAGTTAATTAGTAGAAGTGACAACTAATGAGTAAAGTAACTGTAGTTTTCTTTTGATTAGACTGGAAGCAAAGGAAGCTGAAGAAAAGTAATGTCCTTTCCTTAAAGGCATACAAAGGCCTGGCCGAGGTGGCTGTGAAGAGCCTGTGTGAACTGTTGGTGGCTCTTCCTCATTTCAATTTTCACAACAACATCATTGTATTGATCGTCCCTCTCATGAATGACATATCAAAAGTGGTGTGTTGCTCTAAATAATTGTTGCTGTTGTCCTTAACAGAAAATGACAGATGATGTGATTTTTTTAAAAAGATTTATTTATTTATGCATACAGCTGGGGTACAGGCCAGAAGTATGTGTAGGGAGGGTAAGAGGATTCACCAGAGACAAGTGGGGAGCAGAACAGGTGGACTGACTGCAATACACTGCTGAGGGGAGCAGCGGGCGAGTCAGGAGAGGTCTGCGCCATGTGGGTAGCTCCCTGGCTGGGGATCAAACTCATGCTACAGTGGCTGCAGATACCTTCATAGGTTTCATCTTAACCCCTTGCGCCACCAGGGAAGCCCTGCAATATATTTTTTTTTAAATCTCAGATTTCCTTTGGAGTTTTTATTGCTAAAATAGAGAGCCTTTGATAAACACCGTGTCTGTAGGAAGAGTCTCTAGACAGTAGTTTAGTTCCGAACAGGAGGCTGTTTTGCCTTCCAGGGTATAAGAGGCCAGACAGTTCTGATTGTCATGATTGCAGTGGCGGACCAGGAAGGCTTTAAGCTTCCTACAGTGCATAGGACAGTCTCCACAATGAAGAATTTATTTGGCTCAAAATGTCAGTAGTGCTGAGATTGAGTACATTGGTTTATTATAACATTTTATTTTTCAGATATCTGAAATGTGTTGTGAGGCAGTTAAAAAACTTTTTAAACAAGATAAATTAGGTCAAGCTTCCCTTGGTGTGATTAAAGTGATTTCTGGTTTTGTGAAGGGCAGAAATTATGAAGTTCGGCCAGAGGTAAGTAAGCCTTTTGTTTCTTTACATTTTATTGTTTTTAAATTACAAGACTGATTTTCAGTTGTTATGTGGATTTTATTCCTTTTAGAGGTATAGAAAGTAAAATTACTCAATTTCCCAAATGCAGTCCCTCTTGACAATTTGTTGTGTATCTTTATAAGATGTTTATCTATGCAGATGTAGACATATGTGCTTGTTTATATTTCAAAATAAAAAATGGGTTTATACTGTGGAAACTTTATTTTAAAGATTTATTTATGCATACAAGAACTGGGGTGTAGGCCAGAGGTGCAGGGGGTGAGAGGATTCACTAGAGACATAGTGGGGCTAGGAGAGGTCGGCTCTGCCATGTGGGTCAGCTCCCTGGCTGGGGATCGAACTCAGGCTACAGTTCCTGGTAACAGCTTGATAGCGCTGTGTCTTTAACCCCTGCGCCACTAGGGAGGCCCCTCTTTTGTCTTTGTGTTTAAATGGTTGCAGTGACCCATAAAACACTAACTTCCAAAATTAGTTTCTGAATTTTTTGAATGATTTAAAGTCATCCTTCTCATTGAGGTCCTTGGGCCAGCATTGGTTGGGAATTACAAATACAAATTTGGGAGCCCCATTTCGGACCTTCTGAATCAGAAACTCTGGGGACATTGAAACTAGCCATTTGTGCTTTAACAAAGCCTCTAGGTGATGCTGATGCTTGTTGAACTTGGAGACCTATTGGCTTAATGGAAAATAAATTGTCTTAAAATGAATAACACTAGCCTTTAAGTTATTTTGTTTTGGGGAAAAAAAGATGTTGATTGATACTATTGACTTCATAACTGAAACTGATTTGATAAATTAAAGCTGGCTTAGAAATACCTAATTTATGTTCTCTCCTTCTGCAGTGGTCCAGAGATGTTGTTAATTAAATGCTTGTTTTCTCTATGGTTTTTGAGGGCAGAATAAACATTAAGCTTGTGTTTGTGTTTTTATCAATATTAGATGTTAAAAACTTTCTTGTGCCTAAGAATCAAGGAAGTAGAAGTGAAAAAAGATACTGAGGACATTAATAAACCAAAAAAGTTCATGACTTTCAAAGAAAAGAGAAAAACCCTGTCAAGAATGCAGAGAAAGGTTTGATTTATTTCCTTTTCTGTTTTATTTGATTTTTTTTTTTTTTTTAATAGAGGCATGCTTTTATTTATTTGTTTGTTTTTGTTTATACATGCACTGGGTACAGTCAGAAGCACGGGAGGGTGGGAGAAGTCACCAGAGCCAGAGCGGGGAGCAGAGCAGGCAGAAGGACCGAAGGACACTGCTGAGGGGAGCAGCGGGCGGCAGGAGAGGTCTGCGCGCCATGTGGGACCCTCCTCCGGTGGCCAGGGAGCAGCCGGGGATCGAACCGGCGCTTCAGAGGCCGCGGGCAGCTTCGCAACCCAGCGCTCAACCGCTGCGCCACCGGGGAGGCCCTGTTTTATTTGATTTTAAATTAAAATCACAGTGTAGGCATAAAGGAGTGGGGAAAATGGTATTTTGTTGAACTGGATACAGTACTTGGTCTTCTGCATTGTGTGTAAATAGATGTAGGAAGTACCATTAATGATTGTACTTAGATGATGTAGCAATAGATGATGTAACAATAATAATTTGGTGAGGGGCGTGGCATGTTCTTTCTTTCTTGAAAACTTTATATTTAAAATACAGAACATTTCAGAGACTAATATAGCATATCCCATGTATCTGCTATTCCACTTTTTTTCTTGAAAAGAAAGAAAACATCAGTGACAGTTGGAATCTCCTTTGTTCTACTCTCTGATCTCATTCTTCTGCCTTCCCTCCCAGGAGGCACTGTCATGAATTTGGTTTGTGTGTGGTGCTTATCCATGTTTTCTATAATTTTCTCATATTTCTATCCATAGATAGCCAATGATGTCATTGTATGAGATTTACAGTATTGATATATCATGATTTTGAAGGTTTTTTTCTCACGGGGTACATACTTTTTTTTCTATCTACTTTCAGTGGAAGAAAGCAGAAGAGAAATTAGAGCGAGAGCTTCGGGAGGCAGAAGCCTCAGAGAGTACTGAGAAAAAACTTAAACTGGTAGGCAGTTTCCATTCTCTTATGCTTTTAAAAAAACTGGTTAAGCGATTTTAACGAGAGATTTATTGCTTCAATTTGCTGTATAATGTTGATTTATTTCAGGAGGCTAAGGTACGTGGTATGAAAGAAACTGTGGTGTGATCACTGTCAGTTTTGTGAAATCACCATATGTGTGTCTTCATTCGGTTTTGCTGGCGCTCCTAAGATTCATTTGTGGCAGGGTGGGAAGGCAGAGCTTCGAGAGTCATAGTTATGGTGTAACTCAGGGGAAGGATAATAGATCACTGAAGTCTTTTTGTCTGTTTCGTCTCCCAGCACACAGAGACTTTGAATATTGTGTTTGTAACCTACTTCAGAATATTGAAGAAGGCCCAGAGGTCACCTCTCCTGCCAGCAGTTCTAGAAGGTCTTGCCAAGTAAGGGCTGTGTAGGTTGAAACCTTTTAGATTCTTTCTAAGTAGACTGACGTAGCCATGAAATTTACATAGGGTTCACTAACGATCACCCAGTATCCTTCTCATGTCTCATCCTTTTTTTTTTTTTTAATTTATATAAGACTGGGGTACAGGCCAGAGGCATGAGAGGGTGAGGGGATTCACCAGGGACAGAGCAGGGAACAGAACAGGCAGAATGACCAAAATACACTGCTGAGGGGAGCAGCGGGTGAGACAGGAGAGGTCTGCCATGCCATGTGGATATCTCCCTGGCTGGCAGGAATTGAACCCGCGCTGCAGAGGCTGCGGACAGCCTCACAGTGCAGCGCTCAACCCATTGCGCCACCGGGGAGGCCCGGTCTCGTCCTTTTTTTCACCCGTCACCAGTCTTTCCTTGAAACTGTTCATAACACTGCCTCTTTCGGTTTTTTCATACCTTTTAATTTTCTGCTCTCCTTCACTAACTCCTTCCTTTGCTCACTAAATTCTAGGTGTCCCTAAGGTTCATCTGTCAGGTCTTGGTTCTTTTTTGCCCTGTAGTAGTTATCTAATATCACAGTTTGAGTGGTTTGGGCAAATGTATCTTGAGGCTTTTCTGCTCCAGCTTGCACATCATTGCTCTAGTCCAGTCTGTCAATTCCAGTGAGCCTTTGGGAGATATCAGCTAAGTAATGGTTGTCAGGCCTCCTGGTGGCGGAAGTGGTTAAGACACAACCTATGAAGCAATCTGCAGCCTCTGCAGCATGAGTTCGATCCCCGGCCAGGGAGCAACCCACATGGCACAGCAGACCTCTCCTGACTAGCCCACTGTTCTCCTCAGCAGTGTATTTCAGTCAATATTCCTATTCTGTTCCCCACTCTGTCTCTGGTGGATCCTCTTACCCACCTCCACCTCTGGCCTGTACCCCAGCTTTTGTATGCATAAATAAATAAATCTTAAAAAAAAAAAAAAGTAATGGTTGTCATGATAGTTACCTGCAATTTGAGGTGGCATCATGTGGAATCATGCTGTATATATTGTTCTGTAAATTATCTTTTTTTAATGTGAATTACTTCTTTTTGGGTAAATAGTTACTCTGGGTATCTTTCCACGTTAGCTTGTGTAGATCCATTTTTTTTTAAGGTTCATAATACTTCATTTTATGGCTATATTATACTTTATTTGGCTAGTCTCCTGTGCTGCACTGGAGTATCTTAGTTTTTAGCTGGTTTATTTCTGTTTTTTGGTTATCTTTTAACTAAGTTTTGTTTGATTCTAGGTTTGCTCACCTTGTAAATGTGGAGTTTTTTGATGATTTATTGGTAGTTTTACATACTCTCATTGAGTCTGGTGTAAGTAACTCTACTTATGAATTGTTTTTAAGATGTAAATGGTAATTATTCTTCTTAATATTTTTATTTTTTTTAATATGGTCTTTTTTCTTTTTTTTAAAAGGACTTAAGCTATCAAGAGAGTCTTCACTGTGTCCAGACTGCTTTTCATATTCTTTCTGGGCAAGGTGAGATATAAAAGCAGGTTTTTTTTGCTTTTCCTTTGGAGACTGTAACACACCTAACTGATGTTTGTTGTCATTTCCAAGGTGATGTTCTGAATATCGATCCAATGAAATTCTATACACATCTTTACAAAACATTGTTTAAGTTACATGCAGGTATGTATGTTTAGATAACTTTAATAAATATTTATCTTTTAAGACTATGTTGTGACCAGAATTATAATCCATGAAATATGACAAGTAGGAGTTGATGTATAAAATGCTGGCCTGCTAGTCTGACTTTACTCTCATTTGAGACTTGGGGAGAGAAAACTTCTGGAATTGATTGGGTATGTGATTCAACCCACTGCATCTCTTCAACAGTGAGCACCCCTTTATTGGGTCGGGTCCTGATTTGGGATAGGAGTGACAGTTCATCTTGTGTTTTTATGGAGTTCAGTGAGGTTCATAAAGAGAATATCCCTGATGGGTCCATCTGCTGTTCTAGGTGCTACCAATGAAGGTGTCGAGATTGTGCTCCAGTGCCTTGATGTCATGCTAACTAAGCGCAGAAAGCAGGTTTCTCAGCAGCGAGCTCTGGCCTTCATCAAGCGCCTTTGTACCCTTGCTCTTCATGTTCTTCCAAATTCAAGCATTGGCATTTTAGCAACAAACAGAATATTAATGCATGTAAGTAATGATACAGATGAATAGGAGCTAAGTTTTTTTTTTTTTTAAAGATTTATTTTTTATTTATACAACAGCTGGGGTACAGGCCAGATGCGTGGGAGGGTGAGAGGATTCACCAGAGACAGAGTGGGGAGCAGAATAGGCGGATCTACTGGAATACACTGCTGAGGGGAGCAGCGGGCGAGACGGGAGAGGTCTGTTGCACCATGTGGGTTTGCTCTCTGGCCGGGGATCGAACTTGTGCTGTAGAGGCTGCGGATAGCTTCATGGTGCTGTGCTTAACCCCTTGCGCCACTAAGGAGGCCCAAACAATATTAACTTAATGAGTCCATCTTGTGACTTTTTTTTTTAAATTCAAATTTTATTTTTATATTTTCCATACAATTACGACCCCCTTATTTTGACCCCAATCCCTCCTTTCCCCTCCCCCCACCCCCCATAGAGTGACTCTAGTTCATAGTTGTTTGTTGATTTTGATATTTTCTTTCTTATAGTTATTCTTTTTCCTGGTCCCTTATCTAAGTTTTCTAGATTCCTGCTATGAGTGAATCTTGTGACTTTTTTTTCCACAGACTTTTCCCAAAACAGATCTGTTGCTTGACAATGAATCTCAGGGAAGTGGGGTCTTCCTCCCTGAGCTGGATGAACCTGAGTACTGTAATGCTCAGAATACTGCTCTTTGGGAATTGCATGCACTGAGGGTAAGAGTAGCTGAATTTATTTAATTTTATTCTTTTTGTGAACCAATTTTGTAAAGTTTCCCCCTGGTAGTTATAATTGCGAGTACTAATTTATTATCAGCTTCATTTGTGTTGATTCCTAGCCAGTTTCAAGGGGGTTTCATCCATGTTGTGATCCTGCACTGTGGGTAGCATTAGAGTGAGACTACAGAAAATGCTGACTAAATTTGTTTACACTTAGACATTCTGCATTTTGATTTTTCTTTTCATGCTGTAAAATATGACTAAGCCACATGATCGGTAGCTTGGTCATTGTAAAGGGCAGGACTCGACCAGTGCAGGTTTTCTGATCCCATGCAGACCGGGTAAAGGAGGAGTCAGAGTCCTCAGCGGTTTTTTGCAGGTCTTTTATTGGGATTTAGCGGGTACATGGCAGGCAGGAGTGCTGGGGGGCCGGGAAGCTGGCAGTCCTCCCAGCCCCCAGCAAATCTTCACTCTGTCTGGGCGCTCTGGCGTTCTCTGCTTCTTCTTTTCTGCTGCTTCTTCTCTGCTTCTTCTCTGCTTCTCTCTCGGCTTCTGCTGCTTCTACTGGCGTCCCCGTGACGCCGCCCTTAAAAAGCACAGTCTTAGCGCAGGTGTACCCACTTCAGGTGCCCGCCATCAGGCATGCACTCAGGATCACAGGGTTCCCTCATCTATCCTGATGGCGGGAGGGCAGAAAAGCCTGATATTTTTTCCTTACCCTCCAGTCATCAAATGGATTTGTGTTGTGATGCTGTGAAAAAATGATAGTCTTTCTGTGGGTATGAATCTTGTGAATTACATGCACATCCTTTTTAAAAATTAGTGTTTCTGAAAGAAAATCTTTGCTGTAGTTATTGATTTACAAATATGGTTGTCCATTCCTGCTTCAGAGACATTACCATCCCATAGTGCGGAGATTCGCAGCTCACCTGATGGCTGGAGCACCTTCGGAAGGCTCTGAAGCACTCAAACCAGAGCTGAGCCGCAGGTAACGTTCAGCAGTGCCTCATCATCAAACTCCAATTGCAGTGGGTGGCTGTTTACTGTGAGAAGTCTGTTCTGAATGGATTTTGAAACATAACGTGCTTGTTGATTATCTGAATTTGATCTCACTGCAGACCTGAATTACTCTGAAGAGAAAACTGTGATTTTGTTGTTTTGTGTAATCACTTAAACTTTTTTTAATCATAAAATGGCTCACAAATAAGAGAAAGAATAGTACTGTGAATCCTCACGCGCCTGAACACAGGTTCATGCAGTTAGTAAGAAAATGCCGTATTCGCTTTCTGTGAAGACCCTTGAGTTCCAACACAGCTTTACTCCCCCTCCCCCACTCCCTTTTTTTTTTTTTTTTGAATGGTCTTTAAGGGACAGAAAGGGAGACATGAGAGAGAGAAGTGACTTGGAACCTACCCCCCAGAAGGGGTGCATTTTGTCTCCTTGGCCCTTGCGGCCGCCTCTGTGCAACACCCTGACCTGCAAGAAGCCTGGATAGCTTCTTCCAGCTTTCACCTGGCATGCTTCCAGATGGGGAAAAGAGGCCTCCTAAAAAAGAAGTGGTTTACCCCCAAAACACAGAAATGTTGAAAATATAGTAATAACTTCCCGCTACAAAGCAACTTGGAAATCCTTCAGTTACACAGAAAAGAAAATGGTATAAAAGACACCCTTGAAATATACCCACCACTCAATATTTCCTGTAGCTTTTTCTCCTTGGCAGGCCCACTGGTTTCTTAAATTCAGAGGTCAAACTCAGACGCCAGCAGGTTGATTTTTTTTTTTGTCTCTTCATAGTTTAAACAAAAATTGAATTAGTTGCTCTTTTTTAAATATTGGGGGAATTCACCTAAAAAATCACACATCCAGCTTCTCTTAAAGTACTGGAAGATTTGGAAAAAATGGTCTGTATTCTTACCTGGCAATAAGTCAGCTGCTTCCCCCTCTAAATGAGATATAAACTGTAGTGTCTCACAAACTCTTTTCCTTCTGGGTAGGATAAAAACGACTTTTGGCCTTACTAAATGATGGCCATTTATTTTTCCCCCTCATACTTCCCACCTATTCCCGAGCATTTTCTTAATTTTTCCCCAATTTTATTGACTTGCCAATCATTTGCACA
Organism: Talpa occidentalis; assembly: GCF_014898055.3. Lineage (NCBI taxonomy): Eukaryota > Metazoa > Chordata > Mammalia > Eulipotyphla > Talpidae > Talpa > Talpa occidentalis. The sequence continues at coordinate 25,204,964 of NW_023605194.1, forward strand.
GTGTAGAGGGCAGGACAGGACACAGTGCAGGTTTTCTGATCCCATGCAGACCGGGTAAAGGAGTCAGAGTCCTCAGTGGTTTTGCAGGTTTTTATTGGGGTTCAGCGGGTACGTGGCAGGCAGGGGTGCTGGGAGGCTGGCAGTCCTCCCAGCCCCCACAAATCTCCACTCTATCTGGGCTCTCTGGCCTTCTCTGCTTCTCCTTCAGCTTCTGCTGCTTCTCGGCTTCTTCTGGCATCCCCATGACGCCGCCCTTAAAAGCCCAGTCTTAGCCCAGGTGAATCCCATCTACCTATGCCCACACCCTATTCCAGGTGCCCGCCATCAGGCATGCATTCAGGACTGCAAGGATCCATCATCTATCCTGATGGCGGGAGGGCAGAAAAGCCTGATATTTTTCCTTACCCTGCAGTCCACCCCCTCAGAGTTTTCTGCCATACAGTCTATACATATGTATACAAGTTTCTAAGCAAACAAACAATGCAGCCATGGCCCACAAAAGCAAATACACCACAATATAACAAAATACAACAGAATACAAATAAGTCCAGGCAGGGCCCCAACCTAGTGCAAAAGACAATTATTGGTACCAGCAGATGAGCCACCAAATCTGCTGCCGAAGGCACTGCTCATACGAGGGAGGGGAATCACTCACGGCATCTACTATAACACACCAGGAGCCGTCAGGCTTCCTGGCCTTCTCTGGCTGTAGTCTCGGCTACAAGCCACACACCGCATCCACCCCCAGGATGCATTAGCTCTGGGATTGGCGATTCCATTCTGTTGGGGGTAATCGCCAACCCTCAGGGTTTGTGTCTGCGGTTGCTCCAACACTCGGCTTTCACAGCCACCCGTGTGACTCACAGACCCCTGCACTCAGGCCAACCCACTGCACAAGCACCTGGGTCGGGGATCCAAACTCTACATGCGGCTTGGGCTCCACCCCAAGCCACGTTCCCCACCTGTCCCTCAAGGACGGTTCCTCAGCTCCTCACCCTCACTCAAGAATGAGCAGGGCATCACCCACAGGTGATTTTATGAGACTCACAGTTCTTCAGCATACCCGGGTTGCTTAACAGCCGCTTAGGGCTTCTCAACTTAGCATCAGTACCAGCTTTTGCCGCCTTAGTTGGCTTTTCTCCTCCACCTGGCTGCTGGGCATGCACAGGCTGCTTTTGGCCATCAAGGCCCACTGGCCACCCCCAGATTCCCATCTCCTGGTGTTTACAAACAAAACTGTTCCACCCCCAGCGTCCCAAAACATATCAACCTGCAAGGTCCTCCGCCTTCTGGCGGGATTGTCAGTCCAAGTTCATCAGTCCGTGTCCAGCAGTGGAAGTCCGTTGGCCTCTCCCTGCATCAGCACTGGCGAGCTCTGAATCGTGGTCCACTTTTCGCTGATGATTCTGCTGCCTCAGGGGTTGTTGGCTGGTCCTTTCAGGTGTCATTGGCTGGTTCTCTCGGGCGTCTCCTTCACGCCAGGTCTCGTCCTCTAGCTTGTGGACGTTGTCCACCTTCTGTGCTGCCATGGCGCCTCCAGCGTCATCACAGGCAAACAGTCTGTTCTCCTTAGTCCCTCCAGGTCTTCGGAGGGCTCCAATACCCGTCTGCATGGATCTTGCCGACTTACGCCAATTGTAAGGGCAGGACAGGACACAGTGCAGGTTTTCTGATCCCATGTAGACCGGGTAAAGGAGGAGTCAGAGTCCTCAGTGGTTTTGCAGGTTTTTATTGGGGTTCAGCGGGTACGTGGCGTGCTGGGAGGCTGGCAGTCCTCCCAGCCCCCAGCAAATCTCCACTCTATCTGGGCTCGCTGGCCTTTTCTGCTTCTGCTTTGGGCTTCTTCTCTTTCGGCTTCTCCTTCAGCTTCTGCTGCTTCTCGGCTTCTTCTGGCGTCCCCGTGACGCCGCCCTTAAAAGCCCAGTCTTAGCCCAGGTGAATCCCATCTACCTATGCCCACACCCTATTTCAGGTGCCCGCCATCAGGCATGCATTCAGGACTGCAAGGATCCATCATCTATCCTGACGGTGGGAGGGCAGAAAAGCCTGATATTTTTCCTTACCCTACACACAGCTATATAGTTTAGGGTTAGGATTTCACACCTTCATATGTGCACATGCTTGCTTCACTCACCCTCCACCAGGGTCCCAGTGCTGGTAGCCAGTCACCTTCCCTGTCCTACTCCCTCCTCCCCCCTGTATCCCCACTGGTAATCATTTATATTTTTTACAGACTATAAGAATTCGTTTTTGTTGTGTTTTGTCAGTTTATTTCCTTTTTTTAAAAAAAGATTATTTATGCATACAAAAGCGGGTACAGGCCAGAGATGCAGGGGGCTGAGAGGACTCACCAGAGACAGCGTGGGGAACAGAACAGGCAGACTGACTGAAATACCCTGCTGAGGAGAGCAGCGGGCGAGTCAGGAGAGGTCTGCTGCGCCATGTGGGTTTCTCTCTGGCCGGCTGGGGATTGAACTCGTGCTGCAATGGCTGCAGATTGCTTCATAGTGCGGTGCTTAACCCCTTGAGCCACCAGTGAAACCCTCAGTTTATTTTCTTTGGTTGTTTTTATTCCATAAATAAGTAAACCCAACCAGTAACTTTTACTTTCTGACTTACTTCTCTTGGTATAATCACCTTGAGATCCATTGTTTTTTGTCCCAGAAGGCACTCTGTCATCTTTTTTAATAGCTGAGTAGTATTCTGTTGAAGGCATATTCCAAAGTTTATCCAGTATTTTGAAAAAGGGAGGAAAAACCTTTACTCTTCCACAATGCTTTTCTGGCACATTCTTGTCATATATCCTGAATATTTGCTTCAAGCCAGAAATTTATGTTTTGGGAAGAAAATGAGGAACAGGTTTATCCCAAGGTTTGAGAAGGGAGGCTCAAGATGTTCACCCCCTGAACAATGTAGCTTGGGATGTGAGCTTAATTGCAACCCTTGGGTCATTGCCTGTCTCTTTGGGAGAATGTACACTTACTCAGAATCATTAAGAATTTGTTCACATCACATAGGTATAGATATGTATTCTGTCCTGAATGCCCTCTCCTTGCTTTGAATCCACGCTAAACGAAGGGTTGAGTACTTTGAAGCCCTTGGAGGATAACTCCGTTCTCCTCTGGCTCTAATGACTAAGTTAGACTTAGTTGCTTATTGTTCACATAATGGCTGAGTTGGGATATGATAGTATTGAGCGTGAGATCTTCTGCTAAGTGTTCTCTGTCCAAGCCCGTATTTACTGATCCGACTCCTGAGAGGTGGATTTTTAGTTGGATGGTGCTGGGAATGTAGGATTTATTTTACATGTGTTGTTGATGTGTTTGTTTCAAAAGCAGGATTATAATGAATCTAATTCATTATATTAGGTATAATTTGGGTATAATCTAATTATTTTCAAGTTATACAAAAGATAAGTTGTTTATATTTCTTCTATTTGTGATTATAGATCAGCTGTAGAACTCTTTGAGATGTATAGCATGGCAGCAATGACATTCAATCCTCCTGTTGAATCTTTAAACTTGAAAAGGAAGGTATGTGATACTTTTATTTTTCTTAAAGTAGAAATGAAAACTAAGGTAATATATCTGTAAATAATGACTCCAGGTTACTCAATTGTTTTATAGGCCGATTTTTTTACATTTCAGTGTTGATGGTAGGGTGAATTTCTGGGGTTGGAATTCTATAGAGACAGTTAGGAGACTACTTGATTCACTACACAATATATCCCAAGCCTGACCCAGCACTATCATTATTATGTTTCATGTACTGGTTTGGTTGTATGTTTGCTTACCTGTTGGCTTTTGCTTATGACCCATATGAATTTTTAACTTATATATACAATATTTTTTTTCCCCAGGATAAAGTTTTACAAGGGAATTCATTTTTGGATGAAGATTTAAATCAGCTAATAAAGAAACATTGCAATGAAGTTGCTACTGAGCTGCCTCTGGATTTCACCAAATATTTGGAAACATCATTACGGTAGCAAAAGAAAATGAAACATCAATGGACTTTCTTGTATCTTTGTGTGATTTTGCAGATACATATAGAGACATGTTGTTAACTTAGGAACTTTTCTTTTTATATAAGAAAGAATTCCTAAGAATGATTAACAGAGGAGGAAGAATTACCCTTTGCATACCACAGGGTTCTGCCCTGATTCTGAAAATGTCATCTTGATAAGAAAGAATAGTTAAAAGCCATCCCCCCATATTTAGAAGTTTTATTTCTAATGATATTGCCTTATTAAACTTGAGATGTATAGCATGGCAGCAATGACATTCAATCCTTCCTATATATATATATATATATATATATATATATATATATATAGGATATATATATATATATACTTATATATATATTAAGTTTCACTGTTTAAAAAATCTTTGAGGGCATTTAGGTTTAATTCTGTCCCCTCAAATCCATAATGTTAAAGTCTAACTCCCTGTATCTCAGAAATTGACTGTCTCTGGGGAGAGTCTTTGAAGGGGTAATTCCGCTAAAATTAGGTCACTAGGGTGGGCCCAATCCAATGTGTCTTTATAAGAAGAAGAAATTTAGACACAGATAAAGAGGGAAGACCATAGGAAGACGCAGGGAGAGGACAGCTAGCTAGAAGCCAAGGAAAGAGGCCTTAGAAGAAACAAATCCTGCCTACACTTGATCTCAGATTCCTAGAGTCCAGAAGTATGGAAAAATAATTTCTGGGTATTACAAAGAATCATTGAACTGAGCTTATTGAAATGCTAGATTAAAATGAGGGTTATGAGCTGAGACTGCTTTTACTGTTCGTTGACTGTTTATAACCAGGAACTCTGTAGCCAAGTGAGTCTTATTTTTATTGTATTACCATAGGAGGACGTGAGAAAAATTCTGAATTTGATTGAGTCTGTTTTATGATGATTTTGAGAAAAGAAAAAGTAGTTTGAGCTTGGATTGCAGGTTCATTGGCTCTCACTGGATTATATACTTCAAGAGTAACCTAATTTGGCCTTTTAAAAAAAAAAAATGAGTGTTCATTATGGCTATTTTGAAAGTAAGTTTGAGGGTCCCTTCAAAATTCTTCCATTTTCTGACAAGCTCTGGGGGAAGTTGGGGAAGAATGAGTCCAATGTGGGAAGACCAGCCGCAGACTTTACCATTCTGCATTCTGTCTTAAGGATAAAAGTTACTCAGTGAAGGGCTTTTTTTTTTTCCTTTTTTTTAATAGACAAAATGCTTGTTTTTATAAATACAGTTAAAGCAGTATTTTATATAACAGCTATTGCCATATTCTAGGAATGGCCTATGAAGTAAATGTTTTTATGACCAGTTTATAAATATTCTCTACTGTAAATATTGGAATAAAACAACTTTTTTTTTCCTATTCTTGTGATGTGAGAATTTTTTATAAAATGCACAGTAGTTCAACTATATAGAGCTCCTCTTACTTTAGAGAAGTAGAAGCCAATTCTTGGGATACTAGCTTAACCATGCACATTAATCTTTCAGCATGTACTTATATATGATTTTTTAAAGTTTAAGATTGATTTTTTTTGGCTTGATTATTTAATAATGAGAAAGATATGATTCAGCATAAAATTGGCTTTTAATCCACCTTTAGATAGAAAACAAAGTCCAGGAATGTTATGAGTAGTTGTATGGATGACTGAACGGTCTGTCCCCAAGAGCACAGTGACGAATACATGTCACAAATCATTTATTTTTTAAACATGCAAATACATTTATACTTCACTTTGGCAACAGAATATAGGTGAAAAAATCAGTTTTGAAATAGAAATTCATTAGCTGTTTCATGCTTGTATTATACTTTTAACCTTGTTACAAAAAGAATCATGACCATAAAATTATACATCTAGTATTTGAGTATCCTGTATGAATTTGATGAAAGTTAATTATTCATTCACTTATAGAGCCTTGTATTGATGAGTTTCACCTTCAGAACTAAATAGTTAACAATACACATACACATGACTTGAGGCCGTACTAAGCTACAGCCTTAGTTTATTTTTAACTAGCCGAATATCGAGCACCTACTATGTGCTTAGCACTGTGCTATGCACTTAAAATGAAGTGGGGAAGTGGGTGTAAGAGCCTTCCATGATCTTGCCCAGTGAGTCAAATTATTCACAAAACACTTCCAAAATGTGACAAATTCCCAACTCAGTGTCAGAATGAGTTATTTCAAAGTTCAGAGAAGTGTCATCTAAAATAGGGATGGTTTCAGAGGCCTGCTTGATGGCAGACTTGAATACAGTATGTTTTGGATTTAAGAAATGTATATGAATAGCTTGGTAATCAGAATTCAATTAGTATTTAAAAAATACTCATTTCAGCTATTTGCAAAATCCTTAATCATCAGCCAAGGGTTGCTTTTAGGAAGTGCATACATAAAACCCACAGAGAACACATCAGTTGTTAACAGTGCACTGTGTCAAGGAAATACTGACCCAAGTTTGGACTTATTGTAGTAATTTTTGGAGGTCTCACACATTCATCTCTTCTTGCTTTTGCTGATGTGAGGGAAGGAACTGAAGGGACAGAGGCAGCCACCTAGAGTAAGTGAGGTTGCCTCTTACTCCAAGTATAAGATCAATGACCATCCAGGGAAGTCCTGCTTTTTATTGGCACAGGAGTGGATGGTGGTGCCTTGAGGTTTAGAGTTAATCTAATTATACCAGGCAGGTAAGCAAGCTTTTAGTACTTTTCAGGGTTGAATAAAAATTGTGAGTATATGGGCAGAGTACGAGAAGCTTACAGAGATACAAGAGAGGGAGAAAACAGATAAAGTGGAAAATATAGATTAAAAAGAGCACCCACTTGCATTCATGAGCCGCCATTGTCTTCAGAGTGGTCCAGATGCATGAAAACAAATTTGATTAAAAACAAGGCACCTGTCATTAGCTGCTGTTGTGTCTGGACTTCCTATTTATCGCCAAACTGGAGAATTTATGAGTAATTTGTATTTACTAAGGATAACAAAAAAGAGGCTTTCAGTCAAGAGGGCACTTTCTGCAAAGGTTGTATTGTACAACCGTGTTGTACAATCTGTACAACATATTGTACAGATTTGTCCTTGATCTTCAGCTCTTTAACATCCTCATGTAATCTTAATTTTGCAAAAAAAAAATTCAGATAAATTGGTGACCAAGAGGAAGTTAATCTGCTTCTTCTAGGCCATCACCCATTATGCTGGGTTCTTACTCCAACCCTTTCTTACCAACTATAGGTTTTTTTAAATGTTGGGCCCCATCTAACGGTGACAACTCGTGCTCCTTTTTTTTTTTTTAGCTTCAGTTAATTGCCTTGAAATAATTTTCTTCAAACTCTTGTAATAAACCCAGCTTGCACATTTAGATTTGTTTCCATATCAGCCTTACTGATAAGTGATTTTTATCCAGATTTTTAGTAATCTGGAAGCTATTACATGGTAATGCTTATAGTCTGGGTGGCTATTTTAGATGCATTCTAAATAAGAGGCTAATTTCATCCATTAATATACTAATATAACTTTAATTCAGATAGCTGTAAATAAAAAGTTCATATTTTTGTGCTAGTGAATTGTAATATAACAGTATCGTAGACCCTTTACATTTTGAGCAATGTCTCCTAAAATCCCCAACAGTCAAATATAATGGAGAATGTACTTTAACCTCAATGGAATGAACAACCAAGTGGGGTTGCAACTCGCTAAAATCCAGTCTTATGGTACACTTTGAATTTTGTGCTGCAGCCATCGCAATTATATCATAAAGACCATGGTGGAATGGGGTGGGCTGCCATCTTAGAAAACGTCAAGGCCAAATGACATTTCTAGAGAGTCTAGTCTGGTTTTTCATCATTCCTCAGCAGTTTTCATTTTCACTCTAGCCAGATGGACCGGTAACTCAGTTTTCAACAAGCCAGAGGAGGAAATGCCTTTTCGTTTTTAGAAGTTGATAAAGCGTCTGGAGTATTTTAACAAGTGGGGCAGCATTGAGCATTTGTTATTGACTGATTAGTTCATATATAAAGAAGAAACCTGTAGCATGGTACAAACCTTGTCAAACTGGAATAGCCAGCATTGTCAACAAGCAAATGGTGGTTTTTCATGCTTTAAAGTTTTGAAGGAGTAAGAACTTCCACTGACAGGGGAGTTGTGGGTGTAATTTTAATACTTCTGTTTTCAGAATATGCTAAAAATAGGTTTTATTCATTTCTGTAATTGGTACAAACTTCAAAACTTAGGATTTTTAGTGTTTTATCATTTGAAGAAAAATGTCTTAAATTTTAATATCAACAGGAATCTAAAATTTGGATTTCACTTTAGAGGAATACATATTTCATTTTAAGAGATAATTTGCTTCATACCAAGAATAAGGAGAATCCTTTATACTTACATGATAGCTTTATACAGCAAGGTTTTAATAATTTACATTAAGCGGCAAGTATGACTTAGGTCAATAGCTCTTCAGTTAATGAGATATGAAAAGGAAGCTTTTTGATGTGAAATTCTGGCCCATTTCAGGTATTCAGACCATACATTTTCTTTTTAGGAGATTTATCTTCAAATAGTGAAATAGAACCACTAATGCTTCAACCCATAAACCATAACAATGTGATGTATAATAAATATACAAGTACAGTGTCAGTACAAAGTTTGCAAAATAAATAAATTTAAACACCAACTCAATCTACTTTTGCTTTTAAAAAATGGTTAAGTTCCCTTATCTAGTATCACAACTCAGTAGATATTAAATTATACATCATTTTAAAATCGTTTTATGAAAACCGAAAGTGGAATAATCTGTGACTATATAAGCAATAAACTTCAAAAACCCAACATCATCTACATGTAAAAAGAAATCCGAAAGAGGAGTACTTTATGGTACACAATATAGAAAGTAAATTGAATTATTTTTTAATGAATCTTATAGGACATATTTACATTTGCAATGCCCCCAAACTTCCATTTCTCAGCTATAAATCGTATCACTAACTAGCTTGCTACTTGTCAGACCTCTTGCCTCTTGTTCCCAGTTCTAAGTTGGGCCAGAAAACTCTGGCCCCTAGGCCAAATGCAGCTGCTATCAGTTTTTGTACGGCTCTGAAAGAACAGTTTTTAAATGACTGAAAAAAAAAAAGGAATATTCGTGATGCAAAAATTATATGATGTTTCAATTTCAGTGTCTGCAAGTGGTTTTATGGGAACACAGACACTCACTCGTGCATTGTCTATGGCTGCTTTTTGTTCAACAGCAGAGCCAAATAATTGCAACAGAGACATGGCCCAGGAAGCTTAAAATAGTTAATACCTGGCTCTTTACAGACAAGATTTTCTGACCTTGTTCTAAGTCAATTAAGGCAAGCCACTGACATTTGTAAAATGATAATCTCCTGGACTTGCTTCTTTCATCTGTGAGTTGGTCGGTAGCTAACCTTGAGCCACTTTGCTTTTCCTCACATCGCGTGAAGAAGGCTTCAGTTCAGAAATCATCAATTTCCAGTTTAAGCCTAATAAAAATAAAGAAATTATATTTATAGTTTCCACTATATTCATTCTTGACTTTAATTTCTTGTCAAAGAATTTCACTTGGAAAATTGAACACATGGGCTTATTAGTATATTTATTTTTTTAAACTTTTTTTTTTATTTATGCATACAGGAACTGGGGTATAGGCCAGAGATGCGGAGTGGGGGAGGGTTGAGAGGATTCACCAGAGACAGAGTGGGGAGCAGAATAGGCAGATTTACAGAAATCCACTGCTGAGGGGAGCAGTGAGTGAGATAGGAGAGGTCTGCTGCACCATGTAGGTTAGCTCCCTCACTGGGGATCGAACTTGTGCTTCATAGTGCTGAGACTAATCCCGTGCACCACCAGGGAGGCCCTTATTAGTATATTTAAAAGGAAGAAGCAGGAACATTTAGTTTGTAGCAAGGGTTTAGCTTTGTTTAACCAACAGAGACCCCCAGTTCTGGTCGCTGTGTGTGTGTGTGGGGGGGGGGCTGTTTCCTGTAAACACACTATTATTATTGTTAGGCTATTTCTGCCCTTCTCAATACCACATTTTTTAGAAATATATTTTTTTAGGTCACAATCAAATGAAGTTCAACTTTTCCAAAAAGGTGACATTCCTTTAACTAACTGTATTCATTACTTGCTTTTCATCTTGTTTCTCATTACACTGTTTACAACATAGGCAATTTACCCCCATGCATGTATCAATAGCTATTTTTAAAAAGAAGCTCTAAATTTTAGCAAAACTGAGGTCAACTACATGCTTCTGAATGTCTGTTTGTTATAGGAAAATTGGTTGAAGGCATTCATCTAAATCATCAGCCTCCCTACTCTCCTAAAACATAAGCAATTAATAATGCTCATTATGTAAGCATTTTAAAGTCAAATTTCTATGGAGTTGTGTTCTTATGGACTCAGTGTTTTCTTGAGACATGCTGAGGCCTCATCTGCAGAGTGGATTTTTACTATATTATTATGAGTGTGTGTAACGTGAAATCTGGACACCCATGATTTATTTCATGCTAAGATCTTGAAATGGAAGACGATATTTTCAGTTCTGACAGTGTCCTTGGGGAATGCTCACAGACACTACCATGATGAGTCATTTTCTAAAAGTTGGAGAGTTTTGGCTTTTGAAAAAGGTATAATTGTCTCAGTGACACTAAGGCAGAGAAAAAGTGAGCCTAGAACTTTTTTTTTTTTAACCCCTGCACCCCTTATGTGTTGTTTTCCTAGGCACCAGTTTCTGTTTGGTGGCAGCTGACTGACATGTGAGCCTAGAACTTTTTTAAAAAGTTCCTGCAATGCAAGGTGCTCTTAGCAGAAAAGGGGCTGAGCCCTTTCAGAGTCTGATATGCCCAGAGCTTCACTGCGCTGGCCATGTCCACTATCTGCTGCCATTGGGGGTGTGGGTTGCTCCCATGGAAAGAACTCTCCTCCCAACGAGCCTTTGCATACAGACCCTGAACAACCTGGAATTCTTGGAAGAGCTGTGATGGAGACCTACGGGAGTAGGCAGGTTCCTGATTTTGGCTCTGTCTATTCTGCAAGGGCACTGGAGGTGTGAATGGGGCACCACTGATTTTTAGCAGATGCTCCTTAAAATAAGAAACATGAGCTTCATGTATTGGGTCTTCTTTCAGACTGTTATAAATCAAAATTGTCTCTGTCAAAAGGTGTCAATGATTTCTTTAATTCTAAACTTAACACAATTTATGCAAGAAACTCCTGACTGATAAGAGAGATGAGGAAGCTCTGCAGCATAAGTTATGATGCTTTCAATGTGCCTTTGGTATCTTGCTCAATTTTAAATCTTAGCACTACAATGGAACAGGGAATAATCCCTTGACATCATTTAGAAACTGAGTGACAGAAGAAATTTTTATGTGTGGTTTCTTACATGCTTTTTCATTCAGGTTCCGTATAAATAATTTGCTTTAAGATAGAATGAAATTTACTCTGTATATGAATACCAAGCAGTGGGGCTGGCAACCTAAGTTACTGCAATTTCAAGATAGCGACTACTGCTTATTTTGCTTTCTCTTAAACCATCACATCCGGGATGACAGATTTTTTTAAAAAAAGATTTATTTATTTATATATATATAAGAACTGGGGTACAGGCCTGGGTTGTGGGGGGTGAGAGACAGAGTGGGGAACAGAACAGGCAGATCGACTGAAATATACTGCTGAGGGGAGCAGCGGACGAGACAGGAGAGGTCTGCTACACCATGTGGGTAGCTCCCTGGCCGGGGATCGAACTCGTGCTACAGTGGCTGCGGATAGCTTCATAGGTTGCGTCTCAACCCATTGCGCCACCAGGGAGGCCCCAGAATTTTTTTTTTAATTGAGGCAGAAGAAATTGAGCTTGTTGAGGCTAAATCAAGCCTAAATTAGAAGAACATAAAACTAGAAATCCAAAGGAATATAAACTGGATGACTCACAGCAGCCTGTCAAGAATGTTTATGTGAAATTAAACTTTGAAACTGACTCTCAATAAAAACAGGCAGTACAGGGTCTCCCTGGTGGTGCAGGGGTTTAAAGTCTCAGTGCTATCAAGCTACCATCAGCCACCGCAGCATAAGTTTGGTCCCCAACTAGGGAGCTAACCCACATAAGGCGCAGCAGACCTCTTCTGTCTCACCTGCCGTTCCCTTTAGCAGTGTGTTTTGATGGGTCTGCCTGTTCTGCTCCCCACTTTGTCTCTAGTGAATCCTCTCACCCCCCACACCTCTGGCCTATACCCCAGTTCTTGTATGCATAAATAAATAAAAATAAATCTTTTAAAAAAGTGTTTATGTGAGTTATCAGTAATTAAGACAGATCTATTCTGATGAAATGAAGCTGCTGTAATACTTGGGGGAATGTTGGTTGTTCTCTTGGTGCTTTGTTTAGTTTTCTACAAAATGAGATCTAAAATTATAAATGCTGGGGCCTCCCTGGTGGCGCAAGGGGTTAAACACTGCACTATGAAGCAATCCACAGCCTCTGCAGCACGAGTTCGATCCCCGGCCAGCCAGAGAGCAACCCACATGGTGCAGCAGACCTCTCCTGACTCACCCGCTGCTCGCCTCAGCAGTGTATTTCAGTCAGTCTGCCTGTTCTGTTCCCCACTCTATCTCTGGTGAATCCTCTCACCCCCCGCACTTCTGGCCTGTACCCCAGCTCTTGCATGCATAAATAAATAAATCTTTAAAAAAAAATAAAATTCTAAATGCTGAAGTTGAATTGCTCTTCAGAGCTCTGTTCCTGTTTTAAGGTACCATTCCTACTTGCCTTCCAGGGACACCCTCCTCTTAGAAAAAAATAAAAGGTACTGTCAAATAAGGTCTCCCAGGTAGTCTAAGTTGACTCCATTTCAGAATGGGCAAAGACTGTACCTGGGTAAAACCTGCTTCCCTGGGTCACTGCCGATAGTCTATCACGTCAGTGGAGGACAAGCTGCCCACAGGTTTCTCCTCCTTATTTTGGACACTTTCCGAAGCCAAGACCAGAGATGGTGATGTAAGTCCTCGGGGCTGTTTGGTTGACTTGGTGAGCTTCTTGAATTCACTTGCAAAAGAAATGCCTTTTCTTTTGTCTTCTCGGGATGCCTGTGATAAAGAAGAACCTTCCATTGATGTTAGGTTAAAGCCAGTATCCTTCATCACCTATCAGAAGAAACCTTTCCTCCACCTTCTTTAGTAAGTAGAGTTTTGGAAAGAAGGGCTGAGGTCTCCCCTGGCAGGACTGCTTACCTACAGAGGTGGATACATTTCATACAGAGAAAAAGCCAAATGTTTCCTCCCAACCAAATTCCTTGACTCAGGCACTTTCTCCTAGATTTCACTAGCTCCCATTACATTGTAGTTGTAAATAGGAGATAACGTGGGAGGAGAGTGAGATAACCTTGAACTTTACCTGCACCTGCTCCTTCAGCTTAAGGATGAATTTTCCTGCACCTTTCCACTTGCTTTGGACTTGAAACACACACTCCTGATCCAAAAGGACCCTCTGGGAGGACTTTGGAGCAGACGTCTTCTTGTTGGTAGTGTCCTTCACCACCTCTTCCAAAAGCACGTAGTCACTTGGGTTGGGGTTGCTCAGGATGCTATAGGAATATTTGGCTTTGCATAAAGTCTGAAAGGTAAGTTATAATCAAGTGAATAAACACATTGCTTTTAAAGGCAAACATGTGCTCTGAGCCGAAATGAAACTTGAAGGTGGACAAATGTCAGAGACTTTAGAGGGGGTCATTCAGGTCCTTGCATTTCTCATTTCATGTGATCGTGTACTGTCCCACATGACCTCACTTAGTCGTGCAACATTCCACGATTTGGGTTTTCTTATCCCCATTTTCAGACAAAGAAATGTAAGCTGATAGAGGCTGCCCTAATTCCAGAGCATGCACATAATAAGTAGAATAAGGACTTGAATGACTTTCTGCATGCACCAAGGCTCATGATACTCAAGCAGGATGGGACAGACCCCTGGCCCTCTGGGGTCTTGTTCCATTAGCTGCCTCTCTCGCACGGTCTTGGATGTTGAAGGCATTTTAGAACTCATCTGTTATCACTTTTCATTTAGTGCAAGATTATCATTCACTTACACATTTATTCACACATCAAATGTTTCATGTCCCCAACACTGTGGTATTGTTTGGGAAGACAGAGATGGACAAAAGAAACATATATGTGAGAACTCTTGGAGTACAAAGTTGATTAAGGAGACTGATGTTAGCCAAACGATCAGGCAAGAATAGTAAATAGCAAATAGCACTTAAATAGTGCTTACCATTGTACTAGGCAAAGGACTTTACCTATATTCACTTAGAATCTTCACAAGCACTGGGTGAGGAAAACACTACTATACATACTTGGGCCATGCTATCTATGTGATGACTTACTACACAGGCACATGTTAGAGACAACTGAAGTCGGGTGTGATGGGTGTATTTATAAACAGCAATTGGCAAACACTAAAAATCTGGGCCTTTTGTTATTATTATTATTATTTTTTTTTTTTAAAGATTTATTTATTTATTTATTTATGCAAGCACTGGGTACAGTCAGAAGCGCCAGAGGGTGAGAGAATTCACCAGAGCCAGAGCGGGGAGCAGAGCAGGCAGAAGGACCGAAGCACACTGCTGAGGGGAGCAGCGGGCGGCAGGAGAGGTCTGCGCGCCATGTGGGACCCTCCTCCGGTGGCCAGGGAGCAGCCGGGGATGGAACTGGCGCTGCAGAGGCTGCGGGCAGCTTCGCAACCCAGCGCTCAACCGCTGCGCCACCGGGGAGGCCCTGTTATTATTTTTTAAGATTTATTCATTTTTCATACAAGAGCTAGGGTACAGGCCAGAGGTGCGGGAGGGTGAGAGGACTCACCAGAGACAGAGCAAGGAGCAGAACAGGCAGACTACCGAAACACACTGCTGAGAGGAGCAGCGGGCGAGGCAGGAGAGGTCTGCCATGCCATGTGGGAATCTCTCTGGCCCGCCAGGAATCGAACCTGCACTGCAGAGGCCACGGACAGCTTCACAGTGCTGCACTCAATCCGTTGTGACACTGGGGAGGCCCGTAGGCTTTTTATTATATATTTATAGAAAGCAAATTCACCAGTGTACCACTGTAACAAAGACATGGATGCTTAAATAACTGGCCCAGGGTCTCAGAGCTAGTAAGAGGTACAGCTGAGGCTGGAACCTGGAGCCCGGGGATCTAGGGTCTGTGCTGTTGACCTTATGCTAGTTCTCAAATGGGTGTTTAGGGAATGCAAACCTGACAAGGCCTTGGAGGAAGGAAATATAGTTTTCTGAAACCATTTTACAAAGAAGCATGACCTTGAGGAGGGGAGAAGATCAGAGTGAACCTCTTGCAGGTCCTTCCAAGGATGCTGGAGAGATCAACAGTGGGTACCGGGGTATGCATTTCTGGGACAGCGAATCACTATGTGGCAGGGCCAACTAATGAATCTGTTATTATCAGTGTTTCACAAAGAGCCAGACGCAGAATAGGAACCAGGTAAGTATCTGTTGCAGGGATGGATGAACTAAAATGTCCTAAATATCTGTTGCAGGGATGGATGAACTAATATGTCCAAACCTTAAGAGGCACATTCTCCCTTTCTGGGATCCTATTGTTTTAGAACTTCATTCATAAAAAGAGCTGACATCTGATTTTCCCCAGTGATTTACACTGAGGCCAGGGCCAAGGGGAGGAAGGGACGGCTTGCACCTGCTGGATGACGTCCTGCGCAGTGCTGACGCGAGGCGCTTTGATGACCGTTCGAGGTTGCTCTGGGGAAACGTCATGGACCTGGACAAAGAAACTCTCCATCTCTGAGCTCAAGATCACCTCCTTGTCGTCTTGAACGATGCATTTCTCTTCGAAGTTCTGTGTTAAAATAGAAGAAATGTGGGTAAGTGGTGAAATGATGCAGAATAGGAAAAAAATCCAGCAAAAATTTGAGATGTATCTTGGTAGTGTGGAGACAATTTCTTAGTTTTCTATTTCAAACACTAGTTAATATTTCATCAACGATTCTAAAAGGATATACATGACTTTTGACAAGAAGAAAGCAAGGTAGGGATTTCTGCTGATGTTAACAGGATGACAAGGTCTGACCCACAAGAAACCAGATCTGCTGCTATCAGCTGTGGATTTTGTGTTCAAATCAACTGCAGGTAAATTTGTAAAAAGGTGATACAACACTCAGTGAATTGCCAAAGCCCAATAAAAACAAGGTAAACCTCCACCCCCCACACACACCTGGAGCATTTAAGAAATGCTTGATGTCTGAAAAGTGAAATATGAGAAAGTGACTTTCAACTTGGCTGGACAAATGAAAATCCACAGTAAAAAGGCTGAAATAATGGCTGAAGGTAAGTCACATTGAAACAAATATTGACAAAAATCTTGATAATTATAAGAACTGGTCATCAGGTTAGTTCAATTTTTATGAAATGATTCTCAGTGAATTTTTAAATATTTATCTGTATTACCATAATTAGATAAACCTATAGGCGCATGTATCTTATCAACAGTATAGAAATAAATCAATAAAAAGGCAAACTTTACTATTCTCACTTCCCCTTTTTCTTCACATACATCAAAATCACTGTTGCTAGGTTATATTTGCTTCTAAACAATTTCTATGGGTACACAAAGGTATTTTTTATATGTGAATAAATATGCACTGGAATGATATGAATTTAGATATAATGTAATTGTCAAAAGGCTTCTGTTCTCTGTTCCATTTCAGGAAGTGAGCATTTGGCAGGAAAGTCCTCAGCATTCTCTGAGCCTAGTCTCCTCAGATCAGGCCGCTGAAATGGTGCTAACCAACCACAGACTCCAAGAATAGCTCTTACTATCCTGGACGTTTCAACCAGTCATAGGACCCAAAATTGTCCCCACTGAGGGAAGGCAGAGTGGACAACTGCCACCAGGTGGCGCCAAACTGCAGCCAGGACCAGAAAGGACTGGCTCCCTCGTTCCCAACCAGCTGCACAGGCTCTGGAGCCAGTCTTTTCATTCGTCCTGCAGCCTGAGTCTCTACCATTTATATGACTGGATTTTTCGGTTCCCCATTCACTATACTATAGGTAGCAGGGGGAGAGCTATTTTCTATTTTTATTATATACAGTGAGACTGTCCTCTACTATGTATGCTGTTTCACAATTTGCTTTTTTTCTCATCACTTCAAAGATTGTGGTCATCATTTCCACGGTAATTCCTAGAGATTTTGCTCCCTAATACGTCATGGCATTGACCATAATATATTTAACAAGTTGGAGAGTATGTGGGGCTGGGTGGTAATTCACATGACATGTTTATAATCATAGAGTCCTAAAAACCAAGAAGCAAGCAAGCAAGAAAAAACTAGTTCTAATTGTCACATAAAATATTCCAATAACCATGCAGTAAATATTATTATTAAAATTTCTCTTTAGAACCTCATTCAGAGCTTATATATATTTTTCTTTCTTTTTTCTCCCATTTTAATTTATATATTTTTTACATCGTCATTCATTTTTGTACCATGTTTGAATTCTCATCTCAGGTGTTGTCCCCATAAAATTACCACCACCAAGACACCAGAGTTTATATATTTTTAAGGAGTGTTCAGCTGCATTATAAGTCATAGGTGGTGGTTGTAACAATAGCCCTCAAGGTAACCTTTTTGAGCTGGAAGGGGATGATTTCTACTATGTAGATTTTACTAATTAGGGCACAGAGCTTTACAGAGGTCAGATGAGCTGTCTAGGCTCATCTAGCCTGTGGCAGAGTCAGGTTTGTCTGATGTCCAATCCAGCAGGTGTCAGAGGAGGATGTTGTGACCCCAGGAAGAAATGATACCTTGACAGCTTGACAGACCAGGAGACAAACAAATCATAATAGGCAGGAAGGAGAGATCCAAGGTCACAGTTCATGGACTTTTAACACAATTGCAAACTGCTTACATATCTTATTGGTTCCACAGAATAAAATAAACAGAAATACTTAAAGCTGAAATCCATTAACTTTGCTATTGTCCACTTGTGTTTAGTAGCATGTGAATTCATTTGTCCAATTAGCAAATACGTATTATACATCACAATGTACCAGGTCAGCCTAAATACATTAAATGTGATATTAGGTACCCAATAAATATTCATTTCATCAAATTATTGAACTAGCTTAACTGCTTCATTATGACATCTCATGATGCACAATTGTCTATGTTGGTGAAATGGCCTTATGTCATTCTAAAAAATGGCAGAAAGTTAGTGGGGCTCTTATCAGTTTTTCAGGAAAAAAAGTTGCTTCAGTAACAAACTCCAATAGGAGCCAATGGGTCTGGAGTGGACATGCAGTTACTGGGTTGTTTCCTCCATGGCCATTCCAGTGAACCTAATTGCTTTTACTAATTCTGACCAAGCCTGAGAGATTATTCTTATTTTGTAGTATGAGGTGATGGAATATTTTCAAATAAACACTGTTGTTTTACTTGTAAGTGCAGGGCCTTTAATGAAAACTTTAATAGGTGTTAACAGGAATTCAACTCACCCCCAAAAGTGAAATGCCCACAGGCCTTGCATTACACAATACAGTGACTTCACAACCACGTCCTTTCACACATATAGACAAAATACTAGGTCGATGGTCAATGACACACATACAGTTTTGCTCCCTTTTGTAATATGCGCAGGAGGACAAAACATCTTTCCACATTTACTTAAGAAGAACAATATAAAATAAGTTGCAAATATAAGAAATTCTGAATTTCTTAAGTCCAGCTTAAGGGGGTTAATTACGCTTTGAGTTGTTACCACGTAGGCTGTTCCCAGACACACTTACTTCCTGCTGGGTTTTTAAGACAATCCTGCCAACATATCCCTCTTCTGGAAACCAGCTGCTTAAGATCTGGGAGATCTCTTCTTCAAGACCGATGACTCTCTGGAACGGTTGTTTCCTACATTCATTCTTTTCTTTAGATATAAAATATTTTTCTTCCATCAAAAAATAGTCTGTGGCACTAGGGCTGATGTCTTGTTCAATGGTTAGAATCTTAAAAAAATAAATAAATAAAAAAGCAAAGGCAAATTTAGGCACACCTCTGAGAAGTGGGCAAAAGCTTTAATTCAAAACAAGTCTCTTCATGGCGTTCCGATAGGCTCCATGTGCAATTTACAAGCACAACCAACTCAGAGTGTTGCATAATTCTTTTTGGAAGCTCTAAGAATTCTCTTATGTCCAAAAAGGATTGTTTATGTCTATTCTGGGCAATGACACAATTTATTCATAATCCCCAGACAGCATAACTATTTTTCCCACTGCTGGAATGAAGCTCCTAGTGAATTAAAAACTTTAGATTTTTTTAATCTATGAATTTAGCTCTTCTTGATCTTGCGCCCTAAGGTGGAGGGCAAGGGACCCAGAGCAGCTTTTACCAAGATAACGTCTTTTTCTCGGTTGGAACTACTCAATCATTTTCTAATCTCATCTGATCTAAGTGCCTGGGAATTCTCCTTTCAATAACTCTTGACGGTGTGTCTAGAGGCTTGTTTCCTGTGTTGGCTACTGCCCCTGGGCAGGGAAACAGAGCGGTGGAGACAAGGCTCCCTAGAGCCAGACAGACCTGGGTCTGAGATCTGCCTTTAATATATACTGGCTGTGAGGTGTTGGGCAAGATAGTTAACCCCTTGCAGACTCAGTTTCCCCATCTATAAAACGGGAAAGTAACAACCTCTTAATTTTGTATTGTCATCTGATGGCGGCACTGGTTGTTTCCACCAGTTATAAACCACAGGTACATGATGAGAACTGAATAAATACTAGACATTATTATATTTGCTGGCCCTGGTATATTCTTTCACATTCATCCGGTATAGGTTACTGACAAAAGGCTGAGCTGTAGTGGGTGATGGTGGAAGGCGGCCACCATCTGGCCTGGTGAAGCAAGCATCCTTCTAAGGCCGCTCCCCCCCCCCCCAAAGATGCAGCTGTCAGAATCAGCACTTGGCGCTGCCGCTCCTCCTTGCTTGGAGGAACGGCAGATGAACTGAGGATGGTAGGGCAGAAGAGTCTCAGGAAGGCTGCTTCTTTCACCCAAGTCTTGGCCTAAATCTATGTCGGGCTACTGGTTCTAAGGGGCAGGGCAACTACTACAATGTAATTTATGATGTGAAGCTTCCAAGAGTAGGATGGTTTGATAGGGGGCTAGGAAGGAAGGGAATACACCAGACCTAGTGCACTAATCTGCACATACACACCTAGCACAGGCTGTGCATACCCACTTAAATGACTAATGATGTGTTTTCTTCAAACTAAAACCCTTGTTTGAAACTGAGATTCCTGTCCTGATGGTGCCAGACATCAACACCATCAGAAATTAACCAAGCAGGCCAGGATGCACCAAGGTCAAGATAACCGAGAGGCTGATAACAAGCTCTGGGGACTGAATGTGATAAATACCAGGAACATCAACTGTGACGGGCTGTTCTGATGGGCTCTTTACTTATGCTGTCTTTAGCAGACATTATAAAGAGACCAGTTTGAGATGAGAGGTAAGAACAGTTTCTTCTGGGTGTATACTCATTGCTGGCCCACAATCTGAAGGGAGAAAGCACCTATAGATTCAATTCCTGTCTCTGCTTATTGGCTTTCTGGGAGTGACAGGCAGCACCAGACATCAGCCTATTCTGCTATCAGAGCCAGTGTCACTCCCTCCTCAGTTCTGCTTTACCCCATCCATGCACTTATTCACATAGCAATCATTCAAAATTCTTCTCTAAGTTAAGGTAACAAGGTCCCTCAGATCATTCTTATGATGACCTCAGTGTTGAATAACAGGAATAAAAAGGAAGACCATCAATATGAACTTCTGTATATTTCTGCATGCATGTGCACACATGCACACACACACATGCACACACACACATATAGGTTAGAGGTTGGAATCTCCCAATCAGGGGCTCTGTCGACTTACCTGTTGGAGAAGCTGCTTTGCCTTGGTGCCTCCATTTATACAGAAAACAGTAAAGGGCTCTGGACCTGGGACTCCATGTACTGTGACCCTGTGAGTCTGCAAATATTTTCTTTCTTCTGTGTTAAACATCTGTCAAGGAAGATGGTGTGACTGCTTATTCATTCTAAATAACATGTGATTTCTAGGCTATATTCCACACAGAAAGCAAGGTCTTAGAAGTATGTAGAGGGGGCATCCCTGGTGGTGCAAGGGGTAAAGACACAGCACTATGAAGCTATCCGCAGCCACTGCAGCATGAGTTCGATCCCCGGCCAGGGAGGTGACCCACATGGTGCAGCAGACCTCTCCTGACTCGCCTGCTGCTCCCCTCAGCAGTGTATTTCAGTCAATTTACCTGTTCTGCTCCCCACTCTCTCTGGTGAATCCTCTCACCCCACCTCACCACTGGCCTCTAGCCCAGCTCTTGTATGCATAAATACATAAATCTTTAAAAAAAAAGAGAAGTATGTAGAGGACATGTCAATGCAAAAGAAGAGAATTCATCAACCACCAATGATTTATTCAATCTGGCCTATGCAATGAAACACTCAAAAATGCCCAAAAGATGCAGTTCTGGGAACTTCTGGTGCAGGGAGGGTAATGTGCCCAGAGAGGGCATGGAGGTGCTGCACCCCCTTTTCCTGTACCTCACTCTCTGAGCCTCTCCCATTTGGTTGAGTTGTATCCTTTATAATAAACCAGAAATGGTTAAGTAAAGCCCTTTCCTGAGTTCTGCGAGTCATTCCAGTGAATTAGTGAGCCTGAGGAGGGAGTGTGGGGGTCCTTTTGAAATAGCAGTTGGCTGTCAGAAGTACCAGTGACAGCCGGGACCTGCTGTTGGCATCTGAAGTGGGGCTGGCTCATGGGAAGGAGCAATG
Source organism: Talpa occidentalis (assembly GCF_014898055.3). NCBI lineage: Eukaryota > Metazoa > Chordata > Mammalia > Eulipotyphla > Talpidae > Talpa > Talpa occidentalis. The sequence goes on from NW_023605194.1 coordinate 25,226,829, forward strand.
GTAGCACTAACCCCGGGAGGATAGTGCCAGGGTTGATGTGAACTGTAGGTCACTGTGCTCTTCTCAACCTTGGCAAGACATCAAAAGGAAAAAGGGGGAGAACCAAAGAAAACTAGTTCAGCCACAGAAAAGAAACTCACAGGGTAGGGGAAAGAGAAGCAGAGAAGCAGCAAAGCTATTTGGAGATGGCAACAGTGGTGAAGCCAATGCCCAGGTGAGCACCTCTGGTCTTTCCAAGACTTGTCAGAATGATGCTGAAGGGCAAGATGGACATGACAGCAAACTGATGATGAAAGAGGTAACTGATGGACACCCTTTCAAGCTAATTCTTTAAGAGCAAGCATAATGGAATTAGAGAGCCCATTCAAGCAGGGGTACTTGTTTAGGCAAACAACATACTGGAGCTGAGCATTGCTGGGGTGAGCACTGGGCCAATGATTTTCCAACTTCAGCAGGCACAGACATTACCTGGAGGACTTGCTAAAACACAGATTCTGCAACTGTGGCACTTGTTGCCATGCTTTTCTCCCATTCCCTAGAGCACAGATTTTCTGTCTCTCTATGTGCCAGGGTGCCAGTTATGCGCAGCCGGCAGGGCCTGGCTGTCCACCTCAATCTGCTTACCTGTGACGTCTGTCCCTGGATCACTGGAGAAGCAAAGGCTTTTCCTAATCTAAGCTCAAGTTTCTAAGTATCGTGATGCTTTCGAGCAGGATTGGCTTAATTAACTCTTTCCCCACATTGCTATTTTTTTGCTCCCTTCTTCGGCAAGCACCTCAGTGTGCTTCTGTGAGTATGGGCTTTGGCACTAGAGAGCTGTGTGATCTCAGACGTACTGAGTTCCCACCCTTCCCATCTGTGAAATGGAGATGGAACTAATCACTATTTCAGGAAGCTATGAGAGCACTGAGTTAGTATGTGAAGTGCTTAGAAAGTGCCAAGTACCAGTCATTGTTATTATTTCCAGAGCTACCTGATTAGTGAACCTAATTGACCACATCCCTGAACCACCAGAAAGCTCCTCTTGTGTAATAATGCCCACAAATATACTGAGTGAAACAGGATTTAATTACCAAAGAGGCTGGCATCGTACTGCCAGAGGGGTTTTCTTCCATCCTTCTGCTGTTAATGAATAAACTAGAGATTTCCAAGACTTCATTGTGGAGGTTTCGCAACTGAAGATGTCGATATCCTGGAATGATGCAGAATTGGGAACAGCTTGTTATTCATGCACTGCAGGTAAAGAAGATACCTCAGGATGTCAATAAATTGCAGGTAGAAATAAGACAGAAGATGGCAGATGGCAAAGGGAAGGCAACTAAGAGGTGTCTTTCACTGTGTAATTCTGTCCCTGGTAGTTTTTTTTTTTTTTTCAGCGTTTCATTTATTTTTATTTTCTTACATCATTGTTCATTTTTGTACAGTAATTAGTTTTTCCCCTCAGATGCAGGCCCCATCACCATATTCCCTTGTGTTCTTTCCTCCCTGGGAATAGCTTTGGGCCACCTAGTGGCAATTAACTTGTCCATTAGTTAAATAATTTTTTCCTAACTGTATTCAGCAGAAAAGGGTAAACTCAAACACAACATTATACAAAAACCTGATCTTTTTTATATCAAGGCATCTATAATCAGTTTTACAATTTTTCCAGCTTAGAAAGCTTAAATGATAATGTAGTCTAACAATAAGGGGTAATTAAGCAGGTTATGGTGTGTTTGTATGTATATAAAATGAAATACCATGCAGCAAGTAAAAGTGTAATGTAGGTGTGTAGTTATTAACATGAAAAGTTGCTCACTATATATAGTAGTGAGTAAAAACCAGTAAGTTGCAAACATTGAGATTAATAGGCATTTCATTTGTTGAAAATATATATTGTATGAATATGTACTATATGAAAATATTTACTATATGTACTACAGGCTAATCTATATATCCAGGGGAAGAAAAATAAAGCTTGTAAAAAGACACACATAAAAAGTGATTATTTTGGAGAGCTGGAATGATAGAAAATTAAACAAAATCATTTTGCTTCTCTATATTTTTTCATATTTTCATAGTAACTTTTATAAACTCAGTTGCATCTTCCCTAAATTCACATGTTGAAGGACTAATGCCAGGATGCCAGGTCCTGAAGATAGGACCTTTAAAGAGGCTATGGAATTAAAATGGGTCATTGGGGTAGGCTCATGTAGGGTAAGGTAAAAGGTATCAGGCTTTTCTGCCCTCCAGCCATTAGGATAGATGATGGAACCCTGCGGTCCTGAATGCATGCCTGATGGCGGGCACCTGGAGTAGGGTGTGGGCATAGGTAGATGGGATTCGACTGGGCTTTTAAGGGTGGCGTCACAGGGACGCCAGCAGAAGCCAATGAAGAAGCCGAGAAGCAGCAGAACAAACAGAAGAGCAGAGAAGCAGGGAGAACGCCAGAGAGCCCAGATAGAGTGAGGATTTGCTGGGGGCTGGGAGGACTGCCAACCTCCTGGCCCCCCAGCACCCCTGCCTGCCATGTGCTTGGTGTAGGGTAAGGAAAAATGTCAGGCTTTTCTGCCCTCCCGCCATCAGGATAGATGATGGATCCTTGCGGTCCTGAATGCATGCCTGATGGCGGACATCTGGAGTAGGATGTGGGCATAGGTAGATGGGATTCACCTGGGCTAAAACTGGGCTTTTAAGGGTGGTGTCACGGGGACGTCAGCAGAAGCAGAGAAAGAAACCAAAAGAGAAGCCGAGAAAGAAGTAGCAGAAGCCGAGAGAGAAGCAGAGATCACCGGAGAACCCAGATAGAGTGAAGACTTGTTGGGGGCTGGGAGGACTGCCAGCCTCCCGGCCCCCCAGCACCCTTGCCTGCTGTGTACCGGGTAAATCCCAATAAAAGACCTGCAAAAAACCACTGAGGACTCGGACTCCTCCTTTACCCGGTCTGCTGGATCTGAAAACCTGCTCAGTGGCTATTCCTGCCACTACACCTGGTAATCCCAATAAAAACCTGCAAAACCACTGAGGACTCTGGCTCCTGCTTTACCTGGTCTGCTGGATCATAGAAAACCTGCACAATGTCCTGTTCCTGCCCCTACAATTGGTGTAGTTGGCAGGATGATCCATGCAGACAGGTATGGAGCCCTCCGAAGACGTGGAGGGACTAAGGGGTAACAGACTGTGTTTGCCTGTGATGACGCTGGAGGCGTCATGGTGGCACAGGAGATGGATGAGGTCTGGGAGCTGCGGGACGAGACCTCGCATGGAGGAGATGCCCGAGAGGACCAGCCAACGACCCCCGAGGCAGCAAGAATCGTCGGGGAAGAGAGAACCACGATTCAGAGCTTGTCAGTGCTGATGGAAGGGGGGCCTAATGGACTTGGACTAATGTACTTGGACTGATGAACTTGGACTAACAATCCCGCCAGAAGGTGGGGGAACTTTGGCAAGTTAAGTTTTTAGGACCCTGGGGGAAGATGCTATTGTTTGTACACCCCAGGAGATGGGAATCTGGGGGTGGCCAGTGGGCCTTGATAGCCAAAAGCAGCCTGTGTATGCCCAGCAGCTAGGCAGAGGAGAAAAGCCAACTGAGAAGGCAAAAGCTGGTGCTGATGCTAAGTTGAGAAGCCCTGAGTGGCTGTTAAGCAGCCTGAGTATGCTGAAGAACTGTGAGTCTCGTAAAATCACCTGTGGGTGATGCCCTGCTCGTTGTTGAGGGTGAGGAGCTGAGGAACCGTCCTTGGGGGATGGGTGGGGAATGTGGCTTGGAGTGGCGCCCAAGTCGAATGTAGAGTTTGGATCCCCGACCCATGTGCTTGTGCAGTGGGTTGGCCTGAGTGCAGGGGTCTGAGTGTCGCATTGGTGGCTATGAAAGCTGAGTGTTGGAGCGACTGCAGACAGAAACCCTGAGGGTTGGGCGATTACCCCCAACAGTAGAATAGAATCGCCAATCCCAGAGTGAGTGCATCCTGGGGGTGGATCCTGTGTGTGGCTTGTAGCTGAGACTACAGCCAGAGAAGGCCAGGCATGCGGTCCCGAATGCATGCCTGATGGCGGGCACCTGGAGTAGGGTGTGGGCATATGTAGATGGGATTCACCTGGGCTAAGACTGGGCTTTTAAGGGCGGTGTCACGGGGACGCCAAGAGAAGCAGAGCAGAAGCAGAAGCGGAGAAGCAGAACCGAGAGAGAGAAGCAGAGATACCACCACAGAATGCCGGAGAGCCCAGATAGATGAAGACTTGCTGGGGGCTGGGAGGCCTGCCAGCCTCCCGGCCCCCCAGCACCCCTGCCTGCCTTGTGCCTGGTAAATCCCAATAAAAACCTGAAAAGCCACTGAGGGCTCCAGGACTCCTCCTTTACCCCATCTGCTCGGATCATAAGAGATCCTGCTCAGTGCCCATTCCTGCCCCCACAGACAGATTCTACCTCGTCTGAGTGCCTTGAGGGGGATGATTCTCTGAGCAGTGATTGCCGAGCTGTTGTTTTCCACGACTGCAAAGCGAAGGAACAGGAGATCTTCAAAGTGCACCCGGAAGAGAAACTGCTCATTCCACATGGGGTTCAGGGTGTTTCTGTGGATGGGCTTCGTGCGGAAGTGGCAGCTGTCCAGAGGCGCGCCGAGGACGTCAACTTCGATACACGGGCTTCCTGTGCTGTTGCTTGGGCACACATTTTGACCAGAGACAATCTGAGGGGGGAAGGAAAGGCTCAGAGTCATTCAAGATGAAAAAGAAACAACCCAGCCTCTGTACCTCACCACACCCCTCCACAGTGAAAGAAAAAGAGCACGTGGAATGACTGGGCAAAGGGCTGCATGATAAATGACAAAGCTGCTTAGAAAGAGAGTAATTGTAATCATCACCACAGACTGGGATCATGTGAAAGGCTTATTTTGTCAACAGCATTCACCTACCTACAATCTTTCACTGTTAAAATGTTCAAATCTCTTCTAAAACCAAGACATTAAGGCAAAATTTAATTTCTTACAGAAGGTGAGAGACAAGAACAACTTAGGCACTGGGGCCACGAATTTGTTGCTAACATTCTGCGCATTTTATAACTTCAAAATCTTTTCCTTGAATAGTTTAGTTTTGGGGTAAGTTATAGGGAATGTTGTTAAAAATCAATTCGTTGCCTTCTGTAAACAGACTAAACAATACTTGACTATAGCTAAAATGGTCAAATAGAAAAGAGGCTTTGCCCTACTGTTTCAGGGAGAGAAAAAATCAGTTGGGATGGTAGGGACACCTGTGAGCAGGGCTCTCCTGGGGTTGGGAGTGTCAGAAACAGGGGCTGTTTGGTATTCTTCCTTTGGAGGGGAACAGACAAGAGCCAAAGATGAACAGAAGAGATTACTTTATTCTGCTTGTCATTCCTATCACCAATCCAGTGGTTTTCCCCCCTTGCAGTCAGCTAAGAGGGAGAGAACAAGGAAATACGGTTGAGTAATGAGCTAACATGTTTCTGCTATTAGGGAAAACCGTGGAGTTTTGACAATTAGTTAAGTAGACAATAAAAAATAAGGAACAGTCCAGGAATGAAGAAAGTCAAAGTGTAAAGACAAAGGATATTTAATTGTATTGGTATACTGATGCCTGTTTGATCTTATAACGGCTTGTTGGAGTTTAAGATGAGCTGCTGTAATAAGGAGCTCAATCTTTAGGGGAGACACTTATAGTTCTGATTTTCAGACCCCTGGAAAATAGAGGTACAGATATCAGTACATGTGAAGCAGGGCACTTATAGCGCCATCTACTGGGCTCTGGCAAAACCAGCATATCTAGACTATGAGAATATAGCCACTGCTTTCAGAGAGGTGAAGAAATTCTTTTAGGAATTTCTAACTATTTAGGAAATAAATCAGCAGTGACATGACAGCTTTGTAATGTCTTCAATCAAAACTAGTACACATTCAGAAAGGTTTCACCACTTTATTCTATTCCAACAATAAGGCCATACTTACAGTTAAAGAATAGACAGCAGGCTCCATGTTGTCTAAGTCTCTTTCCAAAGGAGAAAATTTCTGATACATGGGACAATTCTTGTCCCACAGAACCGGGGGTTTCAAAACATAACCACAGCCACCGTTGGCCTCAAACATGGCAGCATTTAAATGTAAAGGGAGATCTGTGAAACAAAATCAAGGGTGCTGGTTATTTTCTTGCTTAGGTGTCATCTTACACATTTACTCTGAAGTTCAGAAGTGCTCTGTATTGATCTTCCTTAAGCTTAAGAAAGAAGAGATAACTATTCATTCCATAGAGCAAGCGCCTGCTGTGAGCCAGGTTGTGTTAGGTGCTGGAGATACAGCAGGTAACAACACATAAAATCCCTGTCTCCCCAGGCTTACAGCTATGGGATATATCCAGTGTTCCCACTTCAACCCAGTTTCTACTGCTTAAAAACTCTTTTTGTAAATAAAAAATTTCAACAACAATCTGAAAAATCTTTGGGCCACTTCATTTTATACTGAGTTTTAGAAAGGACTTCTTATCCCCAAATGCTAAACCATGCAGACAACTATATGACCAAAGCTTGCTTTTTCAAATATAAGATAAAAACTTAATTATTTGTGAAAGAACAGAATAGCCTGAAAAACCTATCATTCCTTGAGATCTCAATTTCAAACCATAAATCACAATACTTTACTTCTTACTTTGTAGTTAAAAATGAAAAAAAATAAAACCAAAGCCATCACATGTGATTCACATCATGTCCCCAAATTCCCTAATCATAAACTCTGGGAACCCTGACAAAGGGCTTCTAATCTTTTCTGGTCATATTTTATCTGGCATAGTTCTCTGATGAGTGATTGGATTCCAGCATTGTGTTTGGGCGCTTGCATATTCATAGGCTCATCTGACAGCTCAAGTCTGTCTAAAAGTTGCCCAAATGAGCAAAAAGTTTATGGGATACACCTGGCAAATGTTCTCTCTGATAGATAATTTCCATGTGTAGAGTGAACTCTGCTACATGGACCAACTTCAAGGAAAAGTGTGGAAAGCACTGTAGGGAATGAGAAGCTGGCCTCCACTTGTCTCATCCATAACTTTTTTTTGGTGTGTATATGTGGGATTGGCTGGGATTGGGTGCAGTGATGCCTTGGGTAGGATGGTTTTTAACATGAAAGCTTCTTTGGCCTCAGTCTTATCTGTAAAGTTAGTGGCCTGAACCCCACCTCTCATGACCCCTGCAGCCCCCTAATGGAGCTGATTTATTGAGGCTAATTGCTTTGCCTGCAGGGGAGAAAATTCCCTTTCCAGGCTACTCTGACACAGATATAGACATGGGCTGGGATGGCTGTGTGAGTGAAGCAAACTAGCTCATGACGGGTTGGTGAATGAGGAAAAAAAAATATGTAAAATGAATAACAGTAACAGCAGCTCATACTTCCTATGCTTGTATTATGCATCGGGCTCTATTTTAAGCACTTTTGTGCGGCAGTGCCTTCTAATCATCCATAAGATAGATTTTCTTAGTAAGCGGTGGATGCTAGGGTTTGAATTCAGACTGCCTGACCATATTCCCGTCTTACTACCCTGCCATATAATGTACATCTCATCAGAGTTTCATAAAAATAAATCAGCTGATGTATGAAAGTTCCTATCCCAGCATATGGCACATAGAATACTCTCAATGAACAGCAGCTATTAAATTCTAATTATGATGTCAACACCCATTTGGTCTTGAAGTCTGATTGCATTAGCATTGTGTCTATCCTAGTAACTTCCTAAAACCTTAAGGCATTTTTTCTTAATTAAAAGCTTTTTTGGTGATTCTATATGTAAAACAGATCCATGTGGAGCTTTGCCTTTGAAATACTGATAGGCCCTCATATCTAGTCCTCCTATCACCTCTTGGTCTCAGAACTTTATCAAGGGCCATTGTCACAGGCCCCTTAGCCAAGTGAGAGTGCACTTGAATCCCCAGAATCCCAGCATGCTCTCTGTCAGTGCACGTGACGGCAGATCAAACACACCATACTTTTATGGCCTTCTGTTCATTTCACAACCCTGTATTAAGCAGACTCCAGTATCACAATAATTACCCCTTTATTTTGGGAATGGGAAAGTCATCCAAAAAGTTGATCATTCAACAAAGCACAGCAGTATTAGCAGGGTGCCTTAAAATTCAGGGAGTAGAAAGGCATTTGGAACTATTTGGAGGCTGGAGGACACTGAGAGCAGTTCTCTGCTGTTTGATTTGGTTGCTTTATGGAAAATCATAGGCATACTTTTCAACAATTAAAAAAATAGTGATTCTACTGTTGACTCTTATCTATTTGGACCTGTAGTTCACAGAGAAGCACCTAGAAGGGATCTAGAGTGAAAATAATCAAGAACCACAAGTGAGGTCCACAAGTAGGGTGGATAGGGACAATCTGTTTCAGCCCAGCAGACATTTATTGAGCATCTACTGTGTGCAAGGTCTTGATTAGGCTCTACCCCCATTTGCAGAAAAGAAGGCCATTTTTATAAATAAACACACTGAAACTACATGCCCAGCATGGGGAGATGTTCAGTCATTGCTTGCAGCATTGAATCAAGAGAGGGTACAGGGCAGCACTCACCCCTTCTTGAGTTGGAAGTTTATGTGGAAGAACTTAATCGTGAAACCCACACATAACCATCTGCCTCCCTTGAGTGGAGCAGCTCAAATGAGTACTCCTGGTTTGATTTGGGAGGGAGTTAAGGCCTTTAGGGGTGTGTGGGGGCCATGCTGCAGCCTCAGTGTGTGCTTTCAACCTGGGGGGTGGTGTCCCAAGGAGGGGCATTACCCTGGATCCTTCAGCTATGGTTCCCTTTGCCATGGATGCAACTGGTGTGTCTGTACAGCCTCAGCCTTCAGGAGAAAGGGCACATGGAAAACCAAATTCAAGTGCAGCTCAGTTTAGCTTCAGTATAAAAACTACAGATTTTTGTATAGCTAAAAAGATTCTTTGGAGAGAAAATACTTTTTAAAAAATGTAGGTTGTAGCTTTTTGAGGAGCTACTGCATACAGTTAGATTTTAAAGCTTCGGATGCTGAATATTTCTAAATATTTGGTGGTTTCTTTAATTTCTTGACTTGTGTCTGGTAGCACAGCAAACTTGAAAGAATTATCAACAGAAAATGTTTGGGTTTTTTTGAATGTTACATTTTTTTTAAATTGCAGTAAAATTATACTAATAACACCAAATGTGTTACCATTTCCTTGAGAAAATCATTTTGCTAGTTATTTCAGTTTGCTTAAAATATTTCTGTATCATAATATCTGAGAGTATCTGTGGACACAGGGCTACAGAAAGGGCCAGAGATGTGAGCCCACAAGCTACGTGAGACCGAATGAAAAGATTTTTACAACTTTGAAAACATTCATTATCATTTCCACTTGTGAGTCCAAATCCTACTGCTTTCATAACTTATCAAGAACACTGACGGACAGCTAGCGCTTGTGGAATGCTTTCTAAGTGCCAGGCATGCCATAAGGTGTGGTGCTTTACTTGCATCATTGTCTCTAACTTAAAGAAGGAAATATTAGAAGGGCCCCAAAAATATGACTGCAATCCCTGACCAGACAACGTAGGCCAGCCACAGATGGGGGCTGTTGGTGCGGGTGCCAGGCAGTGAGGTGGACCCCGAGCTACAGCTGTCGTTTGGCCTTGGCTGGAGACTGGACTACGCTGCGGTTGATGGTCAGCACGGTTAGTTAGGATCTGATTCGCTTTATGTGAGACGCATGAGGACTGCTTGCTGCCTGACCAGAAGAAAGACTGGACTTTGAATGTGCTTCTAGGAAACATTCCTCATCTATTCTTTCATCCTCTGCAGTTCCTCCTTTTCTCAGCCCCCATAACCCAATAGAAACCAAGCGCTTCATCCTCTAAATCCCTAGATGCCTTGACTTTATTACAAGTCATTCTGGGACCTTGAAGAAATTAATTGCTCTGTCCCTTGGTTGGCTCACCTGAGAAATGGGGATCATAAAGGCACCCATGTCTTGGAGCTGTTGTGAAGATTAAATGGGATGACATGTGGTCAGCACTAGCTGTCCCTCTGGGGGTCTGGGTTCATCGGTTATGCCTGTTCTGAGCGTCTGACAGTGGAGAAGCCTGGACTCTACTTTCCCTGTCCATGTCACTCACACACTTGCTTTGTGTTAGCTACTCATGGCTCATGACCGCTAATCCCATGTCAGCCTCAAAGGAATGAGAAGAAGCCAAAACAGTTTTCAGTTACACAGTTTGGGAGCAACACTGCTATTGACTGTGAGAACAATAGCCCAGCAAGACGGCTGTGCTAGTGGGTGTTAGGAAATCTCTGCCCTGAAAGATCTTTAAAAACAAACTGGACACAGCTCTATCAAGAGCAGTCTCATATTTAAAAATTGTTCTAAAAAGGGGTCAGGAACAGATGATATTGGGGAGGGGGGTTTTCTTCAAGGTTCTCTTCTGTCACCTTAACTGAAACATCAAGGGCACACACACCCCAGTATCGAATTCACTTCTGTTCTCTGCCATCTGCATTCCCCCCACCCCCCTCACTTATGGGGGGGAACCTTGACCCTTTAAAAAAATGTTCGTCAGACTATGTTACTGACATATAAGGTGCAAAAGGGAGCGGAGAGGCTGCACCCCTGGCCCATTACCATCTGTCTGGTAGTTGAGTGCCACGAGCTGTATCCCATGGAGCCAGAACATGAGGGGGTTGGGGTTGGAGGAGTCGATCCGGGTGGCGGCCGGGTAGGCCCTCAGCAGCTGGCAGGCGGTGTGCTGGATCAGTTTCTGAGAATACCTGCGACACAGACGTTTGGCGGCATTTTCATTCAGCGATGAGATATGGTAACATTTGGGAGTTCTAATGATAGCGCTGAGGGATGTGGTTGGGTTGAGGGGGGAAGAAGATTCCTCCCAGGCCTGTCGCATTCCTTCACAGGAACCTAAACCCCCCAAAAGAGTAGCCTCAGATTAGTGCAGAAAACTAAATATTTTAGAAAGATAAACCCGAACAACATCCCAGTACACAATCATAACACATGGCTTGCTCCTCAGAGGATGCCTGGAGAGTTAGTCCTCCACCTTGAAACAAAATGATAGCTACTGAGTTGTAAAATGAGTGGAGTAACATTGATATGAGTGGAATGTGTCCAAGTCCCCTGCAGCACTTCACCTGGCCTGTGCCTGTATTTTCATAAACATACAACAGCATATGTACAAGGGGGTTCATTCTAGCAGGTTTTTTTTTTAAGATTTATTTATGCATACAAGAGCTGGGGTAAAGGCCAGAGTTGTGGGGCGTGGGGGTGAGAGGATCCACCAGAGACAGAGAGGGGAACAGAACAGGCAGATCTACTGAAATACACTACTGAGGGGAGCAGTGGGAGAAACAGGAGAGGTCTGCTGTGCCATATGCGTCACCTCCCTGGCCGGGGATTGAACTTGTGCTGCAGTGGCTGTGGTTAGCTTCATAGTGCTGTGTCTTAACCCCTTGTGCCACCAGGGAGGCCCTCTAGCAGTTATTTTATAGCAAAAACAAAAAGTGCCAAAAATTTCCAGAAGCAACCCAAATGTTCTACCCAGTTAGCAAACAGTTAAATGAATGACAGCGTATCCATACAATGGTGTGTCCCAGAGGCATTCAGAAGAATAAGGGGATGTGTGAACAGAAAGCTATGGGAAAAGTTACAGCAAGTTATACAAGTGTGTTCAGTTTTACCCCATTTGGATTACCTTAAAAAGGATCTTATTTTTCTGAAACAAAACATAATAAATTTAATAGTGGTTACCTCTGGAGAGTTGGACTGGGACACTGAGAGTGGAAAGGAATTTTAATAATACTCTGTATTATTTGAGTTTTTAACTATGAGAATTTATTACTTTTATAATAAAAAGTAATTAAGGATAAAATGGATATATCTTCCTGAGTTATAACGGTGAAGAGGGAGGTTCCAAGAACCACTAGCATGTTCCAGGTGGCTCCAGTTTTTACTTTTGAGGCAAACACTGCTAGGACATCTTCAGTGAAGTGCTACATTTTTTAGAAGTTGAAAGGATACTATACCTAGGTAATACAAACATTCATGAAAATAAAAATAATTTAAAAGTTCAAGGCATATGCTTAGAGAGTAAAATATCGGAATCATCCCATGTGCAGAATCAACAAAGATATTGTCAGAAGGTAACTTTACTTTTTCCAGATGTTTTGTTAAACGGTGCTGTCTCCCCTGGGCTCATTCTGCCCGGATTGTTGCCAAAAATGGACTTCCTGCTTTTCCTTTCTTTTCCTCTGTTAGAGCCAGATGCATTTAGAGTTGACAGGCCTGTTCCCATAAAATAAAAATAAATAAGCCAAAAACTACAAGCAAGAGAACTCAACATTTTCCATCCCTTTTAATGTTTATTTTAAAGTCCTACTACTCCCACGCAACCTAGTACAGAAGATCTACTAGCATTTCAGCACCTTTAATAATAGTATTGTAGGCACTGATAGCCAAGTTCCTCTGTCTGTAGGCTAATATGACAAGAACTGCATGACTATTACAGAGCGACCATGGAATCACATGTACCTGCTTAATTGTGCACTGGAAGGACACTGAAAAACTGCAAGAAAAGAAAGTGCTGCAGCCAGCATTTAATTATCAGGGCCTAAATACTCAATTCAGGGAGATGAAAGAATGGATAGGGGCCTGAGATGGAATGTTACATTGTTTAGGTTCAGTTCGGCCATCTACCTTCTCCATTCCTCGGTTCCCTTATCTACAAAATGGATGTGATTATGGGAACTCAAGGGTTATCCGAGGATTAAATGGAAAATGTATGATGATGAGCATGATAGAGAGAGCATGGCTTCTCTTTCTCACTCCTGGTTCAGTCATTACCTGGAACCTTCCTGCCTGGCACAGTGCCCGGGGCAGAGTGGGAACTTAAGAGATACTTGCTGAATGAGGAAACAAATGCACATGACCAAGATCCAGCTCCAGCGCAGGAGTGATTTAAAGGCACCAGCTGAAGCCAGAGTTGCCTCCAAATTGTTCCCACTGTCTACAATCGCCAGTGCCATTACAGGGTAATTCCTTCAGCTGAAGCAGCATTCAGGAAGTCCCTTTGAGGGGAAAATACACCTTCCAAGAACATCATCAGAGAAGATAGGATGATGTAATAGAATGTAGATGTTAGGGTTGAAAACTGTTCCTATCAATCTATCAATCAACCATCTATCATTTACCATGTTTTGGTAGGGAAAGCGCTCAGTCCATAGCAGCTGTGGGGTTTTGAAATTTTCTCTGGAGTATCCACAACCACAAAGTTGTACAGTACTGGACTACTGAGTTTCTATGCTTCATCTAAATATTTTATATGAATATTTCTCTACAAATTGATGTAACAATGGATTTTCTCCTACGCAAAACTGATGGAGGGATGTGTTCATTTGGGGGCTTGGCGCACAACATGATGTCTGTAGATAGCCTGGGGTACATGGGCCCCTCTGTGCAGAGCCTGGTTGGGGGAGGAAGCAAGACCACCAGGGCTGTGTGGCCTAGAAATGGGAAGGCTCTGGATTGTGGGAAAGGTCCAGAGAAGTAACTGAAATGTAACTGAAAAGGAAGAAACTTCAATTAGTGAAACAACCTTCCCCTGCCCTATTGGCACACTTACTGGTGACGATAATCACTGTCTCCAGAGAATCAACTTCTTTCTAGATAGTGTGTGTAGGGTAAGGGAAAAATGTCAGGCTTTTCTGCCCTCCCGCCATCAGGATAGATGATGGATCCCTGCAGTCCTGAATGCATGCCTGATAGTGGGCACCTGGAGTAGGGTGTGGGCATAGGTAGATGGGATTCACCTGGGCTAAGACTGTGCTTTATTGAGGGCGGCGTCACAGGGACGCCAGCAGAAGCTGAGAAGAAGCCAAGAAGCAACAGAAGCCGAGAGAGAAGCAAGAGAAGAAGAAGCTGAGAGAAGGCTGGAGAGCCCAGAGTGAAGACCTGCTGGGGGCTGGGAGGCCTTCCAGCCTACCGGCCCCCCAGCGCCCCTGCCTGCCGTGTACCTGGTAAACCCCAATAAAAACCTGCAAAAAGCCACTGAGGGCTCTGACTCCTCCTTTAGCCGGTCTGCGGGATCATAGAAAATCTGCCCAGTGTCCAGTCCTGCCACTACAGTGTGTTAATCGTATTATATATTTGCTGAATTTTACAGTCCTGCAAGTTAGCACTGATATGTCTCCTTATAGATAAGGAATCCAAGTGCAGAGGAGTTACATCAGTGTCCTACTCAAGGTCACTGAGGAGCTGAGCCCTGTACTGAGGTAGGTTCATGACTTTGGAGAAATTATTTTACTTCTGGGGAAGGTGGTACCACATGATCTTCATGGTGCCTCCCAATTCTTAAGAATTTTTGTATATGGTTCCTTGGAAAGGATTTGGAATGGGGAAGGATGAGATGCATTGAAATTGATAAAGTAGCAAAATTAAAATTGCTAGTGTAGCAAAATGAACATTTTATGGTATTTTCCTCATGAGCATCAGACAAGTCATAATAACAATATATCTTTAGATGATATTATAACAGTGATTTTGGCTATGCAATTTAATTATTTTGAAAGAGAAATAAATTAAAATATAGTATACCTATAAAGAATGTATGCAACATAAGCACTTTAAAAAACATACTTGGCATTTTAAAAATAAGCCAAATAACCTATGCTTAGTCTTTGCCTCAAGTCAGAAGCCAGACTAAAAGACCTCTTGTCTCTTTCACAATTCTTATTAATACAGAAACTTTATCTTTCACATTGACTTTAACTATTTTGGAGGATCTCTATTTTTTTTTTTAAGATTTATTTTATTTATGCATACAAGAACTGGGGTCTAGGCCAGAGGTGCAGGGGGTGAGAGGATTCACCAGAGACAGAGTGGGGAGCAGAACAGGCGGATCTACTGAAATACACTGCTGAGGGGAGCAGCGGGTGACACAGGAGAAGTCTACTGCACCATGTGGGTCAGCTCCCTGGCTGGGGATCAAACTCATGCCACAGTGGCTGGAGATAGCTTGACAGCACTAAGACTTTAACCCCTGCATACCAGGGAGACCCAGGATCTGTGTTTTTATTGATTTAGTGTTTGAGAAGGAAAGACATGCTAGTGGGATGATTTCGGTGTAGTACTGGCTGTATTTATAAAGAACAAGAGATGCAGACAGCATGGTTCCTGGTCAGAGTGGTCCTCACACGTGATGGAGGCTACATAGCCCTGAGACTCTTTGACAGGCTAAGGGTTTTAGCCCATCCTACAATTTCACCAGCTCAAATATGTTTATATTGTACTTAAGTGACAGAAAGTTGCACCATCTGTGAAAGTCAACCTATATGACTAGGTTCTTGTATTTCTTTGAAATCTTCACTTATTCAGTCATATTCTCAATAGAATTTTCTAGCCATGTTGCTGCCAAAAGTTTAAGTTTAGGGGAGAAAACAAAATCAGGTTGTATTAGCCAGTTGTACCATCTTGAGATCACAAAGGGAATGGGGGGCCAACACAGTGGAAGGAGAGTGAAAAATGGGGAGAAAGTCCTGGATCAAGCTATACCTGAAACTTGTGAATCCCTTCGTTTCAATACATGAGCTAATAAAGTTCCTCTTTGCTAACGTCAATGTCTGTTACTTTGAAACAAGAGTCTTAACTGATACACTCTGAAACTTAGGCAGATTACTTCATCTCTCTCACTTTGTTTTATTTAAAAGTGGGGATAAATCCACTTACTTCATACAATAATTATGAGGATAATAACACATGTAAAATAGCACAAGTACTGGTAGTTAAGAGCTTAATAAATTTTAGCTATTAGATAATATCACTATTATGAAAATACATAATGTGATCTGGAAACTGAACAATTTATGATGCTTTCCTCATGAACATCAAAGCTAATAATAATAGTAATAAATATTTAGAAGACATTTTAACAATGAGCTCAGTAACAACTTAATTGCTTTGAAAGCATTCACAATGCTCAATTAAATAGCACATTTTTATCTTTTGGTGTCCTTAAATGTTATAGATGATATTGATTACTCTTACCTGGAAATTTCACTGCTTGGCAATAAATGACAAGGTCAGAAAGCTCTGGTGCAATCTGTCTGCTTTCCTTTTTATTCTGTGGAAGATAAAATTCTTCTCCCAATTCCATGTCATAAACCTATGAAGGGAAAAATGAGGCCATTTCACATGGCAGGTATAAGCCTGCCATGAGTCCCCAAAGCTCTGAGTCCCCAAAGCTCTTTATCACCAGTGTGCTTCACTGAGTCCCCAAAGCTCTTTATCACCAGTGTGCTTCACCTTCCTCTGCATTTATCCACATGCACACCCTAGAATCTTTCCTAAAGTTTTTTGAGTGCAAAGGATGCATCTAATTCATCCTTCACCTCTCATCGGGGCCTAGTCCAGTGTCTTAGATGTGGAATGGTCAATGTACATTTGCTGAATAACAGATGATTACGTATGTATCTTCGGTGGCTCAAAGTTGTGACATATTTTATTATTCTTTTCTCCAATAATGTCACTGAGACTATGTTTACAGATTTTCTCAGGGTCTGTAGACTGTGAGGCACTGGAGGGGAGTCTGGATGTCTCCTTTATCTTTTTATTGCCCTTCCTCTGTCACAATCTAGCCCTTGTTTATATTTTGGTTATCCCAAATGCCTTGACAACCTTTCATAATTCTGTGAAAGTGCCAGGCTATCCTGTTGGCTTGAATGCCCTGTTTTTGTCTGCCTGGTCAAATCTTCCTTTTCCAACATTATCATCCCTGATCCTCTGATAACACTGTGTAGTCACTGCTAATTGTACTGATGTGGAAGCACTGTCCACATGTTCACTTCCACCATCAAATTACCTCCTGTGCCCCTCAATGCCTGTTACACATGCACCTTCAGTGGAAACTGGCAGGAGAGAAGTCCAGCATTGAGCCCCCATGCACCTTCAGTGGCTAATGGTTGGATGAATCTGTGACTAACCTTCTATAGGAGGCAGGTGGGTGTCCCATAGCATCACCATGTGGGCTTTGACATCTAATGGAAAGTGAGGGGAAAGGTGAAGGGCTGGGACAGGGAGGGAATGAAACCCCACCTGAAACTGAGAAGAGTAGTGCCTTTCAAGTGCCATTAAACAGAAACTGTTCACTCACCTTTCCTTTATTGTAAACAGAAGTATCTGCTTTCTTTATCCTCTTGGGAATTTCTTCATTATACTCAAACTGAAGCTTGTCATTACATGATTTATTTTCAGGTCTGTCTTCTAGAATGTTGTCTGAAAGTGAGTTGGCAGGCTTCAGTGAACAAGAACCAAGTACTTTCTAAGAGCTATATCTACATCATTGCAAGGACATCCAGGGACTTATGCTTGGCTACCAGGCTGAGGCTCCAGCTGCCTGCTAGCAAAATGATGGGTTGAAGTATGATGTTTTTTAAAGTTGTGAAATGATGTGGTTATTTTTATTGAATAGACTCAGTTTCCAGTAGTTTTTGTACTATATAGACATAATCCAAATGAGAAAGGTTCATTTTACACAGCTGATTTGAACTGTGCAAACATTATGGGAAATACCCTGTGTCAAGATTTAGTGGTTGAAGCGTCTAGATGCAAATGCATGTATTAATTAACTCTCACTTTAAAATGAAGTTATTACCTTCTTTTACTTCTAGAAATGTCCAAAACAGAAGAAAAAGGACTGTTATTTCCAGTGCAATGTTTTCACAATTAGAATTAATTGGAAAGTAAAGTTTTCATGAATGCTTATAATTAATTAAGTGAAAATCTTAAGGATAGGAGTTAAAACATATCTAAAATAAAGTATGGCAGGTAACCTTACACTTGGTTATTGTTTTGGCTCTTTTATTCAAAACGCCTGTAAAGGTATTGGATGATTATCATAATTACCATGATCATGTCTCTTTAAAAAAAAACAAGAAAATTCATTTCTCACCCAAGACTTACTATCTCATCAGAACACAAATACTTAGACCAAAATATCCTTATAATAAATCAGGGCCATGCAGGTTGCCAAGAAGTAAAAGACATCAACCATTTTATGATATTTTTATTCATGTACGTCACAAATTCATGCGAGTCAGGCCTAAGAAATTGGAAATAGAATTCTAGTATTCATGCAGTTAAAATGCTCAGTTCAAAAGGCTTTACCTTCCTGACTGTTAGCAGCAGGAGAAGCAGTAAGGATATCTGTTACAGAAAAACAGAATCAGAAAGGAGAAAAGAGTAACGAGAATTAAGACAAAAAGCCAGAAAAATTAAATTAAGGTCTGAAGCAAAACATAAACAACAACAGCTTAGGTTACAAGGTAAATGAAATAAGAACTTTCCACTGATTTAATATTTTGACTAGTATGAGACACGAGGGCTAATAGTAAAAGAAATGCAAATGCTGTGAATGTTAGTCATGCTGCCACATTCCTATTACATATTCTCAGTTCTGATTGAGGTAATACTTCCAATCATATGGAGAGAAATTGATTAACTTGTTAGAATCATGCAGTCACTGTCACAGAACATGCCTAAATTGCAAGTTCTAATGTGTTGCTCCATTGCATGTTTAAAGCCAGTCAAGATAAATAGCAAGGTTGGGGAAAAATTAACCTATATTTATTTAATGAAATTTATTGAAAAAATACTCAATAAGAACTCATTGACCAGGGACTCCCCCGGTGGCGCAGGCGGTTAAGTGCTGCCCTGTGAAGCTGTCCACAGCTTCTGCAGTGCAGGTTAGATCCCAGCTGGTCGGCTGGCGAGGGTCCCACATGACAAGCAGACCTCTCCTGCCTCGCCTGCTGCTCCCCTCAGCAGTGTATTTCATCGGCCTGCCTGTTCTGTTCCCCGCTCTGTCTCTGGTGAATCCTTTCACCCTCCCACACATCTGGCCTGGACCCTACTTCTTGTATAAATGAAGAAATAAATCTTTAAAAAAAAAAAAGAACTCATTGACCAAAAGGTAAGGTAGTAATTAGCCTCATTTGTAACATCATTTACCAATAGATCTTCTGGAAGTAACTTTGTGGCTGGAAATCATTATATTTTTTATAGCCAAATGTGACATTAGACTAATTCTCTTGTTTTATACATATAAAAACTGAGTACTATAATTGTCAGAGATCAACGGGGCAACTGGAAGATAGGTTCTTTTTTTTTTTTTAAAGATTTATTTATTTATGCACACAAGAACTGGGGTACAGGCCAGAGGTGTGGGTGGTGAGAGGATTCACCAGAGACAGAGTAGGGAACAGAACAGGCAGACTGACTGACATACACTGCTGAGTGGAGCAGCGGGCAAGACAGGAGCAGTCTGCTGTGCCATGTGGGTTTCTCCCTGGCCAGGGATCGAACTTGTGCTGCAGTGGCTGTGGGTAGCTTCATAGGTTGTGTCTTAATCCCTTGAGCCACCAGGGAGGCCCCCCCCGGAAGAAAGGTTCTTAACCTGGAATCGCTGTGAGGGCCTCAGAAGACCTGGGAAACTCCTGCAATTGTAAGTAGAATTTTGAGAACCTATCTATTTCTCTGAGGGGACTGGTTACAACTTCCATCTCATTTTCGAAGGGACCCATCAAAACAGGACATTTAAGAAACTTTGAGGTCCTCCTGTCTACTTATAGCAGACAGGTTTCTCTTTTCTCATCTCAGCTGGCAAAAGCAAAGATCACAGAGGAAGGTACAGAGATGGGTGAGGTACCACCAAGCATGACCAACGGTGTAGATGGTAGATGTTCATGCTAGAAGGGAAAACATCAGCCAACATAACAGAGACTTTTCATTACACATCGAGGGACCTACGGCTAGAGTGCTGAAAGGATCATACTCAAGGCGTCTTCATCCATTGGAGCAGAATCTGGTGGGGCCCCTTTCCAATATACCCCACTCCAGTCTATGTGGATTTTAAAAAAGCAGGCAAGTATCTTAGAAATTCAGTGGGGTGGGATTTAAATTTCACTCTCCTAATTAAAAACCAGAAAGCTCCTCTTCATTTAGTTTTGCACATCAAAGACATCAAAAATTAGTATTAATAATAATTCTAAAAATGAAGAAAAAAACTCACCTTTCCTGTTCTCAAAGGTACAGAAAAAAAAAAAAGAGTAATTTAGGATAGTGAATTTACCTTCAGTGGACTAACTTCTTACAGGGCAAATAACATCTGGATTGGTTGATTTCTCAAGTGAGCTTTCCATTCCTTATCTGAACAAATTTGTCTATGAGATGAAGTCACCATGATTGTATCAAATCCATGGGGAAGAATAAATCAACATAAAATATTCATAGTCTCACAACTCAAGGAATAGGATATAAGAAATTATTTTGACTTTTGATTTTTCTCTCTTCCTACCTCTCCATTAGAGAATAGGCCCTGATGGGATTTCAGGTCAATTAAACTGGCTTTCAGTGGATGACATGAAGCAATCAATTACTACTAAGGATGACTATTAAGGGACATAGACTAGTAGCATCATTGTGGGGCAGAAATACACTGGACCATAACTGCTGGCCATGATGGAGGCTCAAGGAAACAAACAGGACCAGTGGACAATCCTGCAGTGTGTGCAGCAGGTATTTGGGGAAGTGGCTTGGCTGGCTTGATGCCAGTGGGAAATGGTTGCTGGTCTGGGCATATCTGTTTATTGCCAAAACAATTATCCTACATCGAAGCAATGTATTATATATTTAATGTTTATGTAAATACTTTGCCATTTTTTTCATTACTACACTGCTGTTTTCCAGGAATCTATGCAACAGTCTATCATCAGCAGTGGCTCCTGAGGAAACATTTCACAGTCATTGAGTGCAAAAGAAACATCTGAAACCTAATTCTCACAGGAAGAATCCTTCCCCTATAGATAACATCATTCAGGTGACTTTTGGTATCGTATCATGAGCCATCTCTAATGTTTTATCCCTTTAGAGTGGTCAGAAGGAAATGTTGTGATGATTTTGTAATGTGAGAGCCAGGGAAGGTGGGAAGGGATAGGACGCTGCTTTCTTTCTGACACTCCTGGAAAGCAGGAGCAGAGCACAGAGCCATGATGCTGCCTCCTGTTTGTAGTGCAGACAGAAAAGATTTAGCCACAGTCTCTGATTCCTATCAAGAGCATCAGTCACGACAGAGACAGAAAGGCTGAGGATGGAGTCCCTTTGCTGTAATTCTACCTGTCTCTGGAAACCCACATAGGAATGACCCCAGTGTTGCTTCCCCCGTCTTCTTTCTTTGCGTGATGGCAGCGTGGCTAACAGAATTCCTCTTTTTGCTAAGTGACAGGGTTCAGAAACTCTTAGATAACATTACAATAATTTGTATTATTGGTTTATGAAGTGCCAGACTTATTTTCTGGGAGAAAAAAAGACATACACGCACAATACCAAACCCATCAGAAAATCATCCAGGCATTTCCCTATGTACAGCCTTGGTTTTTGTTTCTCTTACCATCAGAGAGGGATTCATAATCATAATCATATTCATCCTCTTCATCTTCCTCTTCCTCATTATTAGCAGGTGCAGAAGTGGCATTTCCACCATAATAAGCCTGAGCTTGCATGGATGCTAACTGATGAGCCTGCAAGATATTAATAATTAAAGTTACTGAACTTTCATTTGTAGTTTCCATTTATAGTTTCCAAAGTTAATACCACAGTCATTAACAGTGCTTAATGTGCTTTGATTCTTTTGACAAAGGAAACAAAAATCTAGATTCACTTAAAGTGCAATATTAATACTTGGGTAAATACTAATATCTCTACAGAAGGAATCCTGAGGATTTTGGAAACAATTACAAGGAATCCTTGTGTGGGGACCATTCACAGACATGCAGGAGAAAACTTGATGATGGTTTCCAAGAGGATGAAGAAGTGAATCAGCCCATCAGTTTTGGAAAAGTAAATCTCTGCTAAGAAATAATTTTTCCCCTTCTTAAAATAATATCTAAATATTTGACCTTGAGAAAAAATGTTGGGGTCCCTATGGACAAAGAGACCAAAAGAATAGTTGTTGGCTTAAATAAAACTTCTTCACAGACTTTATCTAAACCATCAATTAGATAAACAAAACAGGCTAGAAACTTGATGTGCGCTGCCAGGGAGGTCGTGTGCCTCTCAGTGGACCAGAATTACTGTGAGGTGATATCACAGGACTCAAAGTTAGTAAAAGTGAGCATGCATTCTTTTTTCCATCTAGTTTCACGAACCCTCCTGAATTCTGTCTGTGGATATTACCAAGGTTAATTTACCTTTGTAACACAGGTTATGTTTGGCTTTGGAATTAGGCATGTTTTAAGAAATGTTCTAAACCCTACATTTCCTTTATAATAAACATGTACACTCAAGGAAGATACAATTTAGCCTGTCTACATACAGTCTACATACAGATAAAATATTTTACTATGCAGTACATGCTAGATATCTGACATTGTTCAGGCTGGGATTTCTCTAGTGGGTTTTAGGGTACACGAGCTCAATGGGTGTTAATAGCGATGATGTAAAAACTGACAATTAACAGTAGCTACGAAACCACAATGGAAGTCTGAAACAGCAGCCTGAACGACTGAGACTCGTTCCTGCTATAGGGTTTCACACTGCCTTCATCTAACATGCTAAAGTGCATTCCTCAAAGATCTCCAGTGCAGCATTTCCCAGGCTTATTTAACCAGGTAATTTTTTTTTCTTTTCTCAGCATGTCTCATAGGATTAGTGTTCTTCAAAATTTTGGGGAATTTGCTCTAGGCAAAAGCAGGTAAGTCTATTTATCATGGATAAAAGAAGGGCCTTTATACAGTATGCATTCAAGGTAGAGCCATGGGCTGGGAATGGCGGTGCAAAGGGCCTGGTAGAAAGTGTCAGACTGTATGAGATCCCTGCAAAGACCCATGGACCAGCAGTGTCAGA
Organism: Talpa occidentalis; assembly: GCF_014898055.3. Taxonomy (NCBI): domain Eukaryota; kingdom Metazoa; phylum Chordata; class Mammalia; order Eulipotyphla; family Talpidae; genus Talpa; species Talpa occidentalis. The sequence continues at coordinate 25,249,715 of NW_023605194.1, forward strand.
AAGAGTAGCAAGTCCCTTAAATGCTTAAATATTTCCATCAGTGCAGAATTACATGAAGGGTGGCCAAATAGGCAGCTAGGTACTGACCTCCTTATTCTCTGCAATATCCAATTTATTCTAAGGCAGAAAAATATGACCCCACTCGTGGAACAAAGGCAATTCAGATATGGGTAAGTTCCCTCCTAAATAGTTTAGGCAGTGTCATTCTGTGGAATAAGTAAGAACAACCTGACTTATGGACACAGTGGTCCTGGGCTTTTACTTTCTCAGGGATCGTTGGGTTGAAGGCCTTCCCGAACAGGCAGGTTTGTGATGCTTGGGGCATAGATCTCCATGGGTGAGGTGGGTGTAGGAGTGTCTCAGGGTTCACAAGCCACAGTAGTACACTGTGTCAGCTCCCATGCTGGCTCCACAGGGTTGCTGCTGTCTGAGTCCCATTACTGACTTCAGGAGTCACAGCCTCATATCCAAGGGTGATCCCTTATGGGGGCTCTTTCTCAAGGAACAGTGGAATCCGTAAATTTGAAGCCAAGTCCAGAGACAAGGTTACATACTATCCTGCTCAGAATTAATTATCAGAGGTACATTCTCCATGGGAAATGAATTTCACAGAACAAAATTTTTGGTAAGTGGGATGAGACTATTTATTGGTCCATTAAATGGAAAGCCAACACCAGAGGGGGAAAATGAGGGTGAGAAGCAAAGTGGGGAGAGGACCTAATGGGCTGTGGTGGAGGATGTTGGGTGCTTTGGTGGTGGGTGGGTGTGGTGTGGTAAGATATATCTGAAGAGGTATAAACTCATACCCCTGAATCATACGTACTCTAGTAAACCAATGTTCTCTCAATAAAAAATAATACAAGGAAAAAGAAAGGTAACAAAAAATAATACTTGAATAAAGAACAAGATTCTAGGACCTTCTGGGTTCATGAACACACAGATGTTCTTGTGGGGGCCTGCTCATCCCAAGGAGATGCAGAATCTCTCTACCCACTAAACCCCACCCATATCTACCCACGTTGCCCTCTGCGTGTCTTTCCTTTGGCTTTTACTGAGTTATATCCCTTATAACAAGCTGATAATGTAAGTAAAGTAAAAAAAAAATTCTTTATAAAAAAGAAGAAAAGTCAAAAATTAAATGTATCATTCAAGGAAATGCAATCTTTAAAAACTGGTTAGCCAGCAGGTCACCTGACAAATTAGAACAACATTAATTTCTTTGTTCTGGGCATGCAGCACACACACAACCACCTAAACAAGGAGAGTACCTTCTGCTTTAAGATATCTACTGGCGTCTGATGGGCTTTTAGCTTCTTATTTTTAAGAAGCACTTTCCTCCTGAGTTGGTCAGGTGAAGGAAGCATTGGGTCATCTGAGAAATCACTCTCAAATAAAAATTTAGCAACCAGTTTTTCTCCAAACACAGTCTAAAAAGAACAAAGGAAAACATATAATCAATGCCTTTTACTTATACTTAAATTATTCAACTAGACATCTCAGCACAATTGAATTATTCTAAAAATCCAAGGAAGTGGATTTAGGAAAGTTGTGTCCTCTCCCTCCAGAAGCCGCCGCCGCAGTTTCCTTCTGGAAGGGAGGGAGGTGTTTAGAAGGACAGGAGAGAGGTGCAGCCATTGTGCACATGGGCCCAGCTCTAACCATGTAGGGAGGCACTCTGGGGTCTGATGTACTAAAGAAAACAGAGATTCAGTTAGAGGCCACTGTTTGTGGGATGTTGTCTTTTCCTGATGTGGATAAGAAGTCAAAAGATTGGAAATTTTGAATAAGTAGGGGGTGGGGACAAAGATGTAAGATACGAGGGAGCATCTGTCTCCATTTAGTAAACCGCAGACCCCACCCTCACAGGGATTTTTCTGAGCATTGGTCTCCAGAGTGAGATGAGTGTCCTTCAAGGAGGTGGGTGGTGGGGGTGGGCACAGGATGACCCAGTGGGGTGAGGGCAGAAATTAGGGCAATTTCTATTTCTAGTTGTTTTTTAATTAGAGAAGCTTACTAATTTAAAAGTACAGACTGAAAACTGCGGCCTCCCTGGTTTATATGCCAGGTGCATGAAGGAAGTCCCTGAGGCACAAGGGGGATCCCCCAATAGTGGTTTGCCTTAAGTTCACTGAGACATGTGTGGTTTGGGTGTGGTTAGCTTCACAAAAAAAGAAAACTTTTCTTCAAAGTATTTTATAATTTGGTGAAAAATGACTATGAAAATCTTTTATACCACATAAGATTCCACACTATATTATGAAGCCGCAAGTAAGAAGTCTTCTTGTTATGCTTTTTTTTTTTTTTTTTTTTTTAAAAAAAGAGTACCCTGAAAGTTCTGGCTTTTTTTATGCTCACAGTGTATGGCGGTACTTAATGTTGTTACTACAGAGCAATAATGGTAATAATAATCATCTCACATTTTATGTGTTAACATAAAAGTTCTGATAAATGCACACTCAAGAAACCTGGATGTTTATTTTCTGATGGTTAAAAAATCTTACAAATGCAGGGTATTAGTGGAGTTTGAACTCATTTGTTAAAAATATCAAAGATCACTTTTCAACAAGAAAAACTAATTGATACCAGGAAGCACCCCGAATAGTCTAGCCAAATTTCAACAAAAACCGTAATACCATTCATGGCATTGAGACGTGAGTACTATGATGTGACAAGTACAGCAAACAGCCTTTTCCCATCTGGATACATGTGTCTTTATAAGGGGTCCTTATCAGGTTATGTAGCTTAAAACCACATACTGAAAAAATAAAACTTAAAACCCCCGGAGAGCCATATTTCTGCAAATACCTCCAGCTCTGAAGGAAGGTAAATGTAGAATGTACATCTGCCCTCAATCTGTCTGCACCATCATTCCCTTGTATAAAGAGGGGCAGAGTGTTAACACAGAAACTGTCAGGTCAAGCTCTTTGCCAACTTGGTTCTGTGTATATACAGCATGGGTCACAGGAGATTCGATTTATTATCCCCTGAGATATTTTCAGCTTTTCCATATACAACTAACAGGTCATCCTGGCATCCATGATTTCAGAAACAGAAGCATTGCTCTTATCTCCTAAGGCTTCCTGGAAAGGGTCAGAAGACCACAGAACAATGCTTCTGTCACCCCAGCTGAACTGTTCAAGAGGGAGTTCAAGCTCCCAGGGCACCCCCACTTATCAGATCTGAAGGACCCTAACTGTACGTGCTTGAGGGCTGAGCTTCAGCTGTGGTGTGATCCATGGGGGCCCAAATAAAAGTCAACAACAGTTGCAAGCAAATACCATTCTGCTACTTAGCTCAAAGTTTACCTTGAAAATTTCTGCCATTTTTCGTTGCTGAGGCAGCGAACAGTGGTTCTCAATGGATATGATGATTGGCAGGTCAGAGTTGATGAAGGCACTGCGATCTATGGCTTCTACCACCTCCTACAAGAGCCAAAACAGCTCATTAGAGCCCACATATCTGCCCAGGGTGACATAAGACAAGGAACTTATAGCCAAGCATCTAAATTGTTGTGTGCAGAAGACGCTGGCCAAAGGTGATTTTTATCTGTTCAAATACATTTTCAAATGAAGCCCAAGATAATGCTACTTTATATAAAGAAATTAAACTTTTCATATTGAGTTTTGTCTATATACTATAAGAAACAGCTATGAGCATGCTGAATTTAACAACTCAATGTGCACACACATGTACATGCTTACATATTTATGTATATATATATTGAATATACTGTAGGTTAAAACTTTAGTTATAGCATCAAAATAATATGTAAGATATTTTCTGAATATAAGAAGTTTATAATCTACTTGGGACAATAAAACATATATTTGTGTGTTTATAAAAACAGTTATCAACTCCTCCCTTTAATACAAAGCACAAGAGTTTTAAAAGGGCTAAACAGGAAAATGAGCTAGAGAGAAAAACACATTTTAGCCATTATCACCACAGATAACATGGAAATAATATTCCTTCCCAGCCCAGGCACAATTCAGAGAAAAATGATGGCATACAACCCAAAATCCTCTGAATGAGTATAGTAATTGCACAGTGAACTAATGAACTACTTAGAATTTGAATCAATAATCCAATCAGACCAGTATTCTATTCTATATTTCACCAATATTCTTAGGTGAAATCAATTATCATTATTTTATAATGTCAATTATTTAATTTCCTAAAAAATGTTGGCCTTTTTAAGCAGGACACCAGAACAAATGACCTTTAATTCCTATAGCTTTAATACACCCATGAGCTTTAATAGCCCCTGCCTTTTATAGACCATTTTATGATCTAAAAGTTGCAACAATATTATTAAGTGATAACTAATTTAAGATAATGGTTATTAAATTTTGGTTGAGCGAGAATCTAATGAGAGTTCTAGATCAGAACTTTCTAGATCAGAACCCCCACCTTAAAATGCAATTAGGTAGAATCTTTAAGTGATGAATGAAGATAATGGCTCTATGTGAATTAAAGAAAGTCAGGAAGCATTACCTTGAAGGGGATCTTAGTTGTCAGTGTGTGTCCATGATAAATGATGGGCATCCCATCATCACCATCCCAGCAGTCCAACTCTACGCTCCTACAGCCTTGCAGCAGGACCTGTGTGGGCAGTGAATGGACCCACCCCAGTTGAGCAAATGTAGATAAAACCTTAGATTAAATCTAGCCCTGCTTCTGCCTCTTTAATATGTTCACATATCAAAGTGGACATGACATAAATGGCTAGAAAGGAAACAGGGATGGAAATTCCAGGTGAGAACAGAACTTTTTCTCACTTTTCATCTGCCCCACAGAGCAATGTTAGAAGGTAACTGAAAGGGCAGGGAAGAGTGGGTAGAAATGAAGTGAAGGGGTCTCATAATAAGGTTAATTTTGTCTGTGAGTCTTTGGTGGGGCTGTGTCTTATTCAAAGCCTGTGATGACCTTGACTTGACGTGTAATGCCAAAGAGTTAAGAAAAACTTGGAAGTCAAAAAAGGAAGTGAAGTAGGGAACTGGCCCTTGTTGTTTCCTAGGAGAAACAGACACAGGTACACACACACACACACACACACACACACACACACATACACACACTTTTTTTTTTTTACCCTTTATCTCTTTCCGCTGGAACAATGAATCTGAAACTTCTTTTAACGTTAGAGCACAGTGCAGATGGAGGGCCAGCACTTACAGAGCAGAAAGGAGCAGTACTTCAGCTGCAGTGGGGGCAGGGCTGGGACCTTTCCTACTCTACAGGTTTCTTATCACAGAGTCAGCAGCTGATGCCCCATGGCAGACTGCTATTTTGAAAATCACTACTTTAAGGACACACTTTAATTTCATAATAATAGTCACTTAGTTAGATTTTAGTGTTTACAATACATATTCATATTAGATAAGATTTGGGGCAGAAATCTGAACCCTCCTTTGAGGAATATCTAGATTAATTTGGAAAACAAAGGAATCTCAAGCCTGCTGGGTTTGTGTAAATAATACAATTATAATTTTCCCACTTGGAACTTTCCCATATGTGAACATATACACATACATACATACAACCACACACTTATATCTCCAAGACCTAGCCCAGCTCCTTCCTGGTAACTCTTCTTGTAGGCATTCATAGAACCAGCAGCAGAGACGAGGAAGTGGCAGAAAATAAAGAAGAGGCAACTGACATGGAGATTATTGAGAGCTCGATGTTTAGGTTAAAAGAATGTGCTTCTTCTAGTCCACAGAATCTACTGAATTTCAAAGAACATTCCCATGAATTTAAGTGTGTAGGGACAGTGCCTATGGTCTGTGCAAAATTTTTTTTTGTTATGTCGGTTACCATAGGGATGGATTGATTGTCTAACAAATTGCAAAGCAAAACAAAAATATTTTGGGAATAACTTCGTAGTAAGTTGCATTTTCTACCATGGTTTCCCACTACAATATATTGATTTATTTAGCATTTAGGGAAACGATTAGATAATTTTCCCATGGGAAAATCTAATTTTAGTTGGAGTAGGTCAGACTAGGATCTAAAAGCTATGAGTCTCAAAAAAATGCTTTCTTTTTTTTTTTTTTGCCTGGAATAAAAGTTAAGTATAGATAGAGGGAAAAAAAGAAAACAAAAGAAGAAAACAACTGTGCATATAGGCAGTTTTCCTATATACTGTTCCTCACACTTCACATGTAATAGTTTATAAATTCTTCAAAGGACTCTGAGGTCAGGATTTTGTGACTTTGGGGGTTATGTAAATAGGTTTAATGACGTCCAGATTCCAAGTGGAATTCTCTGTACCTGGCTGTAGAGTTCTACTGAGGATTCTCCTTTGAGCTGATGGCCTGTGAGGTAGGTGTTGTGTGAAGATGCTATGTAATAGTAGGAGAGGGGCAGCTGCAACTCCTTAGTGCTCTCCTGTGACTCATCATTTTTCGAGGCAAAATTATCTTTATCCATCAGAAACCTAGAGGAAACAAATTTTCTTAAGACCACATTGGGAGGGCCTCCCTGGTGGCCTAGGGGTTAAGTCTCAATACTATCACTGAAGTGGCCTGAGTTCAATCCCCAGTCAGGGAGCTAACCCACATATGGCGCAGCAAACATCTCTTGTCTCACCCCCTGCTCCCCTAAGCAGTGTATTTCAGTAAATCCGCCTGTTCTGCTCCCAGCTCTGTCTCTGGTGAATCTCATCGCCCCCGTACATCTGGCCTGCACTCCAGTTCTTCTATGCATAAAATAAATAAATCTTTTTTTTTTTTTAAAAAAGACCATTTTTGGAAAAATATATACTTTTAAGTGATGTGCTAAAACTATTTTAAAAGTTACCTTGCAAATCCTTCAAATGACATGAGGCCCTGGTGACACATACTAACACTAGGCTCGAACTTCTGCAAAGGATACAAAGAGTGTTATTTAGGTAAAGGAAACTAAGGGGAAAAACAACATATCATTTTTAAAAGCTGTTCTTTTTCATCAGGAAACATCTAAACCAAATATTTGAACAAATTTAGCTATGCATTGGTAAGACGTAGCTTTTTAGTACAAAAGAAAACATTTATTTTAAGTGAGTTTATCATATGGAGTGTATTTAAGAGAAATGAACAGTAAGAGAAAAGAATAAAGATAGTTTATATGAAAACAAACCATCAGTTTATCTGGGTGAAAATGGGAATAAGGGCAGTTACTACAGAGTTGGCACAAGTGAAAGGGAACACTCAGTACAGTGCCTGTACTCAAAGCTATTGTAGCGAGGATTCAATCATGTGACAGCAATCTATTTTCAGGATTTCCAGAGATCAAATTTAACTGTTGGACAGCTAATCCATGAATTACCAATCAGTTGACAAGGGAGGCTGACAACCTAGACTAATTTCCATCACCCTCTAACTGAAGTCATCACCATCTCTTGCCTAGTTTACTGCGACAGCTTCCTATCTGGTCTGTTTCCACTTCTTCCCCAGTACAGTTTATTCTCTGATGTGGCCAGAATGTGTTCTTAAAAACATAAATCACATTACTTCCTTGCTCAAAAATTTTCAATCACTTTCCTTTTCCCAAGGACTAAGGTTAAACTCATGGCCTAAAATGTCTAAATGATTCTGCCCCTGACCACGTGTCTGAAATCATGTCTACCTTTGTGTCCTTGTCTTACATGGCTCCCATTACAGCAGCCCTTTTTGATATTCTTCAAAAACCTGAGCTCGCTCCTGCCTTATCTTTGAGCTTGCTGCTCCCATCTGGAATGCTCTTTCCTCAGCCATCAGTCACATGACTTCTTCATCCAGGGTTCCATCCAAGTGTCACCTCCTCAAAGTGGCCTTTGCTTACTCCACTTGGCCCTCCTGCATCATTCCATTCCTTTACTCTGCTTGAATTTTTTTCAGAACCCATTATGATCTGAAATTATACTATACCTCTGTTTATTGTCTGCCTCACGCACTAGGATCAAAACTTGATCTTATTACTACTATCATCCCAGTTTGTAAAAGAGTGCAAGTTCTGTAGTCAAAGCTAATAAATGTTAGTGAAATGACAAAAGAGGTTGAAAACTTAGATGAACTCAGTTGTATTTGTTAGAACAAGAAATACAGATTCCTTATAACAGTTACTGAGTATGAGAAGGCCTGGGACTTATGTTAATTATATGTTAAATAAGGAAACTTATTTGGTATTAAAAAAAACCCTCTGTCTCTGCCCTAGACTTGAAGATTTGGGAAAGAAGTAGGAAGAGTAAACATTCACCAGGAAATAATTAGAATAGCAAGGCTTCACACATACAAACCTGGATGATGCTGAGGATCTCATCATAGGTCCAGTGCTCTCCTTGGCAATTCACGAGGAAGTCATTGAGCTGGAGTATGCCAACCCCGAAGATGCCCAGAGACGTGCTCTCGACCCCAGTGCCATTTGTCACGATGCTTGCAGCAGCAATGGCATCAGATATCTGCCTTTGGTTGTCCGACAACTGCTGTTTACTCTTAATGAACAAGCCCAAATCTGAGACATTTCTGGTCAACAAATCTGAAACAGAATCCACAGAACACAGACATGCTAATCAGCATCTTTTACGAAGTTTATATTGGAGATAATGGTGCATGGAATTATGCTGGAATAAATCTTCACTAATCTTGCTGAACAAGCCATCAATCTCAGTGCTTATTCCTATATTCACATAGCTGAAGGAATAAAAAATGGACCAATGAATAAGTAAATAAAAGAGAACGATGCTTATGATCTTGAACACCCATGAGCTTTAATATTACATGGGAGTTTTGATATTACTTGTATACATTTATACAAAATGTGTATTTTACTGGGGACCTGAGGCTGAATTTGGATTTTGGTTTTTGAGAATAACTACTGTTACATTTTTATGTTTGCAGAGTCTGAAGATGTACCCTTAAATTTACAGTTTATCTATATTTTAGAAGGGTAACCATAAACAGTTGTGGGCATGTTTCTGTATGATTATAAGTTTTCAGTTCATTTGGGTAAATACCAGAATGTAATTGCTAGATCATATGGTAAGAGTATGCTTAGTTTTTGTAAGAAATTGCCAAACTCTCTTCCAAACTGACAAACCATTTTATATTCCCACTGGCAAGGCTCTAGTTGCTCCACATTTGCATGAACTTGGTGTGGCCAGTTGTTGAATTCTGGCCTCTTTGTAAAATAACCTGGCTGTTTCTTACAGAACTACACAGAGACTTACTATACAGCCCAGCAATTGTGTTCCCTGGTGTTTACCCAAATGAGTTGACAACTTACATCCACACAAAACCCTGCACACATTTATAGAAATTTTATTTGTAATTGCTAAAAATTGGAACACCAAGATGTCCTTCATAGGAGAATGGATATACTGTGGAATATCCATACAATTGAACACTCTTCAGTGATAAAAAGAAAGGTGCTATGAAGTCATGAAGAGTCAGGAAGGCACCTTAAGTATGGTTGCCAAGCGAAAGAAGCCAATGTAAAAAGGCTAACTTATTCTATGAGTCCAACAATAAAACATTCTGGAAAAGGCAAGACTATGGAAACAGGAAAAAAGATCAATGGTTGTCAGGGATTCAAAGGGAGGGTGGGAGGAATAAAAAGGTGGAGCATAGGACAATTTTAGGGCCACCTTTAGCCTGAACTCTACAGGTCTCAAACCTCTGCTGATCTTTCTTTTTTTTTTTTAAATTTTTTTAAAATTTTTGCATAGAAGAACTGGGGTATAGGACAGAGGTGTGGGGAGTGAGAGGATTCAGAGAGTAGGGAGCAGAACAGGCAGATCTACTGAAATACACTGCTGAGGGGAGCAGCGGGTGAGACAGGAGAGGTTTGCTGCACTATGTGGGTAGCTTCCTGGCAGGGGATCGAATTCAGGCCATAAACGTAATAGTGCTGAGACTTAACCACTAGGTCACCAGGGAGGCCCTAAGCTTTGCTTTTAGATAGAAAGGCCTCAATGGGAAATACCATTATACAAACCGAGGTCAGGCTGAAGGTCGCTGGTGTTCTCATCGATTGTCAGGTTGGTGTAGAGTGGGGCTGGCTCGGGGCCGGCTCGGTTGCAGGGTACCGCGTAGATGTCAAAGAGGTCCTTCAGGTCCTTGCGGCTCCTGACACTGGGCGAGGGAAGCAAAATGCCTCACGTTTAGCGTGGCGATAAACATGGCAGGCTGAGAATGATAAGAACGTGCCTTACCTGAATGATTTGAACAGCTCAACGAATTCAACAAAACTCATGTTACTGTCTGAAACCATGAGGTTTTGAAAGCCCTTCATTCCTCCTGTGATCCGCCCATGCCAGCTGCTGCTGCTCCATGCACTGTAACAAAGACAGGCTTACTAGGCAAGACCGGGCAGTGCCCACCATCTGCCCCCGAATGTTCTCGGATTAACAGCATGAGCTGAAAGGTGGGTTGCAGGCCGTTTAAGGTCCAGGCTATTGTCCATACTGTCTTTTCATTTCTCTCAAAGTTAATCTATACTGTGTCAGGAGAAATGTAGCATCTTATGCACTTAAACCATTTCACGTATGGAGCCTATTCAATAAGAGTGCAAGGCTGAGGTTCATATTTCTCTGCTAATCATAAAAGGTCTTTGAGATCACAGGATGATGGGGGGAGGGTAAAAAGCTCTAAGTTCAGTTTTTTTGAAGAAAAATAATATTAGAGTCCCAAACTACTCGTCATGATCTATGGAGAATTGTGCATGTTATTTCTAAATTATAGAAACATTTAAGAAGGAAGTCTTGAATGTATCAATGTCTTCTCTTTTTCCTTTTTGAACTGGTTCTTAGATGAAACTAGGGGAGGGCTTTTCATATTTTTTTTTTAAGATTTATTTATTTATACAAGAACTGGGGTACAGGCCAGAGACACGGGAAGGTGAGAGAATTCACCAGAGACAGAGCTGGTAGCAGAAAAGGCAGATGGACCAAAAACAATGCTGAGGGGAGCAGCAGGTGAGACAGTAAAGGTCTGCCGTGCCATGTGGGTATCTCCCTGGCCTACTGGGAATCGAACCCGTGCTGCAGAGGCTGCGGACAGCTTCACAGCACTACGCTCAACCCGCTGTGCTCAACCCGCTGCGCTCAACCCACTGCGCCACTGGGAAGGCCCAGGGCTTTTAATATTAATGGAAAACGTGAGTCACAAAAACTTGAAGAATGGAAAACACCTTTCAGGGTTAGATTTGCACCTGCCCAGGCTGTTGTTACTCAACATAAAGATATCCATCACTAGGTCAAAAACTCAATCTAGCTGTTTGACAATATTTTAAATTTCTTACACTGGTTCCCTGATAGGATAGTAAGAGAAATGTTTTGATTATGGTTTTCAGTTAAATTAATGAAGAGTATCTTCTGACTATACCCAGTGCTTGTATAAATAAATAAATAAATCTTTAAAAAAAAAAGAATTCTGATTCTTTGTAATTTTTTATTTTGTTACTAAATTTGTGGAAAAGTTGCAAGAGTGGTTCAAAGAATGCTCATGTACCCTCAACACAGTTTCACAAGTGTAGAAATCTGAATGTATAAAGCATTCAATTTTGTTCATTATTACACTGTGAAAGAAATATTCCATTTTAAATATGACTTATATAGGATTCTTATTGAGAGAGAGAGAGAAAGAGAAAGAGAGTGTTTAGCATTTCCAAAGCCAATGTCTGCACAGTCCCAGTTCCTCCTCTTGCCCTTTGATTAAGTGGAATGGCTGTTTTATCTTGGTTCTGTCTGGAATCTCTATAGTTCTTAAACTTTAGTGTATTCTGGTTTCAGTGAAACCAGCAGAGATGATTCTCACCCTGTAATTTGCATGGATCTTATAAAATGATTTACTATTAATATCAACCTGAGAATTATATCTGAACATATACAACTTGCTATAATAGAGCCATGTCTCCGGGCATATATACTACATATAAAAAGAGAGTATTAAACTGTATTTCAATAATTAGTAAAGGGTAAAGCAGCTTATATTAAAACTTAAGTTATAAAGCAGTGTTATCAAACAGAACTTTTAGCAATGACAAAATTGTTCCACGTCTGCACTTCAGTACAGTAGCCTCCAGCTGCTTGGAGTTGTGGGGCACTTCTAACATGGCTGTTGTGACGGAAGATCTGAGTTTTAGATTTAATTTGCATTTAAAGAGCTACTATATTGGATAGTGCAGATTGGAGAATCACAGCTTGCATTCTTGCATTTCACTTCTGAATGGTTGGTTTCTCAATTAGGAGCAAGTATAAGTAATATGACAAGTAGGAGTATAAAATCAGGAAAACTAGCAGCACTTAAATACATATATACATATATGTGTGTATATATGTGCACACACACACACACACACACACACATATATATATATATATATACATATAAATTTTCAATGTGATTGGTAAGTTAAAATTAGAGACAGTTTTTCCATAGTGCCCTGGAAGAATGCACCCTTCTATACAATTTGAATGATGAGAAGGGTCCCTCTGTTTTATCATGTTAAGGCCCCACCTGGATGGGATCTTGTTTGCAGACAGCACAGGGGAGGACACTGGCCTGATGGGAGATGACGTCCCGGCAGCCAAGTTAGGGGAGTTAGCCGTGGTCAAAGAGTGGGCTCTTCTGGAAGGGAGAGGGTTAGGAGGGCTAGCGATGACATTCGCCTCTGTGAGAGTGAAAGACAGAAAAGAGAATGACTTCGATTATACTTCCTCTCAGAAGTCAGATGAAAATCAAAGATGCTTCTAAATGTCTAAGCAAGTCAATCTGTCTGCAGGCAATTTCAACACTAGTAGCATTCAAATATTTTGGATGAATAGACTTATCTGGTATGTTCTCGACCCTGGCTATACATTAGAATCATCTGGGGAGCTTAAAAATATATAGAGGTCCAGGTTTCTGAATAAGTTGGTCTGGAGCATCCTTGTCCAGAACATCCAGACATTTTGTTTTACAAGCTCTAATATTCAGGCAGGATTGAAAGCACTGGTCTAATCTATCAAATTGTATCTTGTAGAGCCAATAATCCTTATCAAAACTGCAAGTTAATTAATGGGACCTTTCTTCTAAGCACACCAGGCTTGCAGAAATACTTCTTGGGTTCCATTATTGAATTAAAAACAAAGCCAAAAATATTATCAATAAAAAGAGTAGTGTTAAGAAAGCCCACAGTACTTAAACAACAACTTAAAACTTAATGCATATTTTTTCCATAAAATTAAAAATAAATCTCAGATGTGGAATATGCTGCTTTACCTGATTCTTCTTGTTCATTAACGTCTTGAGGGTCAGACCCACTCCGGCTCCGACACTCTTTGTGCATTTTAGCCTTTCTGGTGGCCATCTCGTCATCAGTTGCCTCTCCACTCTCACCCTGGGGACACAAAACTCAGTTTCTCATTCTGTATTTCTCTCCTATGACTATGTAAGTTCAGGTAGGTCCCTGAACTCTGAAACCAGCAAAGACCTAGGCGAAGCCTGGCCATTCATCTTTCACTATAAAGCAGCATGCCTCAGGGAGCAGGCCGCCACGATGAGCCCTCGGGCCCTGGAGTCTCTGAATAGAGATATGTCTGTATGTCTCAATATTCTACGAAGCAGATGAAATTTTATCTAGGCATCAACGGCCTCCCACATGCAAACCATGGAAAAATATATTCCATGTTATAATGATAATACAGATAATGTAACACATGTGATATGATATATAATATATAGTGATAATTATATATATTTCTATTATTTCTACTTCAGTTATGATAATGTACTGAAGGTTCATTCACATTGTAGCAGATGGCAAGATTTCCTTTTTTTTTTAAGATTGAATAATATTCCATTGTATGTATATGCTACATTTTCCTTATTCTTCATGTGTGGATGGACATTTAGGATGCTTCTTAAGCTGTGCTCTGTATTATTTTGGCTACGAACCTTCAATATCTGATTCCTTTTCTTGCGATTCCTTCCTTGCCCATCAGCAGAGCCCATGCTCCCACATGGAGTATGATCCCATCATTGCATGTGCTTCTTTGAACAAGTCAAATCCTTTTCTGCCTCTTGGTTTTATACCACCCTCTTATCCCCAACCCAAATGATCTAAGGGAGTTTATAGTGGTGAAGACCATTCAGTAGTCCTGGATGACTGGGATTGATGCTTAATAAATAAGTAATACTTTACTCTCATAAGGATTTTCTTCTTTTTCTTGGTGGTGCTTATGCCCAAGGTGTTGTTTCTCTGCATGTTAGGCTTCTCGGCACTCTTTGCTGATGTCCCAGGGCTGGGGTTTCGAGTACTCCATCGTCTGCCACCAAACAACTCCACAGCATGAGCCAAAGTTGGGCCTTCATATCGCCCATCATCCTATAAAAGAACCACATGCCAAACACATAAGGGAACAGCAGGCATGTGGAACTGAACATATTAATGACTTCCAATAAATTCCCAGAGGTGCAATTGCCCTGGCAACCAAAAGAATAATGATCTGTCCACACAAGTGGCTGTTTTCTAGCTATTGGGATTTTTCTAGTGGACATTTCATAATGTCCTCTGTTGTCCTGATCAAATCTCTGCTGATATGCTTGATGGGCCACATGCAACTGGAATTATCAAAAACATATTTTTCTTTCCAATTTCAAAGTTTATGTTCCAATGTTACCATTGTAGGAAAAATCATTAAAACATAACTCGCAAATCAGGGCTTTGGTATGTATGTATGTATCTATGTAAGTAAAATCAAGTTCTATTTGTTATTGTATCTCTCCAGGTAGATTTTCACCTAGTTTGATGCTTGGGACAGTCTGACTTGAAATACAGGGAACTCATTTGGAGGGCTCTGGGGAGCACCTTAAATAGTTGGACAGCTATCCTCTTGATTGGCAAATATCTAGGGATAGAGAGCCTGGGGGACTTGAACACCATGTATGTTATGATGCTGTGAGTTGCAAAAACATAAGTGAGGGGCAGGTTAATGGACAATAATAGTTGCTTCTCATAAGGCAACTCCATATAATTTACACTCAGTAGCAACAGTGATTTATTAATAAAACAATGGTCAACAAATCTCCCTATAAGTCAGGAAAGTAAGTTAACAAACTACTAACATTTGCATATGAATCAGAGATAATATTGATGATATTTCACACGTTGTGGAAAAGGACTCTTTTAAAATTAATTTCCATTTACTCTTGTAACTTTCTTCAGACTTTGAAGATTAGTCCTCTTGTGCAATTCTAAAGGAATGCTTATAAATACATTTTGCTTAGTAGTAGATAATATGTAAATGACAAAGAGGCTTTGAGTGTGTGTGTGCTTCTTCATCCTAATGGTCAATGACTAACTGATTTTGACTTAGTTGTGACCTCCCACTTCCTGTATCCTGTTTTGGATCCCTGGATGCTAAGTAACTTGGATACTTGATGTGGGAAACATTTTGGTGATCTCTGGTAGTGGATATCTGTGTCTTATGCCTGTCCATTAATTATTTCTCTACTCTTTCACTATACCCCAACTTTACTTTATCTCTTTTCCACTGGATATAGTCTTGGGAAACATCCTCCCTTGATCAATGGTTGTCACATGATTCAAACAAGGCAATCAGAATCTCCATCCTGGAAAATGAATCTTGACTGAAATGTTACAGAGAATGAAAATGGTTGAGACAAGTCTGCTGAAGAAAGTCCTTTTAATAAGTCACTGAAACTGACTACGAAGAAAAATAAACATTTTGTTTCAATTTCATAAATAAGTTTTAACTACTTTATTGAATAATATACTCTGACTCTAAAAGAAATTTTGTAAAAATCGTGTCCATGAATTTTAACCATTGCATCTTAAAAATCTTTAGTAGAACCCTTCATTAATATAAAAAACTTTTGCCCTGCAAAAGGCAATGTCAGGAGAATTAGAAGATAAGCCACGAACTGGGAAAAACTATTTAGAAAAGTAACATTTGACAGAAGACAGTTATCTAAAATATATGAGGAATTCTTAAGTTCAACAGTATGAAAACAGACAGTCCAATTAAAAAAATGGGCCAAAGGTGTCTTAACAACACCTTGCTGAATTAGATATACAGATATCAAGTAAGCATATGAAAAATGGCTCCACATCATACATGTGTCACCAGGATTCTGCAAATTAAAACAATGAGATACGACTACATACCTATCAGAATGGCCCACATTCAGAATATGGATGCCACCAAATGCTGGTAAGGATGCGGAGCATACTCGGATTGGGAATGCAAAACAGTGCAGACACTCAAGGCAGTTTGGCAGTTTCTTATAAAACTAAACATACTCCTTTCATATGATCCAGCAATCACACTCCTTGTTATCTACCCCAGAGAGCTGAGAACTCATATCCACACAACAACCTCCACACCAGGATGTCCTTTGTAGGCAATGGATAAATAAACTTTGGTACATCTAGACAATGGTATGTTACTCAACACCAAATAGAAATGAGCTATCAAGCCATATAGACATGGAGAGATTTTATTTTATTTTATTTTTTTAAGATTTATTTATTTATTATTTATTTATACAAGCACTGGGTGCAGTCAGAAGTGCGGGAGGGTGAGAGAATTCACCAGAGCCAGAGCGGGGAGCAGAGCAGGCAGAATGACGAAGTACACTGCTGAGGGGAGCAGCGGGTGGCAGGAGAGGTCTGTGCACCATGTGGGACCCTCCTCCGGTGGCCGGGGAGCAGCCGGGGATCGAACCAGCACTGCAGAGGCTGCGGGCAGCTTCGCAACCCAGTTCTCAACCGCTGCGCCACCGGGGAGGCCCAGACATGGAGAGATTTTAAATAAATATTAGTAAGTGAAAGAAGCCAGTCTGAGAAAGCTAAACATAGTTGGATTCCAATCATAAGACTTTCTGGAGATGTAGAACTATGGGACAGTAACAAGATCAGTGGTTGCTAGGGAAGACTGGTCTGGGGTCATAGGAAGGGATGAGTAGGCAGAGCACAGAGGACTTTTAGGGTAGTGAAAATACTACATATGATATTATAATGGTGGATATTATATATTATATATTTGTATAAAGCCATAGAATGCACAACACTATCAATAAGAATGAATTCTGTGGAAAGCTATGGACTTTGGGTGATTATGTGTTAATGTAGGTTCATCTTTGGTAAAAAGTACCATTCTGATGAGTGATGTTGGTAATGGGGAGGTTATGCAAGAGTGAAGGGGAGTTTATGGGATATTACCCTACCTTTCTCTCAATTCTATTGTAAACCTATAATCTACACACAAAAATAAAATCTTTAATTATAAAAACAAAACCTTACTAAATCCATTACCTATTATACATGAAAGAATCAGCATCATTAGCCTGTAATGCTTTGGTTTTGCTCAATTTAGATCATCCCAGCATGTTAGCCCTACTAATGGAAATATGTTGGGCCTAAAGAAGCAGAATGCTTTTGTTTAATCCTTTAGGGAGACTTTCTGGGAACTAAAATGTCATTTTGAATCTTGTTTGGAATGGGTGAAGGATGTATCTTCCTTTTTAATATGGGGGAAGGACTGTGGTTAGTGAAGTGACATTTTCAGTTTTAGAAAACATTTCTTTTTTTTTTTATTTTATTTTTATATTTCCCATACAATTGCAACTCCCTTATTTAGACCCCATCCCTCCTTTCCCCGCCCCCACCCCCCATGGTGTGCCTGTGGTTCATAGTTGTTTGTGGATTTTGATTTTTTCTTTCTTATAGTTATTCTTTTTCCTGGTCCATATTTAGGTTTTCTAGATTCCTGTTATGACTGAGACCATCCGGTATTTTTCTTTTTCTTTCTGGCTTATTTCGCTGAGCATGATCCCTCTAGCTCCATCTATGTTGCTGCAAATTGCATGTGTTTATCTTTTTTGAATGCTGAGTAATATTCCATGGTGTATATGTACCACATCTTCTTGATCCAGTCATCTACTTTTGGGCATTTGGGTTGTTTCCAAAGCTTAGCTATTGTAAATAGTGCTGCCATAAACATAGGGGTGCAGGTGCTCTTTGGAATTAATGTTTCTGTGTCCTTTGGGTAAATACCTAGGAGTGGAATTGCTGGATCATATGGAAGCTCTATCTTTAGTAGGTTGAGGAATCTCCACACAGCTTTCCATAGTGGTTGGACCAGTTTGCACTCCCACCAGCAGGGCAGGAGAGTTCCTTTTTCTCCACATCCTTGCCAACATTTGTTGTTGCTAGTTTTTTTTTTTTTAATATGTGCCATTCTCACTGGTGTAAGATGGTATCTCATTGTAGTTTTGATTTGCATTTCCCTGATTACAAGTGATGTTGAACATTTTTTCATATGACTGTTGGCCATTTGTATTTCCTCTTCAGAGAAGTTTCTTTTTAGCTGTTCTGCCCATTTTTTGACTGGATTATTTTCTTTGTAGAAAACATTTCTTATGGAAGTTGAGTATTAGAAAACTGATTCTCTCAAAATAGCCATACCTTTTAATCTCTTGGCTTATCTTTTTAAAAAAAATTTTAATGTACCATTATTTTACACCCTTGTTTGTTTTTTCACAATATAAGATTTCTCCCCTCAGGTGTGGTCACCATTGTTTCCCACCACCAAAGTAGTGACAGTCCTTGCATATGATATCTTGAGGACTGTTAAATCCTTTGATGACAACACCAATCTCCTGGAAGATAGCCAAAATCTGTTTCTGCTACTCATGACCAAAGACATTTGCATGATAATCCTGTATTTGACTTTTTCATCTTCCCAGGGATCTTTCCAAATACCCAGGATTATGGGTCCTCACCTCTTTCCATGATTAGCTGGAGCAAAAGCTCACAATACCAGTCTTCAAGCCATATCCCATGTTAATTTCCCTGCAGTTTATTTTCTTGTATTCCTAGACTTCATTAAATATTACTATTTCTTCTTGTCTTCTACTTAGTCTCCTGTTAGGTCCATTTACATTTAGTACTAAAATATTTTTGGTATTTGAAAGTAACTTTACATACATTTATCACACAAGGGAACTCAGATATGGAAAGATTATTTTCTATATAAGCCCTTTTCAAACTGGAGATGAAAAAGAAACACACTAAAGGGTTGTTAGCAGAAGTTTGGAAGCACCCAAGACTTCTCATAATTTTTTTTTTACCTTATAGTTACATTTAAATAGTTTTCTTTTGTACCTTAGATTTGCTCAGAGTCTTAAACAGGCTAAAGCTATTATTCTTAGTCACTAATAGGGGCATGTAGCAGTTAAGCATGGTGTCTATTTGACCTTTTATCCTCTAACTACCAAGTTAACATCTTTGACTTTATTTCCTAAGACAGTTTGGGAAGTGGTCTGTATGATGGGAAAAGACCATTGATTTTTTTTCACTTCTTTTTTCAAAAAAGAAATCTTGACTGTCAAATCTTGAGAAATATTATTTGTAAGATGTATTGTCTATCTTCCGAGGTGACTGATACAGAACAATAAGGGGAAGAACAGTATCTGTGTTTTCAGAAATGACAGGCATATGGAGCTCTTTTGCTTTTATATTTGCAACTGTGAGAAGGGATTGGTGTGGCTGTGTTTGCAACTGAGTGTACTCCAGGTCATTTCATTCATCCCTGATCCAGCAGTACCTCTTACCTTTTATCTGCTGTTCATGATCTCAGCCACTGCCTCCTTCAGCAAAAACTGAAGGCTGCCACAGTAAGAAAGAAACCAAGTAGACTTTATGCGTTAATTCAGTTACTTATGCTATAAGCATGGGAAGGAAACAAATGGAGCAAATAAACCACATTGGCTTTGTGACAGTGATTGTAATTGAGTTCAAAGATTTTGCTTTATGTCCAGGTTAGACAGATTTTCATGATTCTAGAGGGCTGGAGCATGATTAAAATTAAAAATCAATATTCATAAGACCTTTCTTCCAAGCAGCTAACTGCATTGAATGCTCCCTGTGGAGTAGATAGGAAGCAGATAACTTGGTTTCCATTTTAGATGAATTAACTAAAATGAGTTAACTTTGTGCTGAACAGCATTAGCATGATCATATGCACAGCCCTATCTGATTTTAATTAATTAATCAAATTAGTTCCTTAGGATATCATATCCTGAGTACGTAGTACTGCCTGGGTATGGGGAAAGAAAATGGAAAAGCAGTCTATGTTCCTTTACTAACTTCCCAGAGGGAAAGCTGTTTAATGATCAGAAGTATGTATGTGAAAAGTGTATGAAATCAGTCATGTGATTACTTTAAGTCACTGTTCTATATTTATGCTGTGACACTCTTAAAAAAAGGCAATTCTTCCCTTAAATGATAGAAAAGCAGAACAAAGAAAAACGGAACACTTTGATATAACTCGTCAAACAACGCCATTTCAATAGTGTCACGTGGCTGGGTTTATGACTCAATTTCCAAGCAATCTCTGCCTCTGCCCTCTCTCCTTCCTTTCGCCTAACACGTGAGTCTGGTTACGCTGCACCTGACTCAGTGCAGTCTGGCTGCCATGCTTCAGTGGCATGTTAATGTAGCCAATACCTTGGGGCTATGGAGAAACTCACTCAGTTTAAGCAGCTGATGTGAGAAACTGTCTCCTAAGGGCTGTGGCTACTACAAATCTGCTTAGGAAGCTCTTCATGTATGATTTACCCCAAATTTGGGAAAGTTTCTTTTAACCTTAGAAGTTCTAGTTAGAAACAAACATACAGTAAGTTAAATAACTAAGAGTCCTGTAACATGTAGGTGACAAACCAGGATTTCAATTTCCAAAGTAAAGATTCTAAAAGAACCAGCTAATCCCAAATTAGTAATAAAAGCATCCAGGTTGCAATGCTTTCGATTGGGATGTTGAGTAAATTAAAATGATTATATGAAGTCGTTACTATCCAGATGTGAGAAGTACAATGAACACAGTCACTATTTGCATATAAAATAGTATTGGGACCTACTGTGAACCAGACATTCTCCTTTCACAAATGAATTTACAATATGGCAGTGCACATATTAACATGGTTAAATCTCACAGTCACCCTATGAATAGGTATCATTATTATTTCCATTTTATAGAGAATAAAAGGAGAGGTTAAAAGCTGCCCAATATCACCTGGAGAGTAACTGACTAAGCCAGGAGAATGAGTTATGGCATCTTATTGCCACAAGTGTGTTCTTACAAGATTTATGTCTTGAGAATTATGCTACTTGAGAATTATGAAGAAAAAGGGAAGGCATTACCTGATAGAGGCTGACATACTGTTTCCGCAGCCACTGCTGTCTTTGGTCGGGAAACTTCCTCATCTTTCTTACAGCTCTAGTGAGTTCCAACAATCCACTGAAGAGCATTTTAGCTGTGTGCTTTGGGGCCACAAAATGCAATAATCTATTGTCTGTGGTTTGAAGTCCATAGAGCAGTGTCACACCAG
Source organism: Talpa occidentalis (assembly GCF_014898055.3). NCBI lineage: Eukaryota > Metazoa > Chordata > Mammalia > Eulipotyphla > Talpidae > Talpa > Talpa occidentalis. Next base: position 25,271,068 of record NW_023605194.1, read on the forward strand.
TCTCTGCGAGAAGCATGCTACCCAGTTTGTTCTGAACACACACAGTGTGTATATCAATGCTAGGGTGTCCCATGTACACAGCCTTCACTGAAAACAGGTCCAAGACCCCCTCTGCTAGGCCACTTAATCCAGCACTGCCCAGTAACGGAAATTTACCAGGCTCAGATGTGTTACTAAGCACACCGAGTTTTGCTTTAGTACTGGCTGAGGAGGCCGTGGTGGGCTTTGTCCAGGTCAAGGTGCTATTGTCAGGCTGAAGCTGGAGGAAGCAGCGGGCAGAGAGGTGAGTGTCCTGGTCATAGTGGATGACTGTGGCCCCCTGTAGCAGGAACTGATGCACATCGGCCTGGATGGACAGCACATACCATGGGATGAGCTCTGTCCCATGGTCAAAGGCCTTCTGTGGCTCCTCTGACCCATAAAGGTCCCATTCTTTAGACTGTTCAAAGATGTCATTTTCAGAATCCAGCAAATCTCCGATTATAAACCTGATGGAAAGAGATACAAATCTGTCTTAAAATCAGAAGTGAAAATTCTCAAGACCTCTTACTGACAGTAGACTTCATTTTTCATTTCATTATGAATTCAAAATAGGGTAGGAAATATAAAAGTCACAGAACAATTTTTAATATTTGTACTCTAAAACCTGACATTTAGCAATATATCTCACTTAGGCATAAGGAAAGGACCTACTAGATCAACTACTGTATCTTTTAATACTAACAATAATTGTGTATTAGTTTTTTGTGTGTCAGAAAATGCATTAATACTTTATGTATATTTTGCATCTAATTTGATCTACTTGTGAAGTATTTTTGTTTATTTGTTTATCTATATATTTATTTATATATAAGGAAACTGAGATTCAGAAGGGGTGAGAAACTTGGTCCAGATGACACAATTCAGAAGAGGCTACTAAAGGCAGGATTTCAGTCTGATTCTTTAGCCTGGAATCTTCATAGCTAGGTTTGTTTGTCCTCTACTTGATCATAAACAAAGTCATGACCTGAATACATTAGCGCTAAAACAGGCAAAATAAGACTTAATGAGCTGGCCTGAGAAGTGTCTCTGCTAAATACAAAATACAAGTAGTTCAAAGATGCTCACTGGGAAATATAGTAATGGTGACCGGAGGAACAAGAATAGTTCTCCTTGACTTAGTCTTTGATTTTCAGTTTGTGTGTGTGTGTGTGCATGTGTGTGCACTTGCACATAAGGGACTTGTCTGCTTGGAAAATTTGGCAACTCAGGAACCTGGATATTAGGGTCAAGAGGACCTCCAGGAAAGGGAACATGTCTTACCCCTGTTGACAGTTACCTGACTGAGGTATTGGTCATGTTCCAATGTAAAGTTACCTAAAAAGAAATAAAACTTCTTTCTACACAGTCCTCTTTGGAAGGAACTCACTACGAGCAGCTCATATTTAGGGAGTAGGGAGTTATGCACTGCCTTCCAGAGGGCAGAACATTCAGTTTAGTTATTTGGAATTATTCTGCTTGGGAGATTTATTTCATTCTCTCCATTTGTTTATTAATTATGTACATGGACTCATGGACTTTATTTTATGTTTTGGACTATAATCTTATACTACTATATTTTGCTGCTCAAATGGTTCTGGTTTTGTCCCTCAACTTCTTTTATTTGGTTCTTTTGTCCCATTGCTATATGCCATTATTATGGGATTTTCTCATTTTTTTTCCCTCCCTCCCCACCCCTTTTTCTTCCCCCTCCTTTCTTTTTACTTTCTAGCACAATAAGATGCTCCAGGCTCCTCCTCTGTATTTCCTACACCAGCCCTAGAACCATCCATTTCTCCAAGGACTTTTGCTTTCTTTTATTGAAAAATGCTTTTAGAAATGAAGATCTGGGTGCGAGGCGCAAATATATTCTATTTTATGCACTTTTATTATTATTACATTTCACCATAAAAAGTGAAGAAAGAAAGAAATCCTTTGTGTCTAACTTAGTTCCATCCCTCTGAAATTAAGGGAAAATCAATACTTCAGTCCTCTTATATAATACTATGTCCATGCTTCATACATGTGGTCTGGTGGCTAGGAACATGCCCTCTAGAGTCACCCTGGACTTAATTTGCTGTGTGACCTACTCAAATTGCTTAGCCTCTCTGAATCTCACTTTACTTATCTGTTCATGGCAAAAAGGCAATGACGATTTTACAGAATAAACATGAAGTTCAAATAATAAATCACTTGTAAAGTCTTCAATACAGTGTCTGACTCAGTAAAGTACACCACTGTAACAGAAGATAGAAGACTGTGGTTTCATTCCTGTCACCTCTCCTTTCTGTCCCCCCAGGCAAAGTCAGTTCAGCTGTTTCTCTAGCGGGGATTTCTTCAGGGCCACATCCAAGCCCTTTAATCTTTTTATTTCTCTTTTCTGGGACCATATCCACATCCTCCATATCACACTTCTTGTTGCTGTTTCTGTTTTAAGAACAAAAAGGATTCAACTGGTGAGCCTCAGTACCCATGAAATACAACGTATGTAACTTTAGACATAGACCTTCTGATTTTAATTTAGCAAAAGAAAGGGGGTTTCCCATATTCCTTTTAATTTGACTTCTGAGCTAACTCAAGTAATTTTCCAGTGAAAAACTACAGGCATTATGAAAAATAGTGTCTGGAAAGAAAAATGATGAGGCATCTCTGGAGCCCATTGCTGCTGTGCCGAAATGATGTAAGCTGGGAGGACACTGTCTTTCTTAGCATCTGGTTCTGTTTTAGAACACAACACAATGAATGCTAGGTGCTACTAATCCACCAAAAGCATGTTTTGGGGACTGATGTCCAAGATAAAATTGACAATTGTTTATAATGACAAATTCATTTCAAGAAGGAAACTAATAGCTTTGTCACTTAGATCATATAGTGAATATCACACACTTGTGTGCCTGGTTCTCTCAGGAGAAAACTTTCTGTGGCTTGATGTGAAGGAATAGGTGGAACTTAATGGGTTATTAAGGAGCCAAATAACATTAGCCAAAGATCAAAGACGTGGCTTACCAGTATAGAAACTACATTGTCAAACTTAGGTCACATGCCTTAAGAAGAGGACCAAAGTCCAACCACTATGGAGAGCTGTGTGGAGATTCCTCAACCTACTAAAGATAGAGCTTCCATATGATCCAGCAATTCCACTCCTAGGTATTTACCCAAAAGACACAGAAACATCAATTCCAAAGAGCACCTGCACCCCTATGTTTATAGCAGCACTATTTACAATAGCTAAGCTTTGGAAACAACCCAAATGCCCAAAAATAGATGACTGGATCAAGAAGATGTGGTACATATATACCATGGAATATTACTCAGCATTCAAAAAAGATAAACACATGCAATTTGCAGCAACATAGATGGAGCTGGAAGGGATCATGCTCAGTGAAATAAGCCAGAAAGAAAAAGAAAAATACCGGATGGTCTCACTCATAACAGGAATCTAGAAAACCTATATATGGACCAGGAAAAAGAATAACTATAAGGAAGAAAAAAATCAAAATCAACAAACAACGATGAACCAGAGACACTCTTGGGGGAGGGGGAGGGAAGGAGGGATTGGGGTCAAAATTGGGGTTGCAATTGTATGGGGAATATAAAAATAAAATTTAAAATAAAAAGAAGAGCACCAAGGAATGAAAGGGAAAGATATTTGTATCCAGTCTCTGAAGGGGTTCTGGAGTATCTTTTAGTTAGAAACCTAAAGGAAGATAAAGGAAGATAAACAATTTTTCTAATTTTCCCTGATGAAAATCTTTCTTTTTTAAAAAATTGAAATATAATTGACATGTAACGTATTAATTTTAGGCATATCCAGTAACAATTTGGTATATATATATATATATCCCATGAAATGAAATGAAAATCTTTTATTAGAGGGTAAGTGGACTATTTGTTAGCCTGGTGTTGTATTTTCCTCAATGGTTCATGACTTCCTATAAATTTAATAAGATTACATGAGCATGATTCATCAAGTGATAAACATAACCTAAATGGAATCTTTCAAGACTGAAGAAAATATACACTTTTCCCAAAGAACTGGCTGCAGCTGCTCCCTGTAAAAAAATCTTGAGTTTTAAGCTGACTTCTGGCAACTTCTTGCTTTTAATTAACCTAGCACCTTCCTCAATACAGGCATTCTAAATCATATCTGGACAGAGTGTGGCCTTTGGAGCCAGCATCCTAAGGTTAAATCCTCTGCTAGCTGTGAGATCCTGAATAAAACTATTGTGAGGATGAAAGCATTCAGTTTATGTAAAGTATTTAGGAAAGTGTTTGCTGAAAGTTGCTTGTCAACAAAAAACAGCATGTTAAGTAGCACTAATAATATTATTGTCTGGACTGTATTTACAAAGTCAATGTCCTAGAACATAGCCACTCACACAAACATTGCTTCTGTGTAAAAACGGTATCCAAGTTCGAAGTTGGGATTCCAGTAATAAAAAGCTTAAATTAAATGCTATGTAGATAGTGGGAAAATGGCTTTCCTTGTCACAGGTCATTGAAGCAGGACTGGGAGGACTGGGTCTCAGGTACAGGCCAAGGAGACAGGAAGAGAGAAATAGAAGGTTCCACGTATTCCTGGCCCCAGAAACTTCCAGCAAAGTTGTGATCAGGGTGTGGCAGACTGTGAAGAGGCCTGTCCTGAAGCAGTCAGCTGTACAGGTTAAAAGGAGTGTGTTAGTAAGTTTGGGACATGTCTGCACCATCCCTTGGAGAGTAAACTGATTGGTCTCCTATCATTTTATTATTTTGTGCAAGCGTATGTACATGTAAATCCTGGTAACTGTTATCTTTTTGCTAATACTCTACTTTCTTAGAGCTTTCTTATTTTATATCCCTGTAGGGTTATATCTTCAGGCAAGTCTCTAAGGAGCTTATTGGGATTGGAGGGTTCTGGAAAATAGCTCTTCCAGTGATGGAGGGGTGCGCCAAAAATGGAGTCTTCTACCAAGTTGCCCAGGACCCTCAGCTTGGTATGTGAACAGTGAACGGGCAGACATTAATTATAACAGTCACCATTTATATGGCATTTAGAATGTAAACTTGCTTGTTTCACCTGCATCATCTTACAAATTCTCATGGCAGCCTCATAAAGCAATGTGATCATTCTTATTTCACAGATGAGAATGCTGTAGCTTAGTAAGATTAAGTCATCTACCCAAGTGATACAAATAGTGATCGAAGTGGTGGTGGTAAGGTTCAGTTCCAGGCAGTGTGACTGCAAGTTTGAGCTCTAATCAGCTCAAACCACCTCCATTCTAACAATATTTTAGGAAATACTTGTTATCTAATTATGACCAAGTTGTCCAAATGCAGCTTCTTAAGCTGCAGCATCTTAGAGAAGGTCAGTAATGCTGACAATAAGAACTTTAGTTCCAATATGACTCAAAACTTTTCTCCACACTCTGTATAGTCTTAATTTCCATTTTCTAATAGTGGTGCTGCTCTATGCCTCTTTGACTTGCACATACTCACAGAGGCAAAGTCTATTTATTCTTCATGCTGTTAACTTTAAAAAGTCATTATTAAAGAGTTTATAGGTCATATGAAATGTAATTGGAAAGGTTTTAGAATTTAGATTTTCCTAATCTACAGGAACAAGAAATGAAAAGAAGCTGGGAGTTCCTCTACATTGATATTTTGATTCTCTCAACCCTGTTCCTTTCCTCCTGAGGTTTTCAACTTTTATGATTATTTTCCTGGAGTTTCTGGAGTGCTTCTAATGGGTTTTCTAGCAGGAGTGGCTGAGAGATTTGAGAAAATTACAAGAACATCTTGCAGCTGAGAAAACCACAGGAACATGAGATTTTCCCTTCTTTCTTTCATGTAATTTTCACGGGGTGGTGGCTGCCTCATGAACAGAAGCTGGAGATTACTGTTTATAGAGTCTTTCTTTCAGCCAAATCAACAAGAAAGCATGGTTTATATGAGTTGTGGGATCTGGAAATTCCTTTGTCACACACAACCCCGAGCTGGATATTTTGATATAGGGCTTTGGAGGCAGAATGGATTCCCAAGCCCTTGCAAATTGTCCTAGAAACAGACCTTGCTGATATGGTCTCACTGAATTTTATTACACAACCTCAGTCCCATCTTATATGTCCATGGTTCTTTTTAGTACAGTCCCTCAGGGTAAGGAAATGATTACTAATACTGAGGTATATAGATTTCATTGTGAGGATTTCAGCATGACATCATAGACTTATAAAACAATTGTTTGCATTATTCTACTTTTTTCCCTTTAGGAGTGTTTGCACTCCTAAAATTCTGGAAAATGGGAATTGGAAGAGAAATATTCTTAGGATGTAGAGGATAAAATGTTTAGGAAGGGGGCAAGGGAATAAGCAGAAAATTGGAAATAAATATGTCCATAGAAGAAAATAAAAAAAAATAAAAAACAAACAAATGTCACGAGAGGTAATGGGGTGATGCAAGGAATTTATCATTTGAAGGAATACCAGGGAAAGGAAAGGAGGTAAAGGGATCTCAGAGGCTAGGTCTCTGGGGTTCAATCATGGTAGCTTCCTAAAAGTATTTTAGAAAGGTTGACACTTTAGGTAACACACACACACACACACACACGCACACACACAATATTGACAATAAGAACTTTAGTTCCAATAGGACTCAAAACTTTTCTCCAAACATCTGTATATTCTTTTTATTTTATTTTATTTTATTTTTTTTTAAACGTTAGTTTTTTTTTTTTTTAAGATTTATTTATTTATTCATACCAGCACTGGGTACAGTCAGAAGCGCGGGAGGGTGAGAGAATTCACCAGAGCCAGAGCAGGGAGCAGAGCAGGCAGACTGACGAAGTACACTGCTGAGGGGAGCAGTGGGTGGCAGGAGAGGTCTGTGTGCCATGTGGGACCCTCGCCCGGTGCCTGGGGATCGAACCAGCGCTGCAGAGGCTGCAAGCAGCTTCACAACCCAGCGCTCAACCTCTGTACCACCGGGGAGGCCCATATCTGCATATTCTTAATTTCCATTTTCCAACAGTGGTGCTGCTCCTTCTGAATGTTATTATGAAAAGGTGCCTAGTGAATGTTATTATGAAAAGGCACCACATCATATTCATTATTTTATCTATTCAGTATCTTCGATAATAGGATAGAAGGAAGGAATTTTGTAGATCTTGTTATAGGGCAGCCCTGATACAAAACGGGGTGCCTGACTGTGGGTCCTCACCTGCACGCTTAAAAGGACTTATCAATACTCTACTGCAGGCACACGCGAAAGGTTAATAAAAGGTTTATTTACAAGGGAAGGGCAAATGCTGAAATGTACAACTCGGGGAGAAAAGTGGGAGACAAAGTTTTAAATGCGTCCTACCCTATCCGCTGATCAGGTATCCCAAATGGCACTCTGTGAGCTGGCCGTGAGCCAGGAGTCGTGAAGCCAGGAGGCGGGTGACAGAGCGAGAGACCCCAAGGCCCATGTGTTTGGTTTTTATACCCAACCTGGCTGCTTAACTCCACCCTCAGGTTCCAGCCACCTTCCCTTTGGTGGTGACGGGATTTGTCTTTCCCAATGTCTTGATAACTTTGGTCTGGAGTGGGGGTGGAGTCCACAAAGCCTGTATGGGATTAGCTCAGGACATCCTTTCCCCCTAACAATCTCAGTGTGAGGAAAAGGTACACATCTCCCAAATATCTCTGATTTTTCTGGAAAACACAGTGACTCTTGTAATGAACTGTGACTCACAAAGTTTAGTTATTATGTAGACTGTATAGTACACATTTATGAATATACTATTTTTTCCTATCATATTTTTCTTAATATCCTCAATAATTTATATTTATTCTAATATGCATTCTGTAAAATCTTTGTGGAAGGAGACAAATATATACATAGATATATAGATCACTATATAAATAGATAGGCAGAAAGAAGTAGATCTAGATTAAGGACTTCAATGGGTATAAAATGCTTTCCAAGCAGAAAAAAGCTCACTTGTAGATGATCCTCTCTGTATCTACAGATTACCACTTGTGTCAGCAAGATGTAGTAAGAATATATTCAGCTGACCTCTGATTTGAGATAAGCCTAATAAGAAAAGGAACTGGTAGAAGATACTTGTGAGACACTGTGGGAAGCACAGTCACAGTTAAACTTTGAACACCTGGGTCCTCTATGGAGCGATGGGCTGGAAAGTGAGGTTTGGAAGAAAGCTCAGAGGTTTTGGAGAATCCGGACTATATAAATTTACCTCCTTAAAAACATAGCAGTGTTAGGGGATACAGACACAAGAGTTCATTTCTGTATGCACAATTGATTCTAGGGATCTAGCACAACAATGCCAAAGAAGTTATTTTCTGGGCCTCCCCGGTGGCGCAGTGGTTGAGCGCTGGGTTGCGAAGCTATGCCGGTGCAGGTTCGATCCCCTGCTGCTCCCCGGCCACCGGAGGAGTGTCCCACATGGCGCGCAGACCTCTCCTGCCGCCCGCTGCTCCCCTCAGCAGTGTATTTCGGTCCTTCTGCCTGCTCTGCTCCCTGCTCTGGCTCTGGTGAATTCTCTCACCCTCCAACGCTTCTGACTGTACCCAGTGTATGTATAAACAAAACAAACAAACAAATAAATAAATAAATAAAACATGCCTCTATTAAAAAAAAAAAAAAAAAAAAAGAAGTTATTTTCTGGAAGCAATGTAGGTTCACACACAGAGACAACCAGGGAAGGCTTTGTAAGACAAAAAGCAGTATCTTACGCACATGCATACATAGGTCTCAGACAACTATGAGGTCTTACTCATGCATACTGACTACAGATAAAACCTTTCCTGGCAAAGTGTCAAGGTCAGTAGAACTATTGTGGATGGTGCTTAAGGAGTCCTCTGGCTGGGCCAGGTTTTGCCACTGAGTTAGGTTTGGCCCAGAAGAGATGCCCCAGCACCTCTGATTTCTGCACTTTTCATCTCTTTGTTGGTGAGCATGCCTGCCCAGACCACAATGCCTGTGGACAACCAGTTGTTGGAAAACTGAACAATGACTGAGCTGCAGCTGCAGAGTTCACCTTAAAACATCGCACAAAGCACTCTTCTGAACCCCTGGTCTAGAATCAACTAAAAGCTGGGGTGCGGGGGGTGGGGAGGAAGAGCTGCTAAAAATACTGATTTTGGGGGTATCTCTCCAGCTCTAATACATCAGTATAGTTAATTCAAAAATATGTTAATACTTGCCCTATGTCTCATCAGTGACAAAAAACCCCATTTTTATAGAAGCTAGGAAATAAATAAAAGATCATGGTTCTAATACGGAAATTGAATTTTTTAGAAATGGCAGTCTAGCCTTAGTTTTTTTTGTTCTTTTTTTTGGGGGGGGGGGGAATAACAGCAGGAAGTTAAATTATTTGCAGTAATTTTAAGACAAAGCAACCAGGATAGAAAGGTCAATTCTAGTTCAGAAATGGTAAAGTCTAAAGATGAAGAGCATTGTTATCAATAAGAAATGGTGGGTTTTGAATTGCTGTCTTTCTGAAACCAAACTGAAATAGGAAAAAGAACAAACAGGCACTCCAGTTCTTAAAATATAAAGCTTACTGCCATCGGGCTTTATCCTTCAAGGAATTCTTCCTGGAGCTGCTCCCTTCCCCCGGGCAGTCCTCTTCCTCCGCCTCCAGGCTCCTGCTGCAGCTCCTGATGATCTGAAAGATGCTGTTGACTGTGGACTCCTTCTCCGAATTCTTTAAGCCATTTTGCCCCACTCTTTGTAAGAAATTATCTTGTCCACTGTAATCGGCTACAAACTGCAGAAAAATATATGGAGAATATGCTATTGCAACTTCATATAATACCTCTAACTACTTGGTTTGGGAAATGAAATCATAATAGTCATAAATAATGGCATTTGTGCTTATTTTATTGGGAAGAAAAAGAACCTCCAGGAAAAACATTTTTTCATTTCACCACATAAAATATCAAAACTCACTCTTGTTTCCACTAAGACAACTTTTATCCCTCTAGGAATCTGCGCTCCACTTTGAATTTAAAACACAAAAAGCAATGTTATTCCAAGGTTCCCTGGGGAGGTTAGCCACTTTACAGAGGAAGGACTGGGTTATTTTATCTTGTAGTGAGAAGCTAGAAAAACCATGACAAAAAATATATTATTCTACGGAACCAGTTAAAATGATTGGGACCCAGTGAAAAGAATGAGAAACGGTGACATTTTCCTTTATTTTCCATATATCTTAGTGTAACATGCAGCCTGCCTGGTGGTTTTTAACCTCTATTGTCTGGATTCTTGATCAGGAAGTTTTTCTTGTCAGTGGGAAGAGCTGAGCTCGGCTTGGAGAGGCTGTGTTTGCTCCCTGAGAGGCTGGTGTGGGCATATCCTCCATACTTGCTTTAAGCCACGTTTCCTGCACTTTCACCCCCTTAAATAAGCCAGAGAGATGCAAGTTGTAGGACTGTACCCGCCTGTACCAGCTAGGGGTTCTCATATCTCTCTGATATCAGTCCTTTGTCCCCAGGAAGAGGCTAAAGTGTAGCAGTCTTCCTACTGCTGCAGAGAAGGAATCTGAGTGAGTGAGTGAGTGCACGTGTGTGTATAGGAGGGGTCGGTGCGGGTTGAGGGGGAAGAATGTGAGAATGTGTAAGTTAAGTTATGAGTGCCGTCACTTTGGTGAGAATCATCCTAGATTTAGGTGTGAGACTTCCAGGTATGGGACATCTCAAAATTTGCCATGAAGTTCCCCCCATTTTAGTCCCTTCTTTCAAGCACCTGATCGGGTGCTTCTTCTCTCCCTGAGAGAAGAATGTCCCGAGTCAAAGCTCACAATGTCCTCTCCACTCAGGTACAAGAAGCAACTGACTTGGGAGAACTGAGGCAGCTGTGATCAGGAGCTGGAGCTCATCCTCAGACACAGCACCTGCTTCCCCAGAGTCCTCCCATAAAGGATGGAGAAAGGCAGTGTTGACTTGCCCCTGTCCTTTGTTCCCACTGATCTGGAAAAGTTAATACTCTAACTTGATTTCTCTTATCCCCTGCATCCAGATATTCCCACCCAAAGAGAGATGAATCCCCACCAACTTTACAAATAAAATCAGAAAGTATCAACCAATTTCACTTATACTTTGTCATATAAAATCAACTTTAATATTAAGCCCCAAACAGTACTAGTTGGCATTCTTTTCTCTGGAACTTTCAAGAGCCTACTGTTATCCAGTACAGCAATGACTACTAATAGCCCTAGGCCCAGTAAGTTACCTCTTCTTAAGGTAGTGAGGGATGACTAAGTAGACCTTGAGGTGGCCATGCTGGCTCCTCAGATCACAAGAACTTTGAAAGGCCTTACCTCTAAAGTTTCTTCTTGGGAATTGTACCTCGGGCAAAGCTTCATGAGGCCAGAGGCTCCATCGAGCACTTCACAGAGCTCCTTCAGAAACACCCCACAAAATGGAACCACTTTACAGCCGGGGATGTGCAGTGCCCGGGTCACCACCTTCTTGTACTCGCAAGAAGATTCGTGCTGAGCCATTGCGTCCTTCAGGCTCCTCATGGTCTCCAGATCAGACTGGTCCATGAACTGCCACATTTTTAAAACTTTTCGTGACCTGTTGCAAGTAAATGATATTTCAAAATTTTAATTAAAAATTAAATTTTTAAAAATTTATTGAGGTAATGATGGTTTATATTGTCATTTGTATTTTAGGAATATAGGACTCCCCCACAAAATAATATTCCATTGTGTGTGTGTGTGTAATGAATGAATTATCCATTCATTCATTGATGACACTTAGGTTGTTTCCATATCTTGGCTAATGTAAATAATGGAAGGAACATGGGAGCACATATATCTTTTTGAGTTAATGCTTTCATTTTCTTCATATAAATACCCAGGCAAGGAATTGCTGGATCACATGGTAACTCTGTTTTTCATTTCTTGAGGAACCTCTTTGTTGTTTTCCATAGTGGTTGGAATGTATGTTCCACAGTGGTTCCAGTGTATGTTTCCACAGTGATTCCAATGTATGATCTCACCAACAGTGCATGAGGCTTTCCTTTTCTCCACATCCCTTAACATTTGTTATTTCTTATCTCTTAAATAATAGCTAGTCTGACATTTTTTTTAAAGAAAAGTAACACAAATTCTTTGTAGAAAATTTATCACAAAGAGAACCAAGTCATCTGAAATAGCCTTCTGTTCTTCTAGAATTTTTTCCTTCTTTGAGCCATGCCTGGTGCATTTCTAAGACTATTTTAAATGTCAGTGACATGTTCATTTGAGTTTATTCTTAGTTAAGAAAGTTCAAAAGGACAAAAAAAATTCCAACTCTGAGAATTTTCCTCTCCTCTCCCAACCCTATGTAGGGACCTGGAGAATCAAAGAAAAAAATTCTTGATTATGTTAGGAAGCAAAATCTATTTATAGTGAGAACCCTGGTTAGGAAGAACAAAAACTATAGTAGATTCTCTCTATAAAGACTTTCTATAAACCAGACACACATGCTAAACAATTTAGATTATCTCATTGTATCCAAAGTAAAGAGGTAGGTGCTTTTATTATTGTCCCTGTTTTATAGGTAAAGAAACTGAGGCTCCAGGGAAAGAAAATGAGATGTAAGTTCAAGTAACTTACACCTATTCCATGGGGGAGACAGGATTTGATTCACTATTATTACGACTTGGCAATTCACATACTTTGTCCTCACACACCATGCTGCCTCCCACAAGTATGAAGGGCAGCTGATAAGGATTGTGACTAGCTTGCAGGAACTGAGTTGTGCAGCATCTGTGAGGAACAGGACTCATGGCACTAGCAGAAGACAATATGTTTTCTAAAAACGATCATATCAATTGTCTAGTTTGGGTAAAGGTGGTCACCTGGCAACTGATTCAGTATCATTCAGCTGGTTTTCCCTCTATCCATACCTGAGGCCAGCCAAGAACTCCATGACAGCGTTGTAGTTGCCCATGTTCCAGCAGCATTTGGCCACATGCACCAAGTATGAGAAGACTTCCCGCTTCTCCTCCATGGAGCCTGCAGTGAGGATCAGCCACGTCACCCAGGAGCTCACCTGGAAAACGCAGAGGGGGGCATCTACTGAAACTGTATGTTGGCCTTTTATAATCATTTTCCTGGAGTTTCTGTGAACTAGTATGTTGGCACTTTTATTGAATGCATTTTTGGGAGTTTCTGTGAGTGCTTCTAATGGGTTTTCTAGCAGAAGTGGCTAAGAGATTTGAGAAAAATTACAAGAGCATCTTGCAAACAGAGAGAACCACAGGAACTTGACATTTTCCCAGTTGAGAAATCTGAGGTGAAGCTCTAACCATCACTGCTGTGCTCTGGGTTTCTTCATTTTTGTCTTTAAAATCAGAAGGCAGAAATGTAACTCAGAATTCCCCTAATCTATAAAATTCTATCAGGATGTAAGAAAATAAGGCCTAAAGATAATATTGATTTAAATATATTTGATGGGTGTACAGCAAGATTAAATATAATCAGTGTACTTAGCCTATAAATGAATGATATTTATCAATAGTAAATTACATAACATCAAAGGAAAAATTACAAATATATATTTGAACTAGTTTTAGTTCTGTGATGCTGCTCAGATAACTAAATAATGAGAAAAACAAATACTTACATAGCACTTACTATATGCCAGGGCCTGTTCTAAGCTCTATATACGTGAACAGATTTATCTCTCACAACAATCCTAAAAGTCAGGGACTATTATTATCTGCATTTTATGGATGAGGGAACTGAGGGACAGATAGCCTGAGAGACTTGCTCAAGGTCCCCTACCAACAGGTGGCAAAGCCTGAATTTGAATTTGGTATGTGCCCCAGAGGTAGCACTATTTTTTTTTTTTAACTTTTTATTTTATTTTATTTTTTTTTTTTAATTAATAAATTTTATTTTTATATTCCCCATACAATTGCAATCCCCCCATTCTGACCCCAATCCCTCCCCTCCCGCCCCCCACCCCCCAAAAAGTGTCTCTGGTTCATAGTTTTTGTTGATTTTGATTTTCACTTTCTTATAGTTATTCATTTTCCTGGTAGCACTATTAACCAGGCATTAAATGCTTAATGTGTACACACGATCTTTACTGTTCTCATGCTCTGGGCTTAAATGGATTCTAATGTGATTTGATTTTTCTACTACATAGACTATAGTATGTAACAATAACCCATTACAAAGTCCCCCACTTTATATATACAGTCTCAAGATCCTCTGCTTAATCTCCTAAGATTATTTTGCTGCTACCTAAATTTTGTTGCTTGGACACCAGAGTCCACCTAAGCTATTTCTCTATCTTGGCTTATGTCTGAGCTGATAAGTTGCTAACAAACCAGAGCATCCATTCTGATGGCCACCAGCCCTCCCTGCCTCGTGGCCCATAGCTGCACTTGGTCCAGCAACAGTGCTGGAACCTGGGGAGCACTCAATTTCCTGGTCTGAGTGAGAGGCAGAGATCATGGTGACCCATGACAATTGCAGGGGGAGAGCTCAAGGTTTCTGACATTAATAAAAGAATAAAAGAATGCCATTTTGAGCTGGCAACAAGCACTACAACAATAAAGTCTGACTTTGTTTTTCCAGATCAAGAATCATGGCTCATGGGAGAAGTCACAATTCTTGATTTTAAAACTAGGACTCAGGTGCTCTTCCGTTTGATGACAGGTAACAGGTTCCTTAGACTTGGCACTGGTTAGATCATTCTAAGGACTCAGTAAGAGCTGCATATTTGATGACAGAACTTGAGTACCAAAAAACAGTTAAAGAAATGGAAAAAATAGAACAGAAGAGATTGATGCTGAACAACTGTTTTCTCTCCCTACACAGAAACAAATAGGGAAATAATAGCAACAGGGAATTTTTTCCTTAGTGATAAAACAGGATTTTATTTTCTGATACCAGCCAGGGGGACTGAATTAATTATCTGCCTATTTCCTTCTGAAACTGGCTGATCCAAAATGTAATGGGTCACTTGTATCCCTGAGTCCAGCCCCCATTCTGTGGGCTCTGAACATGCACCTCTGCTCTCTACCTGTTCTGGATTTGCAGGGCTCTTGATCAACATCTGGAGAACAGATTGGAGTGAGACCCTAGGGACAAGCCCTGGTCCAGACTATCCTGGAAGACATTCAGATCCTCGTGGAAAGAAGACAACTGTTGATTTGCTTTAGATGAGCTCTCTCCTACTATGGGAAATGATGAGCAAACACTCAGAATCATAAAATCTTCGACTCTGAGCTGGAAATTCAAATCCCTCTTACAAATAAAATGGTTCTTCAGAGATCCCTCATGCATTAGTTGCTGTGTTCTCTTTCCATGGCTTTGTTCTTTTCCTGTTGAAATTGATAGCAAATCAGGGTCTCTGGAAATTCATTGATCTTCCAGGTTATTCTAGCAATAGCAGTGACTTCTTAGTCCAGGGACCTGAAAGGGTTAACTCACCTCCCCTTGGAGAGGTCTGCTTCATGCAACAGGTGCACACCACTTGGTTCATGCCTCAATCCTGATCACACAACCAGATTTATCTCCTATCAGTCAAATAATTTTCCATATACTTTCCCACAAGGCTAGGAAAAAAATAGCGATACTGTATTTCACATGGAAACCTAATTTAAACCAACTGTTCCATCTCCAAGTGTGAGTCCCCAGGGTCTGGTTGTTGAGATTATGTAAGCACTGTTATAAACACACACACACACACACACACACACACCAACATCTGCTTACATAACTCAGGAATAAATCTTATTATGGCCTAACATATTCATATTTTCATAGGTAGTCAATGATGAAAATGTTATTACCAATTATGAAAAATAAGTGACACATAAAAGGAAATAAGGATTTGGTAAAGATGGTAAAACGTTACCCAAAGCACAAACAGTGGTCACATTTACTAAGTGGAAAATGAGATGTGTTGTGGATCTGAAAAGAATTTTGGGACACTGAAATCATACCCAGACTCACAAATATTCTAAATTACCATAACTCAAGTTCAGGGAATACCCCGAGAACATAGAGCAGAAAGGTGTTCAAGGTGGCAGATTATTTTGCCTTATTTCAATTGTCAGCACAGAAAGAAGAGAGAATCTGGCCTCCAGCCCAGTTCTGTGAGCATTCCTCCCTGTGGCTCTGTGCTCATCCCATGACCCTGGGCCCTTGGTACATGTCCACAACCCTCCACAACTGCTCCTCTCCAAATGTTTTCTTCCTGCCTTCCCTTGCTTTTCCCAACATTCTGAGCTGTAGTCAGCTTGCCCCCTCTTCTCATATCACATGTCTTATAGGCATCCTACAAGCTCATTTTGGAAGGAATGCTTTTGCGTCATTCAAAATGAGCCTTCTCTTGTCTACCCATGTTCTCTGTAAAGCCAAGTCCTTACCTTAGGTCACTAGGCCCCTGTCTGTTCTTAAAGTCATCTCAATTTCTGCCCCCATTCCCCACTTTTAGAAAAGTGAACCAGGTTTTTTCAATCTCAGGGGTCATATACTGGTTGTTCCTTTTATGGGAAGGTTTTCCCCATCCCCTTCCTTGTATTTAGCAAACTCTTACTCAACCTTTAGGCAAAACTGCCCTTTGACCCTGCAGCCAGGATCCCTACCCTGGGCCCCATGCTTTACAAGGTCCACAGTGTACTCTTGTCCACAGAGTGAGAAGCCTGTGGGGGGAAGGAATATGTCTGCCCACTGGCTGTGTTCTCACTTCCAGATTATTCACCTCTATAGAGCTGACTCTCAAATTCACTCACCAGAGCCTCAAGCCTACTTCCAGGCCTGTCTGGGTCAGTTCACCTGAGATAGATCATAACTCTAGGCCTGAAGACTGACCCAGGGGTGGGACATGTGCCTCCGTGTGTGTGTGTGTGCACGCGTGTGTGTTTGTGGGTAGTCTGAACTTGAGGCCGAAGTGTCCACCAGCACAGGAGCCAGGACTGAAAGAGAAGATAGAGAGGCCATGGGCTGAGGCCTCCTTTATACTTAGAACTGGCTTCCCTAAAATCAGGGCAAAGCTGCGTTCAGGAATGAAAGCAGCACTTTCTTGAGGAGGGCTGCCTACTTGGGCTGGGGCACTGTGCTGTTATGCAGGGTCCCCATGTCTCCTTGTCCCCAAACATTCTGCACAATCAGTACTTTGTTCCCCAGTAGGTGGCATCTGGTGAGTGGTGCTTGCTGGCAGCAGTGCCACTGTGGGTGCTTAATGAGTTGGCGAATGCATGGTGGGTGGATGTGACCACCTCTTGGGAAGCTTTTCTGATGGCCCACCTAGTACCTCACACTCAGTTTTTTCCTGTTTCTTTTTTATTTAACATTGAACCTTGAGTCCAAAATTATGTCTGCATTTGCATTCTCACTGCTGCATGGATTTGCATCTGGATTATTTTAGTTGTATCTGTGGGCCTGACTCTTTCACATGGGTTTGTTCTGTCTTCCCCACCAGACCTTAAGTCCTCAAGGACAGAGACCATCTTTCCCACATCTCCAGTAAGGGATGCTTGGTGCCTCTGACCGACAGGCAGGCCACCCAGAGTCCCAGGAGGCTGTGGGCAGTGAGGATTCCCAGCCTCCAGATGCTCAGGGATTATATTTGGGAAAAGGCCTGAACGCTTCCTACTGTTGTTCCCAGGTCCAGAAAAAAGGAACATATGACTTTCTGCCAAATTGGTTTTTCAAATATACTGAGCAGAAGTTTTCATAGAAAGATGATGCTTCTATAATGGGTATCTGATAGTGCTAACTGGCAAAGGCTGGGTTCCGAAGGCGAAATCCAAGGAAGACAATGACAGCATAGACAGAGATACTCTAAAGGCAAAAGCCATGACTTATTCATGCTTGGACCTCAGTACTGAGATTGTCAGGGCCATCAAGTTACACACGCCCAGCCATCTTCCTTGGCATAAAGTGGGTACAGAAGAGGCTCTGGAGCTCTTGGTGCTGCTTGGCATGTTTCTACCCATGTCTTTTTTAGGTGTTACCCAGAAGGGAAAAGGGAGGTACCTAGAAGAGAAGTCCCAGACACATCTTGGACTCTAGGTCCCCTTTCCCCTCAAACTGCATCATCAGTAACTATCAAACAGACGCTAAACCCTTTTTTATGGTGTTAGAGCCTGGCACCATCTGATTCAATATTCTATCTCTAGCCTTAATTTCCACTGTTGCCCACCTGTCTGGGGCCACTCACCTGTCTGACATTCCTATCCTAACACTTTATGTATCATTTCCTATTCTCCATCTGTTTCTATCTCTATCTGTTTCTATCTCTATGGTATTGTTACAACGGCTTCCTTGTGTTGTAAACATATAGGGGATTTTGTTTGTTTACTTGTTTTGCTTTGGCTGGCCAACATCTCTTAGTTGAATGATCCTTTTTCATTTTAATATATACAGATTATAGAAGCTGCCCTTTCCCTGCCTTTAGGCCTGGCCTCAGCAATTTGTTAAAAGATGAGTGTATGACCCAAGTCAGGCCAAGTAGAGTCCTCCTTGAGTCTTCTGCTGAACGTAACAGGAAAAGAGACAATTTTCTTCATTGGAATCACAAACTGCAACATGAGCCTGGAGCTATGACAGCTGTCTGCCACAATATCAGGGGAGCATTCCTGAGAGTGACACTAACATAATACAAAGATGGATACGGATTTCCGAGGAAACTGGTCATATTCCAAGACCCAGTCTTGAGGCTCTTGGAAGATTCCATATACGTAAACCAACACTATCCCTTATTTTGTCTAAGTAGGTTTGAGTAAGGTTGTTAAATTTAAAACAAAAATAAAGGGCCTCCCTGGTGGTTGAGTGCAGCGCTGTGTAGCTGTCCGCAGCCTCTACAGTGCCGGTTCGATCCCCTCTTGCCTCGGAGCAGCCCACATGGTGAGCAGACTTCTCCTGTCTCACCCGCTGCTCCCCTCAGCAGTGTATTTCATCAGTCTGCCTGTTCTGTTCCCTGCTCTGTCTCTGGTAAATCCTCTCACCCTCCCGCACTTCTGGCCTGTGCCCTGGCTCTTGTATAAATAAAAAAAAATTAAAAAAAAAAAAAGAAAATAAAAACTTGACAGATATATCTGATGACACCTTTTCTTCTAATAAACACTTATTGAGCATCTGTTATGGATTGTGCATTATGCTGGATACTAGTAAACATGGCAGACATGGTATCTGCCCATGGAGAGTTTGGAGCTTTGTGGAGGAAAATGACCTAAGCAAATAATTAAGTAGTGGTATGGTTGATATTATGATTGGGTGCAATGCCAACTTTACTTACTTATATACTACACCATCTTTGGAGGTTCAGTCTTTCTAATCTCCTTGGTTCCAGTTACCCTCCCAAACCACTTTATTTATGTCTCTTCAACAGTTCTTATTCTTTCCACAGCTACAGCTTGTGAATTTGCTAGGAACTATGCTAGGCAAGGGGGCAGGAGGGTTGAAGTAAGTATAAGGAAAGTAAAATACCATACCCTGCTTGGCAATTGTCAGTTGTATATACATCCACCTTCTCTAAATTGTTAACTTCTTGAAGATAGAGACCATGTTATTCCAGCACCATCTTTCTATAGGTTGCAGAATGTCTTGTCCATGGTTTATAAAAGATAGTTGTTTATTCTCAAATTCTTCAAATTCCTTAAATACTCAGAAATTAGTTTCTAAATTCACTGGAATTACTTACTGTTTTAAAATCAGCTAGTAGAAATATTTTGGCTTAGACATGCAAATAGCATTTCTAGTTGAAACGACTTCAGAGAATTGCCAACAGCTCTGCAGATGCATTATCCTCTTCTCTTACATACTCATTTGAATGGACAGTTCATTCTGCAACCAATTATTAAATGGTATGGCAGAGGAAGCCTCATTTCACACATATTCTCCTTCTTGTGAAAGCATTTATTGATAGCCCTAGAATAGTATCTTTGTTATTTCATTCTATTTTAATAGGATTAAAACTCTTGGCCAGCAGCTAACATAAAAGGTGTTGACATGAATGAGCTGTTAGCTCACAACTATCATAATGTTATCGCAAGGCTACTTATGAATCAATTTTTTCTCCTCTTTTCATGATTTAAAAAATGACACAGGGCCTCCCCTAGTGGCGCAGTGGTTGAGCGCTGGGCTGCGAGGCTGCCTGCAGCATCTGCAGCACTGGTTCAATCCCCGGCTGCGGGCGAGGGTCCCACATGGTGCGACAGACCTCTCCTGCCGCACCTGCTGCTCCCCTCAGCAGTGTACTTCGTCAGTCTGCCTGTTCTGCTCCCCACTCTGTCTCTGGTGAATTCTCTCACCCTCCTGTGCTTGTGACTGTACCCAGTGCTTGTATAAATAAATAAGTAAATCTTTAAAAAAAAATAAAAAATGACACAAAAGCAACAGCTTCCAAGATAGTGGGCATGTACTTGTGAGAGGAACAGTGCTTATCCCACCTAATCATCAGTCCTACATGGCTGGCCTCATTTTATGGAGAAGGAAGTTGAGGTTCAGAATAGCCTGCCCACAGTTACACAACTAGGAAGTAGCCAATCTTTTGCTACCAGCCAGCTTTTACCACCTTCTATTTTCTTTAATGAAAACTTGACCAAACAGTGAATGCATTACAGCTTTTAGCACTGACAGCCACCCTGATCTGCTGAGTGAAGAAATGCCTTGGCAAAGGCTACTGGGAGCTCAGCTTCTTACGATCTGAGAAATGCAGCCAAGTCACATCCTCTTTAGAAATAGAACGTTAATGTGCTGAGAAGTCACAGAGAATGTAGGGCTGGCGCTCACTGGTTGTTTACCAACATTCCTGTTCTGTCACCCTACAACAATTCTAAGTTTTCTATGACACACTCAATAGGGAAGGATTTTCCTGAATTAAGGAGTCCAGTAGTAGAAGGAGTGTGTGGAGAAGTTCAGGGAGAGCAGTCCATTTCTGCAGCTCACTCGTGGAGAGAGAGCCAGGAGCCCCAGGCCTACGAGAGTTGGGAGATTTCCCCAAGAAACCTGCTTCCACAGCTGCTGCCACTGCCGGAGCGTTCCACCTCCTTCCTGCTCCCTGCAGCCTCTTCTCCCACCTATGCTTTAGCATATACAGTATTAACTGGTAGCCCCCTCAGGAGCGCCACTCTGTCCAGAGCGGGCACTGCTCTGGACACTGGGGCATGCAGTGAACAAGGCACAGTCCCTGCCCTCCTGGGAGTTGGTGGCATCTGCACTGCCCAGCATGACTGTCCCATCCTGTCCCAGCTGTGACTTGGCTCCCACGAGGGCTCTTTTACTTGGCTCACCAGGAATCTAAACTGGGCAGAATCAGTTGGCATTGAGAGTCTGACTCTACCATGAGCTGTCTTCACACTTCTTTGACATCAGTGAAACAATAATGATGTCAAATGCTTTTATAGAGTCTACTTAAGTAGATCCTGAAAATCACTTAACATGTATTAATTCATTTAATTCTACAATAACCCACTGAGAATGTTTTATTCACTCACCCTCAGTCACACTGTTAGTAAGTCGTGGAGATGGAATCCCAGCCCAGGCAGCCAAGCCCCAGAGTCCATGCTCATAACATTGTCCTCAACTGGCATGAGTCAGGTCTTAAATGTTGGTGTTTCTTAGGGTCTGTCTTCAGCCCTTCTTTGATCTTTTTTGCTCCAGGAGAGCAAAAGTGAGCCCAGCAAGTCATGATTTCACTTGCTGATGTGGGTGGGTGAGCAGGTAATAGGAGACTAACAACTACACCAATACTAATAATTAAGAAGGAAAAGAGAATGAGAGAATAGAATGGTTTCATGTTTGACAGAGGACAAATCTGTGTGAAGAAATAAAGGCTTGGTATCCCAACAAGATCAATTACATCCTGGCCCTGCTGGACACTGTCAAATATAATAGATCATTAAGAAGAAAATTAAATCTGCTGTCTGTGTAGCACATGTGTGTAGGGGTGAGCTTCTGTAAATTAAACTTGTTAGGGAATAAATCTTATGAAAACCAGAATTCTGTCTCTTTAACTTCCTTGTTCACATAATGGGGCCAGGGGAGGAGGGTATGTGATGGTGAGAACAGAGGATTTAGACCCAAAGAAATGCAAGTTCCTTTCTTGGTACCATTTTTCACTATTTCTGTGACCTTGAACAAGTTTCTTAGCTTCTCTGAAAAGCAATTTCTCACCCATAAAACAGGAATAATAATAAATGTCCTGTATCATAAGGAGTGTGGTAACTAATAAAAGAAGTAATATATGTATATGTAAAGGATGCTTGGAGCAGAGTACATACTTAAGAAATGTCAACTAATATTGATAATTTAAAAAAATAATAAGGAGCTCCTTCTTCAAGATGTTCTGTTTGTAGAAATAATGTTGGCTTTTTTTTTTTTTTTTTTTAAGTGCCAGCTTCCTTTTCTATTTAGCAGAGAGGGACTTCCCAAGGATTAGATCCTCAGAAAGAATGAGCCTTTATTTCCTTTAAAGAGGCCAAAAAAGAGAGGCAGAGGGAAGATGGAAAGAAAAAAATTCAGAAGAAATGTGTTAATAGAAAGTCTAAGGAAAGTTGGCAGTGAGGATTGGGAAGAGGAGATGAGGAAGTAGGGTGTGGGGGAGGCGAGGAAGTAGGGACACAAGTTGAAAAAAAAAGGTACATGGTTTGCTAGGAGGGGAAGTGTTGGAAAAGCAATGCTGAGTACAGATCGGTTCTACAAGGATAGCTGCCTGGAGAGCCCAGGCCCTTTCCCAGGCCCACTGGACTGAGCTATACCTGAGCAACGAGTTCAAGGACAGATGTGGCACTGGGCATGTCAGCATCTCTCTCGCTTTGTGAAAAGGTGGGTCATTTTTTTCTGGGGAAAGAAAAGATTCCAATTCTGAATCAAACCCAACAGAACCATACATGAAAGGCAAACATTCTAGGAATTTCAGCCCTGGATAAGATTACTGGATGTGTCTCACTAACCACCTAGTCGATAAAAATAAACAATGAATGTCCTGCGATAATATCATGTAACAAGCTGAATGGTGTCTTCCCTGGTGGAGTAAAGCAAAGAACTGGAGGCTGACAGCTGAGAGCATGGAAATTCAATTCAGGAAGTCAAACAACTGCCCAGGGGCCCAGTTCCAGAGCTTCCATGCTATGCTTGAACCTCATTTGTCTTGCTGTTGACTGACCTGTTGATTCATGTGTGCCTGTCCCCCTGTAGCTTTAGATTTTGAAATTTTTGACTGCCAGACACTTAATCTGCTAATTTTGAATTATTCACATATGTTCTACATATTGTAGGTGCTCAATAAATATCCCAGCAGCTGCAGTTTTCCTTTTCTACACTGAAGACCTAGAGAGAAATAGGTCATCAATGTTTTCTGGTAATGTTTCACAAACTGTGTTCCAGGAGATATGTTCTACCAGATGTTAAGTATTTTGTGAGGAAATTGGGGTCATATCTGTTTTGGAAATGCTTTATCAGCAGGATTCCTTGGAACTTTTAATGTGCTAATGTGCATATGGGAGCTAGTAATCATTTCCCATCTTCAAAAGAACACTAACATCTAGAAAGATCCTGAAATATTGGCAGTGGGTATCTCCAAGCTCCTTTAGCCTGGAGTGGACATAGCCAGGGGTTTGTCTCCACTGGCAATTAAATTTTTTAAATTATTTTATACTGAAGTAATGTTGGTTTACAATTTATGTATGATTTTAGGGGTGTGGGTTCACCCTATGTCACCACACCACACCCACCACCAAGCACCCATAATCTATCACCATAGTCCAGCAGGTACCCAAACCCCTTTACTCCCTACCCTTCTCCCTCTCACTCTGGTGAGAGCCTCACTTCTACCATCAGATGTCTAGGGTATGTTTTGGTTTAATTTTACCTAGTTCCTTTGTTTTGTTTCCCTATATTCCACATATGAGGCAAATAATTCAGTATTTGTCTTTCTCTTTCTGACTTATTTTGCTTAGCATAAATAATTCCCTCTGTTCTTTCCATGTTCTCACAAAACTGCTGGTAGTTCTGGAGACCCCTCCCTGAACTGCCTAACCTGATAGCACATCTCTTCATTACTACAAACCACGTGGGGTAGATGAGCTTCTGGAAATAAGAAGAGTCAGAAATTGTAGGGCATGGCTTTACAGCTAGTGTCTTAAATCCAGAATCAATACATCATTGGAGGAATTCTAAAACCAAAGCACAAAACTTTTTCTTATAATCCAAAATGAGGAGATTAAACCTTGTGGGCAATTAATATTTCTTAGCCAAGCCTGTCCTGAGGGAAAAAAATCTCAGTGAGCAGAATGGCTTTTCCATGACTTAATGTGACAACTAAATATATCAAAAGCCCTTAAAGGTTATTTAGTCCACTTCCCTTATTATATTGATGAAGAAACCAAGAATTAGAGAGGTAACTTGCCCAAGGTAACCAAGCTAGTCACTGGCAGACTTAGGGCTAGAACTCAGGTGTCCTAACCACGGGGGGTCCTACAGTTACAACTTGTTAGGCTTCTGTTGTTTCTGTGAAGAGGACTTGATGTAATGCCAGCCCTGCCTCCCTGCCGCCTCTTCATGCGGGTCCTGGGAGGCAGGTTCCTTGGGGTTGCTATTTGGCCTTTGTCAGGTGGGAGCTGACCTGGTGTGACAGAAGAGGACAGCTGGAAATGCAGAGAGTTGCTACACTAACTCACATAGGCTGAGAGACGATGACAGCAGTGGGTCCTAGTGGGCAAAAGCCAAGGAATAAAAGGGAGAGGGGTCAGAGCAAGGAAAATGAGAGTGCCCAACATAGGGCTGCCACTTTGCAGTCCTCAATGGGCAGCAAAGCTGCCTGCAGAACTGGAGACATACTGAGTCCTGAACTTTTCCCCTCCATCGTCAGCCCAGAGAAGGGGCTCCAGCTTTGCACTTCAGACTAACGGGAGGGAAAGACACAAGAGGTTGGAGATTTGGTCAGAATTCTAGAAGCTGGGCCAGTAAGACAAGGGGAGAAATGACAAATAAAAGAAGTTGGTGTGGTTGCCGTTTGTTTTCATTAGGCAGGGCAGGAGAGGTCAAAGGAAAAGGTAAGAAATTTCCTCTCCCTTGTGAGGGGAGGGGGCTGGCAGGAAGAACTCTTCCAGGAAAATTCCTGCCAGGATCTGTGTTCAGGAAGGGAGGGAATGGCTGCTCACTGGCTTTGCCAGTGGATTATGGGCTGGGGACCCTGATTAACAGCTCCAAGGGCACAAACCCAAGGTTAAGAGCTGTAGAAATTCAA
This sequence comes from Talpa occidentalis, assembly GCF_014898055.3. Lineage (NCBI taxonomy): Eukaryota > Metazoa > Chordata > Mammalia > Eulipotyphla > Talpidae > Talpa > Talpa occidentalis. Next base: position 25,296,267 of record NW_023605194.1, read on the forward strand.
AACCTTGGATGTGGGGAGGCTGAAGTAAGCTTCAGACCAGCAGAAGGGATTTATTTTGGAGATGGGGCCATGTGGCTGGCAGGGCTTCCCCGTGATTTTGCTGAGGGGGCTGAAGTTAAAGCCTGCTTGTTTTCTTCAGGAGAGTCAGGTAAAGAAGTTTGTGGGGGGAGGGATGTTGACAGTTTCTGAGGATGTGTTGACAGTCCTGCAAAAGTGACACACATGATTGGGTTTGGGGGACTGATAATTTGAGGGTTACAGGGAGTCATGGTAAGAGGAGTGGTGCCAGAGACCAGCTTTGCTTTTCCTGTAGAAAGACTGGGAGTTATAACCCCAAGGAGGAAAGACACGTTTTATATCTGGATCAAGAAATCTCCTTGGAGAAATATTTACTTGGAAAGTGATTAGATTGTAGAGGATAGAAAATTAAAAGTTAAAAACACCTTTCAAGTATTAAAAAGTGACACATCATCTACCAAAAAAATGAAACCAAAAAGCCAAAAACAAATCCAACCCAAACCAGACCAAATCAAACTAGACCAAGATCATGTTTTTGGCAAATCGAATGGACAAATATTCTTCACTAGATGCAGTTGGAGGACGCGGTGGGGGTGCCTGGGCTTAAAGTCAGTGGGTTGGAATCAAGTCTGACTTCTGACATTCATTAACTGGGTGATCCTGGGCCAGTTGCTTCATCTCCTTCAATTCCTTCATTTTAAGCAATTTAAGCCTATGAGCAAGAGCTCTCTTATGGAATTGTAGAATTAAGGGGGAAAGGTGAAATTGCTTTATATACTTATAAGCCCAGGGGAAAGGTTAGCCAATTTTTATATTTTACTATTATGAACAGGTACATGTTCAATAGCACCCAGAAAGGGCATTTTGTTTTGCGAGTATCTGGTACTTCTTTGAATGTAGAAATTGTACTTTTTAAAATTCCTATCTTCTTGTTTCCCTTATTGTTCCACTGGCCTCTCTGCTCCATGGTAGGACTGCAGAACATCATGTTTTAAACTTGTGCTAGAAAACACCTATATTACACTCACCCTCACTCTTTAAATTCTATATTTTTGTATCTTTCTTGCGGCAGAGGAAATTAATAAAAGAAGATGCCTGGTTGTGTTCATGAGGTACTATAGGTAACTCATAATGAAAGCTAATTTTGTTACGAGTTCATGAGAATCGAGCTAAACAAAGAACATCTGAAAACTAGACATTTTCATATAAAATTGGTTAAATATTCTATTTCCCCCTAATTTTTTAAGAGCTGGAAAAGACAGCATAAAACTGAAATGCTTTAGTCAAATGGTTGTCTGAAATAAAATGTATTCATTTTTTCTGATAACTCTAAATGAATAGACTACAGTCTTCTATCAAATATTTCCAGCACCTGTAGTATATAAATGCAGTCTCAGATTTCCTAAAAATGCTGCACATGTTTGGTATTTTAATGATAAAACCCAGATGTCTTGTTTTGCATGCCCTGGAAGAAAGGAAACATACAACAGTACAAAGAACACTCACCATTTTAAATCTGATTAAACTCTATGCCAAACAGGACTGGGAAGGAGTATGCTGTTTGTACAAACAATCTTTTAAAAAGTATTTTTCAAATCCACTTAAATGTCTTGGAAAACTCCTGATATGTGAACCAGCAATATTTATTTACATTCCACCCTCCTGCATTGGAGTATTAGTTTGGGGTCACATCTTGGTGCTTGGAGTAGGAGTTGTAATGATCAGCTTATTTCTCTAATCTGTGTTTCGAGGCCCAAGTGGAATGCATCCTGCTTTGATCATTTATGCACAGACATTACCATTTAGATTCTGGTGGTTCTAAAATATGGCTCAGCATAAGAACCATCTGGGACAACTTTTTTTTCCATTATAGAATTAATTTTTTTTTAATTTAAATATTTAGTATTTTACTTTAATTTATTAATTTGCTTTTATTGTGGTAATATTGATTTTCAACACAATGTGTTTTAGGAGTACAAGTTATACTTTTTCGAATATATGCTATCATAGCACACCTACTACCAAAGTACTAATAACCCTCCACCACCTCCACTACTGTCCACTGGATCCCCTCCACCCTTTACTCTCATCCCTTTTCTCCCTCCTGTAACCTCAGTTCTGTTGTCAGGATGCAAGGGGTTGTTTTGCTTTGTCTGTTTGCCTTGCTGCTTTATATTACACATAGGAGTAAAATCACCCAGTATTTGTCTTTCTCCTGATTTATTTCACTTAGCATAATCCTCTCAAATTCTATCCATGTCCCATATGGCAAGACTTTGTCTTTTTTTATAGCTGAGTATTACTGCATTGTGTGCACTCTCTCGCCCTTCCACCCCTCTGTCTATCTCTCTTTCTCTATGTGTATAGTTCTTATATATTCTTATTTAGTGCATATATTTTTTTGAATTAAAGTTTTAAAATTCTTTGGTACAAATTTCTAAGTAGATACCTAGATGTGGAACTGCTGGATCATATATGTGATATTTTAATTTATAAGAAATATGTATTTTGGTCATTCAGATGAAAAAATATGTACATTTCTCATAATTTTTGGCCTTTCCCCAGTTTGTGTCTTACAGCTCTCCCCAAAGCTTTAGAATTTCCTAAGAATCCAGCTAACGTACCTTTTGTTACGTTAATGAAGGTAAACAAAGCACCTTTGATATGTTAATGAAGGATAACCTGAGGTTGGGGACTGGTTACTAGGGAAGCCAACTTGAATGGAGGGTTGGGACTTTCAGTCCCATCCCCCTGTCTGGGGAGGGGAAAGGGGGTTGGAGATTGAGTTCAGCAGCCAATGACTTTATCAGGCATGCCTGTGTAATGAAGCTTCCATAAAACTCCCCAAAGGTAGGGCTTTGGAGAGCTTTCAGTCAGAAAGGAAGATAAATGCCAGATGACGTCACCGATATGTGGAATATAAAATAACAAAATTAATAGTCAGGTAAAGACAAGCTGAAAAAGTAACCTTTGATAGCTGACTACAGACCTGAAACACCAAGAGGGTAAGGGGACTGGGGAGTTGGGGGCAACAACAAAGAGGGAAAGAAGCACAATGGTCTATGGTAGTAGAATATGGGTGAGCTGGTGGTGGTTATACTATGGTGGTAATATCTGATGGGAGTACCCCAATATTGCCTCAGTGAAAAATAAATTAAAAAGTACCCTTTTAGTGTCAAATTTCATATACTTAGGGAGGGAATTAGGTAGGTATGTATCCTTTAAAAAAGACTTCCTAAGCAATTCTGCCAAAGCCTTGTTTTGGGGAACTACTGATCTAGGGCTCTTACCTTGACTCCGATACAATTTCACATAGAAAGAGATATGAAACTGTGAGAGAGAGGTGGAGAAAGAGATAGAGAGAGACAGAGAGAGAGAGAGACTGAGAGAGACAGAGACAGAGAGCGCAGAAAAGAAAAACAAAATGGAACTCAATGGTAGAAGCATAGAGTACCCAATAGAATAATATAGAGCAATGAAATTGAATTATCCACAGCTACACATATCACAAATTTTCAAAAACATAAATGAGACAATCAGTTAGAAGGGAATATACACAGGACTATAAAATGAAGTTTCTTCAATAAAAAATAATATAATTTAAAAAAGAATATACACAATTTGGTCGAAGTCTTTCAATGACTTCCCATATCATTCTGGATAAAACCCAAAGGCCTACAAATGTTTTATTATCACACTGCCTGACCTCAGTTCCTAAGCTTCTCTTCTCTACTCCCCCACAGGTTTCCTCCATCCCAGCCACACCAACCTCCTTCCAGTTCCATGAAAGTGGCAGGCATGCACCCACCCCACACCCATCTCGAAAGTACATTTGCCCTCTGCTGTGAATGATCTTTCTGATGTCCACATAGCTCCCTCCTTCAATCCCTTCCTATCTTTAGCCAAACACCAGTGTCACAGTGAGGTCTTCCTTAATTACCCTACTTAAGTTACAATAACCACCCCTCCTCCATTTTCCCTATCCCTCTCCCTGCTCTATTTTTCTCTCCAGCACTTATCATGACATGTATTTTACTTAATTTATTTTTCTGCACTTAAGCAGAATCTAATCTCTGAGAGTAGAGATTTCATTTGTTTTTTCATGGCTGTATCTCCAGAGCATAGAATTGTGCCTGGCCTATAGTAGGCACTCAAATAATATTACTGGATGAATGGCTGAATGAACAAATGAATGATATTCCAAAAGTGGCCTTGAGAAGCAAGGTCCTAGCCAACTGATGACAGGAGGAAGAGCTCATTTCCAGTTATGCTGGTCCAGAAGAGTGTTACTGGCAGCCTGCCTCTGACAAATCTAGTTGACAGATGAACCCATTTGGGAATCTGGGGGATACATTTTGAGGCTGCTCATCCTAGAAAGGGCTTTAGATGTTGTCCTACTCAACAAAACATTTTAGAGAAGTCAAAGCCCATTTGTTTCCTAAATGAGGTGGCCAGTTGGCAAGCTGGCTGGTTCTTGTTCAATTTCTTTAGTCATTTAACAAATATTTGTGGGGCTATGTCTAAGTGACAGGACTGCATACGTTTATCCTTTCTGTTAAACAGATCTTTCCACATTTATTTTCATGCAAATGTTACTTCATCTTCAATCTCTCACCCTTTCTTCTTTCCTTCTTGTCCACTCTCCTAGTCTAAGGTTTGATATCAATTTCATTATATTGAGTAATACAGATTTGTTATGAAAACAAAGATCTAACTGTATAGCATTCCATATAATAGAATATAAAATTCTCTCCCTTCTTCCCTCATTCTGGGTCACCGTAATAGTAAGATGTAATGGCCCTCTGGGCAGGTATACATGAGAATAAAAAGGTGGTGAAAGGGAGGAGAACTTGCAAAAACCACAGTTACTTTTATATACAAAAGGACTTGGTAGAAATCTCAGTTTTCAACTGTCTATAGCATGCCATACATGTTAAAAAAATGTGGCTGAGGCAACTGGTATTCCAGAAATACATCCTAAGGGTGATACCAGGCATTCACTCATTCATTAAATTTCCCAAGCTTTATCCCTTCACCAAGTAAGACTGTTAGAAGGCAACACATGTGGGCTAGATTTTCTTAGCTCTCTACATGCAGACCTTTAAAGAACAATGTTATTTTTTAATGATTTCCTTTTATTGAGGGTTAATAGGCAATATGACAGAAGAGACTGTTTCTGCAAGTGTTTTTGTCTTCAATACTGCTCTTGAAGACTATCATATCTTAGGAGACATTTCATCCCAGAGTTTGACTTGGACTTTCTCACAATCCGATTTCTTGCTTATTTTTTGCTTTCTTCCTTTTCTTCATTTTCTTTCCCTCTATGCTGTGCTCCTTTTTCGGATAATAAAAAAATAGAATCCATCATATGTTTCTTCTTGCCTAGGCTACTAGGAAGTTCTGAACAACTGGTCAATCAAAGCCATCAGTGTGTTTTTGCCTAGGCATTCTCTAGTTTTTTTGTAAGATTCTAGGCTTTTTACTCCACTGTTTTAAAAAGTTTCCTGCAATTTTTTCTTTCTTTTTTTTTCTTTTTTGCAAGGAGGATCAGAGAGACTGTCTTTGCTAAGAGTCACAAGTACTAGTAAATGGAAGCTTTCAGACCAAAGCCCAAGGGTTTCTACCCTGTCAGTGTCCTATACAGTTTCAAATTAAACACTGATGAAGTAAAAGCTACTTTCATACGCTGTGGATATTCATTCAGCTTGAGTTCCTTTATGACCTGCTTTGGGGGAGAGAAGTTTAGTCTATGGGCTGTATGATCTTCTCCCCACTCCTCACCATCAATGCCCAGGACTGACAGGTCTAGGAGGGAAGGAGATATCATCTTACATCTTTTATGCTTATAGAGATCCAGCTCCAGCAAACACCATATTCACCCAGGACCTCAGACACAATAATGGGATATATAGACAAAATAAGTAAGAATCAAGGTATTTCTGAGCTCTATGTTTTTGTTAAGGAGTATAAGGTCACTAAATGGAAGGATACAATAAGATTACTGCAAGATGAATAACTCCAATATTAACCTGAAAGTAAAAAGTCCTATTTGCACTTTTATGTTTCCTTGTATGGAAAAATAATGTCAAATAAAAAGATGGGTCTTAGGAGTGCTACTAGCTTGGGTAACTATTCAGAGTAGGCAAACAGTGCTGTGGAGATGGGGGGAGGTCACAAGTTGTGGAGAGAGGCGAGTGTGCGATTGAGCTGGTTGAAGTATCAGTGGTATAGGACTTAGGGTTGGGATCCCAGCTCTCCACTCACCAGCTGTGTGAACCCCAACATGTTTTCTAAATTAGTTGAACTATAGTGTGCCCATCTATGAAATGGAAACACAGTAGCTACACCCTACCCACAGGTAGATGATTTAAGAAAGCCATTTCTTTGATGCACACAATGTACTTCTGATCTATTTAAGTGCTCAACTAATCTTAATTATTGCCATTTCTGAGCCAGGTTAGAGCAAGTATTATAGCTGGTCAGTAACTATTTTACTTAACTAACTAGGGAAGAATCATAAAGGAAGGTCGGAGAAGACACAGTAGTCACAGAAGGACCCAGCTGAAGAGATACTATGTCCATTTAGCTGAGCATAGAATGAACACCCTGGGGTAGCTGCAGAGATCACAGCTGTCAGGCTGAAATTACCACAGGCCAGCCTGAGGGTAGGGTAACTCAAATCAATGAATGAACTCCACACCTTGTAATTGTCTAACTCTAATGGATTTAGGGAGCTTGTAGCCAAGAGGCCAGGTTTCTTCACATTGTCATCAAGTCATAAAAGGCCAGCTCAGCACATAAAGAGCCAACATATCCCTGGAGATTTGAGGGAAAGACTACAATCTTACTCAGAGCCCAAGGAGAAGAAACCCTCAGGCAGCCCTGAGTTGGGGAAGCGGGGGGTTGGGGTTGGGGAGCAAAAGCTTCTATGGGGGTTGGTGATGGCAAAATTCTTGGCTCAGTTTTGTCACAGACCTGTGATTTGGATCTGAATGTAAAAACAACCTGGGAGAAACTTTCTGATACAGGAAACACATCAGAAAGCAATGAGAGATTAAACTGCTACATAGCCTTTAAAGGCATGGCTATAATCTAGGGAGAGGGAAAGGGTACTGTGGCAGGAATAAATTAAGTTGATAAAAGCAATATGGGAGTTCCCCCTTGGTATAAAACATCTTGATTGCCTAACCAAGACGGTCCAGATGTTTGTACATGGCCATATTCTACATGTGATGGTCACATTACACAAATATTGGGTTCTTTAACATTTGAAGTAGCTCTTGTTTGTATATTGCTCTTATTGGTTGGTATGAAAAGTAAAACTAAGTAACATTTTCAAGAAAAAAACCCCTAAAGCCAAGCTTTGACTTCATTTTTAAGTTGGCAGAAGTTTGATTCTGTGCCAGATATCCTATGCTGGATATACTGAATAATTATCTGCTGGCTTAATTTTCTTTTTCTTTCTTTTTTTTTTTCCTAACCAATTAATTCTTCCATTTTTCTTTAAGCTTTAGAAAAGAAATGCTCCTGCAAATGTCTATAATCATTTTTCTCTTTGGGTAGCTTAATGAGCAAAATATAAAAAAAATTATAATAAGTGTTTCATTTCAGCTCACATGATCCATGTCACATAACCTTAAAATGAACATATATTGTTTAAAATTCCATCCAGATTCAACTGAAATTCTTCAGAGAATATTTTTCAGTGGGACAAAATGTTCTAAATAAACAGAAGAAATTTTACATCTTTTTACTTATTTGTGAGGAGATTTTTTAAGTAAATTTTTTATTTTAGAAAATTTTAGATTTATAGAACAATAGCAAACTTGACAGTTTTGAGAAATATTAATTTGGGATTTTGTAGACTATCCTTAATTGGGATCTGTCTATTGTATTCCTAAACATTAGACTGGTGAGAAAGGCTATGATAGCTGGTGAGCTCAGCTATCATACTGATATCCCTATGGAAACCTTGATCACCTGGCTGAGGTGGTGTTTGTCATATTTCTCCACTGTAAAGTCACTTTTTTCCTGTCTACACTATTCTTTGGAAGAGAGTCACTATGTAATATTCAGGAGTAGGGAGTTAAGCTCGGTCTCCCAGAGGGTGGAGTTTCTATGCTAAGTTATTTGGAATGCTCTTGCATAGCAGATTTGTCTATTTCACCCATTTATTTATTCAATTATTTACTTATATCAATACAGTTTATGAATATTTATCTTATACTTTGAATCATGCTGGAGTTGCTCATGGTGTTGCTGCTTTGGCATCTATTTGGTGTATCAAGCTGCCTGTGTGTGTGCGTGCGTGTGTGTGTGTGTGCATGTGTGGTTTGCACTGACACTGACCTCTCTTGTTACAATGTCCTAGAAAACAGCCTGTAGAGTCACATGTAAATATAAGTTCCTGATATGACTCTCCCCAAGACCCTTGAGATAAGCATTCTCCTCAGCTGCTCAAGACTTTCCCCTTCCTTGTGTGCCCTTTAAAACTTACTGATACCTGCTCTTTTAGGTTTCAATTGACTGATTTGGCCTTAGTCTCAGAGCCCCAAAGCATTCTACCCACAGACCCCAAAATAATATATACCCCAGGTCCTGTTATGCTCTCCTCCTGCACTGTGCCTTCACACCCGCCCTGTGACCTTCAAGGCGTGCAGTGTGCCTCTTCCTCTAGTACCATTGGCAATAAACTTTTCTATTACACTTTCCCTAGGGGCCTTTTGTTGGACCCATCATTCTGCTTAACCTATACTACTTAATTTTGTTCAAATTTGTCCAGCTTTGGTGTCTGGGAGCTCTTTCGGTAGCTCCTGGACCTCACTGACATATTCCATCATTGTGGGTTTTTTTTTTCCCCCACTTCCTCATATTCTCGCATTACTAGATACTTCAGGTTCATCTTGAATACTTCCTGCCTGGTCATTTCTCCAAGGAGCCCTGGTTCATTTTACTGAAGAATGGTATGAGGCCCCCAATTCTGAGTATGAGGTGTGCTTGTTGCTACTGGAGTGTCAGTACCATGAGGCCCTTTCAGGTAATAGGGCAAAGAAATAGATGTGTGTATATGTGAATATTTCTATATGCAACTCTGTATATTACACTAAATATTAGTTCATATGGATGTCAAGGAGAAAACTTTTTTGCTTGTTTATTACATCTTTCTGTTTTGAACATGAGAAAATGAAATTTCAAATTTGAAAAAAGTAAGTTGAAATGATTGGTTTTTATTGTTAGTTTTCCAAATCATCCCTTCCACCTTCACCAGAGTGGGAGTATTTAGACAGCCAGTCCTCTTAATTGCTGCAGTAGTCCTAAATGTCTTACCCTGGGGACACTGCCTGCATTTATTTCTCCCACAGCATGTCATACTGTCTGTCCAGCTGACTCCACTCCTGCTGACTTCCATCACATAGGGTCATTTTTCTTCACAGAACTGACTCACACTTGATGATTTACATCTTGGTCATTTATCTGCTTCTGTGAAAAGTTCAAAAACTGGAGCCAAAACAAATTCTAAAATGTATCTAAGGCAAAACCTCTTGTTGCTTTAGACTTGCTGTAACTCACTTTGTCTGCCAAGAAGTAGAGGGAAAAAATGAAACATTTAGCTCATGTGGGAACCAACTTTTACTTCTAAGTGGACATGATTACATATCATCATAAGCAGCAGTATTTCTTAAGTAGGCATAGCACTTTAGTTTAAAACACTTCCATTTATGCTGTTTCACTTTTGTTTCTTTCTATGATCCTGAGAGAGTAGTATGACAAGGATTGCTTGTTCAATTTACAGACAAAAAAACCTGAGGCTATGAAACAAGTGCTGGTGAGAATGTGGGGGCAACTGGAACTCTCATGTACTGTTGGGAATGCCAAATGACAGTGCCACTTTGCACAATATTTTGCAAAATGGGTTAGTATTTAGCCAAGAAAAATGAACACATATTCACATGCTTGAGAATGTTTTTAGTGGCTTAATTCTTAACAAGAAAAATAAAAAGGAAAATAGACCAAATATCTTTCAACTGGTGAGTAGATAAATTATAATAGTCATAGATTGGAACATTAGAACAAATTGCTGATATGTGCAATAATATTGATGAATTTCCAATGTAGTATGCTAAATGAAAATGTCAGGCCCAGGAGGCTACCTACTGTGAGAATCCATTTTTATGATATTCTGGAAAAGGCAAAAGAATAAAGAGAGAAATGAGGTCAGTAATTCCCAGAGGTTTGCAGTGAGGGGAGGAGACTGACTACAAAGGGATTAAGGGACCTTTGGAAATGAGTGAAATATTCTCTCTCTTGACAGTCATTACATAGCTGTAAGCATTTGTCAAAATTAACCATAAACCAAAAAGGATGAATTCTACTGCATGTAAATTTTACTTTAATTTTTTTAAAAAAGGGAAAAAACACAAATGAAAAGGAGGAGTGAGAAAGGGAAAATTTAAAGAAGCTAAGTTACCTAGTAAGCAACTTGTTCAAAGTCACCAAGTGAAACAAGGAATTGAACCCAGTCTTCTAACTTCACATCCAGAAATTTTCTATTGAGAATAGACAGAGTCTAGAAAAAAAGTAATTTTCTGCCTTCTTTGCTTATAGATGTCATCCCAATTAGAGTGGGAATTCTAAATGCTGACCCTTTCCTTCTTGCCTACACTTGGAAGTAGAGCTCTCACTTTCCCTATCTTGGACACATATTCATACTAAAGTGCAAGAATAATAATAGCCAATCCATGAAGGACGCGATTATATCTTGATGTTTGCTTCACTGTCAGAAATGTGGCAAGAAAGGATTAGGATGGAGAACACTGCAGAGAAGATACACAAGTAATAGCACATGAAAAGGTACTCAACATCATTGGCCATTTAGGGACATAAAATCAAAACCACAATGGGTTATTACTTCCCATTAACTAGGATGGTTATAATAAAAAAGATAGGATAACAAGTGTTGTTAAGGATGTGGAGAAACCAGAATCCTCATATGTTCCTGGTGGAAATGTGGATTTGTGCAAACACTTTGAAACACAGTTTGGGAGTTCTTCATAATGCAAAACATTGAGTTATATATAACCCAGAAATTCTGCTCCTAGGTATATACCCAAGGGAAATAAAAACATACCTTCACACAGAAATTTATACATGAATGTTCACATTGTTTACAGCAACATTATTTATAGTAACCAAAAAGCAGAAACAACCCAAATGTCCATCAACTGACGAAAGGATAAACAAAGCAAGTATGTACAAATCATGGTATACTGCTTGACAAAATAGAAAGAAGTACTTGCATGCTAAAAGCAGATAAACTGTTAAGACATTATGCTAAGAAAAGAGGTAACACACAAAAGACCACATAATGTATGAGTCCATCAGTGTGAAACGTCCAGACTAGGCAAATGAACACCCTTGACTAGCAATAAAGCTACCAAAGCAAACTATGGTGATTGCACATGAGGGTTGAAATCCTACATTGCAAAAAAAAAAAAAAAAAAAAATCACAGATGTTTAAAAAATTACCAAAAAAAGAATGAAGAGCAGAGAGCTAACTCCTGGCATTGTCACAAGGACAGGGAATGAAAGTAAAAACCAAATGATAAGAGTATCTGCTTGTTAATTGCTGTCACATATTTCCTATCTATGTTACTATTGTCACATGACCTACCCACATCTAAGGCAAAAGTTCTGTGATAGGGTGGCTAAGCTATTAGATAAAGTAGGATATTTAACTCTGTATGGATTTTTATTAGCAGAAAATTTGGTCCCCTCATTGTCACATAAAAGGTATCATGTTTTATTTGGAATAAGGGCATTGACTAAGTCCCTGTGTCAGGCTTGAAATTCTCCATGGATATCAATTATGCTTCAAAACAGTGCAAAGTGAACATTTATGAGATGTTAATAAGGAAGTCACACTGCAAGAAGCAATTAAAAATGTGCTTTTCTCATTTCTGGGTATTTATCTCAAAAATACAAAAACACAAATTATGAGAGATATGTGTACCTCGTGTTTGCTGCAGCATTATTTATAATAATTGAGAACTGGAAATAACCCAAATCGCCATAGATTGACAAATGGTTAAGATGTGGTAGACATACACAATGAAATACTACTCAGCTATTAAAAAGTGGGCCCAGGGCCTCCCCTGGTGGCACAGCAGTTCAGTGCTGGGCTGCGAGGCTGCGTGCAGCCTCTGCAGCAATGGTTCGATCCCGGGTCACCGGCCAGGATCCCACATGGCGTGCAGACCTCTCCTGCCGCGCCTGCTGCTCCCCTCAGCAGTGTATTTCGTCAGTCTGCCTGTTCTGGTGAATTCTCTCACCCTCCCACGCTTCTGACTGTACCCAGTGCTTGTATAAATGAAAATAAATAAATCTTTAAAAAAAAAAGTGGGCCCAGAGAGACTTATGCTTAGTGAAACAAGTTGTACAAAGACAAACACCATATGAGTTCACGCCTATGTGGTTATAATATAGAGGAAACAAAGAAACAGATGAACTAAATAAAATGAAAACAAACCTTTGGACTATAAGACTGATTAGTGGTTATCAGAAAGAAGGGTAAAGGGTGGGTAAACAGGGAAAAAGGTGACAATGGTATGATGGACAGATTTGGACTTTTAACGGTGAACTTAATCTAGTATATACACATGTTGATTCTCAATGATGAACACCTGAAACCTCTATACTGCTATAAAGCAATGTTGCTTCAACTAAAAAATGAAATATGAATTTAAAAATACCCCACCTGCAAAAAAAGAGTTTTATACAACCCTGTCATTGGATTTAGCTTGCTTATCTCATTCACTAGTTGGAGACCAAAATTTTGAGCGCTTCAGCAGGGAAGCCTGTCTTGTGTTTATGTGGCAGTAGAGAGAATTAGTTTCAACTCACTTGCAGAAGTGGATTTCAGAGGAAGGGATTTGACAAAGTTGTTAAATCCAGTGAAGGCAGAGAGGAAAGCTGGACTGACTATATATCTGTGCACTGTCACTCTGAAATTCATTTTGGCCTCCAGGGTATAAATACACTTCAGTATTTTTGTTAAGATTGCCAGAAAATCAGCAAGTGCTCACTTTCTTTGGCCAACAAAAGCATGACTCTCTGTGCAAAAATTTTCTGCACATTTATAAACAAGAACATTTAGAAAATCCCCTCTTGCTGAGAGATATGACAACAGATATATTTAACTGTACCATAAAATAAAGCAGATACTAAGAATACCATTGGGCTCATCCAGCACAGGAAAAGTTTTTGTCTCTCTGACATAAACTTACACGTCTTCCTGTCCACCCCCCCCCCCCCAAGCCCCCAAATAGCTTTCCTGTACCAGGCTGGTCTGATGAGCCGCCATCCAAATTTGCACCTTTGTTTACTGTTAGCCTTTTCCAGCAAGTATTCCCAACCCATCACCTATATTTTCTCACCACTGCACTCTGGTTTCCCTCCCCGCACCTCTTGCGATGGTGATCTCTATGTACTCCATGGCCTCCCACCCCAGTATAAGGCAAAAACTTCTTCCCCACAGAATCTCCAATAACAAAATGTCCACAGAATTATCTCTAACTTTCTGGCAAACTTTTCTGTAAAAGGCCAGATCATTAATATTTCAGCCATTCAATTTTTGTTGCAACAACTCAGTCCCACCACTGTCATGTGAAAGCAGCCAGTAGGTTAAATGAATGAGCATGGGTGTGTTCCAGCACAATTTCATTTATGGACACTCAAATTTGAATTTCATATGATTTTCATCTATTATGAAATCTTCTTTTGATGTTTAAAAATCATTTTAAAAATGTAAAAACCTTTCTTAGCTCACAAGCTGTACAAAACAGGTGGTGGGGTGGTTTTGGCCAGTCGGCTATAGTTTGATCTAAGTCAGCCTCCCAACCAAACCAGACATTTGTTCCTAGTCAGCCAGCCAGCTACGCTGTGTATGAAATCTTTCCAGTTATGTGAAGCTCAGGAGACACCTGCTCTAAGGCCAGGATAAAATGACCTGGACTAGTTGTTTGCTAAAGTCACAAAAAATAACAACTTCCTCTTCGCGGAAACCCTTCAAAGGCTGACATGTGTACACCCTGACCACCTCAGAATTCTCCCATCTTGGCAAAATAGTTCAGGTTTCTTTCTTTTTTTTTAATTTTTAAAAAAAAAATTTTTTTATTTATTTATACAAGCATTGGGTACAGTCAGAGGTGCAGGAGGGTGAGAGAATTCACTAGAGCCAGAGTGGAAAGAACAGGCAGACTGACGAAGTACACTGCTGAGGGGAGCAGCGGGCGGCAGGAGAGGTCTACGCGCCATATGGGACCCTTGCCCGGTGACCGGTGACCGGGGATCAAACCGGCGCTGCAGAGGCTGCGGGCAGCTTCGCAACCCAACGCTCAACCGCTGCGCCACCCGGGAGACCCCAGTTCAGGTTTCTTTAACTGTTGCTTGTACAAACATTTTTTTTTAGTGTTATCTCTGCTCTGGTCCATAGAAATCCTTCTGCAAACTTGGCCTCTGAATACATTTCAGGCTTGCCAGGTTTAGGGCACAGGCGAGTAACACTAAGTCATTCTGTGATCTGTTTGCCATTCTAGACTGTCTGCACTTCTCCACTTTCCTGGCTCAGGATAAAATGCTACCCATCCCTGCAATTCTCCCTGCTTGGTTTCCATAACCCAAGCTGCCTGCTGCTCTTGTGATGTCCACATTCTCCTTGTCACTGGATCCTTTTATCTGCCATGATGGTGGGTGTTACCAAAGTTTGATGCTTGGAACCTGTGATCTCTTTCATGCTTGATGTTTTTAAAAGCAGATTAATTCTCGTGGTTCACCCCACTCCTTCTACAGGAATTACTCCCAAGTGATCTGTACAGCCTCCATCTTGAAGTACGTGACTTCCATGCTCATACTCCATGGCCTACTTCCAGATCTTATTTAACTCTCACCCTAAAAACCGCATGTCCCAAATTGAATATTTGCTCACAAGATGATGATAATGATGGTGATGATATAATAGATGAAGTAATAACAGAAATAACAATAACATTAGTTGAGCACTTTATACTGAGCTAAGCACTATCCCAACCTCAGGATTCTATATCTTAACCTTTGCAACTACCCATAAGGAAATGCCTCTTAACCCTTTGTGTAGTTGGGGAAATAGGCTCAGATAAGTAAAGTAATTTGGCCAAATCCATTGTGCTAGAAAAAGGAAAAGGTCAGGATTTGAACCCTTGTCTGTTTAAATCAAAGCATGTGCTCCTAATCACCTTGGGAAGTCTTTGAAACTGCCCAGATGATGTCCAGATGCCCTGTCTAGAAGTCTGATAGCAGTTTCGATTCTTTTCTCTTCTTCAGTCTTCCTACCTAACCAGTCACTGCACTACTGGGTTTCAAATAATTGGCAGTCACTTTCCCCTTTTATTCTCACTAGCATCCTCTTCCAGACCCCTTGTTATTTCCTGCTGTTCACTCTAACTTTCTTCTGAGAGGCACCTGTACCCAGATTCCCTTTTCAACCCATGTGTGCTCCTGCCCAGAATATGTTCATTCAAGCTCTCACTTGAAATGTCTTTCCTGCCATCCACTTCTTTATAATTACTTGTTTCATCCACCTGGAAACTGTCCAGCCCTAACTGACCTGGAGTCCTCATCTTAAGGGGGAGCAGAAGAGGAAGGCTGGAATGTGTGTTAGATTTCACATGCATCTCTTTTGTTCATTAATATTTTTTGTCTTTGGTTGTATCAAGAACAAGCTGTTCTGCAACACCAGAGAAGAGGGAGAGTTAAAGCTCCAAGTGAAATGCATTTGAGAAATGTTAGTGAATTAAGTGTCTTTATTGCTGGACTTCTTGAGCCTTCAATATGCTAATGAGCATTGGGACTATCAATCAATATACAAGGGGAATAGAGCTGAAAGCTGTTTCTGGAAGGTACTGAACTATGAATCTTTTTTATTTCTTTCTCTCCAGCCCATGTTGAGAAACCAAGTTTCTACAGACTATTTGTAGGATAAGTCACTCTAGGAGTATCTACCCAAATGGTAGGCAGGTAGCAAGAGTGACAGGCAGCAGTGATAGAAGGGTCAGAGCCCTGGACTCAGAGACGGAAGTACACAACAGAGTGCTAGATCCAAAACCAGAGTCACCTTGGAGATAATGCCTGTGAGTTCTGTGTAAGTGTAAAAAGGTTTGTGTGTACAACTGTTGATAAAGGGCTTTAAGTGTACCTTAAAAATTTCCCCCAATATTGGTTGTTGGTTTCTCCTGTTAAACATTAAGAAATTATGTTTTCCACAACAAAGAAAGTTTAGAAAGTATTAAAGGACTTAAATGGGCAGATTTTTATTTTCTCTACTGCCAGGAAATATTAGTTGTTCTTAAATATTTGATCCAAATAACTGCCATAGGTATATGATGATCTTGTTTTTCATTGAAGAGAGTATTTTTACATATTACAAAATGATTCATAACAATAAGATAAAACAGATTTAGCATGATTTGGGGCCGTTCAGAGGACTGGGTGTCTCATAGGTGCTGTGGGTACCCAAGAAAAGGGGAGAGGGAGAGAGAAAGAGATGGGTGTGGTGGCTAGAGATGCCAACAAACTCATTGGCTACATTTTTTGTCCATGGCCAGTCCTGCATGCTTTCTACTCTAATGATTTATCCTTAATTCTCATGTCTGTATAAATTTTAAAGTATGAGGTGTAATGATAAAGGAATGAAACTTGTGTTTGTATGAGGTTTATGAAATCCTAATCATGAGATTAAGGTCTCACCTTGTAAATCCATGTGGTCCAGACTCATGTGCCAGGATGAGGGGGCGGCTAGACTTCATATTCCACAGCATGTGCCCTGCTTTGACCTAGAAATAAATCCTCACTTCTTTCCCTGATTTTTTGGTGGTGACTAAGTGACTAAGTGCTTTGGTCAACTCAGTTCAATTTTCTCCCCTCTACGACATACCACTCATCTCCCCTACATAACGGTTTCTGTAACTTGTACTGGCTTAAAGATACTCAGCACTCAAGTGTGTGTAAAACGCTGCATTCTGAGAGTACCCCAATGTCTATTAGCAGAATAAATGATCTGAGAAGTCCTGCAATGAGGAAACTTACTTGTCACTGTTTGCCCAGCATGTGGCATATGTGTTTGGACAATGGGGCACCGTTTTTTTCAGAGTGCACACTGACATCCACACAACTCAGTTTGGGAGATGTTGTTCTAGTTCCACTTGGTTACCCCTAAAAGCTCTCAAGTAAACTAGCACTTTATGTCTCCATTTCTCTTTTCATGATATGTCCCATGACAAGTATTTATTGAGCAAATAGATGCACAGTGCTATAAGCATATAGCAACATAATAAAGAGTTTGTGCTTTGGGGGGGGTCAAAAACCCTGAGTATCATTTTGACTTGGCCATTTCCTAGCTATGTGATATTAAGCAAATTATAAAGCCTTTCTTATATTCAGTTTTCCTATTTGTAAAATAAAGCAATGATTCCCATTTTTCGGCTTGTGTGAAAGCTAAATGTGATTAGGTATGTGAAGTGCTTGGCACAGTCCCCACTGAAAGGCACAGAATTAACAGTAGCTATATCATTAATTTCTCTATCATCATCATCATCAGCAGCAGCAGCAGCAGCAGCAAATGGAAGAAAAATTAAACATCCTCTAGAAGCTCACTGTCAAGTTAGCCAATTTTTTTCTTTCCTTTTGAGAGGATAACTTGATTTGCATGTCAAGAACGTGTCTTGGTTTTAGGAAGTTACTTCACAGAGTATCTCAAGTAATAAATAAATAAAATGAGAAACATCTGTTGGATGACTGTCATTAAGGAAATTCACATCTAGCTTAAAGACTCCATAATGAGGGGATTAATGGTTCAAGGCCAAGTGATGAACAGTGTCTGGTGATATGCCACAAGGCTTTCCACTAATTCCAACCTGATTTGACATTTTTACCAACAATTCAAATAAATATACATGAGATGTTTACCAAATCTGAGTATGAAAAAAAAATCAGGAGTTGTAGGTAATTCAATACATGACTGAATTAAGATTCAAAATTAAATTTAATAGCCTTAAAAAGCCAGAAAGACAAAAATTTATATACAGATATAAAATATCACATCTATGTAAGAAAATAACTTATGCACAGGGGAAAAAATGAGGTTGGTGGCCATTCATACACTAAAATTTTAGGAGTTTTAGTTGAGCTTCAGCTGGACTAATAATTAAATAACATTGAAAGAAAAAAATACACTATCATGTATTATGATCAGGATGGCCTAACAGCAGGATGGAAGTGTTGAAACATTGAAAACAGATCAGGGAGCCTCATTTCAAAAAGGAATATTGACAAGTGAGGATGATATGGAATTTTAATGGTATGGACAGTGTCCAGCTTCAAGAGGACTAAACCACAGAAAAACACAGTTTCTGTTCCTTTCAAGTGACAGTTTGGCTTAAGGAACAAATCAAGCTCTATCAACAAGGTAGGCTCACTGAAATGGAGTGCATTCTGTCTTTGAAAGTTTTTATCAAGAGCTGGGTAAGATTCTGTAAAGGAGTGACTCTTACATTTGGTAATGATAGCAATATATACTGTAACCTCATCAAAGATCAAGTTCATAACTGGGCCTGGCAAAAGTCCTCCCAAGTTCAAGGCTCTGAAGCCTTGGGTCATCCACAGGGGTGCCTCTAGGGGCTCTCCCCAACACTCACAGTACATACAGTCCTCATTATTCATTTGCATGAAATCACACTATATACCATTTATTGAATATCCATCATGTGAGATTATTTTATGTACTTTATTTTGTTTATATGTCCCAAGACCCATGTAAAGTTGACAAAATTATCCTGTCTTATAGGTGAGAAATGAAAGCTGAAATCAGTTTGTGTCAAAGTCCCATAATGAGTAAATTACTTACTTAACTTACTTACTTGCTCAGAGTCCCATAATGAGTAAATGACAGAATCAGGACTCAAATCCAGACTTAGCCATAGAATCACACACTTTCCATTAACCCACAGCACTTTTCCAACCACGCTTTCTCAGATGATGACTAATGTTTTGCATTACTTTGTAAAATGGCACATTTACTACTTTGTATCTCTTATACATTGAGCTAGAGTGTAAATTCCTCAAAAGACTCTGTCTTTGTATTTATATAGCACTTACTTAAACATTTGTTAACACCAACTTGCATTATTCATTCATTAAATACTTATTTACTGAGCACCCATGATCTAGCCAGCGCTTTGTGAAGAACCGGACATATAGCAATGAACAAGTTAGACAGATTTCTGAGGGAAACAAAGTAAGCAAGTCAATGGCTTCCCTAACTTGTGAACTGCCACTTGACCAAGAGACAAGAGCATCTGTGGTCTGACCTGGGGGAAGAAGGTTTTGGGCAGAGGGAACAGTAAATGCAAAGGCCATGTGAAAACAAAATTACTCAGCACGTTCACATACAGAACAAAGGGCAGTATGTCTGGGATGGAACCAGAGAGGGGTGGGGGTGGCATAAAGTTAGGCTGGAGAAGGAGGCTTGGGCAAGATCAAGTAGGGTCTTGGCATTTTGTATTTTATTTCCAATGTATAGAATTGTCATTATGAGACTTTCAGCAGGGAGTATCCCGAACTGCTCTGTTTATAGAATATCATGCTGGGTGGAGAATGGATTATAGGAATGCAAGTATGAAGGTGGTAGTAGGTGGAATGCTAAGGAGTGGGCCAATTCAGGAAGTATTTTACGAGCAGAGCAAATGGGACTTGCTGATGGTGTGGATGTTGTGGGTTTGGGGACAGAGAGTGAGCCTAGGTTATTAGACTGAGTTCTTGGGTAGCTATTGAGATGGAGAGGAGAGTGTGTGGTAAGTGAGAAATATGCTAGGGGATAAATGAATGGAGAAGTCAATAGTTCCATTTAGACATCTTTGAGATGCCTTTGACACATTAATTGAATATAAGCTCTGTGAGGGCTGGGGCTCTGTCTTGTGTGTTGTATCCCAAGCACACAAAACAGCACTTAGTATATAAGCTGGTACTTGATAAAATCTGGTTGAATGAAAAAAGCCAAGAGGAGGCATTGAGAAAACATTTGGATTTATGAATGTTTAAATCCCTTAGGAGAATGTAGATTCCTGGCTAAGCATAATACATTCCTCCCTGGCTCCTCCATGTGCAGTAAAGATCTCTAAAAGTGGCTTTTCAAATAGCTGACTTAAACATTGTAATAGGGTCAGTTAATGCAGCTCTGGATGAAGTTCAAAATCCCATCCACTGACTCTGGTATACCTGGTCTTTCCCCGTGATCAGTGCTACTGAAGTGATGCCTGGGTGGCAGACAACAGCCACCCTGAGGTGCCGCTGCACTGCTTCTCTGTGTCTGTACTGCTTCTCTGTGTCACGTTTACTGTTTCTAATAATAACAAATGGTAACACTTCTCACATATGCCCATGTTCTTACTTGTCTATGTGCTGTTTGTCCATTGAATTCATTCTTATTTCTACCAGACCCAGGATTGAAGTGCTAATACACATGGAATTGATTTCCATTTTAAACAATAAAACAGGTCAGAGGTTAATGGCTTGGGTAGTTGACCTTCTGGATTGGTTAAATCCTAGAGACATGAAAGACGCTTTAGGGAGGATAACCAGGAGAATACAAATATCCTGTCATAGGAGCAAAATATTGATAGTTTGGATAGATAAGACTTCAAGCACAGTCCTGCACTGCAGCCATAGGTCCAAAGAATGAAAAAAACACAAAAAGAAGGGAAGGAGGGAGGGAGAGAGGGACAGGGAGAGAGAGCGAGCAAGTGAGCAAGCGAGAGAATACCATGCATTTATTTACTTTGGACAATTTTCAGCTATCTGCACTAAACAATGATCTTGAAGACAGGAATTATTTTCCTCCTGTTTCCTTTGTTCTCTTTGAGTATCAGTGTGGCTGGTGATCCAGAGCAGCCATTCTCAACTGATGACATCAGAATTATTCTTTGGCACTTTTTAAAAATACAGAGGGCCTACCATGTATCCATGAATCCAGTTGTGAAGAAAATGGTTTTACTGAGGGTAAGAAAACCAAACTAAGGAGAAAAGGCTCCTTCAGCTCTGGAATCCACAGCTCCAGGTGGATGAGTCAGGAACAATGGCTCTGGAAGTGAGGTCACCTGGGTTCAAGCCCAACCTCTGAAACCACAGGTCACAGACCACTTCTCTGTGCTTTCTTGTCTGTTAAGTAGAGGAGTAACAGCAACAACAATGGGATCTATTATAATTACTAGTTATTCTGAAAATGCAGTTATTTTAGTTATTTTAGTTTTTTGGGGGATAACCAACATTAAATTATGACGGTGTCTTGGGTCCTCACTAAGTATACTTTACACATGTCATTTCTCTGAATAGTCACATAAACCACTTGAGATAGGAATACTATCCCTATCTAAAGATGAGGGCTTAGGTATTTGGCTCAAGTGTACACAGTTGGGAGAGGTGTATTAGCACTCAGGCAGGCCACCTCCAGCACTGCACCCTAAGGGAAGATGTACCTGGACACCCACCTCACTTCCAGCCAAGCTGTTTATTGTTATTGTAAGTGGGTAGAATTCTGTGGGTGCTGATTGCCAAGAACTACTAAACACGATTTGCTATCAGTTGATTTCAGGGCAAATGAGCCCTTACAATAATCTTACAACTAATCTTGCTCTAAAATAGTCACTGCACAGCTGAGCCTCTATGGTTTGATCGCCTACTATATTTGTTAGTACAAAAACTTCTCTACTAAAATTTCTGTTAACCCAGGAATGTGCAGTGAAATATCCTGGGGAATGAATACAATGTCTGCTTTCAGAGGTGTGTCTCTGGGGAGATGTGCTTCCCAAGGAGAAAACTGGTCTCCAAAGTGAGATGAAATTTCTGTTATCCAAGTGCTTTTTAACAGTTAATCTCATGAGGGCCCATATGTGAGGGAGAGACTTTGTGTAACAGCCTTGAACAGGTGATTTGCTTGCATAAAAGGGGAGGAAAAAAACTCTGAAAGGAAATTTTCTAACATGGTTAAATGTGCAAATTTGAAACGAATATTTTAAGTGAAAGCACACATTTGGGCATGAGGACCATCCCTTCATTATTCTCATCATACTTTTTCCTAACTGTGCTGAAATGGTCTTTCCCTGGTTATGACCAGACAGATTTTTTTAGATGCTGTGATCATCACTTACTAAATATCTAAGGCCTAAAGGAACCAAGCTCAGACAGCCTCTCTCTTCCCAACTGGTTTACTTATTCTTACAATTTTTTCAGTTAAGCTCCACCTTGGTATTCTTTAAAGAGGGGGTGGCATTTTAACTGTTGAAATGATGTCTGGTGAAACCGACTGGATGAAAGGAACAAATGTCACTTTGGCTGTCCACACTTGTGGGCTGGAGAAGCATAATAATGGTTATTTGGGGGAAGGGAAAGGTCTGGGGCAAAAAGCCAGGTGGAATCGCTCCCAGAGTCTTCTGGGGTCTGAGACTAACTGTGGGCTCAATCTTGGGCTCATGACTTGCCCTTGGGCCAACTGGTCTAAAAGAGGAGCCCAGAGAATGGTCTTGGTAAGAAAATTCATAAGCAAAAATAGCCTTCTTGGGCATAGGAAAAAGTAACCCCTTGAAGCTAAAAACCAGCCCTCAGCCAGAGCAACAGACTGTTCTACAAAAGAGTGCCTGGCAGAGATAAGTTATGGAGATCCTGAGGACCAGCTACAGATGTAGACCATGAGGAATTCCAATCCCAAAGATGGTCAGTGAGTGAACAACAGGACAGGAAGCTGAAGCCAGACTGAGGAGGCATAAGGTTTGAGAACTGGTAGACTCAGAAATGTGATCCAAGAATAACCCTCTTCCACCCTCCATATTCCATCACAGTCCTTTGCAGGAAAAAAAGGTGTAAAAGTGAAAGAGGTCAGACGAACTTCAATCTCTATTTACTTACCTCTCATATGTTTTTAACTGAATGCACTAAAGTATGTGATCTCTTTGGTGAAGTTATCGACAAAAAATGCCTTTCTGTTGCCTCTAGAAAAGATAAATGACTCTGGAATTTGTTCTAAGAGAAAAAAAAATTAGTAAGATCAAAAGGAATTTGAGCCAGAAGTAGTGGCTAGATAGGGGAAGGAAAAGGAAGGGAGAAGAAAATGATTTGAGACTGTCAAAGCAGGAAACTTCCTGGGTGGCCTGAAAGTGAAGTTGCTCAACCTAAAAGGAGAATGAGAACACTGGCTTCTTGGAGCTGCAGATCAAGAATATGACTCAAGGGAGGCATCCAGATCAAAAGGGTTCAGGAAGGGCCTCCCTGGTGGCACAAGGGGTTAAGACACAACCTATGAAGCTATTGGCAGCCACTGCAGCAGGAGCTGGATCCCCAGGCGGGGACGTGATCCACACGGCACAGCAGACCTCTCCTGACTCATCCTCTGTATTTCAGTAGATCTGCCGGTTCTGCTCCCCACCCTGTCTCTCGTGAATCCTCTCACCACCACCTCCTTGCACTTCTGGCCTGTACCCCAGTTCTTGTATGCATAAATAAATAAATCTTTAGGGGCCTCCCTGATGGCGCAAGGGGTGAAGACACAACCTATGAAGCTATCCGCAGCTACTGCAGCACGAGTTTGATCCCCGGCCAGGGAGGTGACCCACATGGCGCAGCAGACCTCTCCTGACTCACCCGCTGCTCTCCTCAGCAGTGTATTTCAGTCAATTTACCTGTTCTGCTCCCCACTCTCTCTGGTGAATCCTCTCTCTTTTCTTGAAATTCTCCAGTGTGTCAAGGAATATATATATGGTTTTGAATGAGGAAAGTGCACAGATTTTGTATACCCAATTTCGACAGAACCAAAGTCTGGGCAAACAATGCCATACATTTTCATCATATACTGCTATTTTCTTATTTAAAAGGACATTTTGACACTTTGATAAAAAAGAGAAGGTTAAGGGGTAGTAGGTTTTCAATGAATATCAGCTAAGCCTTGGGTGAATGAATGAATGAGCTACTGATGGCACAAGTCTAGATAAAAATAGACACAGAAAGAGGAATAGAAAAAGGACAGATGCACAAGAGCTACAGAAAGGAAGCAGAAAGAGGAGAGAAGTGGGAAAGAGACCTGAGGGTCAATAAACTCTAACCAGACATTCTGGTTTTTCCACTAACTTGAACTTGATAATTTGACCAGCAGAGAGGCAAGGCACTAGGGTGAAAAGAGAATAGATTGAAGACAGATATCTGAATTCTGACTTTTACTTAGTCATTGTGTGACCTTGGACAAGCAACTCAACCTCTATGAACTTTTTTTTTTTTCCTGAAGAATTTTAGATTTACAGAAAAATTGCAAAAATAGTACAGTGAGTTCCCGTACAGCCTTCATCCTGCTTCTCCGAAGTTAGCATCTTTCATAACCACCAAAACCAGGAAATTCACACTGATATATTAGCACATTACACATTTTATTAGAATTTCAGTAGTTTTCTAGCCCAAGAACCAATAAAATCTATACTGTGTTTAGTGGTTATATCTCCTTGTCTCCTCTAGTCTCCGGTCCTCAGATTTTTCTACCTTTTAGGACCTTGATACTTTTGAAGAGTAGGCTGTCCCTCAGTGAGGGGTTGCCTGATTTTCTCCCCCTCATGATTAGTTTTGGGTTATGCATTTTATTCATTTATTGATTCACTGAGTCAATCAAGAACTCCATGAAGATGATGACATGCCTTGCATAAGGCATCCTATCAGGAGTTACTTACTAAGTATCATGTCTTATTACTGATCATGTTGACCTTGAGTACTTATTTAAGGTCGTGTCCACTGGGCTTCTCCACTGTTCTATGATTTCTTTCATAATTAATAAATATTCCATGCAGAGATACTTTGAGACCAGGCAAATAGCTTATTTCTCACCATATGTTTGCACAAAAATCTTAGCACTCATCAGTGACTTGCCTGTAGCAATTTATTATTGTGGTGTCCTAAACGAGATTCCTATTCCCTCTTTCCTTCTGCATGTACTAATTACAATTCTTCTCTAAGGAAGAGCTGTACCTTTCCTCTCCTTCCACTGATTTATTTATTCAATTATTTATTTACATCAGTATGGACTCATGAATATTTATAATCCAATACTATCAGTATTTACTTTGTTGTTTAAGCTTCATTTTCCTCATCTGTGAGTCGGGGATAATTAGAATGGCCTTACATAACTGTCATAAATATTAAATGGAATTGAAAAATGTGAAGGTGTCCAGTGCACCTACAAAATAAATTCTAGCTCCTTCCCTTCCTCTTTTTACAGAAAGCGAAATATGAGTTTATACATTTTCTTTGAATGCAATGCTGCTTTTCTACCCTAAGGTATACAAACAACTAGCATTAGCTATCTCTGCATTGTCCAGTGGAGGTTATTTGGAATCTATTGTAATGTCTATGTAAGGGGGATTTTAACTTTATTTAGTGTTTAAAATATAGCCCTTTTTTTGTTATGATGTTACAGGATTACTTTGATTCTTCCAAAGAAGAAGTGCATATAAAGAAATTTGAAACAAAACAGAAAAATAACAACAAAACCAATAGCTGGAAAGAGATGTTTGGAATATCCTACCTTACTATTTTCAATACTAGGATTACCACTACTATGATATAAGCACAGACCGATGTTTCAGTCAACAAAAGACCACATATACAATGGAGGTCCCCAAATTCCCACTGTTTAGTGATAAGACTGATTTTTAATCAGCATATCATAATTTATATGAAGATAGATGTTTGAGAATACTTGAAAACACAGTGTTCTCTAAAGTAGTTTAAGTGTTTTTCCAGAAAGCTTATTTATGTTCTAAAGTTGCTTAGCTAAACTATTTTCAGAGATAGTCCAAAGCATGTCTTGACCCAGCTGGAGGTCACATCATCACTAATTCTGAATTAGTGAAATCACTGATTCCTTTCTGATTTCTAAGGTCATGGTAGTGAATGGAAGAAATTCAAGTTTTCTTTCTCCAAAATAAATTTAAGAGTAGAGTTTAAAAGCTCAGGCAAATCACTTTTAAGTCCAAGTGGAATTTCACAACAACAAAGGGCAAGGATAGAGGCCTAAGGGTGCTTGAGTGAGTAGATCCGGAAGTTTAAAATAATTCATGAAAAACAGCAAAATCCACTAATAAAATTACTCCGTTCACTAGAGCATTCACTTTCCACCTCCTTTTTTTCCTGTTTTGAATTTAGAGAAGAGGAACTAGGTTGTATCCTCTGCTGCTGTGCATTTTTTAAAAATGCAGATATAATTGATATTCTATCCTGTTTTTATCAGTAAGGAAAATCAAGAACATAGGTTTACTTTTGCAAGCAACTTCGGGGCACTGTGGTTCATGAACTCTAGGTGAATTCTCAGAGTCTGCCTTACTCAGTTTGGTATGGGACCAGAAATCTGAATTTTTAGCAGGCGTCACTCTCCAGCATGAGCTTGATATAGGACACTTCATGGTTCAGAGCTCAGTTCTGGGGCATGACGATGTGGGTTTAAATCTTTTGAGTGCTTAGGCAAACGACTTCACCTCCTGTTCCTTAGTGACCCTCTTGGAAAGATGGGGTTAATGAAAGTATCTGTCTCGGACAATTATTGTGAAGAGAAAATAAGCAAATATTAAAGATTACCATGCTCCATGGATTAAGCATCTGCTGTCTTTATCGATAGCAGACCTCCCCTGAGGAACAGTGTCCAGGGCATGTCTGGACACAAGGGGCAGACTGCACCTAATGCTTTCTGCATCACTGGGCCTTGCTGTGGTTACTGACACAACCTCCACCTGGGTCATGATTGGCAGGCCACAGGCTGCAAGGTGAGTTGCTATAGTTAGAAACGGTGTAAGTAACGGAGGTTGATCCTCTGTCAATTACAGATACAGAACCCAGAATTAGAGCATCCTCTTAGCACCTAGGTAGTTTATTAAATGACTAAAATAGGAAACTTCTGTGTTTGTTGAGTTAAGCCAATCAACAACCAACAAACACTGGAAATTTTGTGTTTTAATGGTCAAGGCAGTAGAAATCAAGTCTAAAAGAATGAAAATGCACAGTAGAAAATGCTGAGTGTGAGATTATACTGTGGAGACAAAATGCTCTCTGACTCCAGCATTGCAACAGAGACATGATTCTCATTCCTGTCCCTCATCCTGGCCCCAGGGCCACAGACACCAGCCATTAACTTCCCATTCCCACATTCTCTCCTTGGGCCCTAGAATTGCACAGTGGCTCCCTTCAGTGTTCCTTGACTCTGTTTACAGCAGTCCTTTTCATAACTAGCTCTAGCAAGGTCTCAGAGGCCTTGTAGGGCCTTTCTGAGGCTCAGGATCTTGATGTGATACCCTTCAATCCCACATTCCTCCCTACTCTCCTGACCTGACAATGCTGGTTTTTTGGTTTCAGTGGAGGAGGCCTGGTAGAGGGAGAGGGGTGAGCCATCTGGATCTCAGGGATCATGTTGTCAAAACTCAAAATTGGCACCTCTGGCCTTAAAAGACCTTTAGGAACAGGGAGAGAATATTGGAAAATGGGTCCAGAGAGAATATTTGGGGGGACTTGTTGTCCTAAGGGGCAAAGCCTGTGGACTTGGTAATGACAAGAAATGGAAATAGGCTTACTGAGGCTTAAGGGTACGTTGGAATGAAGTGAAAGGAAGGACAACAGTGTTTTTTAGCTCATTGCCTGGAAACAAAGCAGTTATCATGGAAATGGCAAGCAGAGAGGCAGCTGAGATATCAGTAACAGGCAAAACTAAAAGGAGAAATATGCTTAAAATTTATTTGCTGTGATTCAGTTAGAAAATCATCCTAGAGTGACTTCTTACCTCATTGAATCTCATCACAAGATCTTCAAGGGCATTGTGTTCTCCATTCTGGGAGGTAAGAATTGCTGCTGAGATGGATGCTTTAAGGGAGGGCAGGGATCTCTGACATTCTGGAGTGCCCAAGTCCCGAGTTAAGAAGCAAAGGTAATCAACTGGCAAGACCTTCCGGTAAATATTCTGTTCCTGCTCCATTAGGATGCTGGCAACTTCCTCTGGGAACTGGATGAGGGGCTGTAGATCAACCAGTTCTTTGCTGATCCCAGCTGAACTTGAAGGGAGGGCACTGGAATTAGCCATAGAGGTACCTGGTTGGCGTTCTGAAATAAAGCAACAAGAGTCAGGGTTACACCACGGCTGGCATTTCCAAGAACAGAAATTCACCTGCAAACCTTTCAAAATTTTGTAGATTTTTTAAAGCAAAGTTGCCACACTTTCTTATTATGAAAACATCTTTGGTAATTGTCTTGTATTTTCCAGATGGAAGTGGAATGAAGGGTGAGGGGGGCAGAGATAAAGGTGTAGTTTTCCATTTTAAGAAGCATCATTGATCTAGTACACCATTCTGTAACCATTTCGCTACCATTTGCTTCCTAATCTTTCATCAGAATGAAAAGAAATGAGGCCAATGGAACTGAGCTAATGGAAATGGAAGATAAAGAAGGCTGTAGGGAGAGGGGACATTACATGTACATGGTGTGTAAACATAGAGGAGACTTAGGGACCTTTTGCACCTAGGTTTTAAAACGTATTTAAAAAACTTGGACCTACCCCTACCAATGTCTCTTAACTTTCTGCCTATAACTCATTCATTCATTCATCTACTTAACCATTCACCCACCCAATCTTTTAAAACACTCTGAAAAGCTATCATGAGTTTTAGAACAGGATTTCCCAGAGTATGAGTGGTTTTATGACCAACAAAGTTAGGGAAATGTCACATATTCACATCACACATCTCTTCATGGGAATACATGAGGCACATGGGTATACCGTTAAAGGTGCGATAAAGAAATTCATTTACACTGTTCAGCCGAATGTTCCTCTAGAGTCATCCATACTTTATAGAACACGGCATCCTGGGAGACTAGCATTCCTTGGAACCACTTCAGGAAATGCTGCCTGTGGGTGAAGCTGCTCTCACTCTCCATCTAGTTCATGTCTTCTTTCTGGCTGTTCCTCCCTGGCCAACCTCCTTCCCCCGCTTCCTGTGCTTCAAGAGGGGACTGCATTCTGCTTGCCCAGAATCTTTCTTTACATTCCTAGTTGCTGGAAACACCCCTATTGACTCCTTGACAAAATCAAGCTCGTCTGTCCTCTCATGGCACCAGAGTACTCTCCACTGACTGTCATCTGGACTTGAGCAGAGGGCATAAGGATGACTTCCCCCACCACAGGCCTCAGTCTCCTGAGACTCTTTTTGTCTCTCTGTAGAAAACATTGGATTCATCACTTCCAAAGACTCCACTGTATATTATTGAATTCTAAAGTCATTACCCCTGAATTTGACCTTTTTCCTTCTACCCTTTCTGTTCTACTAGATTTTCTGTGTTTTCAGCAGACTTCTAGATCCTTGGTCTTGGTCTGGGTGTGTGGCTGGCTTTTTAACATGGCACCACCAACATCCAAGCCCCCTTACATTCACCCTGACTTTCTATCACCTGCACTTCCCAATCCTAGACAAGCTCAACCAGTCATCCTTGCCTTCTGGGCTGCTTGCTATAGGGTCATTGACATCTGCACTTCTTAGCAATAGGACCTTTTGTTAATTAATGTTATCCAAATTCAAAAAAAAATTCAGCAAGACAATCAGGACTCCTTCAAAACTGACACGTATTTACAGCTGACCCATGAACAACATGGGTTTAAACTGTGCAGGTCACCTATGAGATTTTTGAGGACATAAACTTATGGTATCAACAAATTGGATTAAATTTGGGGCCTCCCTGGTGGCGCAGGCGGTTGAGCGCAGCACTGTGAAGCTGTCCACAGTCTCTGCAGTGCCGCTTCAATCCCCGCCGGCCTCAGAGCAACCCACATGGCTAATGGACTGCTCCTGTTTCGCCCGCTGCTCACCTCAGCATTGTATTTCATCAGTCTGCCTGTTCTGTTCCCTGCTCTGTCTCTGGTGAATCCTCTCACCCTCCCATGCATCTGGCCTGTACCCTGGTTCTTGTATAAATAAAATAAATCTTTAAAAAAGAAATAAGTAAGAGTAGCATCACAGCATCAAGGAAACATCACAAGGAAATTAAAAAAAAAATTTGTAGGCAGTTTTTTTTAAATTAAATATTAGATTCATTAACTATATTTTAATCTTTGAGTGGCACCATTCCAATGATATAACCTAAGACAGAGAGAGGAGGGATGTTGATTCCTTTTTATAAATGATTTAGAGTTGGCTTAAAGACTTGAAATCTCAGGCAGAGTTGAAAATTGCTTTTCAACAGGGAGGCGATAGGTTTAGAGAAAGTTTAGTTAATTGGAGAGTCTCATTATCTGTTATTGGTTCTCAGAGCAACAAATCAATCTTGTAACATGTCTCGCTTGTCCTCAGTCTACTTGAGAAAGGTTAGCTCACAAAATCAATGAAGCATATTATTTTTTAGTCAGCACTTCAAAGAAAACAAAAAAACAATATGCTTAGGTTGAGAATTAAGTCATATTCAGATAAAATAGTTCATCATACTGAAAAGCGTAATAGTAGAAAAAAATCTGACAGAATTCCAACTAGTAAAAATAACATCTTTCCAAAGAGAGATGATGAATTCACTATAAAAGCATGAAAAATCTAGAGACTTATAAAGAAGAAAATAAAAATAATCTATAATCCCATGCCCAGGTATAATTGTTGTTGCTAATATTTTTGTTGAAACATTTCATGTTTTTTCTATAAACACACAGTATTTACAAAACTTTAAGTTTTTAAATAATCTTACTCTATGGTACACATTTCTCCAACTCTAAAACTAGTCTTCTAATATTTGATTTAAATAACTCTTTTGTAGTCAATATTTATGTTTACTACCTTTGATGCAATTTTAAATAATACTCTGAGGAACAGTGGAACAGTATTGTAAAAATATCTTTATATGGACTTTTTATGTCATATAATAATATTGCACATGAGAAAAACTCACATTGGAAAATTTCTAGGGAGCAGTAGTTTCTTTTCTTTTTATAGTACAGTAACTAGTGGTTTTAGCAGTATCTCCTACCTATTTCTGATGACCTTGGGTAAACAAAACTAACTGAGCCAAAATTCATTCAGTAAGCAGCAACAGCGTGTTGCTCTGTGTAGAGTACAATGTTGAATAGAATTGGTGAGAATGGATATCTTTGGTTCCTGATCTTAGGTGGAAAGCTTTCAGCCTTCCACCATGAGGTATTATGGTGGATTTTTTACAGATGTTCTTTATCACTATGCCACACTTGTCATAAGTGCAATTTATCAAATGCACAATATTAAAATATCTGTAGTATTCACAACAGAATACCCTTCTGCTTCTATTTTTTGAATGTTTTTCTCTTAAACGGGTATTAGATTTTTGTCAGATGCTTTTTCTGCATCTACTGAGATTATGATGTGGTTGTGATCCAATTGTTTATTAATGTGGTATGTTAATCTGAATGATTTTCTTGTTTAACTATACATTTATTTTCATATTGATATACTACACGTTTAAGTACAGTCTGAGAAGAGCTTCATGCAAAAGCAAAAGACATTTATTGTCTATTCTCAATTCTGGTCCTAATTTGGATCTGTATATTGGACAAGAACAGATGGCAAACTGGGGCATGACAGTAACCATGGATTAAAATCACAAAGTTTCAGGGGCCTGCTTAGTTGCTGAGGGGTTAAGTCTCAGCACTATTACTGCTAGGGCCTGAGTTTGATACCCAACCCCAGAGCTAACCCACAGATGACGCAGCAGACTTCTGTCTCACCTACTGCTCTCCTTAGCAGTGTATTTCAGTAAATCTGCTTCTTCTGCTCCCCATTCTGCCTCTAGTGAATCCTCTCACTCACCATACCCCTGGCCTACACCCCAGTTCTTCTACGCAAAATAAAGTTAAATAAAATAAAATCACAAAATTCCCGATACTTAAAAAAAATGGCTTGTTTTAAATAAAGGAAATATATATTTTTAAAGTTCACATTGAATGTGCATTCCCTATTGTTGTTGTATTAAATCACACTTTCAATCCTTGAAGATATGAGTGTTGATCAACACATCTCTATGACTTGTAAGATAATTAGTGCTAATTCTGATTTAGAACATTGTAGAAGCAATCTCAACCAGACTTAGGATAGGTCAAAATCACTTAATAAGAAAAACACATATGAACCTGGAATTTTTTTTTGCCTGTAAAAGCCAAAAATAATAGTACCAATTTCATTACTTGCTAACTATTTAAGTATCTACTTTAGTTCTCTCTGCTACTAAGTATGATTGATATTCTACTTTACAGTTGAGGGAACTCAGAGAGGTTAAGTAACTTGCCCAAATATTCACAGGTAGTAAGAAGTAAGGCCAGGATTCGGATTCAGGCCCATATGACTCCCAAGACCAAGTTTCTTACCATTACTTGCACTTTGGATACTAGAATTTAACTTATGCACATACACAAAACTATTTATTTCCCTTTTCTAGTAAAATGGGGCCAAAATATGGAAGGTCATATGATTCACAGTATCCTACTTGTTGACCAAATGCTATTTCAAGTCAAAGACTCATTACTATGGGAATTCAACTATGTGATGTACTATTTAGTAGTGAACAAGGCTGTACTGGAACTGCTTTGTATTTAATTATGCAGTTAATGACTTTTGGATTATGATTGATTTTAGTAGATGATATTCACTGACATAAAGCAAAACCCATCTGTAACAAGGAAAAACTAGCTATGCTAAAGTGGTTAATGATGTATTTGAGGAAATTATGACTTAGGGCATTAAAATCACCAAAGAGTTGTTGTGTACAGGGAGCCTGATAATCTCCAACTCTAAACATAACACTGTGGACCAGTGTTCTGGCTCTGGACACTATACTATGTTGGCTTTCCTTTCAACAGCGATGGTACTGGTTTCTGGGTTTCCTTGCAGCCTTTAGCCTGAACTCTATAGCTCTCAAGCCTCTTCTGATCTTTCTTTTCCTTTCTTTTTTATTTTATTTTTGTGTACAAGAACTGGGGTGTAGGCTAGAGGTTACAGGATTCCCCAGAGACAGAGTGGGGAGCAGAACAGGCAGATCTACTGAAATACCTGCTCAGGTGAGCAGCGGGTGAGACAGGAGATGTCTGCTGTGCCATAGGTGAGTTAGCTCCCTGGCTGGCTATCAAACTCAGGCCTTAGCCATGATATCAGTGAGACTTGGGGAGGACCTGATCTCATACTGGAAAAGCTCATGTTAAGGTATAAGCATCACAGGTAAGTTGATGCCTTGAAAATGTGTAATTCCATTTCTGACCTCTCACTTGATTCTATCCTAATCTTCTGTTGGGAGTATCTACTTGAATATATAAATATCTCAAAGTCAAGAGATATTTAGATATTCATTTATCCATATCCAAAATCTTAGAGGCATTTGCTATTTGTCCATGCCCTGTGCTGAATCCACATTCATTCATCTATCTCTTGCGAGAATTGGTCTCTTCCACTCCATTCTCATTGTTTTCCCTCACTCACATTTACATGCATGTCTGTAAGGGTCTCCTGACTGTCTCTAACATGAGAGGCCCAGAGGAATCTTTACAAAACTCCTCTTAGTCAACATCCAGGGGCTTAGAAAGGCCATTTGACCCTGTGAGGTGATGTCCATGATGGCAGTAGAAAGTAGGAGAGAGAGGAGGTCAGCTCAATAGAACTCATAAAGAAAACGTGGTTTATACACATCTGGGAGAGATCTCATACTTTCTGAAGTCAGATCTTCTCTGATTTACTATAAAACAGTCATAAGACCTGGAAGAACAAGCTGCTCTTGGGTGAGCTGAGCATCAGAGACAACAGGTATTGGTTGGAGAAATGAACTCTGGAGGCAAGAACCAGGAGGAGCTGCTGTGCAGGTCCTTGTCCTGAGGTTTGCCTTGACCAGAACCCACCTGTAGACCCAGAAGGGACTCCAAACCAGGGCGCCCTGCCCAGCTCCATATCCCATGGTTCCGTCTGTGTTCCCTCCATCCTGCCAAAGCTGACATCTTGAAAGCTAACCCTAGGTGCTTGCTGTTTTTGAAATGTCTTTTTTGTTCCATCTCTACATTTTTATGGCTTTTTGACAGACTGCTGATCACTTTATATTCATTAACTTTATCCCATTATAATTCTCGGAGATATCACTCTGCATCATTTCTACTTTACAGGCAAGATGATGAAACTCAGAAACAGAGGAGTTAAGTAATTTGCCCTAGGTCACACAGCTTGTTTGTGGTAGATCTGGGAATTTAGGGATATCACCTTATCACCTGTCACCGAAGTTCATACTCTTTTTTTTTTTTTGAAATGGTCTTTGCCAGTAATTTATGTAACATGGCTTACTGTAGAAATTATAATTTATAATAATAACACAAGCCAATCCATACAGTATAATATCTCCTAATAAGTCAACAAAGAAATAACATATGCCAAACCAATGATAGATTATCAATACTGTTCCAAGCAAAGGGGAACTTCAGAAATAAGATGCTTGGGGTAATCAGGTGTCCTCAGGTGATAAGCTGCTGAGAATTGTGAAATATAACTGATTTCTGGTTGTGTTTTGAGTATTTATTCTGTCCTGTCCGTGATGTAAGAAGCCAA
This sequence comes from Talpa occidentalis, assembly GCF_014898055.3. Classification (NCBI taxonomy): domain Eukaryota; kingdom Metazoa; phylum Chordata; class Mammalia; order Eulipotyphla; family Talpidae; genus Talpa; species Talpa occidentalis. The sequence goes on from NW_023605194.1 coordinate 25,330,958, forward strand.
AGTTCATACTCTTAATTGCTAGTATTTGCCTCCTGCGTATCAGAAGGGATACGTAACCCCATGTTCATGTTAGTATGACATGAACACCACGTAACCCCATGTTCATGTTAGTCTCCTTGTCAAGTAAATCACCATCTTGTAGAGAGTAAGAACCATCATGGTTTCCACTCAGTCAATGCTCCCTGTGTTGTGCTGTATTTCCTGGAATAGACAAGAGACAGCCAAGAGCTTCAGACCAGGTCCCATTATCCTCTTTGACCTCTGGGTTTATGAGCATTGGGACTTGGTTCTTAGCTACTCTGGGCCTTGGTTTTGTCATTTTTCAAAACCAAGATTGAACAATGGGGAGGGAGGGGCATTGTTTACTTCTTCCATCTGCCCCCTTCCCCGTCCCCACATCATGCCCAACACAGTGGCCAGTCCACAGTGGGCACGAAGCTTACTGCATGGTGAATGAACGAACATTCATAATTCTCTGTGAATGTACCCCCCCAATTAAAAAGGGGAACAGAAAAAGAAAATATAACACTTACCTGTTATGGGGAGAGATGCACAAAGTCAAGCTATTTTATGATATAGAAACTAACTAAACTATCAGACTGGAAACAGTGACAAAGGATATTGAAAATAGAATTTGAGGTTGGGAACTTACCAAGACCCTGTCTATGGAAAATGTGAATGCTCCCTGGAGCTTTTCCAGCCTAGTTCCTGAGCATGCAACACAGTTCCAGAATATTTAACTTGAGCTTTAACATCCCATTAGCAGAAAAAAAAAGTATTGTGTATGTTATAGGTTCACAATGCCATCCATTTGTGGGTTTACAACCGAGGTGTTAGGACACTTTGTGAAAGACTCGAGTGAAGCAGCTGAAATGAGACATTAACCCACCCGGAGATCTTTGAGGCCTCCAGCCTTTCCCCTTGGGTACCTCTGAAAGACATCCAGCAAGTTCCAATTTGGGCAGGGGTTTGTTTATTCTGCTTGGTTCAAATCAGGGCTACAGATCCCTAATGGTTTTCATGTCTCTAAAGGTTTTCCACATTTGGGCAAGATCTATGCCTTGTGGAAGCCCGAGGAGGCCCTGCTCCCAGCCTCTCTGGCTGAGCTGAAGCCACCAAGAGCGCTAAAACACCCTGGCTCTGGAGAGAAGGTTAACAGTGTCTACCCCTTGGCATGAGCGGGTAGATTTTCACAATGGTGCTGTGTTGTAGTAAAAATGCCTCCATTCTTAACCAACTGCAATTTTTATTACACTTCATTTTTTTCCCCGGTGATGCTAAATTTTCAAGACTAGCCTTTTTCTGTAACGAGTGCCCTGTGCCAAGGAAAACGAAAAGGGCTCCCACTGGCTTCTGGTCCTTTATTTTGAGTGCACCATTCCTAATCTGAGAATAATTGCTCAGGTCTGCCATGACACTCCTTCCTCCAGAGGGTATCCCTGCCTCCAGACTCTGGGCCTAATATGCATGGTTGATCTAATCTTCCTAAAATCCAGTCTGCTGTAGAGCCCAAGATGGTTCTCTGATGCTTTAGATTCACATGATTTGTCACCTCCTCCCTGAATTGTCACCATCCTGGCCAAATGAACCTTATCTCTCATTGTATCCAGCCAGGAGATCATTGCTGTGAATCATTCCCTATTTGTTTCCCAGGCACTGCCCTCATTCCTACTCCAGCCCGTTATCTCCTGTGCTTTTCCTGCCTGTTTCCCAGGGAGACACCAAACCAGAAATCAGTTCAAAGATGACTTGTGTGTATCTAGACCCATCTCCCCTTTATCCCAACTTCCAGCCCAGTCTCCCACATTCGTGAACTGAAATCCTCGATAGCATGTGTGAATCTCAGAATAATCCAGTGCAGAGCCAAGCCGTAAAAAAGTGAGACCCCCCACTTGGTAGAACCTTGAATTATGGCCATGTGTGGCTGGGGAGGGGGTGTGGGTCAGGGCCAGCCTACCCCTCAAGGGAGAATGGTGGCCTGGGGTTGCTGAAGGAGTCAGAACTCTATAGTTTATTTAAAAGAATTATTTATTTATTTATACAAGCACTGGGTACAGTCAGAAGCGCAGGAGGGTGAGAGAATTCACCAGAGCCAGTGCGGGGAGCAGAACAGGCAGACTGACGAAGTACTCTTCTGAGGAGAGCAGCGGGAGCCAGGAGAGCTCTGCGCACCATGTGGTATGCTCGCCCGGAGGCTGGGGATCGAACTGGCGCTGCAGAAGCTGCGGGCAGCTTCGCAACACAGCTCAACCACTTTGCCACCGGGGAGGCCCAGAACTCTATATTTTAATACATTTCCTAACATGAAAAATACTGCCGTTGTTAAAGGAAAACCCATAACCTGGATTTGGCCCGTGAAGGAGTTTTTACACCCCAGGTATAAGCAGACTCTACCACGTCTCTTAGAACACAGTGAGAGTGGCATGTGGAGGAAGAAGCATCAGCAGTCTTCAAGGACCTGGAAAGTAAGTGTCTTCAATCCCTTCTCATCCACACCATAAGCCTCTCTTCTAAATTTCTTGGAATGCTGTTCCCAGGAAGTAGAGACAGCTGGGTTACTAGCCCATTCCTCTTTCTCCCACCTTCTCAGAACAACTCCTCAGCACTTCAGCTAAGATGATCTGGATCCCCATTTCAAATAATCACTTGTTTTTGGATTCAATATCCATGGCAATTTTAAGTGCAAAAAATTTTATTTGGGGTCTAAAGAAGGTTGGAAAAGGCAGTGCAGGTGGGGACATCTCTAGTTTGTTTTTATCAGACTTATCCTTTTGTAACAAAAAATTTATTATGTTGCTTTTTCAGGTTAAAACCATCTGTCGGTGTTCCATTGGTCCTAGCCATAAAGACAAGGACCCTTAACAAGAGCCTATATAATTTGTTTTGCCTCACACATGAAAATAGGTGCCTTAAATGAGATAACACCTAAAGACAACATCAGGGTATAAGCACCCCATACCTTTGAGTCCTTGTTCTGACTTTCTTGATGAACCCTCTACTTCTCCATTTAAATCTCAAACATGTCGGGCCTCCCCTGGTGGCACAGCGGTTGAGCGTTGGGCTGCAAAGCTGCCGCAGCGCCGCTTCAATCCCCGACAGTGGGCGAGGGTCCCACATGGCGCGCAGACCTCTCCTGCCGCCTGCTGCTCCCCTCAGCAGTGTGCTTCGTCAGTCTGCCTGTTCTCATCCCCGCTCTGGCTCTGGTGAATCCTCTCACTCTCTCTCACATGCTTCTGACTGTACCCAGTGCTTGTAGAAATAAATAAATAAATCTTTAAAAAAAAGTGTTAAAAAAATAAATAAATCTCAAACATGTCACATTCCCTGCTGCCACATAAATTACTTCTGATGAGAACACTCTTCTAGTTTCTCCTCTCTTATTTATATCTACTGGAACTTTAGCCCTCAGTTGAAACTTTGCCTCAGAGAGACCTTCCCTGCTTGGGTCAACCCCCACTTCTAGATGTTCTCATGTAGTCATGTACCTCTCCCTTGTAACACCACGGTGACACTGTCACATTTTTTTGTAACTACTTTTTACCTACTGATCTTTAAGTTTCAAGTGCAGAGGGGATAATGTCTGGTCTGTAATCAGAAACTGGTAGTGCAGCTATTTAATAGTTATAAAGTAGGGCCTCCCCGGTGGCGCAGCGGTTGAGCCTGGGTTGCGAAGCTGCCCACAGCCTCTGCAGCGCCGGTTCGATCCCCGGCTGCTCCCCGGCTACCGGAGGAGGGTCCCACATGGCACGCAGACCTCTCCTGCTGCCTGCTGCTCCCCTCAGCAGTGTACTTTGGTCCTTCTGCCTGCTCTGCTCCCCGCTCTGGCTTGGTGAATTCTCTCACCCTCCCGCACTTCTGATTGTACCCAGTGCTTGTATAAATAAATAAATAAATCTTTAAAAAAAATTAGTTATAAAGTAAATAAATTCCCACTACCAGTGGCTTCTCCTTGGTGTGCTGGGGCAGGATAATGGTATGGAAAAAGGATTTTCCCCAAAGATACAGAGGAAATGAGATGCCTCTCCTAACTTGAAGGTTGGAGAACAGAGGTGACCTAACCTCTTTGCTTAGTAAAGAGACTCCTGGACCTTCTAGTGCAGGTTTAATGCAGAGAGTCAGAGTCCTCATTCTCCCTTTCTCTTTTCTCAACAACATTGTGGGCCTACTTTGCAGAGATAAGACCTGCAAGAACACTTATCAACTGGCCCTGGGTATGAATACAGATGGGGTGCTGTAGATACAGACCAGAGAGAAGGCTTTCTGTCTCACAGTGGGTCAGCCAATAACTCCCAAGAGGACAGGACTCTCCTGTTCTGAGACCAATGAAAATCAAAGGTTTAAATGTGCCTTCTATGGCTCTCAGATGACCTATTTTCTGCAGTCACCTTCAGTCACACTGGGCAGGGTCTGGACAAGTCCAAATGATTTTTGTAAATGAGGCTTGAAAAATAATCTTGCTAGTAAATTAATTTTTTATGTTGTTGATGTTCATAGGATAGTATCAAATGGCTTCAAATATTCCTCCCTGGTTTTAGTATATATAACTGTGTGTTTATCTAGACCTGTGTTTCTGGGTTCAAAAAATACTTTCTGAGGTCCTTTGCTGTACCAGACATTGAATGGCTTTTATTTGTAGAGAACAATACACTGGTTTGGTCCATTAGCTAACAGGAGTCCCTTTTCTGATTTGATTGATTCTATGTTGTTATTACTCAGATGTAGGAGGGAAGATTCCCTCATCTACCCTCATCATACCCTCCAGAGAATGCCATGGAAGTGAGGGCTGCCCCTTCACTCACAGGGATGTCCTGAGGTCCTTGGAGGTCACTAGGTCAAAGAGGCAGCAGGTACACAGGAAAATGATCAGTTTTGGAGTTAGATGGATCTGCTTTCAGATGGGGAGTTGTATGTATGTTGTACTTATATGTGTATACACACACACACACGGTCAAGACACAGGCTGAAACCTGAGTGGGAGATAAACCTGGAGTATTTCCTAGTGGTTAAGAACTTGGATTTGGGCATTAGTGAGATTTGGGATCAAATGTTGGCTTTGCCCCCACCCCAGTTAAAGGTTTTGGTTCTGGATTTGGTAGTCTATAAGCCCAGATCCTGTGAGTTGCCAGGCTCTCTGAAACTTTTTGTACTCTGAGTTCCCTTCAAAGATTCCAGATTATCTATGATAATAACTGTTTGAAATTGATTTTAGATGAATCTGTTTATTAATGCAAAAATGACTCTAGGTATAAATAGGAGTAAAATACCCATCATTGAAACAAGGGTATTTCTAGTGATTGCAAAATCCCCAGGGAAAGCATCAGAGGGGTCATATATTTGTTCAGGCCTTCATGGAGTCACTTGTGGGATTAATATTATAGAAATCATCAAAAATATTAGTTGTCATAATGACATACTTTGTTAAAATACTTAAAATACTAAATAAATACTTTCATTTGACAACAATTTAGACTTCCCTGGAGATGATAAAACACCTTGTTAGAATTCAGCCTATCATAAACACTTTTACAATGCCATTTAGATGCTTTAACTGGACTACTAATTTCTTGGTTTTTAGACTCAATTCCAATAGAAGTTTAAACAATGACTCAGACTATCTTGAGATTTTCTCTTCCCCTCCTCTTAAATATTTGCTACTGACCCACATGTTATTATAAACAAATTATAAGCATATTCCATTATGGGCTATAAATGTTCTCATGGACAAGAATTTTTATAGCTCATTTAAATGAGCTTTACTTCTTTAAAAGAATAAACAATTTTAGAAACACTCAAAAGGATTAGTTACATGTATGGAAAAACCTCATTTAATTTTACTGTAATGAATAATGCATCTTCATAAAACTGTACAAAGTTTAATTTGAACAGTAAATTATATGCCAGTAGTAGCTTTTTAGACAGGGGTCCCGATCCCAGGAGTAAACGCTTAGTATCATTTCTATTCTGGAGGGAAGAGAGGTGATACAGCAGAGAATGAAATAGAAACAGAAGCTTCATAATATAGGTGAGGGCTTGTTTTCCTTATTAAGTAGGTGTTCATCTTTCTCCAGGCTCTTAAATGGTTTTAGAAACCTTAGGCTTCACTCAAGATGATGCAGGGACTTCCTTCTGAACCCCTACAACATATGCTGATTTCAACTGTAACTTTGAAACCATTCTAAAACTGCATGTTTATTTGTTGTCTTTTCCACTAGCAGGTGAATTCCTTGAAAGTTAAAACTATCTTATTCACTACTTCATCCTCAGAGTCTAGCACATGCTTGGCAAGGACTAAGTGCTCAGCAAATGTTTGCTAATTAAATGATGAATAAATGAATAATCTGATGCATGTGTTCTAAGGAAAACTAACTAAAGAAGTTATATCGGGTGGTCTTAGCCACTAGGTACCTCCTCTTAGGTGTCCTGTAAGGTGTGACTGCCCTGAACCCACAGCCAGGGAAACCTGAAGGACTCTTTTCCTTCTTGTGGACATCTGTGACTGAGCAAAGAGTAGAATTAATAACAGTGGTGGGTTGTTTTTGAAGGTGCTAGCAAAGGGTGACAGCAATCATCATTACCACATTGTCCTCCTCAGCATCACCATCATGATCCTAACATATACTGGACATATATTAGGTAGCAGATACCATATTTGTAGGACTTTCAAAAAATATTCAGTTTACTAGCTGTTAAGCAAGTTTTTCTGGAAAGCCTTAGAATCTAATTGCTGCAATTTCTTTGGGTGTAGAGTTTCAAGTAAGTATCTTGCAAATATGTTTCTGGAACACGGCTCCTTCCAAGTTTCTGTAAGTAGGACATGACATTTTTATAACCAATTCAAATATAGGAACTCCAAGTGACTAGGATTCTGGAGTTGCTGTCCTCACCAATCACCTATCTGAATTCAATGATTAGGATTTAAGCAATCCGTAATATCTTCATTTCTTGAAGTGATAGGGGGCCAGTGGTGAGAGTATGAGCAAATGACTTTTTATTTATTTATTTTTAAAAGATTTATTTATTTTTGCATAGGAGAACTGGGATGTAGGCCAGAGGTGTGGGGGGGTGGTTAGAAGATTCACTAGAGACAGAGTGGGGAGCAGAACATGTAGATTTACTGAATAACATTGATATGGGGAGACAGGAGAGGTCTGCTGCGCCACATGGGTCAGCTTCCTGGCCTGGGATGGAACTCAGGTCTTAGTGGTGATAGCACTGAGCCTTAACCCCTAGGCCACCAGGGAGGCCCAGTGTACACTTTTCATGTGTTCTGCACCTTCACCATGTGAAGTTCTTTCCTTCCACACCAAGGACAAGCATCTGAGGTATCAGAGACTTCTAATTCAGAAGCCCAGAAAGCTATACATGGATATTCCTGCTGGGTGATCCTGAGTTAGGCAGGTTGAGGATGATACTCTAAGAAGCCGCACCTTACATTACAACCAGATAGCTCTTTCTAGAAGCCCAATCTGAGAACATCATGGTTTTACTTTGAACACTTTAGTGTCTCTCACTTTTTGCTAGGTAGAACCCCAAGCTCTTTATTATGAAGTACAGCTCCTGGAGACCTACTTTCAACTGTACCTCCAGTCCTGTGTTCTCCTGCTTACTTTCTGTACTGACCAGCTTGGGTCAGAACAGCCTGGAAGACTAGCAGTTTCTGAACACATCGTGTCTGATGCCTTTGCACCTGTGTGCCCCAGTCCCTGTAACCACCAGCTCCTCCACCTGCTCTCTGTCCTCTGGGGGAGGGTCCCTCATTAGTCAACACTCTAGGTCTCTCTCTAATCCACCAGGTAATTCTTTACAAAGCTTCACTGGGACCCACTGCAGAAAACAAAAGATTATGTTTTTATTTTTCATAAGTGAGGAATAGATGGGCTGGCACAGTTAAGGGGGGCTCTGGATCCCCAGGGGCAGCAGGGACCTGGGAATGAGGGGAGAGGAGTTCATACTAGGAAAATGGAAGGTCCCAGAGATAGCCCAGCAACTGAGTAGGCCAGCACTCGATGAATTCTACTAGGATAGTAAGGGCTACCTTAGTAGACCTGAAGCTTAACATTACATTTTCCCTGAAGCAAGAAATATTATTTTACAAATTGAAGACTTCCAGATATGGTATTTTTCATTTTTCTTAGGAGTGACAAAGAACTGGGCCATAGTGAGCAGCAAATGAAATTATTTAGTTGAATAACTGGTAAAGAAGGAAACCTCACATTATATTCAAGCATACTTTTAACCATCTAGAAAATAATTTCAAGGTCACAATACTAATAATTCAGGGGTTTCTTTAAATAAACTTAATTCTTGGAATTAGAACTATGTACTTTCCCTTCCTAGGCCTGATAAGCATGGAAAGGGTAATTGTTTTGACTATGAGGAAGTCAACTAAGACAGCCTTTATACACCAAATTATTGATGCGATATAATCAATAGGTCAAATGTGTGTGTATTCCTATTATGATTACTTATTTTTATTCTTCAAGGCACCATCTTCGGAAAACGACTTAAATTGAATATACTTAATATAGTAAAATAAAATTAGTTGAAAATATGTTGGAACTTTCTATTAGAAGAAAAATATTTCTATTTTAAAATAAGAACATTAGATATTTAGGGAATGTTTTGTTTTCATATTACTATCTATTTAAGTGTATATGACCTGTAACTTTATAGCTATTTTATATAAATATATATATATATATATATATATATATATATATATATACACACACACACACACACACATTGAGACTGGATAAAAGTGGATAGTGGTGTTTTCTTTTTTCTTTTTTTTTTTTAAAGATTTATTTTATTTATTTATATAAGCACTAGGTACAGTCAGAAGTGCAGGAGGGTAAGAGAATTCACCAGAGCCAAAGCAGGAAAGAGAACAGGCAGACTGACGAAGTACACTACTGAGGGGAGCAGCTGGCGGCAGGAGAGCTCTGCGCGCCATGTGGGACCCTCACCAGCTGTCAGGGATTGAACCGGCACTGCAGAGAGGGTGGGCAGCTTGGCAGCCCAGCGCTCAACCACTGCGCCACCAGGGGAGGCCAGTGGTGTTTTATTTTCTACCACATAAGTTAAATTAAAGTTAAAAGCAAGTAAGCTTTGTACTGGTTATATGTAATTAGTAAGCCCTTAATTTATCAATATGGGAATGAAAAATTGAGTTTAATGTATAAAATTTACTATTTTGGCTGGTACAATCTACATATTTGAAAACACTTAGTTGCCTTATATAGGAAAATCTCCTTCCTCATCACAACTTTATACTTCCAATTTTGCTATGTCAGTGCATTACCTTACTGTCACCTTACCTGCATTACCTTTCTCTTTCTTGCTCTTTTTACTTAATCTCTCTTTTGTAATTTTTAATAAGTAGCATATTGGAAGAAAAAAACAAAAACATGATGGATTTAGAAAACTTCTTCCTGGGTTTGAAGACAATAATTCTTTAGAACTCCACTGCTATATGGAGTTGATCTTGAGATTCTAGTAAGATTCATGCAGATGGAAGAAGGGGACCCAGTTGGCAAGTAGAAAGATCTTAATTTTACCAAGCTAGTGGATGTCCCCAACAGGATGGTGTAAGCTCTCCATTTTGAGACAGCATATCCTCACGAGGCACATTCTTACTGATCAGTGTTTCATGCCAGCAATATTTCGCATTATTTGGCAAACTTTCAACTGAGTAGACAGACCATCCTTGATGGGTCTGAAGGCAAAAAACCAGAATGCTTGTGGACTGACTGTTGCCTATCTTTTTGGAGCCACCTGTACCACTGCGGGTATTCAAGCTCATGCAGATATTGAAAAGTTAGCTGTATCCTGTAGACTTTGTGGAACTTGCTAGGGTACAGAACTTTGACCAGTCAATCTCCTCCTCATCTTTGAATTTTTCAATTTTTTTTTAGAGTAAGATACATAAAAACTAATCTAACACCTTAACACTTTTAAGAGTACAGTTCAGTGGTTTTAAGCATGTTCATATAGTTGTACAGCCATTGCCACCATCCATCTCTAGAACTCTTTCATCTGCAAAACTGAAACTCTATACCAATGAAGTAATAGCTCCCCATTCCCCTGCCTTCTGCAGGCCTCCTCCTCACCCCCCAGTTCCTGGCAACCACCTTTCCACTTTTTGTGCATTTGAGTTTGACTATTTTAAGTATTTCATATAAATGGAATCATACAGCCTTTGTCTCCCCCCCTCCTTTTCCTCTGCCTTTCTCAATGCTATTTAATCCACTTCAAACATGATCACCCTAATAAAAGATGTCATTCTTTTTGACTCTCTTCCTTATCCTCACTCTGGGAAAATTTTTTTTAGAAACTTTTCCCTGCCTCCCTTTTCCCTTCTTCACTCCATTTATAAAGCTTTCCATTAAAAAAAAGTTACTGGTACAATACTTTTCTGATTCATTCATATGAGTGTGAGTCTTGAAATGTAATCAGCCATAAGAAAAAAACCATAGCTTTCAGCATCTAAAATCTCTGAAATAGCCAAAAGTTCTTCTCAAAATACCCATAAAAGTTTTACTTGAATTCTATACTCATCTTAATTTAGACTATTTCCCTTTAACAAGAAATAATCCTTTTAACTCACTTGTATTTCATTGTTCTAGGAGGCTGATTCCCAGTGTTTCAATAATCACATTTTGATTTTCATTTCATGGGAAGTGTGTAGATTTCAACTGTTATGTTAAAGAGGCTTTTGAGGACTAAAGTCTGGGAACCAAATCACAAAGTTTATAATACCCCTGCTCCAGGAAAGTGTTCTAAGTTCCACACAGCTCCTGAGAAATGAAACTGGAACACAAACCATTTATGCACTGGGTACTGAGTGTGCCCCACAGATACAGTTCATAGATTTTCATCAGCAATACAGAGATGAAGGCTGTTGGATAATCTGATGCCAAAGGACACACACTAAACAGAAAAAGAGGCAGACAACCCAGACACAGCAAGCAGACCCTCTGGATTGCCACCAGCGCTCAAGTCCCAACTAGTCAACATGCTGAAGTGCATCCATGATTCTATAAACACTCTGTCACCTCAAACATTCATATGGTTTCTTGATGCATTTTCTCCCACTGCATGATGAAGCAGCATGGTTCACTGTGGCACATACAGACCTTGAAAAACTCAAGGGAGAAAGCACTGAAGTTGAAAATGGTTCCAAGAGAGCAAGCCAGGAGCTGCAGAAATAAGCCTGGAGCAGGAAGCAGCTATCTAATTGTATTGTTCAGTAGATGATACCTCCAGAGAAATGTCAGAAACCATTAAAAAGCTGAAAAATAGGAAAAAAAAAAAAACCTGTTCCCAACTCTTACATAAAATGACAATTTCAAGTTAACATACTAGCTGATGGGCCAGTGAGTCTCAGTACAGGGAATGTGGATCTATGAGCTTTTGATCTGAATCAGGTCATGCAAATAGCAATTGAGATCAACAGACACACTAGCCAGCAGTTTCTTTTTTGTCCCCAGTGGTCAGTGTCAGACTAGAGGCAGTCTGCCTGGGTGAGAACCTGGAAATCTGTCCCTTTGTAATTAATGGAAAAGAAAGAAAGTAGCTTTTATTGTATGTTGTTTGTTTGTTTGAGGCCAACCAACCCATTTGTCACCGAGAACATTAATTCTTTCTCCAAACTCTTTGATCACTTAGAGCTACTTCCACATTATTCAGAATGTAATCTCTGTAGTCTCATACTATTCTTTGATTACTTGATACATGCAAATCTGGCTTTCTTCTTAGGATCACAAAGAACTTAAAGGCAAATAACTTGACTTGCCCTTCATCAGGACCTCCCATAATACTTACACCCTGCTGGGCACAGAGCGGGTGTCTGATAAACATGGGTTAATTAACTTACAAGATGGAGCCCTCGGCCGTAGTCACGAACACTGAAGCAATGCCAATTCCACATGCCAATCTCAACCCAGCTTCCCAGAAAGAGCACTGATGCAGAAGGTAAGCTTGGCAGTCACTAGAAGCCGTATCACAGAGAAATCTTGAGTGCTCTTCATAGGGAAAGTGTTTACCTCCCAGAGACTCTAAGATCCATGAAGGCAAGAGCTGTGTTTTTTTCCCTACCCAGCACCTAACACCTGGTAGGGGCTCAGGAGAAAAACAAAAACACAAAAACCCACGATGCATGAATGAAGAACAGATGAAACCAAGTTTTTCCCGTTTAGTCTATTTTTAACCCCTTCGCTTAGTGTTCCCACATCTTGAATGTTTCTTTCTTCACCATTTATAACCAATTCACAGTTCAGGTCACTCCAGAAAACAAACTAACATGATACCCAATGGTACGCAGGGAAGCATATAAGTCTTCTCTGAGAGTTCAGGGTATATACAGGGGCTTGGGGAGGTTGAGGATAAAGGTCATGGGCCTGTGAGCCTCAGGTCTGGGGTGTGCTGAGGAGGGACAGTAGATGCTCTTCTTGAGAGTAGGAGCCAGATGTCAGATTGAGCTCTTGGCAGCTCCCAGGCAGTGGAACGCTGCTCTGCGTGGTCCCTGTCTGGTTGGCAGCTTCCTGCCAGGGAAGGTTGCCAAGAGGGTTGTGACAGCTGTGCAGTGTGCAAGTCTCCGAGGCTCTCTGGTGCACTGCCTTTCCTGACCTGCCTGTCTGCTCTTCGTGGGAAGTAGCTGGGAGGTTCAAATGCCAAGAGACCCCGTTTTCTATTGGTTTTTATTTTTCAACAGGATGCCTGACTATCTGTCTCTCAAGATGGGAATCACTGGAAGATGGCCTTTAGCTTTCTGGTCTACACACACCTACTGATTCTGTTTAGGAGGGAGAACTCCATGCCAACCGCTGTCGGTTCTCATTGTGACCACATGACCACATTTGTTGAGGAACTTGTTATCATATAATTGTCATCTATCATGAACTACCACTAGGAGAAACTACCTATCCGAATAAATTTTTAAAAATATTAAAGATAGCCTTATAACCATTTATGCTTTTTGAAAAAGAATCATTAAAATCTTAATGTTATTATATGTCATGCTTACATCTTATAGGATTTTGAAAAAAGACTAACTTTTTACCTTCATTAAAAATTGCTGATAAGGGGCCTCCCCGGTGGCGCAGCGGTTGAGCGCTGGGTTGCGAAGCTGCCCACAGCCTCTGCGGCGCCGGTTCGATCCCCAGCTGCTCCCCAGCCACTGGAGGAGGGTCCCACATGGCGCGCAGACCTCTCCTGCCACCCGCTGCTCCCCTCAGCAGTGTACTTCGGTCCTTCTGCCTGCTCTGCTCCCTGCTCTGGCTCTGGTGAATTCTCTCACCCTCCCGCGCTTCTGACTGTACCCAGTGCTTGTATAAATAAATAAATAAATCTTAAAAAAAAAAAAAAGAAATAATAAAATGACTTAATTCTAAAAAAAAAAAAAAAGTTGCTGATAAGTAGATTGCATCTTCCATCAGATACATAAATGTTAACTTAGATTCTTTTCTGCACTCCAAGATGAAAGGTTGAAAGTGAAATTTCAAACATTACCTTTCAGCATCATGCGTCCAGTGGATCCTCCGAATGTACTGAGTAGGCCACTTCTTGCTCCTAAAGATGTGGTGGCTTCTAGGAGAGAGCCGGTGATGTACTGAGATATGGAAGTCCTTTGGAGGGTAGCACGATACTCACATACAGTGTCCCGGACACACGGCTTTAAGCACGGGCCAATGCTAATCCTTTCATGGGCTGCCTCTGAGGTTGGGAGCTTTACGAAGAAATGGAGAAGAGATCCAATTGTATCTTCTGTTTCTTTTCCCCTTCTCACTGCATTGTAGATCTGTGAATAGCACACAGCACAGGAAGTATAAATCTAGTTTCTTAGAAAAGCAAATTAACTTGTTGACAAAATGCCAAGATGACTTATTAAGAAAGAAGGCTCAGTTGCTCTGAGCGCAAACACTCTTGAGCACTGGACTCATGCATTAACCTGAACATTCTACAGACACCATTTATTTGGAAAAGCTATGTGTAGTTATGAAATAGGCCATTTAAACAACTCTGCTATCAAACAGAGCACTTACAAGTTGTACCAACCAAAAATATATTCAGCTCCAATTTCTCCTCCTCTTTCTGCTCAGCAGAGCAAATCTCTTCTGCAGAGTGACAAGGGCAAATATTTCCATTTTGTCCTTTTGGACTTTCCTGAGCAATTGTCCCTGGTCTATTGGCCTCCAAGGAACACAACAGCTTAACATTCATGAGGAATCTTCTCTCCATGCTCAGGCTGAAGTGAGAATGAGAGGGTCACGGGAAGGAAAAATTATATAGCTAATCTCTTGGACATAATTCTTCGATCCATAAGCTTGGAGCAAAGTCTCTGAATTTTTGCTCTCTTCTTCCTCCCTCACCTCCCTCAGCTAATGAGTTGACAGATCCTGTCCATTCTTCCTGTTCTCTCTTAATCACTATTCTGATTTTCTCATCCCTTTTCACCTGAATTCACCAAGAATTATCCCAAGGAGACTTGGATCAAGACTATTAGGACAGATTCTGAACCATGATTCTAATCCATCCCAATGCAATTGTTCAACAAGCATTTATATAGCTCCTGCTTTGTGGAAGGCACCGCGTTGAAAGATATGGGGTGTGTGCAAAGGATAACATGTGATTTTCTTAGCTAGCAGGAATTTAGCAAACTTGATGCAAAAAAAGGTCTTAAAAATACTTGTGCTTTGACAAACTTTGAAAGCTGACCATCGATCTGAGACATCCAAGAAGAGAGAGGGCAGGTAAAAATATCGAGAAGGTGGGAAGAGCACAATGGACCATCGTGAGGGGCTGTGGGTGCTTTGGCAGTGGGAGAACTACAGTGATAGAGCATACCTGAAGGGAGAGACCATATATTGTCAAAAAATTCACAAGGATGTAAGAAAAAGATACAAGGATGTAAGAAAAATAAGTTAATTGAAAAATGCTTGTGCTCTGTGGCTTGTTTTTTTGCTGCTTTTGAGAACTCTGCAAACAATTACCATGTGAAGTCAGAGCTAGTTTACTGGAAGATAAGTAAACACAGCCCAGTTACTCCTGTCACCTTGGCGGCAAGCCTGCCAATAGCCAGACACACAGTGAAACTATCTTAGATCTTAAATCATCCAACTGCTGCCACACATACATGAGACAGCCCAGCAGAGAGATCAGCTGATCACACAAGGAGAAATGCCCAGTCAATTCATAGAAATAGGAGCTAGCCAAATGACTGCTGGGAAAAGTCACTACGTGTTGGGAGTGTTTTTTTTTAACAAAGCACAAATTAATTAACAATGATGATGTATTGGCATGTACTGGCACAATGGTAAGTATTTATGCGTATGAGATTGAATTCAAATACTAACTCTACGAGGCTGATTCATTTTGCAGATGGGAGTGTAAGTCTAGAGAAATGGAGAAATACAGTCAATTTTACAGATAGTAAGAGACTGACCCGTATTGAAATTCATTTTTTTTTTTTTTGAGCTCTGTGATCCAGCTTTATCCATTTCTCTAAACAAGGTCACAGTCAAAACCCAAGCAGTGAGAATCAAAAAAAAAAAAAAAAAAAAAAAAAAAAAAACCAAAAGAAAAACCAAAAAACATTGTTTGACAAGAGTTTTAAATGGTGACTACACTGTGATTTTATTGCTTTTGTTTATGATAATTCCTTTCATAGTTACCCTAAATTACTTTTGAAAATAGTAATTTTATGAGTTGGTCATAATTTGATTAATGAATGACCACATATGTTTCCTTTATATGGAGATTTATAAATTCAAAATAAAAAGTGAAAAAAACATATAAATGTTATCTCATTTGATTGAGGTAGAAACTAGACAGACTACTGCTCTGTATGGGCCAACATCTTTCTTGAGATAAAACCAACATGTCACAACATGGAATCTGAAATTGATGAACAGACATGTGCCAATTTATTGGTTTAACAATTGACTTACATTTCTTGAGCACATACGATGGGCCAAGCCCAACTGCTGCGGATCCAACAGCAATCAAGAAGAGTTTTATTTTAGTGGGGAAGACAGACAATAAATTAGTTGGCCAAATGCATTAGCTAAAAATTGCAAACTGTTATATATAGTGAAGATGTATTTTGGATGTAGTCTACAGGACTTGAAGTTGTCAGGAGTGAGGAAAGGAAAGAAATCAAAGTTTCTATATTTAACCATCATTATGTTCTGAATGATTTAAGATTTTTTATAGAGAGCTATAGATCAAATGCTGCAAACATAGCCCACATGGTCCCTGTATTTATCCACTACTGTGAATGGTGAATGACCCTCTCCATGGAATTATACTACTCCCACTATGGCAGGTGCTGCATTTGGGCAGAATGGCCTGGTTCTTATGGTCAGAAAAGCAAGCAGTACTTAGACAACACAGAGAAGACATTGGCAGTTTCTTGTGACTCAAGAAAGAGGGATGCCTCGTTAGAAACCAGCACTGGGACATGAAGTTCAGGCCCAAAACAAAATAAAATAAACATACTAAGGCTGAAGAGAGCCAGGGTAATTCAGACAGAGACAGACTCAAAGAGTTTAGTGTACCAAAAGGCATGAAGCAGCCAAACACAGCATGTCCACAGCACCGACCTCGGAAGAAAGCTCCTTCCTTTACATGGCCAAAAAGGACTTTGTCTTGACTTCGGCTTGGGTCAAAGGGGGCACTTATTAAGAGGAGTCAATTTTGTACTTGCTCTGTTTCAAAACCTATCTTTTTGGGGTTATTGAGGAAAACTATGATGTTCCAATATCTGATAATATACTTTATGAAATCTTAGAAAGCTTGTCACTTACATATCCATTGACTCTTAGTAAGAATACCTGTAATAAGCTCAGTATTTATTTAGTGCTTAAAGTGAACTAGGGACTGAATATTGAGACCTGATTTCATTGAAACCTCAGGACACACTTATGAAGAGTTCTTACTATCATCATCACTTAAAATAAGGAACTAATGTGCATATAGATAGCTAAGACTCACATTAGGACTCTCTATCTCTAAACTGAGATTGCTAACCCCCAAACTGAACAGTTAGGGAATTCTACTACTGATGTCAAAGAAACCACTTTCAAGAGAGAAGTAATTATAGCAACAATCTGTCCCTCTCTTTTTGTTCATTGTCTCTTCCTCTAGCATGTCAGCTTCACGAGGACATTTTTTTTCATTGCTGTATCGCCAGCTTCTCAATAAGTACTTCTTATAGCTTCTCAATAAATACTTCTTGATTGAATCTTTCTATTCTACATCTTCACCAAATTTTGCTAGGATCTGCCAGTTTTGTGGTGATGAATCCATTGGATCCATGTCACATAGGTGACATTGTATTGTTGTCTGTATTTGCTGAACACCAAATTAAAAATAAATCACATGAAACGTTATCAAATTCTTACAAAGTACTCAGAATATTTGTAGCCAAATGAGGCTACTAACCAAAGTGGGCCTATTATGAGAAATTTACTAATAGTTTAACATTATTCTGCTATCATTTGCTGATTAGCTTAGAGTTAAGAATGCTTAATATTTTCTTATTCATCATCCTATTTTTTGTGATATGGATTCATATATTGGCTTTTCTAATTTTCATGCAACAAATACTGAGTTGTAGTTACAGAGACAGCAGAGATGCTTGAAAACAATGACAGAAGAAAGAGAGAGATGAACCCTGTGACTGAAGCCACCCCTTTCTCCACATTATTCTTATCTTTAACATGAAGAGGTCAGCCAAAAATACCTCCAGGGTCTCTTTCAATGTTACTGTTCATACTCCTGGCTTTCTTAAGTGGGAGATAGGGGTTGTTAATTTCCTAATTGTGGTGGTAATTTCATTATTCTCTAATGCATTGTGTAATTAGGGGCTCATGTTTCCTTCCTTTTTATCAGTATTTCCCTGCAATATCAGCTGTCATTTTTTACTCGAGACTATATATTTACTTCTAATAGCACCTTTATCTGACCCATGATGTGATTTTTAAAGTACCTTGAGCAAGAAAAACAAATAATAATATTTATCTTAAGTATGTTGACTCTGAGTTAATATGCTGGTTAACAATGTTAGGGCCTCCCTCATGGAATCAAGTGTAAGAGACTTGTGCTGTGGTTTGGAAACCTCTTTTACTGCTCTCAAAGGTCCCTTTCCTAACTTCTGGAATCTAAATGGTTGAGTATGTTGGAAATTTGATTTCAGATGGATTTGTATATCCAAACAAATGCAATGCTATAAAACCTGCCAAATCTCCCACAGAGTCAACAGAACCAATGTGGCTGCTGGACAGGGGGTGGCTGCTGAGGTAGCATGGACATCCAAGGGGCAGTAGGATGGGGAGTAGGATTTTGGTAGCAAGCTGTCACTTCCACTGTTCTTGATTCCACATTCCTATCAAGTGCTTGAGCAAAGAATTCCAGTCTACTGATAATATTCAGACAATGTACGAGACACATACTAACTGAGCTCCAGAGAGCCAAAAATACTTTGCTAAGGTCAGGCCAGTTAACCAGAGCTGTGCCACTGACCTCTACAGGAAGTAAGCCAAACCTCTGTCAGTACAGGAAACATCTAAGGTGCATGAGAGGATGTCCCAGGACATTTGATAGTCTGAGGATTTAATAGGGGAAATACCATTCTACACAACTTCTTTCAATCCACAATTTATGCATATATTAATTAGAATTTTGCCCTCTCCATGTACCCTCTCATGGACTTTAGCAAGAAATAAGCATTTTGTGCAAATTAAAACCACACTAAGATAACACCTTACACCAGTAAGAACAGCACATGTCAAAAAAATAAGCAACAACAAATGTTGGCGAGGATGTGGTGAAAAAGGACCTCTCCTGCATTGCTGGTGGGAGTGCAAACTGGTCCAACTACTATGGAAAGCTGTCTGGAGGCTTCTCAGTCTACTAAAAAATGGAGCTACCAGACCACCCAGCAATTCCACTACTAGGGATCTACCCAAAGGACACAAAAACAGTGATTCAAAAGAGCACCTATACACCTATGTTTATTGCAGCACTATTTACAATAGGTAAAACCTGGAAACAACCCAAATGCCCAAAAATAGATGACTGGATCAAGAAGATGTGGCATATATACACAATGGAATATTATTCAGCAATCAAAAAAGATAAACTCATGCCATTCGCAGCAACGTGGATGGAGCTAGAAGGAATTATGCTCAGCGAAATAAGCCAGAAGGAAAAAGCAAAATATTGGATGGTTTCACTTATAGCAGGAATGTAGGGGAACTAAATAAGACAGTGTAAAAAAATAACAGTACAATACACAACAAAGCAAAAATGGACAATTATAAATCAGAGATATCCTGCAAGGGAGGAGGAGGGAGAGGGATCAGAGGGAGGGAGGGAGGAGCACAGGGGACTGAGGTGATGGTGCACGGGTGCACTGGTGAGGGAAACTCTATGGAGACTACACCTGGGGGGGTGGGGGGAAGGAAACATTATTTAAAAATGAACCATGATGTAAAAAATTAAAAAGTAATTAAAAAAATAAATGTATAAGTCCTGGAAAAAATAAATATTAATATATAATTATTAAAAAAAAGATATAAGCATTTTGTTTTCTCTTTTCCAATTGTCTGTATGGGGATTCTATATGCTTCCTTCATTTTTGTGAAGTACGGAAGTCACTGCTAACTCCTGTTGCAGGCTGTGAGTTCTGAAAGGGCAGAGACTATGTGTTATTCCACATTTTGCTTCCATCACAGAGTACACGACTTAGCATGACATAGGCAATGAAGAAACATCTGGAGCCTGAGATCCAGGTCCACAAAGTGTGGGTCTCAAGAAATGCAAATTCTTGAGCCCCGTCCCATATCTATGGAATCTAAAATTCTGGGGCTGGGGACAAACAGTCTGTATAGCAACGAATCCTCTAGGTGATCCGGATGCCCCCTCATGTTTGAGACTCATTACCTTAGGCTTTAAGAAGAGCATATTACTATTCATCGCTCACTGCACTTCTCATATTGTCCATCCCAAAAACACTCTCATCCATATGGTCTTCCTTTTAAAATGGGAACTCTTGCAGGCAGGGGTTATTAAGGTTCTACTAGTCTTTATTTCCCAAAGCTGGGAGTTCAGAGTCTAGTGCAAGGCAAACTTGGCTAATGCTAGCTGAAGGAAGGGGTATCTCTGGCAGGAATTCCCTGTGGTTGTAAATGCAACAGGCCTTTCTGTAAATGATGTGTCCAGCTGAATGTTTCCAAAGATGAATCACTTCGGAGATACTAATTCTAATGGGAATTACCATACAGATGAATCATATTGTAATGAGAAGACCTGGCTGCCAAGGATGCCTCTTGAAAAGGAAAAATCAAATCAGGACAGATGGATTATGTTGTTAGGCTTGTGATGTCAGGCTGTGAATTAGTCTGACAGAAGGGATTTAATGGTCTGAACTACCAGGCTCCCTGTAGCTCTAAGAAGCAACGGGTCAATTAATGAATCACATGGGGACAAAGTCCCTGCAAGACACAAAACAAACTTCCACAATTCCTGTAGGCTGTGATGTCCTGACTCAGGGCTCAGGGGCAGCATTCTTGCTAAGGTGTGCATGTCTGAAGCTGTGAGGGACAGAAAGTTCCTGATGTCCTGTAGATCCAGGTGTTGTGTGTCTACAACAGGTGGAGGGGACCAAGGCCAAGCCAATGGGCCAGGTTATTTGATGCCTGTAGGTCCAAAGAACCTCCATTCACATCATCCTGGCTTCTAAATCCTTCCCTGTGTCCAGCTAGATAGGGTCGGTGTTGCCACCTATGCTCATGGTGCCCAGACGCCCCTTTCTGCCTGGGTCATCGCTACCTGGACTGATACATTACTCTCCTTTGCTCTTCAGCTCTCATTTGGCTGATGACTACCTGAGACTGATCGGCCAGAACACACTGCTCTACTGAAATGGAGAGGTAAGAGTCTGGTTTATTGCTTCACACTGGTCATGCTGGGGACAATGCAACATGCAGTAGCAGTGAGAGTATCACTGGTGCTTCTTTAATGGAGATTACCGGAGAATATCACAGGCAGTTATAAGCCAGGATCAAATGGGAAATGTGAGTTCTTTATCTTTAGTTACACAGCCCGTGAGGATCCCAGTGGTAATAATAGCATCAATGCCTGAATCTGTAGAGTTTCAAAGTCATGCCTGCTTATAGGACCTGAGACAACTTTGGACTCTCAAAAGCCACCACCTATACCTTCTAGTTAGTTACTAGTATTCTTAAAGTGGTGGGGCCTCTCCTATGCTCAAGACTAAGTTTGCTTGTTTTTCCACTCAACTCTCCTTGTTGAGGTGCCTGCACTAGCCTTTGCAGCTGGCCAGGCTCTACCCTCTGATATTGGGGCTGGGAGTTGGGGAGATCAGTCATCTCCCAGCCTCCTGAGAGGCATATGAACTCATACGGAGATATCTTGTTTGTTTTCTGGGCCACAGCTCCACAATCAGTCATATTCTGAATTCACTTTGGAATTAGTGTACCAAACTATGCTATAAATGCAAAACCTTAGCACCGTGCTTGGCACATAAGGGACATTCAATCAGTAGGATCTTATCAGTCCTCTTCTTTAATATGGGAGTTATGATGAATTCTCCTGTTTTTTCCTTTCTCTCAATTCTCTGCTTTTTTCTTTCCCTTTAGGTTGATCATGAGGTGTTTTCTCCAACTTTCTTTTGTTTCCCATGGCTTTTTTACTCACAATTTTTTTATCCCTTATTTCCAGATCCCCCATTTTATTTTCTTTTTTACATTCATCCCATTTTTTTCTTGCTCTATCCTGATCTTGTTTTTCTAACTCTCTCCTTATCTTCTCTTTATTCCCACTGCCCATCTCTTTCCTCTACCCTTCTATTCTCTTCATTCTGGATCTTCTGACCTTTAGTTTCAGGTACAAAGGAAGGAGGGAAGAAGAAGGGGGTGAGTTGACCAGTAGAGGCTGCAACCAAAGACCCTCATCCATTTGTTAGAGGACAACATTATTGAACATCGTGTTATGTCTTCTACCAGAAAGCTGAGGTGATTTATTTCTTGAATGTCTTTCCTCTAGTGTAACCAAGATAATAGCCACCAGAAAGAAGCTGGGGCATTTTTCCCTCAGTCTCCCAAGGAAAAGGAACTCAGTAGTTGAACAACACTAGACCCACCTTTAGGAAGTTGGTCTGACCTTGGCTAATTGAGCTGACTGCAGGAATGATGGCATCTACTTCAAAGCCTCATGTCCACTAACAAAACGTGAGAGCTGTTTAGAACAAGCAGTACTGACTCTCAAGTTTCATCCAGGATAGAATCAGGCTTAACGATCAGTTAGTGAATACATTTCAAGCAGAGTGAATGGAATAGCTAGTGATGGGTGAAGAGAGTCCATCAAACTTCCAGAAGCCAAGAGCTGGCACTGGGCTCAGATGTGTCAAGAGGACATGGAATGTGGGAGATAGGTTACTGCATCGCTATGGGAAAGACAGAAGGGGCTGGGACAGGATAAAGTGGTTCAGGAAGTACAGAATAGGAGGATAATGCAACCTGGCGAGGGAATGTTGGGAGTAATATGTTCTAGAAGGCCAGCAGCAGGCAGTGTCAAGCAAGTGAGATGTTAAGAGGAGGGAAACATAGTATTGGTCCAGAAGCAATGACCTGGGCAGAAATGGGCTTCTGCAAGCTCTGAGGATAGATAGGCACACTAATCCTATCTGGTTGGGCAAAGGGGAGGAGGATAGATGATGGAATGAGGTAAATGGGGCACAGTCCTTGCCATTAGAGGGGTTGCCTCTGGGAGTAGCAACAAGGCTTACCCAAGAGAGTCCTCTGAGAAACTTGGGCAGGCAACCAATGAAGACACCATCTCTGGCTGCACTTTAATTTCTGAAGGGGAAGAAATCTATACCTACCAATGTCTTCCTTTGTTTGGGCTTCACCCATTCAACAATTACTTACTATATACTTTGTGCCAAATAGCATTCCAATGGAGAGACAATGAATTTTGCATAAATCTCCATGACAGTCTTCTGTTCTCAAGAAAACCAATTATCAGAGAAGGTAGGCAAGAAATAGGTGATTCCATTACAGCATGTGATTCTGCAAGGGTGTGAGCACTGAGTGCTTTGAAACACAGAAGAGTTTTAGAAGGTTTTAGAAGGCAAAATGTGGAACATTTTGCCCAGAGGTTACCTCTAAGACACAACCTAAAAACAATAATAGTTAGGCAAAGTGAGGATGGAATAAGATAAGAAAGAGGAAAATGTTCTAAACACAGGAAGTGTGTATGCATAGTGGCTCCCCATGGTTGGAGCTAAGAGAGGGCAATGAGTCTAAGGAGATAAGCAGGGTCCTTTGAGTCCTTACAAGTGGATACAATTCCAGTCCTGAATGAGTTCCTTTCACGAATATTTTCTAAGTCAACTACTATGGAAGTGATTTCAATAACAACAACCACAATAAAAGTTTACAGCTAGAGGGTTACATCTCCTATACCTGTGGATGCCCATCACCCTTCTAGGGGTTTCATGCTAAATTCCACAGGCAACATCAGAAAAGACGAATACTTGACTCTTCAGGCAGCCAGTGGGATGAAGACGATCGCTTCTGTGAGTTTTTATAACTTGATGGTTTCCTTGATACTAACAAAAACCAACAGGAAGGGACAAATTATGTACCCAACATGACCTACTATGTTGGAACCGGATCGAGATCATCTACTTCATTCATTCACACCATGGAGAGAGGCATCCCACAGGGTGGGCAGCTATTTAGAACTTTCCTGTCTTGTTGGAGGTATAGAGCCAGAAAGGAATTGGAAGTCTTCAAAAAAACCTTCCTCTTTACCTTTGGAAGATAACAGTGGAAAGGTAAGACTTCAAGAAGATTCCAAAATGTTGGGGACTGGAAAAAAAAAATAAGCAGATGATGGCATTAGAATTGTACTGAATTCATGGAGAGGGGTCAGGGATTCTACCTGTCTCCAGAGAGTGTGTCTGTCTTTCTACAGAGGCTCTCAGCTATGTGTTTGTATGAGCCCATATGTTCAGGGGTGGTAGGATCATGCAGAGAGATTGAAAGTCAAAGATGTCATGCCTGGAGGGCTTGGGATGTGGGAAGTCAGCACTTCCCACCTCCCACATTTGTGCCTATCTTGTATTCATGTAAGAAAGCTATGGTCACCCCCAACTGTCTTTTAAAGAATTCCATGGGTAGCATGAAAAAAAAAAAAAACAGGCTGAAGTTGGTTAACATTGAGGGCTACAGTCATATTAAAAAACAGCTTCTAATTTACATTCCAAAAATAAGGCATTTTAGCCCTTCCATTTTATCATTTAAAAAGCCTGTTCCGTTGTTTCTACTGAGCTTAAGGTTTTTCTTGGCTATCAAAACAAAGAGGTCTTTTGTTGACAGAAACAGGCGACAGTGTTTTGGTGAAAAGATTATATACAGAATAATGGTATGAAGCTCTATTGTGTAAAGAATAGACTTAAGAGCTTTCCCTGTCTCCAGACTCTCTGGGTTTCGTGCAACAATCTACAATCCTGTTGTCCTTCACTTTGTGGAACCCTAACAACTGGATACAGGCATTATTCTCTAAGCAGTAATAAAGGATACTATGCCGAGGTGATGACATGTAACTAAGGTGATGTCAACAACAAAGTACATACTAACTACAGCTGTGCCCAACCCCACAGGGATCAATCACATGTAGGAGTCCCCAGGATTTTCTCTTATTTGTATTCTCCATGGCATGTTGAACTGCATACAGTTGGAACCCATAAACTATTCCTTGAATTCATTACAGCTGGCTCTGGGCATCTACATTGGTCAGACATCATCAGTAATGTCAAAGGCAGAGGGAAAGATAATGCAGCCAGAGTTGTCACAGCAGTCCTGGGCCAGGTGGGCTGGGAGGGGTTGGGTCCCTCCTTGCATAGAGTGGGAAGGAGTCAGAGAAGATATAGATAGGGTGCTTAATTAGAAGAAGGGGCCTTCTCTATGACGCTATCTGCAGCCACTGCAGCATGAGTTTGATCCCCAGCTAGGGAGCTACCCACATGGCTCAGCAGACCTCTCCTGTCTAGACCGCTGCTCCCCTCAGCAGTGTATTTCAGTCAGTCCGCCTGTTCTGCTCCCCACTCTGTCTCTGGGGAATCCTCTCACCACCCCTCACCCCTGCACTTCTGGCCTAACCCCAGCTCTTGTATGCATAAATAAAATAAATCTTAAAAAAAGAAGGGGCTTTCTGTTGGAGCCACACTTGGGTGTAAGTTCCAGTCATTTCTGCAGCTGCTTTGGACATCAGGAGCATATGACGACTCAGCTGGTGGGTTCTATCATCCATGGACCAAAAGCCAGACCACCTTTTGTTCACTGAGAAGGTCATTCCTTACACTGTCTTTAGTCAAAATCTTGTGCCTCTGTTCAAGAACTCTAACTGTGCTTAACCATTACTGTATGTGCCCGAAAGGGGGAGGACAAGAGTCTAGTTACTGTTCTCATAATGGTCGGGGAAGAGCACATGTGGGGTCCTGGGGCCACACTGATGAACAGACCATGGGGGACCCTCACAACGCTTGCTTATTTGTGATTCAGTATGACATGAGGGTGTGCTACAAAAAAGGACGCAGAGGCATTTGGGATGCAGCCGGGGCTGCTAGGAGACAGGCTCTGGGGGGTGCTCTCAGAACTTTCTTTTCTTTTGATGTTTTCCTTCCCCTTGCGGCCATGGAGAAGTGAATGCAATCTCTTCTAGGAGGGAGGACGTACTCTGTTTTAGGAAGGAAGACACGGCTGTGCTCCGCTGGCCCAATTTCGGTTTCCCACAACAGGTTTCATCATCAGCTCGTCCATGTTTTGCCTGTACACATTCCCAACAATTCTCAAGACAGACTTGGCAACCTTTTCCTATTGAAACCACAGATCCTTTCCTCATTTCCAAAATCAGAAGCCACACACAAAACATTAAAAGGATCATAGCATTATTTTCAAACACAAGATATAGAAAAACATCGAGAAAAGCCAAGTGCTGTGCGTGTAGCAAATGAAAGGATAGGTGAGATCTATATTGTGAGCAGTTAAGAAACTGGGGGTGAGGGGGTGGGAGGAATTTGGCAAAGAGAGAACCCCAGAAAGATACAAGGCTGAAGCTAGTGAGGGAGGGAAGAGGGAGGCCAAGGCAGGAGAGTGAAAAGTGAGATGAGTGTATCTGAGATTAGTGTGCGCCTGAGAGGCCTGCTGCTTGTCGACTTCTGCACATCACAGCAATTAGCACTCCTCTGCCCTACCCTGGGAAGTCCTCACCCAGGACTGATGACTCGCCCTTCCACCCCTCATCCCCCCCTTGCATGAATCGAGCGTCTCTTACATGACCAGGGATGCCTGGGAAGGCAGGGCAGGTAATGCAGAGAGTTAACTAACAGGATGTGACAGGAGATAACAAGTGAGAAAAGAGAGATTGCACCAGAATGTGAGCAGCTACTATGCCTAGAATGATGCAAGGGTAAAAATTAAACAAAGGATCATCGAATGGACCTACTGTGAGGCAGGGGGATGAGGAAATAGGAAGGAACAGCTGTACTGCGACCTGGTAAGTATGTGCTGTAACGTGGAGATTATACCACTGAACAAAGCTACCTCTAAGTGAGGGGTGATGAGACCTGGTATAAAAATCCAAGCACGACGGGAAGCGAGAACAGGGGGATCATAGAAAAGTCTTCACACATTAACTAAGCCCAAGACAAAGCTGGACTAGGAAGGTTGAGGGGATTGTGTTCAGGGGGATGAAAAGTTGCAGCTGTAAAGTGCAGATTCAGGTTAGAGATCAGATGTCAGCCTGAGAAGCTAAGGGGCACAGTCTCCGCGTCCCCTCCCTCCTCTGTCCCTTTTAGCCACATACTGTCTGCCCCCACCTGTCCCAGTGGGGAGGGGAAAGGGCTGGGAAACACAATTTGCTCCAACTTTGGGAAAGTGAGGGGGCCAAGCAAGACAGGCTTTCCTTCCCCTTTGGAGAGTTCACCTCTTTGGTTCAGGAGACTTGGTTCCAAATGTCCTGAGCAACTGCCCCTCTACTAGACAACCACTGCTCTGCTTTCTGTCTTTATAGATTTGCCTGTTCTGGACATTTCAAATATTCCCCTGGCTTTTTAAAGGGGCCAAACTCATTTTTTTTGATTCATCATTAATCTCTTCCCCCAAAATACCCATCATAAAACTAGGCACATTACAGGCACCCAATAAATGTTCTGTGGAATGAGAACCAAAACATGGGTTCAATCAAGTTAAACTTTTACTTTTCATTTTATCTTTGGACCTTGTTGGTCCAAAGCAAGATCAGGAAAATAGGTAGCTGAGTTTTGTTTTTCTAAGTCTTAGAAAAGTTTTGTTGAGCCTCCTCAAAGTGAAATTCTAGTGCAGCTGTTCTTCGGCCTGGCTGTAGCTTAGTGTCACCTGGGGAGCAAAAAATATGGACGCATGAACTTTCCCCTCTCCCTCCACACCCAAGGTTCCAATTTATCAGTCCAGAATAGGTCCTATCAGTTTTTTTTAAGTGTTCCTCAATTTTAAATATGATTCTATGACCAGAGTTGAGAACTTATGTTCTAATGGAAACAACCATTTTAAGCAAGAATAATCTGTTGAATTCCATCCATGCCCAGGATGAAACTTTGCCAAAGTTTTCAACTCTGTCTTCAGGGAAATGAATCTCTGAATTTTTAAGGAAACAATAAAAAGCAAAATATTCATTTCTTTATAGCTAATGTCACTATTAGACTGAACCATATGAAAGTGCTGATATTTGACTGTGCATGAAATGGAAATTTCATATCACTCAACCTATTTGAATGCATTTATTTCATGAAATAAAAGATACACATAAAACTCAAGCTGATGTACCATTTTACTAATCCACTTATTCATTCCTTGTGTTTCTCAGACTTTGAAAAGGAACATTTTAAGCTTTATTAAATACATAGTTCTAGTAGAGGATGGAAAATAAGTTAGCCATTAAAGAAGACAAAATCCTGACAATTTGCAAACAGATTAAACAAACACCAACTTTATAGACAACCTTCATTTTTGGCTATGCATTATTTCTGGAAAGCACATCATAAAATGGACTCTCATAAAGCCAGTTATATTTTCCCATAGAAAAAAAATTTATGATTAGGGATTGTGTTCCTGAGTAGACATCATATAAATCAGAGATATGATCAACACAGGTCACAAAAGCAAAGCTGCACAGCTATAAACCTCCATAAACATTTAAAATAATAAATGTATTATTCAAGTGCTATAAAATGCCAAAATTATATTTTACCCTTTGATCGTTATACTGTCACTTTGAAAGGTAATTTAGCACTGCCCCTTAAAATCCAGAGTGCAGATCCTTTGATTCTCTTTTAGAGCTTATCACTATAGGAAAACTGGTTCCATCTCTTTCCCCACTTAGAGGACTAAGAATAAGCATCTCAGCCAAGACCTGAAACCCTGCACCATCTCACTTCTGATGGGCCAGTGCCCTCAGGGCCCTTGCTCACCTCCCACCTCCTCACCCGAGATTCCTCCTGCCCAGAAGGTGCATGCAGGCCTGGTCCTGAGGCCAATCAGGAGGAATTAAGGAGCTTCAGTTTTCTGGTGCAGGCCCCCAAAGTCTAGTCAACTGCACTTCTGTTCCCATGCCCACCTTGGCTGGGAGGCTGGGTGGCTTCTACTTTCTTCCTGTGACTAAAACTTGATCTCAGTCCTTGAGACTCAAAGAGTCTTGTTGCTTGCCAGTCCTCCCACCCCCACTTCTGCCCCTGCTACTTCTCTGCTTTACTCCATCTCTGCAAGGGGCTGAAATCCCCCCTTGAATCCCACCGCATTGCTGGAATGGATCCTGCTACTCATTGCCACACTTCTCTAATGCCATGTGCCTCTCTGGCAAACAAGTCTTTCATGAAAGAACAAATTTCTAGATTTCTCCATTATTGCACACAACTGGACAGCCACTGCTACCTTTTGGGAGATCTCCCTGAGTCAGTTGGTTCTTGGGCTGCTGGCCACCATGGCTTTTTTGTGAGAATCATGTTTTGTGAACCCCAGCTCAGCCTTCCTGATTTCCCAGCATCTGCCTTCCCCTCCCTGTTCCTTCTTCCTTGCTACACCAATATAAGGCCTTATGAAACTCTTTCACAAAGAGTTATGTTGATATTTTGAAGCATCTCAGAATATTAAAAATAGTTTACCACATGATCCAGCAATCCTACTGCTAGGTATTTATCCAAAGAATGTGAGAACATTAATTCAAAGAGGTATATGCACTCTTATGTTCACTGCAGCACTATTTATAGTAGCTATGGAAACAATCTACATGTCCCACAACAGATGAGTGGATAAAAAAGATGTGTTATATACACAATGGAATACTACTCAACTATAAAAAAGAAGGATGAATTATGCTAAGTGAAACAGTCAGAAGAGAAAGACAAATACTGGATGATCTTACTCTCGTGTGGAATATAACGAGACAAAGCAAAGGAATAAAACTAAACAAACGCCCTCCCCCCCCACCCAACTCAGAAATCTGATTGCAGAACTGAGGCTACCAGATGGAGAAGCTGTGGGCTGGAAGCAAAGGAGGGCGGGGCCTCAATGGACTATGATGAGGGGTGACTGCTGCTCTGGTGGTGGGTGTAGTGTGGCAACATACAATTGAAGAGGTATGAACCTACACCCCTAAAATATATACAGTATTGGAAATGAATGAAGTCAATAAAATGAATAATCAGTTTTAAACTTTTTTTTTTTAAATCTCTCCAGATCAATCCCTGGACATTCTTTTTCCAACCTCCTCATCTCTCTGGTCTCTCATACACTACACAAAGGGTGCATGTTTGCTAAGTGTTAGCATATGATTCTAGAACAGTGGCTCTGCTCCTGAGGTGATTTTGCCTTTAGGGACTTTTGTCAATGTGTGGAGACATTTTCTGGTTGTCACAATGAGGATATGGTATTTATTGACATCTAATGGGGAGAGCGAGTGATCCTGCCAAACACCCTATAATGTGCTGGGCAGCTCCCACAACACAGGATTATCCAGCCCCAAATAATTCACTGAGGTTGACAGATGCTGTTCTAGAGAAATCAAAGAAACCTGTAGTACTGTGACCAGATCAAACTGAAAATTACCAACCTAGAAGGATGTTTCAGTTTTCAGTAACAAATTTTTCCCCATCCAATGATCAAAATTCATGCTCATTATAGAAAAAGTAGAAAATAAAGAAAAGCAAAAAATTGCATGTGATACCATAATCACTCTGTTTTTACATACCTGTGACTGTATTATATGTAACTGATATTCTGCTTTTTCTATATAACATGACAGTCATACTTTTCTCCCTACTAATAAAAGACATTAGTTGTTATTGGACATCATTCCCCATGATCAAAGCACAGTGTACTTAGTCAGTCTCTTGTTAAATTTCCATTGTTGCTAGGTTTTCACTATTATAAAAGTTGTTGTGTTATACATATTTCTGCAGAAAGTGTTTTGTACATAGGTGGTTATTTGCTGAATGGTCCTTAGAAAGGGTTGAAGCTCCTGCAATAATAGTTGAAAGACAAACAGGACTTGCCAAACATCAAAACCCATGCCATATGTTCCCCTGGCCCCTGGCCCCCAGCTCTGCTCTGGTTTGAAAACATCCTCCAAACTTGCAAACTAAAGAGTTCCCATTTGAGCAAGATCAAAGGGGTCAGAAAACAAAATCCATTCCAGAGCTTTCTGAAGACAACAGAGCAGTGGATCATGAGAACAAAAATGAAAGGTCTTGTGATTTCTGGCACAAAGAGACATAACTAATATGTGCTTAAGATGGCAGGATTTACCGGTTACAGAAGCAAAATTATTTTATTGAGAATCTTTCTTATAAGCATTATGCCATTTTTTGTTCATTAAAGTAGTTCAGTTATTTTATTTTGTTTTTGGTTGTGTTTCCCTATTATTTCACGTATTTATTTAGGCCTTTGGGAATGCAACAATTTTGACAAACATCTTAACAGCTATTTGTTCGGATGAATTCAGAACATTTTGAAATAAGAATAGGTCAAAGACAAAAACTTATTTTTCATTAACACCCAAACAGTTTTCCTAAGCTTTAGCAGCTGATTGCAGTGTTGTTATAGAGAAGTAGACATTAAATCCTTACTTTTCTCCTGTTCCCAGAATCAAAGGAAAACTTACAAGCATATGTAAACGAAAGCAAGACATTATTTCTTGATGCGTAAACTCAAATGATGGGAGAAAATAAAGAAGAAATTGGGAATCAGAGGACGTAGGCTTGTTTGTATCACTTGCTGTGGTAAGTCACTGATATTTGGTTTTCAATTTCAAAAGAGGAAGACTATCAAATATGAAAAAAAATGTGAAACAGAATATGCTTCTGGAGATAAAGTGCACTTCTCTAAATATGTTGAAAGCACAAAGAGGGTTGTTATTGTGTGTTTCTGAGTATCATGCAGTATCCTTTATGGTGTCAACTCACATATAGTCAAAGACAGAAAAAAAAATCAACACTGAGCAGACGAGCGTGGGACTAGAAAGCAGCAGGCAGATGTCTGTGTGGGGAATTAACGGTTCAGAAGCAGTTATCATTACGGGAATCAAAAGTCCCTTCAAGGTCACACGTCTGGGACCCAGGATATTAGTAGTGATGGTAGGAGGCATATAAGTGACCAGCAGCAACTAAGATTACTGATACCACTGTTTACCTTACTGTAGACTCTGCTAAATATTTTACTTCCACTCTCTCAGTACACCTCATAAGTGTCTGATAGAAGCTGTTACAGAAACATAGACAAGACAGAGAGGCTTAGCGAGGGCTTCAGAGTCACACCAAATCTTACCATTGCAAAATGACCAAGCAGTCATTTCAACCCCTGTCTCCTGATTCAGAGTTCAAGGGAAAGATCAGACAAGAGTAGGAGTTAAATGAGGAGCTCAGTGACAGCACAGAAGAGCAAACCTATGAATCAGGCTGGGGTTGAGGCTGAGGCCTCCCTAATTCTTCTTCCTCAGTTACATAGCAGGTGAAGCTCCTAGGGGAGTCATGGCTGCTGCAGAGCCCAGACCCTGCCTGGGGGCCGGGTGGGGTGCAGGCCTGGAGGTTTTACAGGTGGACTAGGCTTGTTCCATAAACGGGAAACACCTCTTGCCTATGCACTTGCCCTCTCTTTCCTTCCTCCCCCATGGCCGGGACAGGAATGGACCAGGACACCAGCAGGCTCTGATCTCTATTATGGGAGCGAGGGGAGCGGCTTGGTCGATGGATACAATCTGCCACAGTGCACTAGACTCACAGTCCGTTCAGTTCAGGGTTCGTCTCCAACAGTAAAACCAAGCAACTAATGCAATGGTTTGCAGACTTTATTTTTAATAACAAAAAATTCTTTTCAAAAGAAAGTTCAGCATTTACAAATGCTGAAGTATAGAGATTCTGGTTTAAAGAGAGACGAAAGAAGCCTTCTTCCATCTATCCCACCCAAAACACTTTTGACCCTAACCATGGTCGGACCCCTCAACGTCAACACAAACGGCTTAAGACCCTAAGCAGGGCCTCCCTGGTGGTGCAGGCGGTTGAGTGCAGCTCTGTGAAGCTGTCCTCAGCCTCTGCAGCATGGGTTCAATCCCAGCCAGCTGGCAAGATACCAACATGGCGCAGCAGACCTCCCCTGTCTCACCTGTTGCTCCCTTCAGCAGCATGTTTCAGTCAGTCTGCCCGTTCTGTTCCCCACTCTGTCTCTGGTGAAACCTCTCACCCTCCTGTACATCTGGCCTGTACCCCAGTTCTTGTATGCATGAATAAATAAATCTAAAAAAAAAAAAGACCCTAAGCACTCTAACCTCCTTAGAAATCCGGTGGCAACCATGAACACACAGTTTTCTAAAACCTTAAAAAAATCTCTTTACTTTTTCTATCTGCACTGCAATTTTAGTTACAGTGTCCACCACTTACTTAGCCCTTTCAGAAGCACCCCTTACTCAACCTCTTACCCTAGACATTCTAACTTCAAGGGGTATCTTCTCTTCCTAGTAGCTAAAGTAGAACAATTTATGACTTTAGAAAATTTGTTCACATCCTCCTCCTCTTCCAGACAGAACATTCCTAATCTGTTTAGTCTGTTCTGAGTGGAGGATTAAATGCAATAACGTATGTAAAGCACCAAGCAGGGGAAGCAGCAGAAAGCGGGGGCCAGCAAGCACGATGCCTTTACCCTTCCTGTTCCATCTCCTTCGTCATTTAACAGGTTCTTCTCTAGTCTCATTGTGACCCTTTGTTCCTTTCTTAATCATACTCATAGCTGTGCCCCAAATAAGGGGAGCAAGATGATGGGGTCATCTTTACCAACATGGTCAAACACCGATACTGCCAGGCTGTGACCCTCAACCCAACCAGCACCATGCAAAACATCATCACAGCCGGGAACAAAGAGTACAAGCTTGTCTAAGCCTGGGAGTTCCCTTGATAGGAAAATCAGGCAAAGAAATGGTGGCTGGAATGAGCATCTCTCTAATGTTTTTACATAACTGAGAGGGGATAGAAAGGATATAGAGAAAAATAAGGGTGGGTGGAGAGAGAGACAGAGGGGAGGAGAAGCACAAGTGTGATCAGGGAGGATTTGACGTGGTATAAATATGTCCTCACTTAAGACTGTCCATAGGTTCTGGGAAACTGACTTGTGATATTAAATTAATACAATTTTGCCATAGGATAACTGATAGAAGAGTTAAGTTTCTTTTCTTTTTAAAGATTGATTTATTTATGCATACAAGAACTGGGGTACAGGCCAGAGGTGCCGGAGGTGAGAAGATTCACCAGAGACAGAGTGGGGAGCAGAACAGGCAGAGAGACTGAAGTACACTGCTGAGGGGAGTAGCAGGCGAGACAGGAGAGGTCTGCTGCGTCATGTGGGTAGCTCCCTGACTGGGGATCAAACTTGTGCTGCAGTGGCTGCAGATAGCTTCGTAGTGCTGACACTTAACCTTGTGCCACCAGAGAGGCCTGTCTTAAGTGTTTTTTGTGTGTTTGGAGGGAGATGATCAGGAAGACCAAGGGGTTATCAGTCAGGAGGCCACTGCATTGTTTGGGTGATGAGAGCCTGAAACACAAAAGGGGTCCAGGTGGCCCCTTGTGCTGGTGCAGTAGTGCAGTCAGGAAGTGTCAGACAGGAAGGGGCAGTGGGCCAGAGAGGCTCTCAACACCAGATTTTCAGAATTCATCTCAGCATCAACCAACTCAGTTGGCATTGAGTCAGGCAACCCAGTTCCAGTCCCAGGTTCACCACCATGGCCCTGGAGAATGGAACTTCTCTGGGCCTCAGAATCCTCTTATAAAAAGGAGAGAGTCACCCTGGATCAAGAAGATGTGGCATATATACACAATGGAATATTATTCAGCAATCAAAAAAGATAAACTCATGCCATTAGCAGCAATGTGGATGAAACCAGAAGGAATTATGCTCAGTGAAATAAACCAGAAGGAAAAAGCAAAATATTGGATGGTTTCACTTATAACAGAAATATACGGGAACCAAATAAGACATCAGTGTAAAAAAATAATAACAGTACAAAACACAACAAAGCAAAAATGAACAATTATAAATCAGAGACATCCTGCAGGGGAGGAGGAGGGAGAGGGATCAGAGGGAGGGAGGGAGGAGCACAGGGGACTGAGGTGATGATGGACGGGTGCATTGGTGAAGGAAACTCTATGGGGACTACACCTGGGGGGGTGGCGGGAAGCAAATATTGTTTAAAAATGAACAATGATGTAAAAAAAAAAATAATATTAAAAAAAAAAGGGAGAGAGTCACCTTTGATGACCTTCAGGTCCCCTGTCGGTTCTAACATGCTATGTGGAGCAGAATGTCCTTTCCCGTACCAACATATTTTATGCCAGAGTTAAACAAGAAGTCATTACAACATAGGATTCAGATGTGAAGAATAATGTATGAGAAGGCTGTTTACATTCATTTTCTTTTTGAGAAAGCACCTATTGAATTTTAAGCCAAATCTATGTGTCAAGGTCTGAAAACGGGTTACTCAAATAATTCCCTTTCATACGTGCAGCTGTTCTAAAGTATAAACCACACTTGTCCAGTAAAACCATCATCTGTTCTATCACGAATATGAGCATTCATCAGGCCCTTATTTTTAGAGTAAGAGGTCAAATGCACAGGGGTGAAATATAGTCGAATCCATTGTGCCAGAGGCAGACTGGAGGTGAAGGCCAATTATAAATCATAATTTCTGAATTTGTGGGTATTTAAATTAGATGACTTAGAAGATCAAAAGAAATAAATCATGGAATATCAAAGTGGCAGACAGAAGCTGCAAACAAGCCCCCCCCCATTTGTTCATTCATTCAGTAAATTGCTCTCATAAGTAAATCACCAAAATAAACAGGCCCTGACTCATTTCCCATTGCTTGCTGGAGTTGGGTTCTTTTTTTCCCTCCAGGGTTATGGAATATGTGAACTTCTTCAGGCTTACACTGTGTGAGAAAAACCCCAAATGAAGACAATCATGCGTGTTAAAAGAATCTGTAACTTGCTACCACCCACCAGTATCAGGCACTGAAGTTAGGCTGCCTAATCCTTGATCTAGCTTTGCTTTGGGCAAGTTACTTAGCCCCTTTCTGCCCCAGTTTTCCCCTCATTGGGTTGAGGCATGAATGTTGCTATTTCTACACTGTTTTGCACAGCGCCTACTGTACAGTACAGTAAGCCCTACACATGTGTTTATAAAAGAAGTCTCAAGGTAGCCGAGAGCAAATGCACCTGGATTCTCTCAAGGACACTTCATCTTTGCTCATCCTACTCACTCACAAACGTGCTGCAGAAAACCATATATTCGATAATATGTGAGTCAGCTGTTCTTCGTTTTTACTTAGAAAGGGCTGGGAAGAATTCATACAGAAAAACCTCCTGCTGGGGTGACTGAAATCAAAATGACTCCTCTCCTTAAAAAGGAGATACGAGTTTGTTGGTAGGGATGATATGAGGTTGCCTTGGCGGGGTGCCCACCGGCCTCCCAGTCTGTAATTTCAACCAACTGTTTGCTAGAGTTATTTGAATCCATTTTATTCTTAGCTGTTCTGGCCTCTGAGTGAGTTGTGGGGTGTGTGTGTGTGTGCCTGCACGTGTGTGCAAGCACATATGTGTGTGTGAGCACTTGCATGTAAGGTGGGGGAAGAGTAATCACCCTGGAGGAGACAAGATTTACTTGAGTCTGGGTCATTTTAGCTGCAACACTGAGAGTTGCTACCTAGTCTTAGCACCTCAAAAACTGGAACTGAAAAATAGTATTGACAGGCAGTCTTCTGTAAGTCTTTACTGCGCCAGAACCTATTCAAGGTTTTGATTTTATAATGATTGCCCCACCCCCACGCTCCCAGGACAGCCAGCAAATTGTGGCCACATTGCTGGTTAAGATATACCTGCAGAGTGTCTGTCAGAGTAAGTAATTAAGAGCAGACATTGGATTCATGCTGTACAGTCAAGCCCCAGCTTTGTCACTTATTATTTTGTGAACCTGGGAAAAAAATCTTTATCTAAGCCTCAGCTGTGTATCTGTAAAATGTGATATGTGATGATAACAGCATCTATCTTATCAGGTGGCTGTGGGGAATAAATGAGGACACTCTAAAAACACCTAGCATGATGCCTGACAGTGCTCATTAAACATAATAATTAATCTTAATAATAGCTGTTCTTGTCCCCAAGTACCCCGTGAGATATTAGGTATATTCATCTTGGATTGTGATGGGCAGTTTATTAGCTGGATTTTATATTACCTTTTAAAATCCCCGGTGAGAACTCTTAAAATATGCCATCTGCTTCCTCCACTATTTTTCTTTTTTTAATTAAAAAAAAAAACCCGGCTATTTAAATTTCAAAACAAACCAGCTATTTTAAGTGAGAGGTTACCTATTATTCATCAGAAGAGATACCAGATTTTTTGTAGGATACACTGGTCCAAGAAGCTGTCTGTTCTGTTCTTTCTTCCCTCTGGACAGTCCCTGCAATGACTGGAGCTTTCAGTACTTTCTGTCCAGGTGGTAGGACCTGGGTGGTGGGAGTGCAGCTGATGGTGACAGGCTGGAGGAGTCGGCCAGAGAGTTGGGAGGGATTTTTGGCCCTACTCCTTCCAGTAATTAACTGTGTGACTTTGGATAGGTCACGTAAACTCTGGAGACTGTCCTGTCTTCATTTGAGACACGAAGAGACCTAGCAATGGGCAAAAACCAGGAAAACACACAATGCACCCAGGAGGATAAACAGAAAATACACTGCTCCCTTCACGAATTAATCAAAGAAATGCAAACTATAGGAATATAAGACATCATTTTTATGCTTATTAAAATAAAAAATTAACAACAATGTTGCTTGTGTTTTGCATTTCTGGGAGACTTGGCAAATTAGTACAGCTCCTTGCAACTGGAAGACACTTTCTATTGTGTCTCAACAAAGAGTAGGACATAAACTTGGGTGTGAAACTGCATCTCTGTAACTCACTAATTGCAAAGCTCAATCTTTTTGAGACTGCTTTTTTACATTAGAGGAAAAATGAAAAGTGGGGATGATGATAATAACACCTCCTTGAAGGGTTATTGTGAGGTACAGAAATAATGCAGATAATAGATGTAGCCTAGTGCTTGGCACATAACAGATGCTTGTACTGTTGTGAAGAGGAAGTTGAAGATGCTGCTGCTGCCCTATCTGCCAGATTGTAATGCTGCTGGAAAAAACTCTTTCCCCTCTCCTTTCTTGGAATGCTTGTCAGAATCTGTCTTCTCAGCAGGCAGAGCAGACTGCTCAGGTGCGGACCCGCTTCCTAAGGCATTCTGATGCATGGATCCACGGGTTCCCAGGCAATGCCAAGTACATCCCCCACACAAACATCTACTGCACACATGTATAACCACAGGTCAGATGCCAGTCTGCCCTGCCTGCCTGGCACTCACTCAGCCTGCAAACAGCCTTCTATCGCCAGGGCCAGTCCCCTGCAAGTGTCTGCATGCAGAATAGGGACTGACATCTGTTCGCTGCACCCCAATGTTTGCCAGTATCTCCCTCCAAGCAAAAACCCCTCCCAATTGCTTAAGCTCTCTGACACATGTCTGCTGTCACCATCACTCTGGCTATGTCCCAGCCACAGCCACCATATTTACCAAGTAACTTACTCTACCCTGGGGAGGCCCTCATCATTTGTTTTCAAACACCCATTTACTCCGAGGAGCATTTTTCTCTTCTTCCTCACATTTGTCCTGTGACTCATGTCTTGTTTTTTGGTAATTCAAACCCAACTTTGACTTGAATTGTCACGGAGTCTTTATCTACTCAATATCAAAGATGTTTCTTCTCAAATGTTTCTTTGAATTCTTTCTCAATACCAGGTTCTGTTTCTGTTCCCATTTTGCAACCTAATAAGGTCTGAAATCTGTTTTCAGTAGTTACTTGATTTTTTTTTCTTTTCTCAGCCTTAAAAATAATTTCAGAGCTGTTGAGCAGAATAACTGAAAGGAAGCCATTGAGTCCTCACTTCATTCATGAAAAACTGAGGCCCTGAGGGTGAGCTTTGTGGTGGTTGGGCAGTGGAGAGGTACCCAGGAGCAAGGTCACAGGTGACGGACTCTTAGGAAGGGCTTCCTACCTCTCAGCCTGTCACATGCTAACCCAGTTTTCTGTGGTGTGGCTTCTTACAGACAATCGCTGTACTTCCCCGTGGAGAGATATGAGGCTCCTGGCAGTTTAGCAGAAATAGCTGCCCCCAGGTGTCCCAAATCCGTCATGGACTTGTTCCTCTTTCTCACCTCTGGCCTTTGGCAAATGCTGCTTCCTCTTCCTGGTACTCTGACCAAGTCACATTCATTTTCTAGGTGCTTTCTCCAGGAAGGGCACCTGACCCTCCAATTCTAGGGAGGGAGCCCCGCACATGTCCCCTGGCTGTGCTTTTTACACCCTCAGCAGGTGTTCCATACTGGTTTTGCAATGGATCATTATCTATTTGCATCCATATTCCAACTGGTCTGCATGCCACACAGGGACAGAGCAGACACAGTTAACTTAGGGATGCTGCTAAACACAACTGCATAAGAACAGCCCCACAACAGAGAATTATCCAGCCAAAACATCACCACTGCTAACATGAGAAACCCTGCTCTAGCATAATGGTTTTCTTGCTTATCTTTCTCACATGACTACCTTATTCATATTTGTATTCTCAGGACAACGTCTGGGACATTCTAGGTGTTCAAAAAAATACTCGCTGAGCAACGGGATGAACTTCACTCCAGTTTCCATTTCTCATTACTCCAACTTGCTTTGACCCTGACTAATTACTTGTACTGGCTTCTCAGTCTCATTTAGCCCAAATTCGATTCTGACTCTGACTAGGTCCTCCTAGTCTACTCCCGCTCTATACACTGCAGGCCATGGGTGATGAAGAATGAGGACTACCTGTAGCTAAGCAGAGAATACTAGCTTACTGGATGACAAGATCAAACAGGATTAGACGCAGTCAAGACCATGAGAAAGGGAAGGAAACCTGGACCAGCTGGGAGCAGGGTCGGACCTCAAGGCAACGGGGCAGCTGGGCAGTGCAGTCAGGGGCTCAAAAGCTGTTCAGTTTCAAACCCTCCACATGCCTTTATTTAATCAAAGGACTGTGAGTGTCTGTTCCCAAGGCTGCAGGAAACTTCTGCTCCTTAAAGCAGCACTACATGATGCACACTTTCTTGAGTCACTGCCCATTTGTCTCTTTATGCTTTTGCTCTGGAGGTCACATGCAGACATATAAGTTTATTTTACATGGTTGGAAGGGGTTGGGTAATTCTCAGCAATTTCAAGAACGAAATGTTCACAAAGACTTTCAAGACTGTGATGTAATACGGTTG
Organism: Talpa occidentalis; assembly: GCF_014898055.3. Taxonomy (NCBI): domain Eukaryota; kingdom Metazoa; phylum Chordata; class Mammalia; order Eulipotyphla; family Talpidae; genus Talpa; species Talpa occidentalis. The sequence goes on from NW_023605194.1 coordinate 25,370,898, forward strand.
GGGAATTTAAAATCGCTGCTATGTCTTCCTATTTGATTTATTATATTTCATGTCTTACTTATATATTCTAATTTATGTTCCAATAATGTAGCACAGAGATGGAGCCACAATTGTACCAGACAGTGACAATTTTAGGGAGTGGCTGGGTTTCTGAAGCTGGAAATTAGTTGCTTTTACCAATAGTGCCACAATTTCATCCTTGAATTCCTTTGGCACTCTTGGATGAGAGCCAACCTGTCACTGTAATTTAGCCACATCCAGTTTGTCAGTTAGGTCTAGAACATTCTGTTCATTTATGACTACTGGATCTAGTACCTCTGACTATTTTTTTTTTTTTATAGAGGCATGCTTTATTTATTTGTTTGCTGGTTTCTTTGTTTGTTTTGTTTATACATGCACTGGGTACAGTCAGAAGCGCGGAGGGCGAGAGAATTCACCAGAGCCAGAGCGGGGAGCAGAGCAGGCAGAAGGACCGAAGTACACTGCTGAGGGGAGCAGCGGGCGCAGGAGAGGTCTGCGCGCCATGTTAGCAGCCGGGGATGAACCGGCGCCGCAGAGGCGCGCAGCTTCGCAACCCAGCGCTCAACCGCTGCGCCACCGGGAGGCCCTGGATCTAGTACCTCTGCTTCCAAAAATGATTTGAGAGCAATATCCTTTTTAATAAATTACTCTGCCTGCTGCCTCCTTTTCATAGATCCAACGGCATGCTCTAAGCCTCTCCAAAGGTTTGACTAGGTCTTTAGCTGGCTCCTTCACCTGATTACTTTAAAGGCTCTTATTTTTGCTTTTATGTCTATTCTGTATAAGAATACTCCTTAAATTATGTGTGGATCATTTCTGTGGTTTCCCTATTTTTCTGAGTGAATTAACTTTCCATGTTTTCCAAAGATATCTCTTTGTCGCGGATCTGTCTTTGGTCTGAGCATCTGTAAACAGTGATTATCATCCCAACCTTCAGGGGGATGATCACAACCCAAGTCCTCAGCATGCAGAGGGCTAGGCCTGATGCAGAGGCACAAAGTAAGTTTTTAAGCAAACATTTATTCCTATTGTTTTGGCCAAGGAAGGTGGAGTAGGAAAAGGAAGCAGATTCTTCTTAAACCCACCACTCAAAATGGCTTTTTGAATCCTGTTATACTTTTTGTTTCCTCAAGGGTAATGTTTCTTTAAAAAATTAGTTGGCAAGATTTCTGAGGTTTATTGACAATTTTTTCATAGTTACTGCTTATGTTTTTCTTAATTCTCCTGTTATGTATATATTACCTTGGTTTTCTGGTCCTGCACCAGACTGTTCATCTTAAACCTATTAGGGTCATTAAATTACAGTGGTCACACACAGATACTCCCTGCACCTTCTATGATGCTTCTCTTCCTCTTCTGCAAAATCATTAGCACGGGAAATGATCATTTGTTCTAATTCACCCCAGGGAGGTAATCTGCCAATCTACAAGCGAGCAAACACCCTCATTATTACTAATTGGCCTGATATTTTAGCATGGCCAGTCCCATTGCAGTTTCCAGCTCAATCGCATTATCTTTGTCAGGTGACCCATAACCCTTTTCTACTGCCATATTTTCATTGACTACAGGCTAATTTCCACCCACTGAGCATTTCCTGATGGCATTTTTATACTGAAGTTCCTTAGATTTCTCTACTATTCTGAAATCTGTTTCATGATCTTGGTTTTTTTTTCACCCTCCGCTGACAACTGTCTCACGAGATTGTTTTATTCCTGAGAAACTCAATAGCTCTGTCTCTGTACTCACTAAGACCCTCAATTTCTACCTGTTTTTTTGGAGCTTTGTACTACTGCTATATAACGGACGGTGGCCATATTTAAAAAAAATGAGTTGTCGATCAGCAATGAGCACAAAAAGACTCTGATCTTCAGCTTTTTTTTCAGCTCACCAAATTAGCCTGCTTTGCTCCCAGGTGGTGGTACTGGGCTTGTGGAGAGCTGGGTATGTTACCCCTAGCATTTCCTACCTCTGTTGCCATTCTTCTCACCAGATGGTCTTTACCCAATTAGTGCCAGTGTGCAATTCCCTCTGCCAGTGGTTGCAACAAGGGCATCACTGTTCTGGAAAGCTCAAGGCTTTCCTGTGTCCTGCACCTGCCTAGGTTTGCAGACCTTGCCACATTTCTTTCCTCATGGGTGCGATTTGCTGACCCCACTGGATTCCTAAGCTGGGCTGACTCACATGGAGAAATTACTGAACACACACCACCTCTGGCAAAGCCCCACAACTCACACATTCACCTGCTGCTTCTCCATCCCTGTATTGTAGCTGAGAATGTGGAAATTACTAGAATGACATGTGGAAGCAGTGTGAATTCAACCGGCATCTTGTCATCACGTGTGTCAGAGAGTGAAAAGAATGTTAGTAAACAGAGGCATTTTTCCCTTTTTGTTTTTGCAGCAAAAACTCCTTTGGGAAGTGACAGGAGTGGGTGCCAAATATGCATGCTCTCTGTGAATGGTACAGTGCTGACTGTTGAAGTTACAGCTCCTGCCTCTGAACAGCAAACTCCTTGAGGGCAAGAACTATGTTTTACTCTCCTGAGTATTCCCTATAGTCCTAACATTACGACTTGCACTCTGTGTTTTATTCAACAAAGCATGAACTGGAAGAAATCCATCCATTCAACCAGTCATTTAGTAAGACCCTAACTTTCTACCTTTCCCTTCTCAATCCCCATGCTAGGCCATCCCTTCCTTTCCCAGGAATACCTACTGTACATGAAACTTCATATGAGCAGGGACCATGCTTGTCCAACTCACTGCTGTATTTCAGGGCCTGGCAGTGTCTGGCACTTAAGGACCCCAGTGAACATTTATTGAGCCAACAAATCAATGACAGCAAATCTGTTTCCAACTCGGGTTGGTACCACAGAAAATACTTTGCTCAGTACCAAAGTGGGAGCCAAGTTCATTTGTGCCCAGCAGATCCATGGATGTCACTTGTCAGAAGCCAGCCTAGGTGTGCTGACACTTTTGGGGAAGCAGAGGTGAGAGGGCAGAGTCAGGGTCATTTTTCTAGCATGTATGCACATAATTAGGGTAAATGTTCAAAATTACAACTTATAAAAGATTTTTAATGGGGTCTGTACTTACTTGCGTGGATGGCATCATTTCAGATGTAATCTAGGACAGAACTTATACTGCACCAACTGTAAGGCCATGCTGGTCACTCAGCGAGTGCATATGCTAAGCCATCATTATTCACACAGATACCTTCCCCATCACTACTTCTTTACTCCAGTTCAGAGTGTAGATATGAGTTATTTGCTGCTGCAATTTTCTCCCAGTGGGTTATCATGAGTATTAATTTCAGTAGAAGTTGTTCTGAAAACTGGATGCAGAAGAAGGAGGCATTCGGTTTTAAACAATGTTATTTGAAGTGTGGTCCTTTGCTAGAAATGCAAATTCCAGGGCCCAATTCCTGTGTTCTAGAATCAGAATCTCTGGGGTAGAGCCCAGAAGCTGTGCTTTAACTGATTCTGCCAATGTCACTTTTGCATACTAAACTTTGAGAAGCACAGTTCTTAGGTACTGCTTATTCTTTTTCAAAATTCTCAGTCATTGCCTACATGAGAATATACTGGAATCCATGGAGGAGGTTTTTCATTATTTACCTTCTTATACTGTTTGAATTTTTCCCAACCACTACATGTCTTATTATTTCAATAGAAAAAAAAACAACAAACAAGTCAATGGGAACTTTATCAGGAGCTCATTAAGAAGGGTATTACAGCAACTGTTTCTGGTGTAAGTTGAATTGTTCCTCAACTATTTACCTGGACAATTTCCCTTCTTTCCAGGCGAGGAGGAAAAAGATAGATGCGGTAATATGTTGAGTTAGATTTTGTTTAGATCTTCTAAAAATATTAGAGGACTGAGGACATCCCTTAACAGATACCAGTATGGCAATGAATAAAATTGGGACAAGGCCAGGATTTGCCATTTCCACACTATCCAGCATGCTTTTTTAATGTAAGCTCAATTATGGAAAGTATTTATAACAAAACTTGTCTAGCTTCTTCAATAATCAAAGGAGAATGGACACGGCATAAATAGGAGTGTGTATGTGTTAACCCTGTGAATGATTTTCTTTGCCCAAAGAATACAGCTGCTCTTACACCATTTCAAATTGAGCCTCAAAAGCCTGCCTTATTATTAGCCATTCCACTAAAAAGAAAACAGAGAGGCCATAATTCTAGATCTCAGTGATACAAAACACAAGAGGCTCTATTGCCAAAGGAAAAGCACAGAACTACGTGAAATAAAAGGGCTCATCAAACAAAAAACAGCAAGAACTGGATGCAGACTTCCTCTCACCCAACCAAAGTTGCAGGGTCAGATCCTACAACATTTAACTTTTAATAAAAGGTTTTCAGTAAATAGGAGAAATCAAGAGAGCCTCACCTACCCCTCTGCCACACAGCACGGGCATTCCCTCTTACCAAGGCTCCCCACGCCTCACCACATATTCCCCTTCCTCACTTTGACACCCCACCATTTTCCTAAGAAAAAATGAGCTTGTGACAAGAAGCTGAGACAATTTCCCATGTTATTTTCTTAGTGTTGTTGTCCACCTCCTAGGACTGTAGAAGTAATGAACACGGAAGTAAAAATTTTAACCCTAATACACATAAAACATCAAATATTCTTGAAAAGGGTTATAGAAATTTGCAGATATAATTGTGTAAACCACTTTAAGAGTAGTCTTCATAGCTTGAATTCCTTAAACATAGTACTTTGCAATGAAGTTAGCCAAATACAGAGAAACAAAACAGTTTTCAAGTTTTATTCTGGGTTATTTTTAACTGCAGATTTTTTTTTTTTAAAGAAAAGGAACAGAATTTGGAATTGAGTTGGTGGAGAGCAGAAAACTACTCTTTCAAAGATCTATTCTGGTCCTATTCTTATCACAGGTCTAACTTGCTTTTAATGTTTGTGAATAAAAAGCTTAACTACACAGATAAACTATATTAGCTTTCCCATAAATTACGGGCATTTACACTAAAAATTTTATTTAATGAAATCTATTTGAAGCATCAACCAGGGACGCAATCAAACCAGTTTGCATTGAACTGCTCAGTATAGTTTTTTCCCTCTTAAAAATTAGGTACACTTAAGGATATTCCTTACCAGTACAATATTCACAAAAATCAAAAGATAACAAAAGGAAACAACAAATCAAGTGTACAAAAAAGATCAGCTTATTCAAAAGGTAGCATTCTGAAGAGCATCATGAATATAGTGAAGTTTTCATGAAACAAGATGTTGATACTTAAAACACAGGTCATTACAAAAAGAGGGAAAACGACATCTAACAACCCATGAGGATTCTTTTCAAAATCTTGTACAGTAAAAATGCAAAGAAGCAATCTCATGACTGTGATTTCAAAGAAAGAAAAATTCACCTTTCTGTAATTATTTGGGGGTACAAACATTTTAGAAACTTTCTAAACAAGGAAAGGAACTTCCCTGAGCCTCTCCGTGAAATGTCTCAGAGGAATTGTGTCTTGGCTAACTGCACAGCAGTGAGAGTAAACGGAACGGTCCCCAGGATTCATGCATTAAGAACATCAGGGCACTTGCACACTGGGAATGCTTACCTGGTCTTCTTTAAGCCTCCAGCATCCGCATCCATCCTTTAATAAGGTAAATTGGGTACCGCAGAGAGAAGGAAGAGCGAACCACCCCCTAAGGCAGGCTGAGAGCATGTGAAGCCACAGCTGACAGCCTGCTTCCCTCTCCTGAGGCTCTCTGCCTAAGAGGCTGCACAGAAACCAAACTCGGTGCCAAGTCTTAATCCCTTAGCAGAGTCTCACATGGAGCTGCCTCACCTCTTCCATTCCCGCAAAGCCGCTTCCTGCTGCACTTCCTTCTGAACCATTAATCACCGCCATGACCCACTGAGTGGAGCCCAAGCTCAAACTGTACTGAAAAGTCCTGCAACACACAGGGTGATGAGTGTTTACATTAGCTGAAATGAATGATGTAATATCCAGAATCAGGGGAGGGCCCCCATCCAGAGTCAGGGCGTTGTAAGAACCACTGTGAAATACAACTTTTCCAGATGAAAAAAAATTCACCCTTTGGGTTTTATTAATCTGGCCTCTGTAAATTTAGGGTGATTTGGGTTGTTTTTTGGTCTCATCAAGAGGACCACATGCTTTCCAAATAGAAACTCCGAGAACTTCTCAATTACCCGTAGTTTTAGTTTGGGTGGGGGGAAAGGAAATGGAACCCAAAGTGCACTCAGGCACAAACAAGTTGGTATCAAGGGGTAGTAGGTGGGGGCCACAATCCAGGGATGTAGGCATTTGCTCTCCTGCCAGATACCAGATCCCACCAAAGATGCAAACACCTTCACAGTAAGGGAAACAGTCAAGACAAGCAATGTTTGAGTCCAAAGTCTTTTTTCTTCCTATAACTTGTGATGAAAGAGGAAGCACAGAGTGATCTCACACCCATCCTGATGGACTGCTATTGATGACTTCAGGATTTCATGGCCCCTACCTGGAGTGGGATGGGAAGACCAGGAAGCCATGGTGCTGCTGAATGAGAGCAAACTAGAAGTGGGGAATGGTTTTTCAGAAGCACTTACTGGGGAAAGAGACCAGGTAAGGATTCACAACTGATCAGAGGTTAGCTTGACACTAATGGGGATACCAGAGGTAGACTGTTTATTTGGGATATGTTACTGGTCATCCTATGAAAAATTTAAAAATATTCAGGGCATCCCAGGCATTGTGCTGAGCCCTTTACACACACACCTCTGTTAACCCTCACAATGACCCTGATAGATGCTATTCTTGTCTGTTCTACCAATGAAGAAAGAAACCAAAGCTCAGAGAGGTTAAGGGGTGATAAGCTGCTAGGTATGGGACCAGGTTTGTCTGGGGTATGCTCTTTAACTTGCAGTCTGTTGCTCCTGCCAGCTTTATCAGCTACACACCCATATCACCATCAGCATGCTCCTCACTCTGCAAAGTGACCAAATGTTACTACACCAAGGTGTGGGAAACATGTACTTGTAACTCCCCAAGTATATATTCTAAATCTCAGCTACCGCTGCCTACGAGCACCAGGCCCTCAAGATCCTGGCTTGTTTATAAGGCTGTGGGAAGGTCAAACCTCCACATGGAGGGGCAAGAATCAAATGCCATATAAAAAGAGTTCTGGCCTGGCACAGCTCTGCAGTGTCCAGTCATGTGACCTTAGCCAATCCACTTCCCTTGTGGATCTCAGCAAATTTAGGAGGTCGGACCTCGATGAGCTCTAGGGCTTCAGGGCTCCTCCTACTGCATCTGATTGCAAATGACATGACTTCTGGGTGTGTTATTTAAACACAACACCAGAATTTATGCATCCAAATAAGAATTCACTCCAATATCATCACCGTTACCACTGCTACTTCCATTTGTTGTGTACTGTGCAATTGACACAGTACTTAGGACATTCATTACATGGTTATTTTCTCTTGTCCTTATAAATATCCCCCAGGAGGCAGTTTATTATGCCTACTCCACAGCTGTGGAAATGGAGACTCAGGGGGAATGAATGATTTGTGTAAGGTCGCCACATGGCTGGAAAAGGGGTTGGGTCAGATCTGGTCAATTCCGGAGCCTGCATATACCTGTCTACACACACTGCCCACTGTTTCAATGGCACCCTTGTTGCTTAGAGCAATTCTGGAATGGCTTTTTGGAAACTTCCTTCAGATCCTGTACGTTGCATTTAATAGATCTGTATATTCAATACACAGATTCAAAATATCTGCTCCATTCTGGGCAGAGGGTATAGACATAGAGTCCTGCCTCCCAAAGGCTCCTCCCTCCTCTGCGGGAGAAATGCAGGACTGAAGCAGGTTAGTAGGCTACATGGGAGGTGTGTTACAAAGTGTTACAACAGAGGCACCAAGGATGAGGAGGGTTTGGGCAAGTGAGAAATTATTTCAGAATTATCCAAATTACTGCTAATATGCTCAGTGGTGATAAATATCCATCCTTAGAGGGTGGATATAACTTTGGCTCAAGGGAAGTCCAACAGAGCCAAGTCTGGGGAGTTAAGTGGGTCATCAAGCTGGGCAATACCATTTTTGGTCACAAGCTAGGTGTGGCTATAAAATAGTGAGAAGGATTTTCCTGTGTGGCCCAGACCAGCTCTGAACACAATTCCTAAAGGGCAGTTTCAAGAATGTTTCCAGCAATGATACCATCTCCAGATAAAAGGCAGCGCCACCCAAAGCGATTCCACGAGACAAGGCTTCCCTGAGCACAGCACTTGAACATCCCAGATACAAAAGCCTGCAGGATCATTTGCTGTGAGCAAACTGTTGGCAGATGTAGATCAGCTTGCTTGTTGTTCTACCACCCCCGCCCCCAACTCCCTGGTACCTGGGATGGTGCTTGGCAGAGAGGGAGGGTCCTATTTGTTTGATGACTCAATGAGAGATACTTTTGAAATATGAAAGTTATGGATTATTTGGTCTAAAAACTGTCCTATTATTTGGTCACACTTAGACATCAGAAAATTGATGGTGATTCCCAGTTGAGCTCTATGACCAAATCAATACTATACTTTCCCAGTCTGTCTACCAGAAGACCTTGGGCAGTCAGCCCAGCTGTAACTGGCTGTGACAGTTTCCCATCCTGCTCCTGCTCATGGCTGTTCTCGCATTTGGTGCAAGAGAAGTGAGCAAAGGCACTAAAGTTGCCACCAAGAAGGATTTGCCCGAGACTTGAAGCCCAATGGGCTGACAGGTTCCTTGCGTACTACCAGCTCTGGAAATCAGACCACCACTGAGAAATGCTTCTACAGGGTCATCAGGGGTGAGAAAGGCACCTCAATGGACATGTAAAGCACTCCCACAGCCCAGCTGGTCTCCAAACAGACCTACATCTGAGGGAACCTGAACTGCTCCAGCCACCATCCCCCAACCTCAGTTCACCCATACACAGTCAAAAAAAAATGGGGGTTGACACCTCTGAGACTCCATAGAATTCCCCAAATCAATAGAACCAACTGGAGTTCAGAAGAGATTTCAGGGTAGTCAGAAAGAAGAAAGGTTTCTCCAGTCTTCTGTAGTCACCAATTTCACAGTCCATCCTTGCTTTTATTCTTGGTTTCTATTTGTTAGTGGTTGGCTTTCTAGTGACCCACATCTCTGTCTAAGGCCTATCTGCTACTAGGAATTCCAGGAGCAAAGGCATTCTTAGGTTCTAATGTGACCCCCAGGGCCTGTTTGTCCACCACTGGTGAAGAAAGGCAGTGGTCTCTCACCAGCTGTGAGATCTTGCCAAGCTATGTAACTTTCCTTTATCTTTCAGACCCAAACACACATTGTTGAATGAGAAAATAAAGTACTCGGGAAAGGGTGAGGCCCAGAGTGTATCCTTACTCCATATTGTGAAGAAACAGCCAGAAGACAGAGGTGGCTGACAGTGAGGAAGAGGACCCATGCATTTCTTCACCGATTTACTATTTCATTCTCATAGATGATTTGTGACCTGCTTAATGCCACTAAAATTTTCGGTGTCATTTCTACATTAAATACATAAAATCAAACAACAACAATATCCAGGGCTAAGAAGGACTGAGACCTGAGATGTCTGAGGGAAGCCACTATCACCGACCACTGCATTTAGCTCTGAGCTTCTTGGCAAAGGGAGTAATGAGAGAAACATACTGAGGGGTATTACAGATGTTGTCCTACCAGAAAAAATGTAAGGGTTCAAGCTGAGAGACACACTCTTTCTTGGCTTCAAGTTTCCACAGGAATTTATAAACTGGGATATACAGGCACTGGGAAACATAAAGGACCATGCCTTCCTGAGACTTGCATTAAAGATACAGAGGCATCTTTCCCAAGACCAGGACCTTAAGTCTTCCCCATAAAAGCCCAAGGCTCATGTTAAACTGTAGTTGGAGGGAGGCGTTTATGGTTTCACAGAATGTCGGCACTGGAAGGGACTTAGTCCATGGCCCTTGGTTTTATAGAAATAGAAAAAGCAGCCGGGGAGCTGAAGGGACAGCTGGCTGGGGACCCAGACTCAGCTTCCAGTGCACTGCCCCCAGCCCCCATGCATCTTATCCCTCATTTCTTCCATCAACAAAAAGAAGCTTCTCTTCGTCTTTTTCCCTGTGGGAAATAACAAAGCAGCCATTTTCACACTGTGGGAATTCCTTTTCTTTAAGTTTGGTTAAAAATAAACTTGAAGGGCCTCCCCGGTGGCGCAGCGGTTGAGCGCTGGGTTGTGAAGCTGCCTGCAGCCTCTGCAGCCGGTTCGATCCCCGGCTGCTCCCCGGCCACCAGAGGAGGGTCCCACATGGTGAGCAGACCTCTCCGGCCGCCCGCTGCTCCCCTCAGCAGTGTACTTCGGTCCTTCTGCCTGCTCTGCTCCCTGCTCTGGCTCTGGTGAATTCTCTCACCCTCCCACGCTTCTGACTGTACCCAGTGCATGTATAAACCAAACAAACAAACAAATAATAAATAAATAAATAAATAAGACATGCCTCTAGAAAATTAAAAATAAATAAATAAATAAACTTGAAAATGTTGAAGTTTTCAAAGTCTAGGCTGGAGTCTGCAGCACAAAGCTGCTCTCAGTGCTGAGATGCACTTCTTACCCAAGGTCCAGATTTAAAAGGTTGTGCTTTAGCAGCTAACATTCTTAGAAGATTTCTAAGTGGCCCATGGTGTGCTAAGTGCCCTATGATAGCCTCATTTAATCCTTCCAGCAACACCACGAAGGAGTTTCTATTATTAAACTAGGAATTGAATCTTACAGGTTGGCTTCAGAGCCCAAGGCCTTTGGGGTTTGAAGTTACTCTCAGGAACTTTGCAGAATGAGTCCTTAGTGGGAGTTATAAAGTTTGGTTACAGTTTAAGCAACAAAATTTCTGAGGCCAACACTTGTCAAATTATGATTGATTATCCTGAGGTTCTAGGTGATTCTCTGGAAAGATAAAATTGGAATAATTCTTTAATTGTGGTGTGCTGAGGACAGTATCAAAACAAGGCCCCAAAGTGAATCCACGTGCCATAAAAACATAACAGGGAAAATCACTAGTCAATCATAGGAAACTGTGGTTTGCTATCATGGGCTAGAGAAAAGTGGGGGCTACAGAGCTGGGTGGTTGGGTGAATAGGCTGTACATTTCCCAGACCTGGGTGTGGTTTCTGGCTCTGTCATATGCTAGGGTGTGACCCTGAGCAAATGGCTTAGCTTCATTGGGCCCCAACTGTCTCTTTAGCTTCATTGGGCCCCAGCAGTACCTTCTTTATAGAGTTATGGGCATTATATGAGGTAACATCAGTGACTTTGTTTAGAAAAGTGGCAGGCACACATTGTGGGGAAAATAAAAGTTTGCTAATGACAGCAAACATGAGTTTTAAAGCAGATATACAAATACAGATTAATGGTTGACATCAGTAATACAAGGGTCCATAATATAAATCCAACGTGGCTAAATGTTTGAGGCAGTTTTGCATTTTCTGTGTACAACCTGATTTTATTTTACCTATGGGTTCACCTAAATTCCTAGAAACACCCTTTATTGGCAACAGGTAATATCCAAGACTCTTGACCAAGAAGGAAAACTCTAATTCTGTTTTTCCTTCTTACTAGGAACTTGGATAATAATAATCTTGGATAGTAACAATCAGAGAGAAATGTGAAGAAGTATGTTCAGTCTATCTATTTCTTCTAAAATCTTCTTTTTTCCTCTTTTAATAAAATAGCTATGAAGCTTTTTTATCTATTTTTTTTTTAGCAAACAGAATAAGTGGTTAAAATGTATAGTCCTTGATCAAGTCAAATCATCGGAAAACCACATACATAACGTACCAAGATTTTTACTTCACACAAAATTTTTTTTTTTTTTATAGAGGCATGCTTTATTTATTTGTTTGCTGGTTTGTTTGTTTGTTTTGTTTATACATGCACTGGGTACAGTCAGAAGCGCGGGAGGGTGAGAGAATTCACCAGAGCCAGAGCGGGGAGCAGAGCAGGCAGAAGAACCGAAGCACACTGCTGAGGGGAGCAGCGGGCGGCAGGAGAGGTCTGCTCGCCATGTGGGACCCTCCTCCGGTGGCCGGGGAGCAGCCGGGGATCGAACCGGCGCCGCAGAAGCCGCGGGCAGCTTCACAACCCAGCGCTCAACCGCTGCGCCACCGGGGAGGCCCAAAATTTTTTTTAATGAATTTGCACCTATGTCATTGGTTTTCAGTGCACAAGTTTTGCACCACTGTTGTTAAATTTACTCCTAAATATTTTATTCTTTTTGATGACAATGTAAATGGAATTTTTGCCTTCATTTCACATTGGTATTGCTCATAGCTAGTGTAAAGAAATACAATTCAGATGTATAAGATTACACCTCCATAGTCAGACTTCTAGGGTTTGTTATTTGCCTCTATCTTGCTTTTTGTTTTGTTTTTCTCTGTTTTACATATAAGTAGAGCTATCTAGTATTTGTCTTTCTCCTTCTGACTTATCTCACTCAGCATAATCTCTTCCAGTTTCAATCACGTTGTGACAAATTCTATTGTGTATACGTATCACATCTTCCTAATCCTCTCATCTGTCCTTGGGCACTTAGGTTAATTCCATAACTTGGCTCTCGTAAATAGTGCTGCTTATATCTTTTTGAATTGATGTTTTTGCATTCTTCAGGTAGATATCTAGGTATGGAATTGCTGGGTTGCATGGTAGATCCATTTTAATATTTTGAGAAATCTCCATATTATTTCCCATAGGGGCTGGGCTAGTTTACATTCCCACCAACAGTATACGAGGGTTCCTTTTTCTCTATATCCTTGCCCACACTTGCTGTCTCTGGTCTTTTTGATGTGGGCCATTCTCACAAGTTTGAGTTGGTATCTCATTGTGGTTTTGATCTGCATTTCCCTGGTGATAAGCTATAATGTGCATTTTTCCATGTGCCTGCTGACCATCTATATGTCTTCTTTGAAGACATGTCTATTTAGCTACTTTGTTTATTTTTTGATTACATTATTTGTTTTCTTTTTGTTGAGCTATATGACCTCTTTGTAGACCTTGGATATCAACCCCTTGTCAGATGCATGATGTACAAAATATATGGTTAATTTTTGTGTATTGATCATATACCTAACCAGAGACTTTTATTGATGGATATTATAAATTGTATTTTTTTTCATTCAAAAAATACATTATGATGCCTATTATATGTCAGACTCTGGTGCTGGGTTTGTGTAGATAATGAAGATTATAATAGATATGGTGTTCAAGTCGATTAATGTCAAGTAGAAAAAATAGGTTCAGCTAAGACACAATTCCCATTCTGAGGTACTAGGTGGTGTAATAAGACAGGAAAAACAAATAAGAAGTATAAAGATGGAAACAGAAGAAATGTACCCAACTACATTTGGCAACTTGGTTGTAATAATTTAAATTTCTACCTAATTACAGAAATAAATCCCAGATGAGAAAAAAGCGAAGCACTTAAAACTTCTTGAAGAGAATATCTTTTCAATCATAGGATAGAGGATTACTTAATAAATTAGAAGCAGAAGTCATATAAAGGAAAATGCTAATTGACCTTAAAATCTAAAATTTTTATATAATACATGATACTGTAGATAAAAGATAAGATATGAACTGGAAGAATGTATTTGCAACATACATAACAAGCAAAGGAATAATCTGAATATACATGGGCCCAGAATGGGAAATAGGATGTCCTAGAGAGAAGGCAGGAGAAGAAAAATATAAAGGCCAGCAGATCCAGGCAGTGGAAAGGACAGGTGATTGATGGCAAGAAACACCCACATTATAGAGAAAACATTGGTCCAGAAAATAAAGTTTAAAATCTGAGGAGCTGTTTCTCTGGGAGTCCAGAGAAGTACAGGCCTTCCTTGTCTACTCACTGCACAAATATTTATGCATTGGAATATTTTACCCAGTCCCTGGCCTAATACTATATGCAGTCTCCTGTTAGAAACAGACTCACAAAATAATCCGTAGTGACTGATCTTGACTACAGGCAGAGGTATAGTGGCCTGGGAAGGTTTCCCTGAGACTGAAGTTAACCATCAGATACAAAGAGACTGGTTGGTAGAAGAGTGTGTCCTAGTCAGAGAGATCAGCATGTACAAAGACCCTGAGGCAGTGAGGAGTTTGAGTCTGTGGTGTGGTGCAGAATCTAAAGAAACCTCTATGAAAAAGCGCTGTGATGAGGGGTCAAGGGGAAGGTACCTATGTCTTCCTTAAGGTCCAAAGAACAGAGAACTCACCCAGGGTGAAGGTCCAAGGGTATAAAATTGAAAGATACCTTAAAGGAATAACCAATGCTAGCAGGAAAAGGAATAACAGAAGTATTAACTGGTCTATAAACAGTTTATACCCTGATATTTCCTTTCATTGAAGTAAAATCAATTATCAACTTGACACTGTAAAACAAGTCAGTAGGTTGAGCTGCAGAGGACACAGAGGAAAAGGAACATTGGAGGCTTTGCCTACAAATGGGAAGGTTTCTTACATACTGACTTTTGGAGAAACTTAGAATCAGGAGACAGCAAAATGGATCATGTCAGCGGCAGCTTTAAAAAAAAAACCAAGTAGCATCCTTCTTGGATGCAACCTAAGCTGGTTACACACAAAACATTCAGTAATCACAAATTCCAGTTGGCTTGGTATATTGGCTCTGCTGTAGAGAACAGAAGATAATATTTTTTACACCTGCAATTTTCATAATGGAAACCGACATCTTCTTGGGATCAAACCAAGAGAAATAAATATAACTGAAAGCTTTCCTTTAATATCATATCAAGGCCAGGTTCCAGGAAGCACATTCACATTTTCTCATTTTAAACAATGCTCTGGGCTAGAGTTCACTGGTAAAAGAGCATGTGACCTCAGATTTGCTCCAATGGCTTTCTCTTAATGTCATGATGAAAATACCCGTTTGACTTGAGTGGCATTTGCCTATTTGCCCTCAAGTCCAAGTGCAGCCCCTTGAGAGAAAAAGCAACTTGGGACTAATTTTTTTTTTCAGATTTTTTTTAAATGTCCACCAATGCAGAAATATTAAAACTCTGTCCATATGTGGGAAAGTGAGTTGGAGTAACATTGGAGAGGGTGTAGCATATACAACCGTAGGCTTGGGTCTACCTCTTTCCAGATTTGTTACTTTGTCCAATTTATCAACTTTCTGAAATCCAATTGCTAAGAATAAATTGAAGATAAAAGTCCACCTCCCAGAGGTTTTATAAAAGTAAGACCCGGTAATGTGTGTTAAGCACAAAGAACAGCAAGCACTCAATTGTAGTTATTGTTTATGTTTTAAGTGATTTTCATAACTATCAAGGCAAATAGTGCTTCTCAAGGTCATATTTCATGTTTCCTAAGGGGGTAATTTGCATGGAAAACTACAAGAATAATGGCTTAAAAACATGTAACTTTTCTTGCTAGGACCAAAACTACCTTTAAAATCGGGGGTTTAGATGCTGAGAACAAAGTTATCACAGTTTCCACTCCCTGTTCATTTTCACATGAGAATTATGAGTTTAAATACTGAAAGTCATTATAATATTTAGCAAAAAGTTTAAAGAGCTTGGAAATAATTTTTTCAGATTTAGAAAAATCATTGGATTGCTTATACCATATATAGTGCAACATCCTCATCAGGGATCGACGCAGTATTCTACAATCTCAAAGCAACTGAATATTAACATTAAATGTAATTAATAAAGATTAAATAATTAATATAACTACCTTCATGCCAGTTCAAGACAGATTTACCATCAAATGAACTTACTGTGATTTTAAGAAAAATGTTCATTTTTTAGGGATTTTTACTTTCAAAATGAAATTCCTGTCCCCAGGCATTTTACTTTTATGTATTTTTCTTGCAGAAATAAAATCTCATAGTGCACAAAGATGTTAAAAAATGTTTACTATAATCATTTTTATTCGCAAAGAGTTAGACCAGCCTAAGTGGCTGCCAATAGGAAGATGGATTAGGACAGGCTAGGAAATCAACACTATAGAATACTACGCATCCATTACAAGGAATAGGGCTCTCTGGCTCTCAACCTTGGCACTGTTGACATCAGGAACTGGATTAATCTTTGTTGTGGGGGCCATCCTGTGCATAGTAGGATATTTGCAACACTCGTGACCTCTACCTAGTAGATTCCAGTAGCTCCCAGCCCCACAATCTAGTTGTAACAATAAAGATGTCTAGTCATTTGCCAACTGTCAGCTGAGAGACAAAATTAGTTCTTTAGATGAGAACCAATGTTCTAGAGACAATCATATATGTGAGTATTCCTAATACACTAATAAATGAAGAAAATAAAATGCAGAATGAAACTGCATGGCCTCAATTTTATTTAAATGGAGGGATATAGTTGCATATGTACAGCAATATGTCTAGAAAACTATATTACAAACTCTTAAGGTACAACTTGAGAAGCTGGGGTGGCCATAGGTGGCAGACTTTCCTTTTCTACTTTATCCATTTACAAACTGTTACAATTGATAAATTTTTATTCAGAAATGCAGTTTTTGAAAAGCAGTCACGATACACAATTTGACAGTAAATATAAAGGTTTAAAACCAGGACTAAAAGACTTGGACAAGAAAAGGACATGTGGTGGGGACAGGGAAAAGCCCCCACTTGAGATGGGTGTCTGGCAGGGCTCAGAAAAGAACTGTGATTGCCAGCAGCTCCTTTCAGTATTCCGGCCTTGCATGAGACTAAAACCATTACTGACCATCTGACTACAGAGAAGCAATCCTCTAGCTGCACACTGAACTTCTCATGAGGCCTTTTTTTTTTTTTTTTTTGTAGGCAGAAATGAAAGGAATCTTGCCTGAAAAGCAAGAGCTTAAAGATTCAGTTCTGTTTCCACCTACTGGTAGGAAAAAAGACAACAAGGCAAAGTTCAGAACAGGCAGCACAAGCCTCCAACAATTCTCCTTGACCTTCTCTCATCCTCATAAAGACCTCTGTCCTCTGAACACCTACTGCAATGAACCAAAGTCTTAGAAATCACCTGACAGTAATATAAACTTACTGATCAAATCAACCACTGTACAGTTTTTATAGCATCTGTATTTATGTTGGGCTGAGCGCTTCTCAAGAAAATACAAAGTATTTCTTCATTAACTTCCTATGAACACTCTCTGATAAGGGCATCCCCAGGGGCCATTCTATTTATTTAGCTCTGTTATGAGGTTCTCCAGGAAGGCAGCATAACATGAAGATAAACAGACACATCTGTGGTCAGAAGGAGCTGGATTTGAATCATAGACTACTTGCATTTGAATCATAGACTACCTCAAGCAAGTCACTAATCTCTCCAAGTTGCTGCTTCCTCTCCTGTAAAATGGGAGCCCTAGTGTTACCACCTATAAAGCTGTAGTTAGGATTAAATGACCTCATGTATTCAGTATAATACTTGACTCATAGGAAATAAATGCTAGCTATTTTTTTATTTGATAATTTCATTGACTTCCACCCATTTCCCATATGGAAAACTGAGGCAAGGTGTGACTGATGCTTGAGAGGAAGGGAATGCAAAACAGTGGGACACTTTCTGAATGTTACTACCTCATCCAGGTCATGATGCAGGCCTCCTCAGAATTACTGCTTTTCCCATTTTACTCAGGAAGAGGATATGATCTGTTGTCATAACAGAAATTCTGGCGTGTTTGTCTCATGACATGCATGTTTCCACTCATCTGATCCAAATATATTCCCTTCGCTCAAATGGAGGTAGACTCAGTTTGAGACAGACACCAATACCAATGCTTTCACCCTGTGGCACTTTTATTGTAAAAAACAGAATGCCAGCAGTTTAGTCACTAGAAAAGTCATTCCGTCTTCCAAGATGAATGATTCTCCAAATCCACACTTATGGAATGGTCAACTAATTTTACACCAATTTTGCTTTTGTCAGCACGAACACAGATACATTTGTACAAAATGAAAATTGCACTAGCCTAACATCTAAAAAATGATTTACTAAAATCATTTAACCAAAAATATCAAATAACCAAAAAAAAAAAGGATGTATCTGGTGATTGCATTGTGCTGGGGAAGGGGAGGGTGAAAGGTGAGGCACATAACTGGCCTAAAAGAGGGACAAACCCATCTGGAGTAGTGGGCATGTACCCTAAAATAGCCATTCTGTAAAGGTACAAAGAAAAAGTGCTACAGAGTGGAGAAGAGGGACTGGTCCTGATGGTGGATGTGGCAGTTCAGGAAAGAGCTCACAGGAAAGATGATTCTTGAGCCAGTTATTGAAAATAAGGATTAAATGTCAGAAGGCAAAGAGGAAGAAGGCACAATGGTGAGATCCAGAAAGGCCCAGGGGCTTGAAATCCTATTGTCTTTATGGAAAAGATGTTGTTCAGGCATAAGTTGTCTATTGGATAAGAGAGAAAGGGAGCTTATTAATATAGCAGTTGCAATAGGCATTACAGAAATTATTCCTCAAACATCAATACCAAGTTCTGGAAAATGAATCAGTACAAAATTGAAATAGGAAATAGCCATTAACATCAGTAACCAGACTAATGTCACCTTTAAAAGCAAATGGATTTAGACATCAGTTAAAAGGACTTTGGTGTATCTCTACGGAATTTATATCCCAGAAGAACAGTACCATACTGTTTTTGAACAATTATATTAATGCAGTGATAAATGAATGTTTATAATTCTCACTCAATAAAATCACTCATAATATATTCCCACTGAGAGACAAAAGTCACCAGGTTGACCAAAACCCAGGACAAACAGATTTCACATTGCATGCCAACTTTAATCCACTGGTAGAAGTGTTTTGGATGTTTCATTATGAAGGATTTTTAGGTCATGCTTGGATTTGCCAAAACAAAGTGTTCTGATAATTAGTAATGCCTGCCCTGGTGCCGTACACATGTACCCAGCATTGCCATCCCTGACTTGAAGCATGAAAGAAAGCTACAGGGAAGGAGAAACTAAACCATTCAATTGGCTGCTGTTTACTGAGTAGTAAAAACCCCTCCCCACTTCCCTTACACTGTCTCATATCGATTCTCCTCTTGTCTCTTCACTCCCCTGTCTGGAATATCTCCTTTCCAACTTCTACATATCCCTCAAAGTCCAATTCTGGGGCTATTTTCCATGAAGCTATTCCTGATTTTCAGCCTCACTGAGCTCTTTATGACTTTAGACATATGAGTTATACATTTATAAGCCAGTCTGGGATTCAGAACATATTTACTCATAGAAAAGGTAATATAAATGCTGATTAGTATCCTAAGCTAGTCTATAAAAATATAAGTAATGACATAAAAATGTATTTATTAGGATGCTTATTTAAAGATAAACTGTGATGAGTTGCTTGGGGTTTAAACACCAAGAAAATGTCCAGAGTTTGGAGGAGGCAGGAAGCTGGATGTGGAAGGATAAAGACGGGAGCTAGGAGAGCTGGATGCTCCCAGGGGGTGGGGATAGTGGGAAGGGAGAACTTTTGGTGGCACCTGGCAGAATAGACTTTGCAGCTGGAGGATTCCAAGTTGTTCTGAGGAGAAGGTGATGTCAACTCTCTCCTCAACTAGACTCCTAATTGCTCACCAATGCTTCCATGTGAGGACTTGATGCTTTGGGGGAGAGCTCTAAGAGGAGGATGACCTGAGGACACCCAGTGTCATTCACAGACCCTCTCCCATGCCATTACATAAATAAATGGAAACAGAAAACTCTTACTACAATTCCAGGAGTTAAATGTAACCAAAGGATAACATCATTGTTGCTTAAGACAAAAACTGGTTTATTTGGAAATTAGTGGAGATTTTGGAATAAAGATATTGATGGAGGCATTCTGAGCAGTGTCTAAGTTTTAACCTGCCTAGATCAGAAATTCAAATACCTACAGGAGTCAAGCAGATAAATTAAATGGGTAATCTGGGCAAAGAGGTGGAAATAGTGCAGGGGAAAGACAAGGTGCTGTCTAAGAACATTCCAGTTCTAATTTAGGTTTAAATAATAATGATAATACCCCAACATTCAAGGAATATCACATATTGACTTCAGTGACTTGTCTCATGCCTATTTTATAGATGAAGAAGGAAGAGATTCAGTGTCTGTGTAACATGAGACAGAGTATGAGGAGTAAAATCCAGGCAGAAAGATTGTCCCACCCTAAATCACACCCTGGGCTATGGCTCTCTTAATCTTAACACTGTCCAGGTATTTTTCAGCTCCTCAGTGAAGTAAAAAGGGTGAAAGAGAAAAGAAGCAGAAATAGGAAGATGAAAGTTTCTATAAAGGACAGGGGAGAGAGTACAAATATAACCAACAGAGAGGAGAGCAATGAGGTAGCGAAGAAAGAGGAAGACTTTCTGTTATAACCAGACAAGGGCTGAAAGAGGGAAGCAGGTTTAAGATGCATACATATGCTCAGAAAGTCTGATGAGCAGGAATGGAAGGCAGATGAGCAGGAAGAATTGTGTTGAATACCTGTTCCCAGAAGAGCCAGCAGCCAGGCTTAAGTGATGCCACCAGCTCAGAGAAATATATCCTGAGCCAGGAAAGCTGTGGGGTGTGAGAGGAGCAGAAAAACAGGATGTGAGTACCTACAATGCCTTCATTCCTTGGTCTCAGCATGGTGTTGCCCAAGTTAAACATTCTTGTTTTGGAAGCAGAAGTGCTTGTTTCACAGAATTGACAGGTAAACCCAATATCAAGGCTTGGATTCCAGCTCCAGTACTTACTAGCTATCTGATCATGAGCATCATCAGGGATGCTTAGCCTCCCTGAACTTCACTTGCTCACCTCAGAAATGCCTCTTTCCAGATTTGTTGGCAAGATTAAATGTGTTAATGGGTGAAAAGAGTCCAGCACAGTGCCTGGCACATGGCATGGACAAAGTTGCTGTCAGGATGAAAGAATTAACACCAACAGTACTATAAGGAAGGTTTTATAGAGGAGGGACCCCAAAATGGGTAGGATTTGAAAAAAAATGAGAAAGGGAATTGAGGGTGAGGTGGTAGAGGTAATGGGAATTGGTGAGAGAGTGCTTCAAGGCATAGAAGCACCAATGAACCCAGATCTGTTCTCTGTGGGAACCAGGGTGGAGGTATATCCAATTAAAGGGTCAACTGTCAGGGCATTGAATTATGGAAGACTAGAAATATCTTGAGAACAATGACCTAGTAGTTGGCAATTAGAGTTAGATTGAGATAAAGGGAAGAAGAAGCAGAGACTTCCAGGCACTAGGAGAGAGAATACAGTGGCCTGTTGTGGGGTCAGTATTCCTAGTGAGTAAAGGAAAGCCCGATTTTTCTCTTTAGGATGAAGCTGTTAACAGGGGGTTATGGGTTTAGAGGAGGACTATCAGACCTTGGGACACTTCTACAGTGATGTCCTTCACATATTTGTTCAACATTTACTTGTTGGAGCAAGGACAAATACTGATGCTCTATTAGTAAGAAAATGCACACCTCACTCAAAAATGCATATTCACTTATAAAGAACAATTGATTACAGTCACCCCTCCCCAAGCCATACATCTCTAGTGTTTTAAAATTTAGATAATAGGTCATTATTATGCCACATGTTTTTCAGTTTCAAGATTTATTGGTACAAATGTATAGATTAATGTTTTGTATTTTTCTTGAAAACAACCTGTTATGATGGGGGAAAAACATGGACTTTGTAGTCACAGGGACTTGGACTGAATTAATAGCATAGGTCATGACAGTGCAAGTTATTAGTGACTCTGAGTTACTGTCTCCTTAAATGTAGAGAGGGGATGTTTGCAAAAAATTCCTTTCCTCTGGTCACCATTCATCATCTATTAAATGTCCCCTATTTGCCAAGCTCGTTACTAAGCATTGGAGCAAGGCAAGGGTATAGTGAGAAAAAGATAAATAAATCACCACCCTATCCATGTGAGTTCACAGTTTAATAGAGGAAGACAGACATGTAAATAAATTAATGCAGTCGAGTAGTACTGGGGCTGTGAGACTTTATACCAGCGTGGTTAGCTGTGACAGTCAGACTATCTGGCTTCAAAATCTGGCTCCATCAATTATTAGGTAGGCGATCTAATGCAACTTTACTTAACTACTCTGTACTATAGGGATAATAGATTTGAGGTGAAGATTTAATTAGTTAGAACATGCAACTTCTCAGTGCCTGGCACACAGTAAGCACTCCATGCGTGGGGCATGATGGGAGCAGAAGGGGACGTGGTCAATTGTTTTTGGTGAGGAGTCTGAAGAGAGACTTCGTGGAGATGGTGTCACTCCAGTTTAATTCTTCAGAAGATTTGGCAGTGGTTAGGTGAACAAGAACTGAAAGGGGATTACAGGCTAAGGAAGTCACACTAGCAAAAGACAGCTTGGGAAGGCCCAGAGTTCCTGCAGTCTATACAGACTGCAGGGGAAGGAGGGAGGCAGGAGGAGGAAGCCTGATGGACAAGGATATTGTGTGCCACCATAAGGGTTTGACCCCTAGTCTATGCGCAGTGCTTAGGAATCCATACTGGGTAACTTCTCTGTGTGTGCTCCACTTCCCTCTCCTACCTCCCTAAATCCCACTCTTGTCCCTTCTTCACCAAGCTTCATGCCCAAACTTGTATGTCACCAGAGGGGTTCATTTTGTCATTTCTCTCCAGTGGTATGTGGCAGTCCATGGCTAGAAGTGGAGAAGGCAGTAGCCAGACTGATTACAGTTGGGGTCTGCAAAGGGTTGCACAGGTGTAATAGAAAGACAAGGGGCCCAGGGTGTTGAAATCACACACAACCATGGGAGCAGCAGCACTAAATCATGAGGGGGAGCAGCCAACAGATGCTGTCCTTGGTCCTGAACTAGCAATGCATGCCAGGGCATTGTCATTTTACTATCAAGTGGGTTGGTGCATGGTCCCCTGCTCCTCCATCCCACCATACAACACTCACGGTGTTAAAAAATTATGCATCCAGATCCACATCACTGTGAATGTGTTAATGTGGAGCCAACACTCTGATACCATCATTTGCTGAGAGATACAGTTCCAATATTTAAGGAATTAATTTAACAAATACATACATACATCTATATACATATATATATACATTTTCCATATGCCATACATTGTATTGAGCAGAATAGATAGAGCAGTTAAAAAATACAGAGAAAGTATGTATTTTGACCACCCCTAAGTTTGCATTCGCTACACATAGACCTTTTACTATTGTTCTCCTTCTCCTTGGGAAGCCATTGTTCTGTAGATGATCTTAGCTTCTCAGCCAGCCGGAATACTACCTCTTTTGGAAGAGAGAGCAAATGGAAAGCTAGAAAAAGCAACAGTAGTCTTCAGCAGGCTAGAGAATGAAGAAAAGTGAAAATCAATATGCTAATATTTATGTCATATTGATCTTTAGAAAGTCCTCCCTAAGCAAAGAGGGAGGCCACCTCATTGACTCTATTAGCTGATTGTGGAAACTTTCCCCAAATAACTGGAAACCAACAATACCATCGCACATTCCCGCTCTCTTCAATCAGTCAATGGTTCAATTCCTTCAGGAGGGCATTATTTGATCCTAGTATTTTTGGCAGGGTGACAATTTCTACTTAATTTTGAAAAATTTTAATTAAAGGTCTTCTTTTAGTTTCTAGAGGCTGAACAAAATGCTGGTAATACAGAGATAACTAAGGACAAACTCTTTCATCAGAGATTTCATAATTTAATATTTTCAGACAAAAATGATGCAATAAGTTCTATGTTTCTCCCTAACTAAGGTACACAAAAAATGAGGCATAGAGAGATGAATTATTTTTTGGTATCATGAGCCAGAATTGGCAATAGGAATCAAAAAGTCATGTTTCTTACCTAGGAAGAAATAAAGAAAGCAACAGTACTAGCTTTTACACATAGGGAATTAGGCCAGAGAAGGCTGGACATAAGTCTGGGTCTAGGACTAGAAAACAGGGTTTAAGTTTTCCCTAGTGGTAGGTGTCAGTGGCAAGTCTTGGCTCCAGAGCCAGTAGGTCAAAAGGAGAGAAACGAATACATAGCTATCACCTACCCAATGCAATCCAAGATTCTGGGACCAGATAAATGGATAGTGGAAGCCAAGACAACTAGGTCTCAATGATCAGGCCAGACAAGGGTCCAGAACCCAGGACAGGTAGAGGCAGAGCTCAGTGAGCAGTGAGTGGGAAATACAAACATAGGGAGTGACAGGAAGAGACAAGCTAGTGCAAGGCTTGAGAACAGATAGTTTCCCAAAGGAATGCTGAGTGAGAATCGGAGGCCAGGACTACATGTGGGAGTCAAATGCCCTTGAGAATAGAACAAGGTCATATATTAAAAAAACAGTTGCAGAACAAACCATCAAAAGTCTAACCTCTCACCCCATTATTGCTCATGGCTCTACTGAGAAAGGTAAAGAAACAGCAGAGAAATGGCTGGGTTATTCTCTTTCCTATTACACAAAGGCTCTAAATGCATCTCCACCTTGAACAAGCATTGCCAAGTAAAGAGCAAATAATATGACTCAAGTTCTGTGCTCAGAGATTTTGTGGAATTTGTTTATTTAATCTTTACCAAATGCATATGGCAAGGATTTTCACCTTAAATTTTGTTTTTAAAGATTTATTTATTTATACAAGCACTGGGTACAGTCAGAAGTGCGGGAGGGTGAGAGAATTCACCAGAGCCAGAGCCGAGAGTAGAACAGGCAGAGTGACGAAGTACACTGCTGAGGGGAGCAGCGGGCGGCAGGAGAGGTCTGCGCGCCATGTGGGACCCTCGCCCGGTGGCTGGGGATCAAACCAGCGCTGCAGAGGCTGCGGGCAGCTTCGCAACCCAGCGCTCAACCACTGCGCCACTGGGGAGGCCCCTCGCCTTAAATCTTAGATGAGAGAATGTAAGCTCTGAGAGGTTAAGTTGCCCAAGATAACACAAAAGTAGGTAATGAAAATAGAATCTGAACCACAACTGCCCAATAGCAGAGTTCATGCTCTTAACCTTCCCACTAGCCTGCTCAACCACGACTAATCTGCTCTGGATCTGGTAACTGTTATCACTTTGAGCTGGAGATAAGGTTAAAAGAAATTTATCGGTATAAAAATGTATGATGTGTAGTAATATCCAGGGCAAGAAAGCACTTATACAGAGCTGATGACCACAATATTAAGGAACATCAAAGATTCTGAAAATTAACGCTGAAGCCCCCAAGCCTGGGCCTTGCCCACTTCTCACAGTCCTGAGCTTCCATCCTGGCTCATGTGCTGCTGGTCTTCCTTCCGCCCCATTAAGTGTGTACTGTGCTTCTTTCCTCTGCTGGACCTTTGCATATGCTATCCCCTGCCTGCAATACTCCTTCCTCCTCCTCCACCAGCTACCTTGATCTAACCAATTACTATTCCCCTTATACTGTAGAAATGAACCTTGTTTCCTTATAAAAGCTCTCACTGACTGTATCTATTCTCCACAGAATTCTGAAATTTTTCTTTAAACATCACAATTCTCGTTGATTTGTTTAAACAATATATCCCTCTCTTAGTGAGAGTGAAAAAGGAATTAATGATAGGCACGTGGGGTCAAAGTGGTCAAAAATCCTGCTGGTCGATAAGCTCCTTAGCAAGAACCATTCATTCACTCAGTTCACTCAATACATATTAGAATGCCTACTATGTGCCAGATTTTGTTCTAGATGTTCTCAGTATGGGATTATAAAAACAAAATATGGAAATATTACAGCACAACTACTAACAGATGGCATGAGCATCATATGAGAGTCAAAGAGAGTTGGCAAGTCAATAGTCTACTCCCAGCTCAGGGCAATGAGAAAGCCAAATACTCTCTTCCCCATAAAGAAAGTGAGGCTTCCATGAGTGAAGAAGGAAAGAACGTGATGTATTCGATTAAGGACGAAACTGCTGTAAAGGAAAGGACAGAAAGGAAAGTCATGAATAAGGCAGAAATACAAGGTCTGCTCACAGCAGACGAACTGTTCTGAAGAGAGCAGGAAGGAAGTGGGTGGGGAAAGCATCCAGGTGAGATAGGGCTGGTTAGGTTTTTGGGAGCTGGGACAAAGGCAGCAGGAGGGGAGGGGGTATGAATAGTGGGTGTGAAGCCACGGATGAGTGAGCAGTGGAAGAAGGTGCTGCTGGGTGACAAGAGTGGGTCAAAGGAAGTGAGGACATCAGGGAAGAAGGGTCTTTAGGAGATCTGCTAATATAATCACATTTTTTGTGAAGTTCAGAAGTACAGAGTTGAGAGTCTTGTGATGATTCATGCACTTTCCAGGAACCTAAAGTGTTGCCAAGATCAGCTATAGAATCCCGTGTCTGGAGAGTAAATTCTGACAGACAATTGACTGTGTTATTTGGAGGCCAACATAAAATCTGGGAAGGCTCTTCCAGCAATGGGAGGTGGAGATGAGCCCCCATTTCCAATTTTCTGCCTGAGGACTAAAACTATTTTTGAAATCTGAAGACAGGAAAAAATCAAGAAACCAATACGTGACCCTGAGTGTTTGCTATCTATCAGGCACTGTATGAATCATGAATCGCTTTGTAAATGTTACTGTCCTATCAGCCCTATATATAAAGTAGGTATATAAAATAGGCCTATAAAGTAGGTATATATTTAAAAAACATAAGACCATGAGAATTTAAGTAACAGGTCTAAGGTTGGCTCACTAGGAGAATGGCACACAAATTCAGGCCATATGTATCCAGAGCTCATACACTTAACCACCAAGTTATCAAGATAGTTAATCCATACCCAGGGCTTAATTTGTATGTTAAGGACTGTTCTTAACATTATACATTTATGAACTTCCATTTTTACAACTCTGAGGGAGATATTGCTATGCTGCCATTTTAAAGATGAGGGATCTGAGCATGAGGAAACATGGTCAAAGGTGGCCGGACTGTCTGGCAAGCAAGTCTGGCTCCAGAGTCTGCTCTCCAGCACCACAAGGGCTTGTCACATGAGCTGCCCCACCAACAGGCATGAAAACTTTGTTTGGCAATTTAGATGCCATTGGGTAAACTTTCACTTCCCTACTTGCCTGAACAAAAAAATGGATAGAAAATCCTGGAGGTTACTTTCTTGATCACATAAGTATAAAAAGCAATTTCTCTTTGGTTAATGTCAGGCACTTTATGAGAAATCCAGTTACAGTTTTGTGTGCCCTGGGCACCTCCACTCTAGGACCTGGTCTTTAGCACATTCAAGCCCCCCTTACAGGTTTCCTTGGGTCTTTTCACTTTCTTTGGACTCCCAGGGGACTACAGTAGAGATCACCTCCTTAAGGCCACCTTTTGATTTCCAATAAAGGAGCTTCATTTTTATCACCAATCTGTTAAAATCTTCCTACATAACTGGTATCTCTAGCTTGTCTCAGCAAGAAACACGTTTTGTGGGACGTTCTCTCAGACCAGAGGAAAGCAAAACGGGCTTTGCTTGAAACTTGCCTTGCTGAGCATCCAGTACCTTGGTCCCACAGTTTCCTCCTTGCTGAACAAACACTTGGAGGCATGCTGTCACTTACTTACTCTCACAACAGAGAAAACAGTAAGGTTTCATAAGAGTTGAAAAGGGCAGGAAAAAAAAAAAACTACCAGTAATTGTGCCTGGGTTCATACTAACATTAATGCATCACAGCTGCAAAAAATATTTCCTACTTTGCAATCAGAGAGTCCAGGAGTTCAGTATGAATGTACTAATCCTTGTAATTTTCTTGTAAGGCAAGCCACAAGAGTACTCATTTCTTCAAGGCACAGGGAAGTAAAGTCTTGCCAAGTTTACAAAACTAAGAAGCAGATATTTAGGACAAACTAATCTTATGTCCCCTATTCTCCTTTATTTTTAGATCTCTTTATTCTTCTCTGTATCATCACAATTTCTAACCAATTTTATTGGTTATAGACCTCACATAGCTCCATGCTAATAATAATAATAATGATAATAATAGTCCCTATTTATTGAGCATTTACTAGGTGCCAGCCACCATGCTAAGCTTTTATGTATCAACTCAAACCTTACAACCACATTAGGAGCAAGTAGCACAATTACCTCCACTTGACAGTTTGAGAAAGTTGAAGTTTACAGAGGGAAAGTAACTTGACCAAGACCAGGCATGTGGTAAAGGTTCATTTCAAAGCCACCCTGCCTCTCCCACTACCTAGGCCCTAACCTACATATCTCATGCCATTAAAGTGATGAAAATTTTTTTTTAATTTTTTTTAAAGATTTATTTATTTATTTATACAAGCACTGGGTACAGTCAGAAGTGCGGGAGGGTGAGAGAATTCACCAGAGCCAGAGCGGGGAACAGAACAGGCAGACTGACGAAATATACTGCTGAGGGGAGCAGCGGGTGCAGCAGGAGAGGTCTGTGGGACATCGTGCCATGTGGGACCCTCCCAGGTGGCTGGGGATCAAACCAGAGCTGCAGAGGCTGCGGGCAGCTTCGCAGCCCAGCGCTCAACCGCTGCACCACCAGGGGAGGCCCCTAAAGTGATGAAAATTAAAGAAGTGTCCATGTGGAAATTGTGTTTAGCTGTCTTTTTAATTTTAAGAAAGCAAATAAAAAATACAAATAGCACTTTGACTATTTCTTCATACAATTTAACAGCATGCCAAGTTTAATCAAACCCAAGCACTTCTTCCAAAGCCATTGTGAAAAAGGAAAAAAAGCCATTAGGCGCAGTAAGAGAATGCTGAGTGCTTGAATTGAAACAGGGACCACTCATTACCTTTACAAAGACATAAAGAAGTAAATGGAGCTAGAAGAGCAGTATAGATGGCAACTGTATTGAAGCATTGTAATAAATTAACCCTTGAACAAGGCAGAAAATGTGTTAAGTGGAGTACAAAGATACCTTCCTAGTGCAACAGGATATGAGTAAATAAGATTGGTCTGTAACACAAATATTTCTGATAAGTGAAGCAATGGAGTTTTTTTTTTTTTTGTTTTGTTTTGTTTTTTGTGGGATCCTCACCGGAGGCCAGGGAATGAACTGGCACTGCAGAGGCTGCGGGCAGCCTCGCAGCCCAGCGCTCAACCGCTGCGCCACCAGAGAAGGCCCAGCAATGGAGTTATTTTTATTCCCAGTCCCACTTCCCAATGTGCTTGCCTGTACTGTTTACCAGCTAGGAAGCCAGCTATACACCTCTCCACTCTTCCAGATCTCAACATACCCTGTGAAAAGTATCATTTCATCTTTAAATCAGTTTCTGTATACCTCCCCTGTTCCCACCAATGACACCATTTCCTCTTCCAAGATCTCCATCTTGGAGTTACCAGTAGTTCCTCCTTCTCCCCCAACAAACAGGGCCTCATGACCCTTCCTCTGCACAACTCTAGTCATGGCATCGCCCACCTCTGCCCACCATGGCCTCCTGGTCTTAGCAGCAATGATCTAATCTGCACAGATAGAGCAAATGTCAATGCAGCACCACTCACTAATCGGTCTACATCACACTTTTCATAATGTGAACTCTCCGCACAGCAACTAGTGGGGTCTGCCAATTAGCCTCATGTCATTCAAGGTTCTCAATGTATTTCTTTCTTCAATTCCACTACGACTGTGTCCTTTCAGCTAAATTTCTTTTCTCCTTTTCCATTCATATTTCACCAGACTGTGGGTTTGATATACAGGAGCATACACATGAACCTGTTATTTAGACAGATCAATGTAAGCTATACACTGATATACATACGCATTCATGCTATGGGACTACTCAAAAATTCATGAGGAAAGATTCCTATGAGCCATTTGCTTCTCAGAACTCCAACAGATGACTTTGATTTTTGTTTTTGGTGTGACTTTTGTTATTATTCTATTTTTGGCAAGGTTGTGTTAATGAGAAATTTTTCCTTTATATTTTATAATAAAGTAAATGACAGAATCCTACAAAGCTAGAATTAAGACTTGAAGGTATAATTAATTCCCCATCCTCATTTTACTAAGGACTAAGTAGCATCCTAGATGAGTTAGGTGACTTGTCTAGATTCTCAAGATTTACCCCTTCAGAGTCAAGGTTTAGATGACTCACTCAATCCTGTTTCACTGCTCACTGGAGATGCAGACATCAGAGTGCCCATAGCATGCTCATTCCGTAACCAAGGATACTTTCATTCACTAATTGAAACATGTTCCTTACTGAAGAACTTCTCAAATGTTCCTATGTCCCAGGGATTTTCTCAGGAGCTTAAGAAGAGTAGGAATACCAAATGCAATGTTCCCTAAACTTAGTTATCATGGGATGCTTGGCTCAAAAAATTATACTTTCTTGGCAAAGTGGATGTTTCTCAGGAATTTGAGGTCCATCCCCTTAAGAGATTCATATCTTTGTGATCGGGGTTTTTTGATGCCATTTCTGTGCTGTTTCGGGATTGGTTTTGTGTGGTGTGGTTCCTGGACTTGGCCATATCTGCACTGAAGCCTGCAGCCCCGCAGACACCCAGGCTAAGGATATTGGCTACAATACAGGTTTCCAAGGGCTCCAGAATAGAGAACCCTGTCTGCCCACATGGGGACAGAAGGACTGGTGTCACCCCTAGGCTGCTGTCTGCAGGGCACTGGTACCTTCCAGTGTTATTTTTTTTTAAGATTTATTTTTTTATTTATGCATATAAGACCTGGGATGCAGGCCAGAGGTGGGGAGAGGTGAGAGGATTCATAAGAGACAGAGTGGGGAGCAGAACAGGCAGATCCACTGAA
The DNA here is from genome assembly GCF_014898055.3 of Talpa occidentalis. Taxonomy (NCBI): domain Eukaryota; kingdom Metazoa; phylum Chordata; class Mammalia; order Eulipotyphla; family Talpidae; genus Talpa; species Talpa occidentalis. The sequence continues at coordinate 25,401,620 of NW_023605194.1, forward strand.
ATATACTGCTGAGGGGAACAGTAGGCCAGACAGGAAAGGTCTGCTGCACCATGTGGGTCAGCTCCCTGGCCGGGGACCAAACTCATGCTGCAGTGGCTGCAGATAGTTTCATAGGGCTGGGACTTAACCCCTTGCGCCACCAGGGATGCCCCTTTCAGTGCTATTTGTACAAATAAATATGAAGCAGAATTTCTCCAAACAAAACAAAAACATGTATTTTTCAGGATTGAAGTCTCATAGAATCCACTGGTGAAAAATCTGTTACAATTATTGACATCTTTGCCTTTGAAGTTTCTGATTCCAGAGACAGACATAATCCTGAACAGAACTGAGAGGCTATATCCAGCTCTCCCAAAATGTGCACACCAGGAACAATAGCTATGACTTGGGTAGCACTTGACCAATTTTAAAAAGCATTTTAACATGTAGTAACAAGCAAAAGAAGTATTAAATCTCCATTAAAAAATGTCTCTTTGTCACTGTTAATTGAAAGGGTCCCCTGAAAGGCTGTGTGACACAAATTCAGTTATAGTTAGGTTTCTGTTGCAGAAGGATGACCACGTAGATAACAAACTGTAAAATGCTAAAGTAAAACTAAAATTAATCGATCACTTGTTCTCAAACTTCATACCTGTAAAACATAGGAATTCAATTACTAAAAGTACTATGCCTCTTGCTAGTTAGAAGAAAAAAGTCACTTAATAGAAAGCATGAGAAGGAAATGCCTTCTGTCAATGGCCAGGAACTTGGAAGAAAATCCCAAGCTCCAAAATGCCAATAGTAGCCCCACCTGACACCTTGCTTTTAGCCAGGTGAAAGTCTGGCAGAGAACAGAGCCACACCATACCAGATTCCTCTTCTACAGCAACAGTGAGATAATAAATTGTTTAAAGTGAGATGATAAATTGTTTAAAGCACAACTACACTTGTGGTTATTTGCTATACACCACTAGAAAAATATATATATTTTTGCTAGGTACTCACTAGAAAAATAGGCAAAGGACATGACAAGGGCCATCCATACAGTTTGGTGCAAATGCAGATGTTAATCTTTCTTAGAGGAAATGTGCACTGCTATCAAGGCTCAAATATGTCTATGCCCTTGACCTAGCCACTCTACCCCAGGCAATTTATTCAAAAAAAAAAAAAAGAGAGGAAGACAAACAATGCCGTTGCATCATTATTTAAAATGATAATAATAATAGCTCAATATAAGGAAAGTGTGTGACTTAACTAACAATGTGTAACTACAGCTATAAAAAAAAATCATAATTTCAAAAAAACTAATGTTTTCAAAGAAAATTTAGCAACACACACGAATGATTGTGAAATAATGCTAGATGAAAAAAACAGCTTATTAAACATTACAAAAAGAATACAGTCATTGTGGAAAGTAATTTGGTGATTTCTCAAAATCTTAAACATAAATGACCACAGGACTCAGCATTCCTCCTCCTAGGTATACACCCAAGATAGCAGAAGACATAACCACACAAAAACCTGAATGTGATAATTGACAGCAACATTATTCAGAATAGCTGGAATGTAAAAATGAGCCAATGTCTATCAACTATTGATTGGGTAAATAAAAAGTAATGCGTCTACACAATGGAATATTAGCCAAAAAAGAAATGCAGTACTGAAACATGTTACACACAGATGACCTTGGAAACATTGTTAAGTGAAAAAAGTCAGTCACAAAAGGCCACCTATGCATGATTGTATTCATATGAAATGTCCAGAATAGGAATAGAGACAGAAAATAGATCAGAGGTTTCGAGAGGCTGAGGAAGGGGGGATGGAGTGTGACTGTTAATGGGCATGGGGTTTTCCTTCGGAGTGATGGAAATGTCAAATTGACTATGGTGATGACTGTAGAAGTCTGTGAATATACTAAAACAGAATTGCAGGCAACCACAGAGTTGCATGCTTTTAAAGAATGGATTTGATGCTATGTAAATTATATTGCAATAAAGCTGTTCACTTTTCTAAAAAGTCTAAGAAAAAATATATGTGATATGAGTCAAATAATGTAGAACAAATATGTGCAGAATAAAGATTGGAAGGAAATTTGCCAAATACAAACACTAGCCATCCTTTGGTGATTGTATTTCACATTATTTTCTTCTTTTTCTCTTTTATGTATTCTTGATTTCATGGAACAGATACATAATTACTGAAAACTGAAATTATTAAATGTTAAATATTAAAATACTTTATATCATGATATTCCTAGCTATTTTATGTTCATATACAGTATTTCATGGTGTTTGACAGAGGAAGCCATAAATTCTAGGGGATCTTCCAATTGCAAAAAAAAAAAAAAAAAGGAACACTATCTAGTCCAACCCCTTCTCTCTCTCGTCAACCCCCCCTTTTATATTGATAAAACCCAATACTAATTAGTATAAATATAAGCATATGGTGCCATGTTTTAAAAGGAAACCAAAATAATGAATCTTAGCTTTCTGGGAATTCATACTTACTGTGGTAAGAAAGAGTGCTCAAAAAAATAATCTTGCTCTACAGATATGCATAGAATAACCAACGCACAAAAATCCACTGCATGCAGACTATTCAGGGGGAGGAGGAACATGCCTCAGAATAGATTCAAAGGTTCTTTGACAATTCAGACCACTTGTAGCCACAATAGTGATATAATGACTCACATCCTCATGAAATTACATATCGCTTTGAATGGTTATTCAATTCTTGTGTGTCATACCTTCTTACACGACACTCTGGTCTCTAGAAGCAGGGATCACAGAGCCCTAGTCCAGGGCAAGAAATCCCTAAAATAACTTGAAGAGAAGGTCACAGATTTGTGCATGAGCCACTGGGGAGGAATCCATAAATGACCTCAAAACTCCTACAGTAACTCTTAGGTAGGTACCCAGTAACTCTTAGTATGTATTCTTAGCATCTCCACAGGTGAGGAAACTGAGGCTCAGAGAGATTAGGTAATCTGTCCAGGGTAACAAAAAGAGGCAGAACTGGGATCTGAATTCAGAAAGTATAACTGAAAAGTAAGACAACCAAAACAATAAATAATTTATTACAATTTAGGCAATACTTTCATGTTTTATTAATTTTTGTATGCAATTATTAGCTTATTTATGATGCCATATTAACTCACTCAATCCTCAGAATAGCCCTATGATAGAGCACCAATTATTATCTCATTATATTTCCTCTTTTCATAATAAAATGATTCATATTTCTCTTTCAGATCACAGCTCTCAAATTTCAGCTCTTCAAAAGTGACTAATCTAGTTAAGGTAATCTACTTAAGATGGCCCTTGCATTCTCTAATTGAGAGGGTATTTTTCTTTTACCTGAATAATTTGTGTGGCCATTTAATTTTTGTCTGTTCATCTGCACTATAAGGAATGTTATTAATGGCTCAGGAAATTCCCATGACTGTGAGGGAAACACCCTGAACTCTCAGGGGCATCACAGACCATTTTATTTTGGGTTCATGCAGTCAGTTAGGAAAGGATCAGTCAAGTCAGATTAGCAGGAAGACATTCTCGTTGCCATTCGTGGAACCAGGCTCCTTGCATCTTGCCCTCTGCCTCTCCTGAGGCCTCCAGTCCTTTGCGTCCAGCAGATGAATAGGGAAAAGAGAGACAATGTAGAGGATCGACTAGGCGGTTTAGTGGGCCAGGCCTAGATAGGGTGCATTTACCTTTGAGCACATTCCAGTGGCTAACACTCAGGTATGAGGGGTCTGGGAATAGGGCCTATCTGAGCACTGAAGAGGAAGAGAAAAAGGGTTTTGTAAACAGAACTAGCCTCTCTCACAAAATGGATCACAGACTTATATCTTTACATCTTCTGTTAGTGCCAGGGATTATGCAGAAATGACAAACTAGCCACCCTTTCATAAGCTCTTTTGGTCTGACTCAATTTCCATGATGAAGAAAGTTTCCACAAGGGAAACTAGGTCTTTCTTATTTTGTTCATCATAATTTGTATAGAGTTAAAATGCTTTTTTGTTAGGACCTGAAAAAAATTATTAAGTCCTGAAGCAAAAATATGAAAGAAAAAAAATACAATATCAAGGTTAATAGATGAAATTTCTTCCAAAGGTAACATGTCAATTAGTAAAATACAAGTACAAGTCAATTAGTAAAGTACAAGTTTACATGGTCAGGCAGAAATTTAACAAAGCTGAAAAAGCAGAACCATATCATTTATTATTTAAAAAACTAAAAAGGATAAAAGTCCCTTCAAAAACAAAAATTCTACTTAAAATGATTCATATGATGGGGGAAGAACTTCAAAAATAAAAGTCTATCATGGGGTGAACGAGATCATCACTAAAAGGCCCTCCCATACAGCATTGCATACTTAGAAGGTATTATGTTGCCATTTTCAAACACTATAATGTTTGAAAACAATAATAAAGACCTTTGAAATTCTTAACTAAAATCCCAGAAAAGCAGAGGTCTTAGAAGAAGGAAACTGAAGGTTTGGTGAAGATGACCCGGGGTAAAAACAGTATTATCTATCAGAGGGTAAGGGGAAACAGAAGGTAAGTGGAGTTGGACTTAACCTTGCTCACTCTGGCCAAATCTTTTCTGGGTCTCAAGGGTTTAGCAGGGAAAATCTGTCACCTTCTCATTAACAGACCTATTCAAGAAAATCTGCATTTTTTCAGTTGGGGTAGGTTTGATTTTGTCAGTGGGAAAGATCAGCAAGTTAACTTCATTGACAGCTGATGCTTTTGGAGCTGACTATCCTTACCTCCCACGTTGTAAGATCAGTTATTTTTTTTTTTTTAAATATGCCCTAGGCTCTCAGACCTGCATTTTATTTGCACTGACACTCTTACTGCCTACTTCTTCAATCTGGACTCTGGGAATTTACAAATCTGAATTTCATTTACTTTTTATAATTTAAAATATTTACTAGAAAAAGAAATAAACTAATCTGTCCCCTGTAAAATGGACTAACTTCTGTTTTTCAAATCTGTTCTACTTTTCAATTTCATTCAGAGACTGGATGGCTGCCTCTTACTATGGTGACTAGGTCCTTGGCAGCCCTAGTTCCTGGATGTCATGAGAAATCCCAAATCCCTATTTCTACCCTTCATTCAAGAACTGTGAGGATATTTCTAAGACAGAACCCTCACATTGGAGCAGACTGGAATCCAGCCCTTCACTTACACCTTCCCAGTGCAATTCAAAAAACCTTTCTTGAGGACCCACTGAATGCAAACCATTCTGAGAACTGACCAGCAAATACAGAGCTTAATATTTGATATGTGTAAGAATGGACCAGGAGGTATACAATTGAGGAGGGGCAGTGGACTACAAATAACTACCATTCAGCAGATAAAAAAAATAAAAAAATATCAGGTGTGTTAAAGATACTGGTAATGTATATAATATTTGCTCTGACAGAGGATACATTCTTTCACTATGGAAATCACAATTCATTATTAATAGCAGCAACAGTCATAGAGATCATAACCATAATAGCACCATTAAGATTTGTTGGAATAATTTCTATGTGCTATGTTCAGCATACTATCATATAGCTAATCCTCACAATTCTGCATTAGGTGTTATTTTCATTATTCTCATTTTACAGGTGAGAAAAACTGAAGTCTAGGGAGCTCAAGTAAATTTCTGAAGGCTCTGTTGCAAGTTAACAGCAGAGCCGGGACTCCTTCCAGGGTCCAGCATTTAACAACTCACTAGGCTGCCTGTATAACACATTCCACACTTATGAAAACTCAGAGAAATGGGGGTCCTTCCAGAAGTTTTCCCTTCAAAAAACACTCCTCAGGACAGTATACGCTTCAGATTCACGGAGAGGATTTTAAAGCATGTCCATGGCAATTAATCAGGAATGGCTTGTCGCAGTCCAGATTTTTTCAATTTGCAAGCACCAAATAAACGTTTAGTCATGGAGTTGGAGAATAATAAAATAAAAATGAAACCTTGGGGGAATAATATGAATCATACCTTAAGACTATATTTTTTTAGTCTTCCAAAGACATTGTTCTTTATATTTAAAGACAAGTACTGATTAACTAGGGACGAGACATGATGCTCACTACCTTTATTCCCAAAGCAATAATTACTTTTTCAGTCCAAGTAGGAAAAGACACTTGGATTTTTTTTCTTTCTTTTTATTTTTAATTAAAAAAAGGAAAGAGGGAAAGAAAAAAAGTTCTCTGCCCATGTGCTCAAGGAAATAAAATATAATGTGTTCAAATTGCAGTGTGGAGTCTAGATATGTTTTTACCAGCATAATTTCTAGTTTCTCCAAAACACATCTGTAAAAGAAATTACCAATAAAAATACTCCACAGCAAATTTTAGAGTCAGGTGATACAAAATAACAGATTAATCTACTGCTAGGTCCCTCTCCTGTCCTGCTTAGTCTCCCCTTTTCACCACCCTTTGGGGGTGTAAGAAGGAGAGGTAGAAGAGGAAATCACGCACACCCCTTCTCCAGGTTTTATTATCTCCTCGCAATTTGGTATTAAGGGGGAAGGAAGATATAGAAAAATAGCTATCAGAGGGCTTCTTTGAAGGTTGTTAGTGCTATTTCTTACCAAATGCAATTGAATTGAACTTTGAAAACACTGCTTTTGGCTTTTTACAAGCCCCTAATTCCCCATTTGGGCATTCGTTTTCCCAATCCCGATTTAATCAATCGTGAGTCAAATACACATGCTCTAAAAAGTTTTACCAAAAGCACTATACTGGGTAGAAAGAGTTACAACATTAAATAAGAAAGTCATGCCTTCAAGAAGGTTAAAACTTACATAGAATTCACAGGAAAAGAGCTAGAACCAGAACCAACACAACTGTGAATTTAGGGGTAGAATAAGGATGGGGGAAGAATAGGGAAGGAAGAATCAATCACTTAATATTTTTGTGCACCAAATTTTCTTTACAAGGAATGTGTATTACTTTCATATTTTTAAAAATTAAAGTCTAGTTACAGAGAAAATATACAAAACTACAAACTATGGATCTGAGAAATGGATCATATGACCATAAGCCCACCTGTGGGTCTGTAGGTGGTTTGCTGGCCACTGTTCACTTTGGATCATATTGATGAGAATATTGATGTTCAGCATTTTCAAGTACCCTCAAGCACCAAGGGATAGACCCTATTCAGCCCCAGCCTATTTTGATTGTAAGTCCATTTTTTTATGCTAGGGGTGACTTTGAATTATTTCAGGACTTTCATGATACAGAATATACTTTAATTATGTCACAGTCCCCAACATTGCATGTTTGACTAGAAAATTCTGGCTAGCTCTAGTACACATGTGCTTATCTCCAGAATTTGTGGAGTGATGTATCCTTATGATACATAATTGTGAGTCAATTATGTATTATATGATGTACCTGGCTCATATTTTCTCCTTGAAGAAGGATGAAATGGATGTTATCTATCCTAATCACCTGTTATACTTATTGAACTCCTTTTACTGTCCCCTTTCTAGCTCACATGACAAGTGAGCTCAGTTTCTACATGTTTAGAAAAACTTTCAAAATTCCTTCTTAGCAAGTAGAATCTGGATAATAATAATCTTATAAAACTTTTTTTCAAGAAATCTTCCCAATATTGCATTTAGGGTTCAACTCATGGCAACAAGCTTAAATGTCCTGACAGAGAATAACTTGGTATATTGGGTAGACTTAGAAATGTTCACAAAAAGGATAGGACGTACTTACCAAGGCTTTATAAAATGACCAGAATCATAAATAGTGAAATGAATGGGGGTATGACAGGAAGAGAGAACCAGTTTGGACAAGGGCTTACAGGCTGGCAGGAAACCAAACAGCACCACTCATAACAGCTTCAAACAAAAAACAACTTAAATGGACTGTTAACAGTGGAATATATAAAGAGTAGAATATTCATAAATTGAATGGAATAGTAAATAGTAATGAGAATGCACTGAATACAACTACATTCAGTAATATGGATGAATCTCACAGATAAAATTTGGGGTAAGAGAAGCCATACAAAATAGAAACTACCGGATTCACTTATATAAAGTTCAAAAATAGGACAAACCAATCTATAATGTTAGAAGACAAAATCGGTTATTTTGGGCAGGGGAGGTAGAGCGAGCAAGAGACTGGAAGAGAATATAAGAAAGGTTTTGGCGGTTCTAATGCTCCTTTTTTAATTTGGTGCTGGTTATATCTCTGCTCACTTTGTGAAATACATTGAGCTGTTTACTTTGTGTCATTTGTATGTTCCTCTGTAGGAATGTTATACTTCAACAACAAAAACAATAGTAAAAGAATAAAGAGCCAATAGTAAGGATATCTCTGAAAACAAGATGTTAGGACTTCCTAAGATTATTATTATTATATTATGATAATTACGTTTAACATAATATAATATCATTGCTATTATTCCTAATATTATTATAATAAGTTAATCAGTGAACTAGATTAAAGGGCTCAGAGAAGACCAATGCATGTATGGAATTCTGGTTTATGACAAGGGTGGTAGGTTAGAGGTGGAAAATGGACATAAATATAGAAATAAATCAAAATGGGATCCCTGTCTCACACCATTTGTAAAATCAAGGCTTTAAATGGATTAGGGACCTAACTGTCAAAAATAAAACTTTAAAATAAAACTAAAATTTTCTTTCTCAAAATAAATTCTACAAAAAAGGAATGCCAATGTAAAACTAGAAGTATTTCCAATAACACAAACAAAAGAGGATACTATCAGAAATATATAAAGGATTCCGGCAAATCAATTAGAAGCACAAGCATTCCAATAGAAGATGGGCAAAATAGCTGAGACATTTCACCTAAGAGGAAAAACATATGGCCAATGACAATATGAAGGTCCGATTAACATCATTAGTGATCAGGCAGATGCAAATTAACCACAGAGAAGTATTTTTATACATGTTTGATCAGCAGATATTAAGGATATAGAACAAGAGAATATTTTATCTATCATTTCTGGGAGGTTGGAGGAAAGTCTAAATTGATGCAGTCACTTTAAAAATAAGAGTTTGCCATTAACTCCCAAACTTGCATACCTATGTTCCAGAAATTCCATTTTCAAGGACAAAATTTTGGACATGTATAATAAGCAGCATATATAAAAATGTTAGTGGAAGTACTATTTAAAACAGCAAAGACATGGAAACAATCTAAAAATCATTTGACTACAGAACGTGAGTAAACTATGGTATTTTATACAGCAATCAAAACAAAACTATAATGGCATATAACAGTATAAACACAACTTAGAAACATTTTGTAAAAATAGTCTTAAAAATTTACATGTAGTATACCTTTATGTAATGTTCAAAACAATTAAAACCTTAAAAGTATAGATTTTTTAGATTTTTTTAAACATTCTTTTTTTGTTACTTTTTTTTTTTTTAAGATTTATTTTTTATTTATTTATACAAGCACTGGGCACAGTCAGAAGCATGGAAGGGTGAGAGAATTCACCAGAGCCAGAGCGGGGAGCAGAGCAGGCAGACTGAAGTACACTGCTGAGGGGAGCAGCAGCAGGAGATGTCTGTGCGTCATGCGGGACCCTCCTCCGGTGGCTGGGGAGCAGCCGGGGATTGAGACCGGCGCTGCAGAGGCCGCGGGCAGCCTCGCAACCCAGTGCTCAACCGCTGCGCCAAAGGGGGGCCCTATTTTTTAGATTTTTTATATTTTTTAAAGCATGTAATTCAGTGGCATTTTGTAAACATGTTTAGTTCTTAAGAATACATGTAGAGGGGCCTCCCTGGTGGCACAGGGGTTAAGTCTCAGCACTATGAAGCTATCCACAGCCACTGCAGCGTGAGTTCAATCCCTGGCCAAAGAGCAACCCACATGGAGCAGCAGACCTCTCCTGTCTCATCTGCTGCTCCCATCAGCAGTGGATTTCAGTCAATCTGTCTGTTCTGCTCCCCACTCTGTCTCTGGTGAATCCTCTGACCCTCTCCCGCACACCTCTGGCCTACACCCCAGCTCTCGTATGCATAAATACATAAATCTTAAGGAAAAAAAGAATACATGTAGCTGGAACAATATGTAAAGAAAGGAGAGTAAGGGAATAATTAGGGAATGACAGAAACAGCATTGTGTGGCAGGCTGAGGTCTGATGTGGCAAAAGATGGGGCTTATATAGACAGACATGATTTTAAAAACCCTAGCTTTAGTTTTGACTGATGAATTTATAAGTGTTTATTTCATTATTGAAAAATGATCAACCATATAAAGAAACAAACAAATAAATAACCAAACCAATTCTCTCTGCCTCTCATCAACAAACATTACTGATAACCTCTTGCAAAGTACGAAGGCAAATTTCACATTTGAAAACAAAACAGGAAAATTCATATTCTATTGAGAGAAATTACATTACTTAATTTTTAATTGTATCTTTTAATTGTCTTTTTTAATTGTATCTTTTTCATTTTTTTTTAATTTATAGCACTGCATATAATTTAGGTGTATGGTGTATGTTACCACGCCACACCCACCACCTAAGCACAATTAATCCTCCACTGTAGTCCGCTGGGCCCCTCCTCCCTTTGCTCTCTACCTCTCCCCCTCCCTCTCTGGTAACCTCAATTCACATGAAGTAATTTCTTTGGGGAAAAATGGCTAAGATGAATGGCAAAAGGCCAGAATAATGGAACATTCTGCTTTCTCATTGCTGGAAGATGAGCAATCTTAACTCCTGAAAGGAAATCAGTTGATAGCACACCTCTTCCAGGAAGCTTCATACTACACAAATCCTCTTACCACTCTTACAGCACTTCAAGGTCATAGTCCATGATTTAAAGTTATTCTGTTAGGGTCCTTAGAGAAAAATCTGTATTTATAGGGAGATACCAAGGGATTTTGGTTAAAAATTAAGATTTAGGAAACAAAGAGGAAAGAATTAAGACTTAGTAATCAAAGAGAAATAACAATCACAATAGTAGCTCCAGGTATTGTTCTAAATGTTTTACAATAAGAATATTTTTTGTTAACAAGTTAATATTGACATCTAACAATCTATTAATCTTTACAATCTAAAGAAGTAGATTATATTATTATTCCAACTTTAGAGAAGAGGAAATAGAGGCACAGAGAGGTTAATAACTTTCTTTAGGTCACAGAGCTAATAAGTAGAGGATCAGATTCTGTATTTATGTAGTCTGGCTCCTGAGATCATAAAGTTAACCACTATGAACATCAAGCCCTCAATAACTGTCACAATATACTCATTTCTGCTCCAAACCTATGGGCTGGAAATAGTGTTTGGCATCTGGCACAGGGCAGGAGCAACCCAGATTCTAGACCTGATTCAGAAACTGATGCCTGAGCAGACCTGGGCAAAACTTTGCCTCTCTTTGAGCCTCAGTTTCCTCCTCTGTAAAATGAAGTGTTGGACCTGATGATCTCCAAGGCCTTTTTAGAGCCGATGTTTTATGAGCCTGGGATTCCTGGCTCAATGCCGTGCATCCCAGGCCATATTGGCTTTTCTTGGGTCAGGTCTGGCTCCTCCTGCTGGACTCAGTGTCTTGTATTTGGCTCTGCTTCCCATAAATAAGAGAAAAAGAACAAGGGAAAATATCCTCCTGAGAGACTGGGAGGGATACCATGGCTGCTCTGTATGCTTTGAAGAACTTACAGTCATTAACCAGAGAGCTACCTGCCAAGTGAAGGATGGAAAGAAACTAGACTAAGGGGAGAAATGAACTCACAAAACTTGGCTGCATTCAAATTAAAAGGGCACCTCTGAGTACTTATAGAACAATGTAATTGCAATAAGATGAGCCAGTTTCTTAAAGAATTGAAGACAGGATAAGCTATAAAACTTGGAATGGATGGGAGAGTACAGGGAAAGCCTGATAAATCATGTATCAACCAACTGCATTTACAACTGGGGAAGAGTGGATTGCATGAAAGAGAGCCCACCTATCTGCCTCTCCCACCATGAGGTCTTCCAGGCTGGCACTGCGTCAGGAATCTATGCATCCCAGGAACCATAAAGGTAATATGGTTCAGAATCAGTTGACATGAACAAAGCCTCTTCTATGTGACAGGCTATATTATATATTTGTATCCCATTTTAGAGTTGGGAAGACAGTCTAGGCAGATCCAGATTTTAGTTCTGTCTTCCAACATTAGCTATGTGAGCCTGGTCAAGTAGCCACCTGTCTAGTGTCTTGGCTACCTTATTCATAAAATAAGGGTTTGAATAAAGTTATAGGAGATGAGCCTTCCAGTGCCAGAATAATGTAGATCATTAAGTTACCAAATACTTATTTTATGTTAACCTAGAAAAACATTCATGCTGGTCTGATTTAATTTGTTTATGATTCAGACCATTGGAACTCAACAGATCACACTGAGTTGAGCACATAATAGGGACTCCAAGAGGAAAACAACTGTAGCTCTTGACTTCAGATCTTCTGATTCACTTCCATGTGGTACTACCCAGAACGTATGGTTGGGAATGCTGTGCCCTTTACAAGGACATCTGGTCAAGAGTGGTGGGGGAGACACAGGTAAATTTCAGTTTTCCCTCTTGCCTGAACCCTGAGTCCACAAGGTTGAGTCCGAACCAACCAAGGTGCCTTATGGGTTGTGGGTTCTTCTAAGTTAGCCATTGACACTGAAGTAAAGTATTGAGCAAGGCTGTGAAGCAATGGCCAAGTCTGTATTGTTTGCAGAATTTGTAATTTTACCTTTGCTCGCTCGATACACATTCAGATACTCCTTCCTGCAGTCAGTGTATAAGCCTTTCAATAAAACGAATGCTATCCTTTATAGTTATATATTGATATTGACCCAAATCACTATTAGCTGGGATACTTGAATGAACTATTTCAAAAATCACAATCCAAGTTAGGAGGATTAAGATATTTGTATAATGGCTACAATAATGGAAAATTGGACAGCTCTTCAAGGTACTTCCTTAGAATGGGATATCCCTTATTTAGCTGAGCTTGTCCTGGTGTTTAACATAATCTATTTCATTCACTTCACACTTCCAAAGTAAGGTAGTTGCCAAATACTTGGCAAAAATACAGAAAAATAACTGAGAAAAATATTTGCTAGATTCCATTCTGGGTTTGCAATGTGTTGTCTTTATTTTGGATAGTGGTTCTTTGCTACTACCACCACCATGTCATTTTTTTAAAGAGTCTCCTGATTTTTCTAGCAAGAAATTAGGTTTATAGTAGTTTATTCAGATTCTTTTCCTTTATATTGAGATCAACAGCCACCTAGACCTTTCATTCTGGATTTCCTAGGTCAGTTTCAATTTCAAATATCCTGCTCCTCTCCCCGTCCAAAACTTTTTATGTGGAAAATATGGTTACCACAATAATGGCATTACCCCCTACAAAATATCAGCCATGCTGGAGTCACATCATCATTACGGTGTTCATATTTAGTTTGCGGCCATCAAAAGGAGAAGTTCAGGGCCTTCCAGGCCCTGAAACCATTTTCTTGGTCTCATTAAAGAGAAAAATAATGCATGTGCTAAACAAGTTTTGGAGTCACCAATTAAGAACTCAAATGAACTTTCCCCTTGTTCTAGAAGAGCTTTTCAAGGCTAAGAAATTGCTATTTGATGGAAGGGTGCACAATCTGGAAAAACTGAGACCATGGGGCTTCCCAGCTGCCAAACTCCCACATGCTGGCACCCACAACACATCCACACTCACTATGAAAGTGTCACCGTTTATAATTTGGTGCTGAGTCTTTGTGAAGCTAGGCTACTCAACATGACCTACCAACAAATTGATTCCTTATTCTGTTAAAACATGGGTTGGTGATAAAAGTTACCTAAACTCAAGTTGAAAAAAAAGTTGCTAAAACTAGGCCAGCGTCATGAAAGGGAAAGCAGAGTTGGGTTTCAGTAAACATGTTCAACTCCAGGTTTCCAGGGTTCATGAAAAGAAGCAGGCTGACTCTGGTTTTATTTTGCTGTCTCTGCAATAGTTTTGAGTTCTCTTTCCCCACAGGTACTCCTCTCAGAACCCTCAGAGCATGGAGCAAGAGTAGAAAAGTTATTTGCAAGGATATTTTATCATGTTTGCTTGAATACACAACAATCCAGTTTTCTCCTCCAGTCTCACAACCTTGTGACAAACTAGGTGAAACCTTCATTTTAATGGTGTGACTGTGGAAAGAAATGTTACTGAGTAATGTTTTTCATCCACAGGTCAGCTAGTCAGAACCCTTGAAGATCTCAGACAACATTAAATGAAAATGGAAAAACACTAAATTATGGCCCCACTAGTTTTGGTTATTTCAGCCTGATCATGAATAAGCTATAGATTCTGAGTCAGATGTGTGCAGTTTGCTTTGGACTTTGTTCTTGCTTACTTACTTATAAAACTTTTAAAATGTACTTCTAAATTACAGCAATTCAGTAAAAAATTCAAACCTTCAGGCTCGGTTTCCTCCCCTTAGCAGGCTGAGTCATAAAAATAAATCTTAGCCATTTCAATAGCCAACACGCCCCTCACATTAAGAATTGGTATTGTTCCCCAAGTCTCTCATTTCATCCAAAGGTCACACCCAGCTCACATTTGAAGAAAGAAACAGCTCAAGGACTCATCCAGTTCAACATTTGCACATTTAATAAGAGAAAAGATCCTCTGCCAAGTTATAGGGGTGAGTTACATCAGAATCTTCCAGGGGAACTTCTGAGGAGTGGTAATGAATATGGGCTTTGAAGAGCCAACCTGGGTTAAAGTTTTGATACTGCAACCTTGGTCATTTTACTATAATGAGCATAAAATGGGACAGTTCATAATGTCAACCTTGTAGATAGTTGCTGTGAAAATGAAAGGAGAGAAAAGAGAAAAGATGTCCTGGAAACACAGTGCCTGGCACAGCAGCCAAGCTTGCTGATACACAGTTGCAGGCATTGTAGGGCTTAGTCAGGAGGAAAGGGTGTCCTACTACTCCAAGTGCTGGAGAGAGACAAGTTCCTTTCCAAATCAAACCTCAAGGAGGTACTGCTGGGGAGACGGAAGATGCACTCAACCCCACCCCAGCTACCGCTGATCAACAAAAGCTGGATTCCCTCTGCCTGTAGAAACTAGGGGTTCTGAGGGGCAGGAGAGAATTCTGAGGTCTCAAAAAATGGGAGCACCTTTCCTTCCTGGCCCACTGAGAACACAGCAGTCTCTGTCTTTCCCCTGGGATTTTACAGCTGCTAAAATTTGCTGGGGCCAGGGTGGTAGGGGGAGACACAGGGAGGCTAAACATGATCTCTCTTTGTCATTTTGGCCAAGTTTGTGGAAGTGAAAGCACGGATCTTGGGGTTCACTGGACAGAAAAAGACCCTTTTGAACTTCAAGCTCTGTGGGTCAGGGGGATGCCAGTTAACAGTCCTGCACTGAGTCTGGGGAAGGAGAGGAGATATCAGCTGCAGGTATAAACTGCATTTCTTCACTTACAACTCAGGGAGTCATTCTCTGAGCACCGTCAGAGAAACTTTGGACTGGGCTTCAAGGTGTAGGAAGGGGGCTGGCAGGGAAGACCACCCACCCAGACTATGTGAAATCTAAGCTCAGGACTAAAGGATGGGTAAAAATTATATAGGTTAAAAGGGGTGTCCTTAGTCAGGGAGAGACAAATTTTTTCTGCAAAGGACAAGATAATTAATATTTTATTCTTTGCTGGTAATAGACTCCATTGCAACTACTCAACTCTACTGTTACAGGGTCATAGCAGATACAATAGATTGTATATGAAGGAAGGAGTGTGTGCCTGTGTTCCAATAATCTTTACTTGTGAACAGTCAAATTTTATTTCGTGTAATTTCCATGTTATAAACTATTCTTCTTTTGAAAAATGAGGAACCACTCTTTGCTTAAATGTTAATGCCTGTATTAAGGTATACTGGTGTTCAGTCAAGTTTATTCCTGAACTAGGAAGATGATACAAATTTCTAAACCACAGATTCTCTTAGACCCTGGTACCCAGGGCTAGGAATAGGATGAGAGAATTGAACTGCCTAGGACTCAAAATATAAGGAGGCAGTCACTAATAAGTTCAAAGTTGGCACTTGTGAGACCCTACTGAGGTCCTGACTCTTTTTGGGCCACTTTCTAACCGGGGATGGGTACTTTCCAGCTGCCATTATGAGGGGCATTCAGTGGGAAAAGGTGGGAAAAATTATATTGCTGATACTGTCCCAAGAGCACCATGAAGATAATCATGGCCATGAATACACTGACCTAATTTAGAGGACTTTTTGTTCTATTTTTTACCAAATCTGAGCCAATGGAAGTCTATTTATCTTGGACTGTCTCAATGTAGCTAATAAGGAACGCCATCCCATCATCAAAGAACTGCCTTCTGATAAGTCTGTCACATTTTCCACTGATCCATTAGGGTGACTAAGTTGCACAGGGGGTGACCAGCCGCTGATTTCCTTTCACTGTGATCAGCAAAAGGGAGTCAGCATCCTTCTACGTTAATAATCTGACATAACCCTGAGTAGGAAGAAGAACCTGGCTTGTCTCCAAGGCTTTCATTCTGTCCTCAGTACCTTGTGAAATTATAATTATTTCAGGTCCAAATTGTACCCAAGTTGCAGGAAGACTGAATTTCCAGATAAGAAAATAAGACATGTTGCTACTTCAATAGCCACTATTCTAATACCAAACAGCAGGGCTCAACTGGTATTTGATAATCCACAAAAGTTACAACTTAGAAGATGAATTTAGTATAATAGAGACATTTTATCTCTCCTAAATTCAACTCAACTAGAAAGACAAAAAATAGAATAAAAAATATAGATATATTCACACAGGTTAATTAAAAAAAATGTTCATTGCCTCTTAAATTTAATTTTCTCTGTAGAAAGAATAATAAAGTGAGAAGAAAAAAAGACACATTTGCAAAGAAGAGAGCAGAACAGGTAGCAATACAGAAGTTGATTTTGACTCTCCTTTTTAATTTACAGCTTTTCTAGCCTGATATTTTAAGAATAAAACTTCTTTTTTTCTATATTGGACATATATTCTATTTTTAAAAATAAATTTATTAGTTCTTTTAATTGAAGTGCATTAGAATCCCCCCACCAGGTGTCATACATAGTTTTTTTTTTTTTTTTAAGATTTATTTACTTTATTTATACAAACACTGGGTACAGTCAGAAGTGCGGGAGGGTGAGAGAATTCACCAGAGCCAGAGAGGGAACAGAACAGGCATACTGACGAAGTGCACTGCTGAGGGGAGCAGCGGACGCAGCAGGAGAGGTCTGTGAGCCATGTGGGACCCTTGCCGGTGGCTTCGCAGCCCAGCGCTCAACCACAGTGCCACCAGGGAAGACCCCATAGTCTTGCTTAGTAGGTCCTCTTGTGGATCAATGTGGGGAAATAAATGAAGCTCCATTAGAGAAGCTGGTGGACCTTCTGCCCTACCCCCTCACTTTCTCCATCTGCAGTGCACATGGAACTAGGTCACATGACAGATTCCAGCAGAGGCAGAAACTGCCTGTCCTTCAATATTCAGAATAACTCTAACTACCGAAATTACCCAAAATTCAGGCAGGAAGCAAACTTTTTAAAAGGAAAAACGCCCTTAACCAACCTTTAACCTGGAGACATTGGCCACCTGCCAAAATATGTGACTTGTTCAGCTAATAAACCGAGAGTTAGAGAGGAGTATGGCTGTAACTGGATAAGGAGTAGGTTTTAATTTTTTCACAAGCAGGGGGAGGAGGATACCAATATGGTTAGTAAGTCAACAAGCATTAATCCTTATTAATGTCTCCGGTTCAAATTTATTCTTCTCTACACAGCTGTGCAAATACAAATTAATTGCAGTGTTTTGATGAAGGCAGGCAAGAAAAACATGTTAATGTGAGGCAAAGGAACTAACTGGACAAATAATAAATTTTCAAATGTGTGGAAGACTTGCTTAAGCTACCTCATCACAGATTGCAGGATATACTGTCAATGTCACATGTGAGAAGCCACCAAGAGAAGTAGGTGGGGACAAGCTTGCAACAAAGCATGTAATAAATGGCCAGAGTGAGCATGGGCCTCATTCCTTACCAGGAACTGAGCATAACTCTTTGGCATTATTTCATTTAATCTCCTAGTAAGACCACCATTCTTTGTTTACATAGAAGATAATTAGAGACAAAGCCATTACAGAACTTGCACAAAGTCACATGGCCTGTTAGTGGTGGAGTCAAAGCAATACTTTCATTGCAGGCTGATTGATTCCCTGAGACTGTGCTTTCAAAGAAGGACATTATCCTGTCTTTTTGATATTTGACATTTTGCTTGCATTATGAAGAGTAGGAAAAAGATAGGGCTGCTTCTGGCCCTTATTAAGTTTACAAGCTGATTGAGAAACCTGGATGGCCACACATGAAATATCAGAAAATAGGATCAGGAGCTTAGTCTTAGGTCTGCAATTTTAAGATGAAATATGCAATTTAGTAGAGCTAGAGGGAAGTGACTATAACTCATCTTTTGAGAAGGACTCTAGAGAGACTTTGACTTTGAGAAATCCACCAGGATCCACACTAAGAAATGAGCAGCAGAAAAAATAGCATATTTTAGAAAATACTGATTCATTCCTGCTATGATGTGTTTGAACATTCAAAAAGGACTCTCCCTTTCAGGAATCTGAACAGCCAGCCCATCCCCCTGCTCTGTTTTAAGGATTAATAAAAATGCTCAGAGCACCCTGGGAGAGATATTCCTGGAGTTCATTTTGAGAGAGGTGTGGCAGCCTCTCCCATCCTTCAGAGGGAGATGATTTGAATCATCTCTTTGGTTCTTCTCATTGGAAATTAACCTTTCCAGCAACTGACAGAAAGGGGATGGTTTGGGCTTGGGACCCAAGAACATTCTCAGAAGCAGCAGCAGCTGGGCTCCAGAAACTGGAGCAATGAGTATTGGCATGCCAAAATTATTCTGAAATTTATACCAGCTTCATGACGCTCGTGCCTGTACGTGTGCAGGGAACTATGATAATGGTTCTCAAGCAACCAATTTCCCTTAGCTTTGTTATACTTAAATTTTTGTAACCTTCTTAATATTTAACTTCAACGGTATGTGAATTAAAAAAAATCACTGCCTTTTAGTGGGACAATGCGTTGCTCTCAGCAGCAGTTCGTGGTGGGGAGGGGATCACTGTGTAGGCAGAACACATGCCTAAGATGAGCTGCTCTCTCCCTGTGTGGACAAAAGTCCATCAGGAGAGCTGTGAAGCATGTGTACAGCTGATACCACCTTATGTGGGACTCAGATTTCATGAGGAATCAAGTGAAATCTACCACTTTCTGGAGAAAGTTGAAAGTACAGAAAGAAGGGCCAGCAGGCTGTCATTTTTCAGGCAGACTCCCAGGTCAAACCTGATACCCTAACAGTCCAAATAGTGTCAAGGTCTTTAGGCAGAGCAAATATTCCTGAAATCACCTGATCAAGAAGCAAAGAGCCCAATGAGTTTAATTTCCTGATTAGAGGTTTTTAACGCTATAGAATATACAAAATGCAGGGAATCACGAACAGAACTTTGAAAAAAATATGCATGCAGTACCCTGCCATAACAATTTTGATTAAGAGGGTCTGGGGTGGGGTCTGGACACTGTGATTCCAACACATAACCAGAGTTAAAATCACCAAATCTAACACGGTCGAGTCTGAGAAACCATAACAGACTGGGTTACTCAATCAGCAGATGCTGCAATGAACAGAATCCTCTATTAGTTTAAAATTTTATTCTAAATTTTCTTTCTTTCTGGATTTTGAGAAACTACCTAAGAGTGTCAGCTGCCTGAATTACAATCCTAGTTATACTACTTACTAGCATAGTGATCTTGGAAAAGGTATATGACTTCTTGAGACTCCATTTTCTTAGCAATACGTGGGATTAGTAGTGATACCAATACCAGAGAGTAGTTGAGATAATTGCATGAAATCAAGTATGCAAATTGCTTGGCCTGATACCGGCACATGTAGAGCACTCAATGCATGGTATCTACGATGACTGATGATGGCGAAGTAAAAATATAGTAGATCTTTCAATAAAATAAACGTTTTCCTAGACTGAGCATTTAGGGCCAAATTTTAAGGAAGGAAAGTGAAAAACTGGAATGTGAGAGTTTTAGAAATGGTTCCTCATGAAGATAAGTTGAAAGAAGCAGGGCTGATTAGCCAGAAAAAAAAAAAAAAAAAAACAACTGAGACAGCACCAGCTCCAAATGAAAGGATCAGGTACAAGAGTGGGCAGCCTGATCATGTGCATTTTAAAGCAGGATTCTCAACTTAAAAGGAGGAATGGGGTGGAATTCAGAGAGTCCAGAAATTTGGATAAAAATATTTTATTAATCTCAAATAGAAATTTAGCATTTGCTTCAATTATGAATGCACGCACCAAACCTCAGTAGCACTGGCAATAACTGTGATCATGTCACCAACAGAAATCACAGATGTTTCCATTTATTACAGTCAGGGTAGACACCCTAAACCAATATTAACATTTAGGGTGATGAACTGCCCTGTTTTGTGCAGGACCAAGTGGTTTCCAGATCTCGGATTTTCAGGCCCTAAACTGGGAAAGTTCCAGTCAAACCATTCCCTACTTACAGTCATCACTACTTTGAAAATAAGACAGTTGTCACATACTATTTAGTATGTTAATGAACCTTGATACATCACAATTTTAAAACATCTTGATAAATGTATGTGTACAAAATTTGTCCCCTTTATAATGCTTCCTTTGATGCATTAAAAGCATTATTATGAGTTTATAACTTCACCACATTGCCAAAGAGGTCCACAGGCCTCCCTCCCAACACACACACACACACAAACACACACATAGACACACAAATTGAGAGGGGGAAAAAAAACTGAGAACATTGGTTGGAAAGTGGAGGAAATGCTCCCTGAACATGAGCTACATGGTAGAAGAGTGTGTATCTCCAAAAGACAGAACCAGGTCATCATCCATGAACTTGGTTTCCCACTACCAGGAGTAT
The DNA here is from genome assembly GCF_014898055.3 of Talpa occidentalis. Classification (NCBI taxonomy): domain Eukaryota; kingdom Metazoa; phylum Chordata; class Mammalia; order Eulipotyphla; family Talpidae; genus Talpa; species Talpa occidentalis. The sequence goes on from NW_023605194.1 coordinate 25,422,595, forward strand.
CTGTTCTATAATCTTGTGTACAGTAACCAGATAATCTTCCTAATTTCTCTGCTCCAGATGACACATGCATGTGTGTTTTGTTACTTACTTGTTTCACTGCAGAGTTAGCTCAATCTTGACAACTTTCAACTAGAATATGTTAGGTTTCCTAGCTTCCAGTAATGACAAATGAATCCCCTAAGAATCATAATTTGACAGAACTCAAATTTTCCCACGAATTAGGACAGTGAGAATTTGAATTTTTAAAGAGCAAGTTTAAAGAAAGGAATAAAAGAACATTAAGGCTTACCAGATACCACTGGGCTTCTGGCCGATATCGCCTCCCAGCTTGCCTCATCACTGCTGACAGACGTTCCATCGCTCTTTTGCGAGGCAACAAGAGACTACTTCTTTTCTGATCAACGTAACTCCAAGCTCCCAGTCCAATGTGACCAGAAGGCAGAGTTCTCACAATTGCCCTTGTCCCGGTGTACACAGATTTTTTAACTTCCCTGTCATTTTTACAAAATCTCCTCACTAACAAAGTAGACCGCTCCTTTTTGCTCTTAAAAAAATCTTCTGCATCTTCACAGTTATCAGGGAAGTCCTCAAAATGACTCAGAAAGGTCTCAGCAGGCGGACTGTCAGCAATCTCCTCTCTGCAAAAGCTTTTGCTTGAAAATACTTCGTTGGCCTTCTGGCAAGAATCTTTAAAGCACAAGTATTTGTCATTCAAGGTGTCACAATGATCACACCGCAGCTGCCCATTCTTATTGTCACAGTTATTTGCCAGTTCCATCAGTTCACAAGTATATGCCATGTACTTTTTCTTTTGCTCCCTCCCAACACCAGGCAGTGGTACACAGTTTCCACAATCATCCAAAATCAAGTTATCTGGGAGGGCACAGAAAGGGTCTGACATTCTTCTGTCAACTTCACAATGAAAGTGAAATACTGCCACATTGCTGTCAGGGAGTGCCGTGCTGGGTTCTTTGATCTCTGATTGATTTCCTAAAGGACTGATGTCCATGGGAGGTCCTTCTACTTCCAGTTGAATTCCAGGGAACACCTTTCTTTCCAGGGAAGAAGGGATTTCAGTTTCCAAACACAGCCCTTCCTCTGCAACAGAATCACATGTTTCATAAAAGTGGCTCTGAGGAAGGCCACACTGATGGTTTTTCAGTATGTTGTTGCAGTTAATGTTAAGATTTTTCACAGAATCTGGCATGCTTTCCTCCCAGCACTTTTCATTACTGTTCTCATCACTCATTATTTTCTCCCGCGTTATTGAGAGAATCTCAGGCAAGTTGCTTTCAGAAGACTCTTCTCTAAGCTTGTTCAGTTGTGAGATGGTAAGAGAAGTCTGCCTGACTGTATGCACATTTGAAACGCTGATGTCTGAGATGTTTTCACTACTTTCATCCATAGCTGTCTGGGAAGGAATCACTTTTCTCTGAGTTACGGGTCTCAGAACAGAAGCTGCCATTTCTTCCGAAGTCATCTTGACTGACACACAGGTTTTAGCTGTTGCTCTGTTATTCCTTCCTGGTAATCATGTGAAGATTTTCAAACAACTGACTATTAAAGTAATTCAGCTTGAGAAATAAAGTGGTGATTCCTTTCATTTAGATACATTAAGAGCCAAATATATTTTCCCAGTTATTACTTTCCAATCTGTGCAGTGTGTTTTTCTAGATCAAAGTTTTAAGTTGGTAGATCAATTTTAACTCCGATATTTGAAGCAAACACATTTGAAAACTTTCATTGACTGTATTCTGCAACTTCTGATCCATCACTGACTTGCAATAATTAAAAAATCTCATTTGAACATTTCCTGTAAGAAAAAGGAACAATGTTAATGACTTTGGCATGAAGTAATTTTTAAAAATGAACTCATAAATCTGAGCTCGTGAAAAATACAAACAAATTTCGAGGAAGGAATTTTGCAATTAGAACTTAATTTTAACGTTTTAGCTATTTTTCTGATTGAATATTTCAGAACTTGTGTTTTCAGTCAAAATGGAATAACAGAGACCAGATTTATCCTCCTGCCTTAAACAACCGAAAAAAATCAGAGAAAAATGAAGTAACAGTTTTCAGACATTGAACAAAAGACAACACTGAACAGTGATCTCTGAAAGAAGCAAAAGAAAAAAAGAAAACCTAACAACAACAAAATCCAAATGAGATGAGTACTATAAATACCCTACGCTGTAAGAGGGGAAGGGGATGCCAAGTAGAACTCAAAAGTCTGCATGATTTAAAGAGAAAAAGCTGAGAGTTCACTGAAATGAAGGAAACTGGAGGAAGAAGACACGTGAAGTAGAGAGGAGCAAAGGTAAGGATGATAACAGACTTTCCATGAGAAGCAATGCAAGTCAGAAGACAGTGGAGTAAATCTGTAAAGTAGCAAAAAAAAAAAAAAGTACTGCCAATTCTATACATAGCATATATAGCTTTCAAAAAACGAAAGTGAGATAAAGACATTTAAACATAAAAAAACTAAAATAAGTCATCATTAGCAAACCTGTATATAAGAAATGGTAAAGGAAGCCCTTTACCATTGACCATGAAAAGAAAATGACATCAGAAATCTGGAGCTATACAAAACAGTAAAGAGTCCAGAAAATAGTACATGGGTAAATACAGCTTGTATTACCTTTCAAATCATTTAACAAGATAATTGACCGGCTAAAGCAAAAATAATAACAATGTGTTATGGGGTTTCTAACAAGTACAGAAGTAAAATGGATGACCATAATAAAACAAAGATGAAGAGAGAGGGAAATGAACATATAATAAAATCATTTTCCACATGGATTGGCATAATATAAATTTAAGGCAGACTGTATTAAGTTAAAGAAGCATACTATAAGCTTCAAAGCAACAGTTAAAGAAAAGATATATGAAATAAGTCAAGATACTAGAATCATAAAAAATTTGAATAACAAAAAAGGCAGAAAAAGTAGAAAAGGTGGACAAAGAATAGATGTGACAAATGGGGAACTAATGGTAGATTTAAATCCTTATAAAACAGATCTAAGCAGTGTTTTCAACTTTCCCGAATATATTTATTTAAATCCCTCTGTTTCATTTAACAAGAAATTATTCAGCTGAATGTCAGAAGACACAAAATTGTTTCATTTAAAGGCATTATTACAAAAATAACTTATCTTTATTCTCCAAATTATTGAACTCTGCTCTATGTTGGGAACTATATATTGAGCTAGAATGCAGGACCTGCTTGCATGGTCTATTAAGAGAGAGGTAGAACTGAACCAAATTCAATTTATCTGATGCAATTATAAAGGTTATATAAGGTACCATGGTACCATAGGTTACTGGTAATTCAAAACTATCATTCCTGCATCAGTAAAGCTATCTTCTCCAAGGCAATGGGTGAACATTCACACTGTTGTCCACACCAGATTCGCCCTGTCTTTTCTCTTTGCCACACAGAATTCTCTCCTCCCCTTGTTTCCTCTTTTCCTCTTTTCACCAAGAATTATCAACCATCCCTTGCATATATATGTCTCCTCAGATCTAATCACAAACTCTTACCTGCTCCCAGGACATACAGGTCTTTACAACTACCTGAAGGGTCACAGGACACGCTGTCAGTCAGGTACTTCACAGGGAACAAGCCAGTCCCCATTAAGCAGCAATGTCCTGGCTCAAATCCTAGTCCTTTCCACATCTTTCTTCCAACTTGGTTTCCTTTTTATTTCCTTTGAAAAATGCCTCTGCTATTTTTGTAGATATATTCTTAGTGTAAATTCAAACAATGCAGAAAAACACAAAGGGAAAATTTTTTTTTAACAACACAAATTCTACCACCCAGAGATAACCACTATTAATATTTTGAGGAAACTCCTTCCAGAATTCTCCCTATCCATCCATGTACAGAGAGACAGACAGACAGACAGACAGGTAGATAGAAAAAATTACACAAATGCCAGACCATATTGTACATGATTTTTATACCTGCTTTTCAAAATTCAAGACATGAACAGCTTTTCATGTCAGATAACTTCAATTGTAATGGTACTCACTTGGTTTTAACATACTTGCTCTATTTTTAAGAGACACTTTCCAAGCCAAAGCCTTCAAATTGACAGCAAATATGTCCTTTCTCACCAAGAGGAAGGTAATTCAAGTGAGTTGCTGCTTAAGTTCCATTCTAAGCACTTTGCAATTATTATCAAATAATCCTCACCCAGCCCTTTAAGATAGTGCGGTGGTGCTTAAATATGTGCACACATTCTTTGATACTGCTCCCTTCAAAATGTAGAGCTTACTTTCCCTCCCCTTAATATGGGCTGTCCTTAGTGACTTCCTTTTGATATATACAATGTGGTGGAAATGATAATAACAGTGTGTGATTTATGAGAATAGGTCGTATAAGTCATTAGGGTTTCCCTCTAGCTCTTCCTATCCTGCTTACTCGGCGGGGGGGTGGGGGGGTGGATAAGTTACCTTGTAAGGAGAGTTCCCTGTGACAACAACTGAGGCCTCTAGTCACCTGCCTTGGGAGTGAGTCATCTTGGAAGTGGACCCTCCAGCCTCAGTCAAAGCTTCTGATGACTGCTGCCACAGTCTACATCTTGACTGTGACCTCATGAGTGACCCTGAACTTAGCACCTTTCAAATTCCTGAACCACAGAAACTGTGTGACAGTAATTGTTTTGTTTTGAGATACTAAGTTTGGGGGAAGTTTGTTGCAGAAATAATTTCTATCATTAACTACATTTGACAGATTAGAAACCAAAGCACAGAAAAATGAAGTCACTGCTGGGAAATGGAAGAGTCAAGATCAAACCCAAGAAACCTGACTCCAGAACTTGGCTATTCACCATAGATGGTGCTGCTTTCTTTTCTATCTAGTCTGAAACCTCATGGGTTTGAGAGTCTGATGTTCTTTGGCTGCAGAGATCCATGACTTCTTGGATGATCCTTTCATTTGAGTTTGTCTCTGGAAAGCTGATGTTTTTGGTTTGCTTTCTACTGTAGTTAAGAATGAGCAATATCTCAGGGGGCTTACTCACTTTGTTCTATCTCAGGACATTTCTTTATTCAATAAGTATTTATTAAGTACAAAATTAAATGAGACAGGAATCTCACCCTTGTTTTCCTTACATGCTAATAAATCATTAGGTAGGGTACAGTACAAATGGAGCTACAATCTGGGTTAATACAGACGAAGAACATCTAAATAAGATGGTGGAGACAGGATGGGGGTGATTGCCAGGGAGGGTTTCCTGGAGAAGATGATGATCAAGCTGAGTTTTGAAAGACAAAAGTTAAATGGTCAAAGAGGTGGGGTTTGATTTCTAAGAGAAAAGCAAATGTGGACTCTATAGGGAGAAATGGATGTTGGGACTTGAAGCCTTAGGCAAATATTTTTAACAATTTGGGATTTGATATCCTCTCCTCTAAAACAAATAAAATCACCTATTATTCCATAAGGGTCTGAAAGAAATGCTTTGAAAACCGAAAGTTCAGTGCAAATGTTATTCTGCACCTTGTGAACATCTTGAGGAAAGAGGATGATCAAATCTCAGAAGCTCTGCTGTACCCATGATAAGATGTTGAATTTACTTTTAGCAGAGGTACACAGTCTACTCACGAGGTCCACTGAAATTTGAATTGCAGCCTAGAACTGGAATCAACTCCTTGAAACTCAGTTGCACAACCATGAGTTGGTTAAATTACCAATCCTGAGTTACACTTTCTGCATCCAGAATATTGTAATTTAACATACACATTTTATGTCAGCAGCACCTGACCCATCAATATAATGGTAATTTTCTACCTATCTCCTCTCGGGCAGCTCTAGGCTGGGTTAGACTAAGGTTATAGTTAACTCTAGACTATTGATTGAAGAAAGCCTGAAACCCAGAATGATGGCTATAGTCTAACAGGTTTAAGGAAGAAAGGGATGGAAAAAGGGATTCTACATTTCTTAATGTGGACATATTTGTGGGGAAGATTGGAGAAGAGCCAGTCTGGGAGAGGTCAAGGGATGTGTGGACTAAGAACATGGCAGAACAAGAAGAGACTTGTCATGGTTACATTTCCAAGCTAAAGATGACTTGCAATGGATAAATCTGGCTGTGTGAATGGCCAAAAAACAGAGCTTTGGAAATGCAGCCAGTGGTAAAAATCCTAGCCAAAGTAGTAAGATAAGAAAAAGAAATGAAAGGTATAAGAAGAATCAGGAGTGACAAAGAAGAAGTTTTCTGTTGGATAGGGGAATAGCAGTCACAAATATCCTTGTTGATAAGTTTCCAAGGGCTAAATCAGAATCTGGCAAACCATAGCCTAAGGCCAAAGCTGGCCTGTTGTTTTTGTAAATAATATTTTATTGGAACACTGCCACTCATTTACAGAATGTCTATGGCTGTTTTTGCATTACAATGACAGAATTGATAAGTTGTGACAGAGACCATGTGGCCCATAGGGTCAAAAATAGTTACCATCTGGCCCTTTACAGAAAGTGTGCCAAACCATGTGCTAGATAAATAAAATAGCTGTTTAGAGAAAGAAAACTAAGTGGAAGATTTAATAACTAAGTGGAAGGCAACTCTTCATATATTTGAATAACTGAGATGAGGAAATTGACTTATTCATATTGCTTCAAAGGATAGGACCAGAGCCAAAACAAGTGAATAATTGGGAGGCATGCTTTGGCTTAGTTTAATGAAGAATTTCCTAACTTTTAGAGATGTTCAGTAAAGGACAAGCTATTTGGATGGAAGTCTACTTCTGTTGTTGATAGAGGAATTTAAACAGAGAGGCACAGTATCCAGCACAGCAGGTGTTCAATATGTATTAAACCAGTAATGGGGTGAATAGATGACTGCCTATAATGGTTAATTTTTTAAAAAAAGACCAACAATGGCTATACTTACTGAACATGTATCATGTGACAGGCATGTTCTAAGCCAAGTGTATATATTGTCTCATTTAATCTTTATAATAACAGTATCTGCAGTGTGGCAGAGATTGCTAATTGTCCCCCAAAATTTGTTTTCATTTTGCTCAATAATAGAACCTCTGAATTTTAGCCAAGTACATGGTTACTCCTTTATCAGCCTCTTTTGCAACTAGATGTGGTCAAGTTACTGCTATTGAGATATTAGCCACACTGGTTAGCAACTTCTAAAATATGTCATTAAAGAGAGAGGGCATGATCTTCTTTTCTTTCTTCTATTTGCAGGCTGGTGGGAAGGACTGATGGCTGAAGCAGCCATACTAGACCATGAGGATGGATACCTCACACAGCAAAGAAACAAGATAGGAGCCTGGGGTACCTATTTCCTGGATTTGGGAGAGAACATAAATTTCTCTCTTGTTTAATCACCACTATTTTAGGTTCTCAACTGTCACTTGCAGCCAAATCTTTCTTAACTAATAAAGGTGAATACATACTAAAACCATTCCCATTTTATGGATGAGGCTCAATTAGCCTCAAATAGCATATTCAAATAGCATATCTAAGAATACAGAGATGTGCTATTAAAAGGAAGGTCTCCAGAAAAGTCTTTATTGGAGGAAAAGTTACATGTATTAATTTCTAGTATGTTTCCAATTTTATGGCTTTATCCCAAACCAAGTTGAATCCTTTGTGTCATAAAGAATAGTTAATTTAGAACCATATTAATTATAAATATACTATCTCTTCTGATTGTAGATGTTAAAAGAAGGAGGGGATTAACAACAACAACAAAACTAATTTATCAGATAACTATCACTAAGTTATTATGCACCTGTTAAATTCCAAAGGTCAGAAGGTGAAAAAGAAGCCATTGACCAGATCAGTAAAGCTCCAATGGAGGGGGGCTTTAATTGGAACTTTGTAGAGATGTAGCAAAAACTTGTATCTATAGAGGGGAAAAGAGACACTGGACAGAAGGAACAGGGTAAAGAATGATTAAGAAGTAGGAAAACACAATGCATAATCACAAATTCATCTTAAATTCTTAGGAGAATATTTCATCTAATTAGACAAAGTGAAAATCAGTAATTTCACCATCATGGAAAAGAAACACTAGGATATCTATCAAAGCTGGCAACAGAATTTAATAGTTTTGATAACATCTTTAAACTTACAAACTATTATGGAGTCTCTTTGATTATTGTACATATGACCAAGTTAGTTATTTACTTCTGCATTCTCTCCCTTACAGCCCATCTTGAAAGAAATTAAAGAAAACATTTTGTCTACACAAGCCTTTCCTCCCTGTTTTCTTATCACATGCACACATTTTAAGTGCATGCACACTCATACCCAAACTCTACGTGATGAGTCAGCCTCTACTTTCTACTGCACTCAATGTCTGCTACTCTACTTTCTCTCCACCTCCTTTTTCTGTCATGATGAAATTCCATAACTCATAAGGAAACAAAGTTTAAAAAAAAATTCCCAAAAGGCACTGGTGTATTAATCTAGGTCTTTTTCTAATCTGAGCAGGAAACTCCAGAGAAGAGTTTGACATTTGCTGTCAAATTCATTGACAACCACAAAGAATTTGCTGTTTTGAAAGTGATGGCTGAGAGGCTGAGATGTAGATTACCAGTTTATTAAAAATGGACAGAACTGGGCCTCCCCAGTGGCGCAGCGGTTGAGCGCTGGGTTGCGAAGCTGCCCGCGGCCTCTGCGGCGCCGGTTCGATCCCCGGCTGCTCCCCGGCCACCAGAGGAGGGTCCCACATGGCGCGCAGACCTCTCCTGCCGCCCGCTGCTCCCCTCAGCAGTGTACTTCGGTCCTTCTGCCTGCTCTGCTCCCTGCTCTGGCTCTGGTGAATTCTCTCACCCTCCTGCGCTTCTGACTGTACCCAGTGCATGTATAAACAAAAACAAAACAAACAAACAAATAAAAATAAAAAAAAAAACATGCCTCTATAAAAAAAAAATAATAATAATTTAAAAAAAAAAAAATGGACAGAACTGAGGAGCAGCCAGAGAGAAGAGATGCATAGAGCAGCGTATGGGGGAAAAATGAGGAGTTTCCTGCTCTCCAAGAGCACCACATGCCCCAAATCTGTTCACCAACTGGGAAACTCCACATATTTCATCCTCCTCTTTTTTTTGTCCTAGGCATCTGAAGTCTGTATGTATTCTGAGTACTCTGTTTATGCTTATGCATCTAGTTTTCAAGTCATAGAACCAACTTAAGTGCCCATCAGCCATGGATAAGAAATTGTGGGTTGTATACACACATATCTTTATCCCAGTATTTTTTTTTATCTGCACAGAGGCCTTACATATCTTTTTTTTTAAAAAAAGATTTATTTATTTATACAAGAACTGAGATACAGGCCAGAGGCGCGGGAGGGTGAGAGGATTCACCAGAGGCAGAGCGGAGAGCAGAACAGACAGACAGACCGAAAGTACTGCTGAGGGGAGCAGCAGGTGAGACAGGAGAGGTCTGCCGCACCATGTGGGTATCTCCCTAGCCGGCCGGGACTCGAACCCGTGCTGCAGAGTCTGCGCATAACCCAGCTTCACAGCACTGCTTTCAACCCACTTTTGTTAAATGTGTTCCTATGCCAGTGCTGCTGTTATAAATGGAATTATTTTACATCTCATTTTTCAGTTGCTTGCTATTAGCATGTAGAAGTAAAATTGATTATTGTGTGTAAACATTATAATTTACACCCTTGCTAAATCCAATTATTACTTCTAGCAGATATTTTGTAGGTGACCTAGAATTTTCTACAGGGGCATTCACATCATCCTCAAGTAAAGGTTCACTTCTTTCTTTCACTGCTCTGGGATGGATCTCCAATTATGACGCTAATATAAGGATGAAGAGCACACATCCTTGCTCTGTTCTTAGTTTTAGAAGGAAAGAACATGTGTAAGTTACTACACGACTTCACAAGAATAGAAAAACATAATCCCTGGGAATCATTTGCTATTACAGAGTCATAAAGAAAAAACACAGGATATGTGCTAATATAAAATAATGAAATGTATAGCCCAGGCAGCTAAAAAGTGGAGGAATCATTCAATGTGTGAACTGATTTTGTAACAATTAAAAAAAAAATGAAGATAGAGATGACCGAGATTAACATGAACTCATGTCATCAGCAAAACTTTCCCAGAAAATGGAAGAAGGAGAAGTCTTTGCTGCATCTCATAGATGGTACAGAAACTCCTGGCTGGTGCAAGGAGGCTATTCTGCCCTGGCGATGCATAATCTCAGAAAAGGTAGTAGAACTGTCTTGGACAGCTGGAAAGTTATCATACCAGGTTAAGGCAGCACATTTTGGAAGCCTTACATCAAATGGAGAGAAGGGAAGGACCCACAGATGCTTCCTTGAAAGTCTTGCAATGCCCATCGCACAAATCAAAAATATAACAGATTTCCCCAGCAGTTAATTGGCACTATTTAGTTGGAGTACCTGTAGCTCTTGCTACATGCAATTTTTAATTAATTGATAGACAAATCAACACACCCATTAGCTAAATGGTTTTTTTTCAAACTGGTATTCTACAAGTCATTTTTTAATTAATGTAATTGTCTTTCCAAAGAATTAAAAATACATGTGATGAAAATGAACTCACTCTGGATGCGATAAACATAACAGAACTGCTCTTCTACCCTAACACATTCTCACATTACAGGTGCTGGGTAAAACAATCCTGATTTAATCAAAATAAGACATGATTCAGCTCCTGCAAACTCTTTTCTTCTCAGCTATGCTTTCCGCACACCCTCTCACCTGGTTGCCCACATCTCATCACTAGCTTACATTTCATTATCACATGGACAGGAACAATTTCCAGATTAAATAACTCCAGTTTCATAGTTTCCCTCCAAAAGCCCTATCCAATGGGTAGCATTTTAAATCCACATACTCAAATATATTAAGATATGCATTTCTAGTCATTTTCTTTTGCATATTTACATTATATTTAACACTAGTACCAATAAAAGTCTGGTGGAAAAATCAAATACGGTATAAAAATTAACAACGGTGTAAGAAAATAAATAATAAACAAAAATTAAAGAAAGGAAAAAAAAGTCTTCAGAGGTTTCTCTAGTCAACAAGCTTAAAAAATTACTCCTATTCCTCACGGATGCCCACCAATGACATCACATACTGGGTAGAAGCCCAAGCCAACAGCTGACTCAAACAGTTGATGTCATTCTAAGGGCTTGTTTTGGTAGAGTCAAAAATGCAAATAGAACACCTTGTTAAAACTCAAAGTTCATTTTCACTGTGCCTCTGATTTATCACTGAGAAGTCACGGTTCAAAGGTGAGAAACAATATTATTCATACTTTTTATCTGACTGAAAAATAACAAAGTGAACTAGGGTGTGTGTGTGTGTGTGTGTGTGTGTGTGTGTGTGTGTGTGTGTGTGTGTTGCCATTATTTAAATTTGGTAAATCTGTAAGCTAATACCTGGGAACTTTTGCTATTTTTCAGGATGGTGTAACCCAAGGTTCCAGAGCTGTTTGCTATCTTCAATCTGAAGCAGGCTGAGTTACTCTGACCTGTACTACCAGCCTCAAGCCATTCCTGAGCCTCTATCAAGGGGTGGAGGATAAGGGAGATGCAGGTGGAGGATGACCAATTGATATGACCAATTTCAGGATCTAGATGGTATGGGTTCCAAAATAAATGTACTGTGTCACACAACATAGGCAATACTTATACTGGGTTAGTATGGTAAATCCAGTTCAATTTTGGTATCATTATGTCATTATTTCTCTTATCAGTTGTGATTTTTATAAGTACTAGCAATAAAAAAAATAAGTTTGACTTATTTTTATCCTGTAAGAATAATATTGTTTAATATTATATTATCTAAAGAAAAGAATTTTAGATGGAATTAAATCTATATAAATGTTAGCAATCCCTTTCCCAACATTCTTAATGTTTTAAAAAGGGATTGTGAAAAATGATATGCCCTGCCCCATGAAATCATAGCTTAATCTCATCTGTTTTAAGTATTTGTAAGTCCTGCTCCATCCTTGCAGTATATGCACTTCAAGATCACTCAATCTTTCTTCTAAGGCTGAACACTAAAGCATATGATTCATTTACTCATTCAACAAATACTTTTGAATACCTACTATGTGCCAGATTCTGTGCTGGGACTGAGTACAGACTGTAAAACTAGTGGATCTAGTTGAAATTTATCAAAGGGATATTTGCTAGATTTAGATGATACTTTATGGTATTTAATTAGGCTAAGGAGTCAGGATTGAGAGTGATCTGATCAAAACTAGCCTCTCCAATCTACCAAGTTGAAAACTACCTCAGTGAGGGTGGTCAAGCCTCTGTTCCCTAAACTTGCCTATTCATCCCTGTTCTGTGCCCTGCTCCCAGATCCATCCACCTCTCTGTGCAGCCACATTATATGCAAGAAGCTTTTCTTCCCAGTGGTTGTAAGCCTCAGTCTCAAGCAACTATAGCATCAGCCAATCAGAATATTCTTCAGACAACTCTAAGTGGGAAGGAGCTAAATATCCAGTACAGGTGCCAGAGTTTTTCTTTTTTTTTATTTTTCCCATGTTTATCCCATATGCATTACTACTTAATCACCCAACCAGTCTTCTCAGAAACTACTCCTAGAAATCCATCCCTAAGAAGATTTTTCAAGAAAAATATTACATCTCAGATGCCATCCTGACTGATAAGTTGCATGATCCATGAGGAAAGGTACAACTGTGAGACATAAGGTAAAGAGACACAGGCTCCCAGCTGGTCCTTCCTCAGTCTGGGGCTGCCTGTGTACTCTCCAAATTGAGGTGACAGGGCCCACGCTGGGCAAGTGGTGCAGCTCACTTCAGTCCGCCTCATCCTCTCCCTGCCCCAGCTTGTCCCTCACAAAATTCATGGATTTCCAGGGACATGGCAAAGAGGGGAGAAGCCCACGGGAGCCAGGAGAGTCTGCTTCAGGGCTTTGGAGTTCCACCCTGAGACCTTCAGGAAGTCACCCCACTTTCCTCAGGGTCACTGGACCTGTTCCTTTTCACTTTTCCAATTTCAGCTCAAGTGTCATCTTCTCAGAAAGACTTTGCCTGATCTAAAGCAGCCACTCCGCCCTCCCCCATCACTTTCTGTAATATTATCCTGTCTGATTGTCTTCTGAGCATTTACCACCACTGGAAATTACATTTATTATTTATTTGTATACTAGTTACTTGACTAGTTCTGACTGAAACCAGAATTTCCCAAGAACTGGAAATGTGCTGGTTTTGTTCACTGTTATATTCCCAGCACCTCACAAACAACCTCATTTGTTTTATTGTGTATACTCAGCAACTTCTATGACCCAAAGTGATTTGCAGGAAAGGTCAAATGAATCTGGGTGTGCCAAGGGTGTTTGGTAAAAGAAAAGACTATGTGTGAGGTGGGGTTGTCCCTCATGGGGGAGGAGGTTGGGGGGTAGTGCCAGAGAACCTTCCAGGGCCTCTCCTGTAACCTAGGCACAAGGATGTGGTCCCTCCTCACTTCTCCATTCCTCCTAGGCAGAGACTTTATTTGGAATAAAAAAATGATGACGTTCCACCCCACAGACCAACCAAACACAACATAACCCAATTCCTCACTGCCAGCAGAGGACCCTCAGTAAGTCTGCTCACTAACAGAGCTCAAATAACAAACTGCTACTTAGGAAGTCAGGGATCTGCCCAGAGGGCAAACCCAGAAAAACCATAAAGCTGCTCTGTGCCCCAGCCCTTTGGCTTCAACAAGCATGAGCTGAATGGCTGGTAGCATTTTCTGCCCGTCTTTTTTCTTATCTGCTTCTTCCTCTTGCTTACTACTAACCAACAAACATATCCCAGTTTCTGCTGGAGTCTCCTATATATTGCAATCTATAAATACCTGTAAGATGAATAGATAAAATAGATATACTCCATTGATCAGGGAATGACTCATACCCAGGAAAGCAGATCTAGAAAAACTGAACTGGAGAGATTTCTAGAGCATATTGTTACATTAAAAAAAGACAATGAACATAGTATAAGCTTATTTATATAAAACAAACCACACAAAAAAGCCAAATATATGCCTTTATGTGTGTGTGTATAACTATATAAATACAATGAAAAAAAATCTGTAAAAATCCCACCAAACTATTCACAATGATAAATCTTCAAAAAAAAAGTTATTTATTTATTCTTACAAGCACTGGGTACAGTCAGAAATGAGGGAGGGTAAGAGAATTCACAGAGCCAGAGCAGGGAGCAGAGCAGGCAGAAGGACTGAAGTACACTGCTGAGGGGAGCAGGAGAGGTCTGTGTGCCATGTGGGACCCTCCTCCGGTGGCCAGGGAGCAGCTGGGGATTGAACCGGCGCTACAGAGGCTGCGGGCAGCTTCGCAACCCAGCGCTCAACCGCTGCACCACCGGGGAGGCCCTCACAATGATAACTTTTAAAAAGAAAACAAAATTAAACAGAAATTAATGGGGTCTTTTACTCTGTTGGTAGTGTTTACATTCTTTACAATCAACAATGTATTCATGTATTAGTTGTAATTAAAATTAATTAAAATATAATTTTTAACCCTCCAATTAGATGAGATTTTTCCTCTTGCAGAACTTTGCTTTAACGAGTTAAATAGCTCTAGGAAGGCTGTAGAATTAGTTCCCACTCATGCACTGGTTTTTGTTTATCCTGCTTATCTCAAGTTAGAGCAAGCTATGCTAATGATTCTGAATAGCACTGCCACTCCCAGGCCTTCCCATCCCCTCCCACCCGCTGCTTCAACTATCACCTCTCTGTGGATGACTCCCAAATGCCTCTTTCCAGACACAGCTTCTCCCACGGGCTACTGCCTTTCCCTTCCTGCTGGTAGAGCCAACAACCCAAACTCAAAACCAGACTCCGGCCCTCCCTTCTTTCCCTAATTCAGTTCTTTCAGCAACTCCCTCCTTTCTATTAACTGGCACCTCCTTATCCCCAGGAAACCAGAAAAGAAACTTCCCAGTCATCTCTAGCCCTCTTTACCCACACACCCACCCAGTTAGTTGTCATATTCCAGTAATTTTTCTGAAAGGATTCTTCTCAACTGGCCACTGACACCACCCCAGTTTAGATCTTTTCCATCTGCCACCTGAACTAGAGCAAAATGAGATTAAAAATGATCTCTTTGCCCCTGACAGCTCTCATCTACCTGATAGATGCCTGACTTCCAGTTTGGTGAAGGTCCAACATTCCAGCCTATCAAGGTCATTTTAAGCTTCCATTCCATCACCTATTGTATTAGCTATTCATACAGCTTTGAATCATCTGCAAATTTGGGAAAAATGATTTTATGCCTTTTGTCCAAGTATCTGACAAAAATGTTAAACTGGGTGGAGCCAAAGACAAGCTCCTAGACTACAGATCTCTTTCCAAGGGAACTCAGAGCTTATCCCTGGAGGAAAGAAAGTAACTTAAAAAAAAAAAGAGGGCCTCCCTGGTGGCGCAAGGGGTTAAGTCGCAGCACTATGAGACAATTCACAGCCACTGCTGCATCAGTTTTGTTCCCAGCCAGGGAGCTAAACCATATGGCACAGAAAACCTCTCCTGTCTCACCTGCTGCTTCCCTCAGCAGTGAATTTCAGTACATCCGCCTGTTCTGCTCCCCACTCGGTCTCTGTACCTCTGGCCTGCACCCCAGTTCTTGTATGCATAAACAAATAAAATAAATCTTTTTCAAAAAAGAGTATTAGTGTTACTTTTTTTAAAAAAAGATTTTATTTTTATTTATTTATACAAGCACTGGGTACAGTCAGAAGCGCGGGAGGATGAGAGAATTCACCAGAGCCAGAGCGGGGAGCAGAGCAGGCAGAAGGACCGAAGTACACTGCTGAGGGGGGCAGCGGGCGGCAGGAGAGGTCCATGTGCCATGCAGGACCCTCCCCCGGTGGCCAGGAAGCAGCCGGGGATCGAACCAGCACAGCAGAGGCTGCTGGCAGCTTCGCAACCCAGTGCTCAACCGTGTGCCACTGGGGAGGCCCTAGTGTTACTTTTTTATACAATATATCATTTATACCTTACAACTATCCTTGATAGGTGGTATCGTTATTCTAATTTTAGAGGATTTAAAACTGAATTGAGACTGGTTAGGTAATGTGAGATAAGGCTCACAGCTGTTAAGTGGTATTGTATTGATTTGCATGCATGTCTATTGATTCCAGAGCTCAAGGATTTTCTACCCAGAGTGAGAACCTTTCATGTTGAGGATCTTCAGTATTGAGGATCTTCCACAATCAGCTCTGAATTTACCTCTGCAACAGAAGAGACTATACTATGTATAGAGATAATGTTAGACATGCTTTATTTCATTTAATCCTTACCACACACCTATGCAGTGGTACTATAATTATGTCCACTTCATAGATACAGAAAGGGATGCATAGTGAGATAAAAAATAACAATCTGGGGCCTCCCTGGTGGCACAAGGGGTTAAGATACAACCTATGAAGCTGTCTGCAGCCACTGCAGCACGAGTTTGATCCCCCAGCAGGCCAGGGAGATACTCACATGGCACAGCAGAGCTCGCCTGTCTCATCTGCTGCTCCCCTCAGCATTGTACTTAGGTCAATCTACCTGTTCTGTTCCCTATTCTGTCTGTAACAGGGTGGTCCCCAGGAAAGCGGGAGGTTCCCGGTTTCCTGCCCCACCCAAAAGAAGGGTGTTGCTGAGAGAGAGAAGAAGCTGAAGAGACTGAGGAAGGAAGGAAGCAGGATGGAGAGCAAGAAGGAGTCCTGGAGGAGGCACATGGAGCCGAGAGACACATGAAGAAACTGCGCTTGCCTTTTGGTCGTGGACTGGGTGACACAGATGTGGGTGAGATTCGTGGGGAGGTGACAATGGCGGTTTTTGTCTTGATTTTGATTTTGCTCTTTTCCCTCCAGACTTGTCTGGTTGTTTCTGATCCTTTTCTGTGGGTCCCCACTGGAAGATGCTTTGGACTTGTGGCAGGCTTTGGGGCCTTTCTCTGGGCCAATCCCATTTGGATGGAGTTTTACCCACGAGGGGACGGGTAACTTTGGGTGTTTGATTTAGAAACTAGATTCTTTACCTTTCCTGTATTGTTTCCTAATTGTATTAAAGTTCCTTCCCATTAAAGTCTCATATGTTTTGTGTTGATGCGGTGGATGGCAGAACCCATTTAGAGTAGGCAAGTTTGTGGGGTCTGAGCTGTCCCACTCCCTGCCCTGTACCATGTCTCTGGTGAATCCTCTCACCCCCCCCCCAACATCTCTGGCCTGTACTCCAGCTCTTGTATGCATAAATAAATAAATCTTTTTTTAAAATCTGTAAATAAAAAATTCTCTTAAAAATTTTTTAAAAATAGCTTAATTAAGGTTACCCAGGTAGTAAATGGTAAAACTGGATTCCAAAACTGGGTCTGCCTGATTAGAGAGATATTTGGGAGGGAGAATGGGCAGGAAGTTCATACAATCAACATATATTTATTGAGCACCTTTATCACAGTCTCAATATGTGATGGGGCTGAAGATAATGGAAGTGAACTCTGACAAGAGTCCCTGCCCTCGGCTGCATGGATCATACACTGCATTGGGAAAGACACTGAAATGAAGGCAGCAGATGAGGAGCATATAAAGAAGGAACAGCTCCCAAGTGCTAAGAAACCACTGAGTCAGAAGGAGTGATCTTGGAGAGCTGAGGTTTTTGGTCTCAGCAAGACCATCAATAGAGGCTCTAATTCACTGCAATGGGGAATACAGGAGAAAAAGCTTTGGGAAAAGATTGAGTTCAATTTGAGGCATGAGTTTGAACATATACTGTTGCCCAGAATATGCAGCTCTAGAGCTCAGAATGAGGAGAGGGTAGCAGATAGGACTGGAATTGTTGATATAGCGGTGAAACTCAAGTCATGGAGGTGAATGTCAAAACTCTAAGGAACCCTATTATATACCCTGTCTGCCTAGTCAACTAATGCTCTCCTGTGCACAAGCCTCCTAAAGATTGCTTTACATCTTCCCCAGCAAGAACACCTTTCCATCCTTTTCATCAAGCCATACCCTGTCTCAGTCATGTCCTCATTCTGCATAAGAAAACTCCAGTCCAGAGCTCCCTCTCCTGGACTCAAGCCATTTAACAGCTGGCCAGAGACAGCAGTTTCTTGGTAAGGACATAGAAAATTTCAGGTATCTGTGTGCTGTCTCCTTAACTGGACTAAAAGATTTTTGATGGCAGACTGTGGGCATGAAATTAGGAATACAGTACACATTCACTTTATACAACCAACCAAAAGTACGCAATTTAAAAGTGTAGTAATGCAATAAATCAAGAGCATAGCATTCTGTGAACTAGTTACTCCAGATGAACCTGAATGCCTTCCTCAATACAACAGTAACCAAAGTCCTGGGCTTTCTCCCAAGTTTCCCCCAACTCTCCGCACTGAATAGAGCTGGTCACCAGGTAAGCATTTGTGGTCTTCCCTTGTGCATTCTATTTAAGATTTATTTATTTATTTATTTATTTATTTATTTATTTATTTATTTATTTATTTATATAAGCACTGGGTCAGTCAGAAGCGCAGGAGGGTGAGAGAATCACCAGAGACAGAGCAGGGAGCAGAACAGGCAGAAGGACCGAAGTACACTGCTAAGGGGAGCAGTGGGCAGCAGGAGAGGTCTGCGCGCCATGTGGGACCCTCACCTGGCAGCAGCGGAACAAACCGGAGCTGCAGAGGCTGCAGGCAGCTTGAGCTGCAGAGGCTGCAGGCAGCTTCACAACCCCGCGCTCAGCCACTGAGCTATCAGGGAGGCCCCTCCTTGTGCATTCTAGTCTATTCCGTGAGATGTGTTGCCTAAATCCCCAGCTGCTCTTGCTTCTAAAATTCTTCAAATTGAAAAGACATTTCTTCAGAAAGGGACAAGGGTGAAGACCTTTTTTACTTGAGAACACGCCATGGGCCAGCAATCGGAAGTTTTTCTCTCCCATCAGTCAAATCACAGAATTTTAATCAAATCCTTTCAACAGAATTTGTCAAAATTTACAACTTTTAAGTGATTCCTCATTCATGATGCTTTACCCTACACTTCCATAAATAAATAAATGTCTGAAACACTGAGAAAGGAGGCGAGTCAGTGACATATTTTTTCACAAATGATAGAAAGTTTCAGGTTCTTACCTGCCTTGCTACCTGACTCAAGCAAGCTCAGGTGGGTTGAAGCCCCCTGGGAATCCTGCTCAGCAGAAACCTCCAGCAGCCAACTCCTGACACATAAGAGTGACTGAAAATGACTGTTGATTGGTTGACCATTGAATGGATAAGAAAGGTTGGGGGAAAAAATGAGACAGGGAACGCCAAGTGCAACATGTGAGTAGCAAGAACATGAAGATGCCTAAGGTAAAGAAAGCACCACTTCCTACATCAAGGCTCAGCTTCTCCTCAACTTGTCCACAAAGACATCCACACAATAGCAAAATCTTTGAATCAGTTTCTTAGTCCCACAGCTGTCCAAAGCACAGGTACAGTCTTCACCACTTGCTATTTAAGTTTTATAACTGCTTCCTAGTTTCCTTTCTATGCACCTTAGGAACACCTTTTTTTTTTTTTTAACCTTTCACCTAAAGTAGTCTTGACAGTGGATTGACCACGCTAGATTCTAAGGCAATGATGCAGCATAAGCTTTGGCTTTCAAGTTTGCTGTCCTGCTATTTAACATCCCATTACTCCAGAGAGAGATTCACATTCTGGAATTCTCAAGGAGCATACCTAACCCTCTAATGGTAGTTCCAATTCTGTCTCTCTTAAGAGGAGCAAATGGAAATAAGAGTGACTGAATTTTTTTTTAAAAAAAGAGGCATTGAATTTTTAACTCAAATAAAGAGCCCTAATTAGCCAATCTATGGTGTACGCTTCAACCTTTCTTACGCTCACATAAAAGTGTCCTCAGCTCCTCAGTACATCTGGAAGCTGCCCCTGTCACTCTCCGAAAAGCATAGGGTAGGGGTGGGGGACCCCTTGGAATTCAATCTACACATACCCTGAGCTGCAAGCTAATTTTAATATCAGCCTTTGATGACCATGGGTAGTGTTAAACACACATTTTAAAAATCCAAAGTACATTCTACATGGGTTCTAGATTAATATCTATTTTAGAGATAAAATTTATTAACAAAATGATAGTAAACTTCCGCAGGGTGCAAACATGGTTTAATAGGGAACAAAATAGGAAATCAGTTAACACACTGCATCTGTAGGTTAAATGTGAAAAAAAGCACACAATCATCTCCAAAACTACCTTTTTTGGCATTTGAGAAAATACAACTCCCTCTCATTTTCTTTTTGAAATCCAGGAATATAAAACCATTTCCTCAAAGTGATTTAAGGTATTGCAAATCAAAAGCCAACATCATGTTTACTAGTGAACATGAAAAGTATTTCCATTAAAATCAGGAATAAAATAAAGAAGTTTAATTATCCTCTCTCAGTTATTAATGTTCTGGAAGTTCTGATTTAAAAGATAATCAATGTTTGTGGATTTTATAACTTGACCTGAAAGCTCAGGAGAATCAGGTAAATATGTAAGCTGATGAAATAAAAAAACATAACATTTTTAAAAAAACAAGAAATATATGATTAGCATGAAGACTACAAGAAAACTAAAATGAGATATATAAAAACATGGTAAATTAAGAAATATATGAATATGAAAAGACTAAATACTGTGATGTATTCATTTTTCCTGAATTAATATATAGGTTTATTATACCGCTATCAGAATCTCAGTGGACTTGAGCTTTTAACAAAATGTTTCCAAATTTAATTTGCAAGAGTAAACAAAGAAAAATAAGGAAAATTTCAATAATTATAATGAGAGGGAACTTGTTCTATGTGATGTTAACATACAAACCTAATATAACTAAAAGTGTAATATTTATTCAAAAATTTACAGATAGGTATCTTAGACTTAAAACTTACACAAAAAGCAATTAGATATTGTCTAGGATTTTCCAACAAATATATTATTTAAGGCAATTATACAAAATTTATGAATATAGAAAGGAAATTAATTTAGAAAACTGGTTGTCTTTAATTCACAACATATAGAAAAAACTGATTTCAAATGAAAAGCTGAATATAACTAAAAAGCTAAAAGGTATAGTTAATTAAAGAAGTAATAAAGACAACAAATTTAAAGGCCATGGAAATAACTGTCAGAAAAATACAGACCATCTGGACATATGGAAATTAAATTTGGGGGTTTTATTGAGAAACTATTATTTGAAATCATGTCTTCTCTTTCTTTTTGCACACCCATGAAAAAATCCTTCACACTAAGAGTCAGCTTACTTTGCCTTTGTGTACATGGATGGCCTGACTGCTTTTATAGTCTGCTCCCCTTAAATGCTTGGGGTCTCTCTCTGTGTACCCCTAGCAGTGAAACACAACTACTAAATGTCTAACAATAGGGGAGTAGGTAAACCCTCTACAAAACCACATGGTAGAACGATATTCTGCCACTGACATCAAGGTTTGGAGACAATTAGTGGCACTAAAACACTTTATTAAAATGTCAAGCAATAAATCCAGGACCCAGATTATGTTTTTGGTATTATGTATTTACAGTATGATATCAATTCTGTTTGAAGCAAACACAAGTCTCTGTTCTGCCATTCCCTAGCTAGGTGGCTTGGGTCAAATCTTCAAGTTCAGTTCTTTCAACTCTAAAAATGAGAGGGTAACACTTGGATTCCCTTCTTTCAAGCCCTCAATTTTCATTATTGTATGACATAGCATTTCATAAAAAAGCAATAAATGAATCATAAACCGATGCATACTGTCTGCATTAATAATCAAAAGACAGACTTGTATTTGTTAAAAGTGCTTTGGATTAAAGATTCTTTTAACTCCTATATCCTAAATAGATGACATTCTTTAGACCTGACTGCTTAGATAGTGAGAATTCATTAGAAATATGCTGCATGGCTAGAAATAAGCACACTCTCGGTGCTCTGTAACGAATTTGATCTGGGCTTGCCTGCCTGAGCCTGGAACATACTTCACCTGTTGTTGGGTATCCCGTGACTTGGCATCGGTGAACCTGGCTCCATTCACAGTCAATAAAGGGTAATCAAAAACCTAGATCCAAGAGATGTCACAGGAGAACACACAGGTTGTCTGAATGCTGTGTTGCACTGACAGAGAAAGAAAATCACATTCTGGAATTTTTTGCACATTTATATATCCTCTATGCACAGCTCAAAAAAAGTTCCTGCCTCCCTCTTGTAGATTCAAATGATAATTCAGCATATTTCTTTCACAACTGTCTTAAAATGTACCAACCCCTCCCACTGGGAATTTTGAAACCGTGTCAGGAACATAGTGAAAGACAAACCTCGCGCACAGTTAAACTGGCTGTGTAGCAGAGAAGTCAACAGGCTCAAACTCCAGCAGTTACCAAACTGCAGACCAAGTGAGCACACATTCTGCCTGTTATCCAAAGGTATTCTGCCCTTTGAGGGGCGGGGGCAGGGGTGAGGAAGAATACAATTTCATACCCAAAGTATTTAACTCCTGTGAGTTTTATCCACCTCTCTGAGACTGACAAGCCAAGCGATCAGACAGTGTCTCAATTCTTTCAGGCCAACATTTCATAGGTGAAAATAGGATCATCAATGAAATCTGAGTTTGTGTTAATAATAACAACAAATGAATTGTGACTTTCTTTAGAAATGACAGTAACTTGAACCAACTCCAGTGATATCCAAATTAAACTGTGTCATATGATATTTTAATCTCAGATGTGTATAGTATGTGCTCAGTCACATGTGTTTTCCCCAATGATTTTTTTCCATTCCTCAGATTTTCCATAGTCAGTGATATTATATAGCTTAAACCTAAAATGAAGTCATCAAAACAGACTCTCTCCTTGCTTCTGCCTCTTCCTTAATTCTGAATATAGCAACCTTGCCATTTGATCATTGTAATCTAGTTGCTCTCACAAAGCAACAAAAACACACAAAGGCTGGGACGTTTGTTATAGCTCTGAACTCCTTGCACATGCAATCACCAAACAGACCTTCCAGTGTTTTTATAGATGGAGTGCGTTTTCTTGGGGTGACCATGGAGCAGATCACTCCACAGAGCCAGCAGCAACACCCCACTAGGTAATAAAGACACAGGCCAGCAGCCAGCACTGTTTGCCAACAACGCTGTGAAGCTTAGTTGCCCTATTTATGTTCATTTTTTGCTCTGCTTTCAAAATTTAAACCTTAAGGGTAGAGAGCAAAAGATTCTAGAGTAACAAGTCTGTAGCAGAGAGCAATATTTTGGAGAAGGGAAGACTCAGGAGTTCACTCTGCCCCTTCCATCCCAACCCCTAGAACTGATAGGAGTGGGGAGGTAAAGAAGAATGGTCCTGCTAGTTCTGGAAAAGGAACCTTGCTTCCTTAGACATGTGGGCCTGCTCCATGAGAAGCAGCCCATGTTAATGCACCTGAAGTTACCTGTGGTCAGGGACGACGGGCATTTCAGTGACAACCAGGCTGAGAGAGGGGTATAGGAAGTAGAAGTCCCAGCTGCAGTAGCATCAGAGAGCAGAATCCATTGGCAGAAGAAAAATCATCATGAGAGGTAGTGCTCTGTTGATTTCTTGTTGTATAGCAGGCACTGTGCTAGCTTCTTTACATGAGTGACCTCATTTATTAGGTAGGTATTATTATTATCCCTCCCATTATCTCTGAGAGGAAATTGAGGCTCTAACAGACCAAGCATTTTGCACAAGCTCATATAGATTGTCAATAAGCAGTGGAGCCAGGATGTAAATGAATCCAAGTAACCTGGCTCCAGATCTCCAATTGTAAAATACAATTAGAGAAAAACTAAGTGATATTTCTTATTTATCCAATTCCTTGGGATAAAGATCATTAAATACAGTGCTTGAACTTCAGGATTAGTTCTTGTCAAACTCTCTGTTTCTCCAGCAATAGGACCCCCTTTTCATCCTAAATCAAAGGCAGAACCTCAATATATCAAATGAAAAAGAGCAGGACTGCTCAGAAGCAGGGTGAAGGGCTGGAATCCTCATTTCTCTCATCACCCTCACCCAAAAGAGGCCCCAAGCATTTCTGGAACATAGTCTGAAAACCACTGGTCCAAACCAGTATCACTCTGAATTATGTGCTTAGAGACAAAAGAAACATAGTTAGAAAACCAGTAAGAGCTAGCAAATAAATCAAAAGGAAAAGGCAAAAATATCCTTTCATTCACTGTCACAGAGGTGCCACCTCACAATCTGGGCCTGGACAGTAACCACCTCAAGTTCGAGCATGAGAGCGGCCAAAACGAGGTAGAATTCAGGGCTGGAGTGAGAGTCAGAAAAGAGGCAAATCCAATAAACAGGCAGAGGTGGGAAGCAGAGCCAACTGAGTGCCAGGGCCAGCGGTCTGTGGTAAGCGAGCGAGGCTGCTGCAGGAATAGAGGTGGGAGCGTGAGAGGGAGGGCAGCACAGGAACTGCTCCCCCAGCCAGCGTCCTTAGGCTTCAAGCTGTCCACACATATTAAAGGAGGTAGCAACAGCAAAAACCCACCACATACTGCAATAACCAGTTTATGGGGAAAAAGTGCATGGCCTTCCTTCTCACCAACCCACATATTGCATTTTCCTTACACACAGCAACATACTGTTCAATGGCTAATACTGTTAGACTTAGCAGAGAAATGCCTGCATCTGGAAGCAGTGTGGTTAACAGTGAAGAGTGCCAGACTGCTGAATTCACATTCCATCTTGACCCTTTACTAGCTGTGAGACCTTAGTTAGGCAAGTTACTTAAACTCTCAGTGCCTCAATTTCCTTCTCCGTGATATGCAGATAATAAAAGTACCTATCTCACAAGGTTGTGAGAATGACAAGTTAATACACATGAAACACTCTAAAGAGTACCCAGCAAAGTTCACCCTCAATGCTGGCTGTTATTCTCTTATTTTGAGAGTTTTCATTTCACCTCCTGACCACTTCTTTTTTTCATTTTTCTCTTCCATTCTATAGTAGCTTCTGTTTGCTGCTGTGACAAATTAATTATATTACATTTAGTGGCTTACACAGTACAAATTGTTATCTTGTATTTCTGGAAGTCAAGAATCTGAAGTGAGGTGGCAGGATTACATTCTTTCTGGACACTCTCAGGAAGAATTTGCTCTCTCGCCTTTCCAGCTTCTAGAGGCAGCCTGCATTCCTTGGCTCTTGGTCCCTTCCTCATATTACTCCTACCTCCTGCTGGGGACCAATACGCTAAGCCTCTCTCTTTAAAAAAAAACCTTTACAATTAGGTTGGGCTCACCCAGAAAACTAGGGATAATCTCTCTCTCAAAATCTTTTTAATGACATCTGCAAAGTCCCTTTTGTTATGTAAAGTAGCATATGTACAGGTTCCTGTATTAATATTTGGACACCTTTGAGAGGTCACTGGCATTATTCAGCCCACTACACAAGCTTCTCCAAAGTCAATGATTAAAGACCAGCAAGACTTAGGTGGGTCCAATTTAGCCATAACTCAGTCTAAAACTTTCTAGTGAGCTCAGTTAAAAGCTACTTGGTTTCATCCAGTGAAAAGAATGCCAGTCATTCGTTTTGGGCAACAAATCCAGAGCGCAAAGCACAGTAGCCAAGAGAATGGACTCAAGCCAGCCTGCTCTGACTGAATGCTGGCTCTGACAGTTTTTCTGCTGTGGTTTTAAGAAAGTTACTTAAACTTTTAGTCCCTCAGTTTTCCCATCTTTAAAATGGGCATAATAATGGAGATCTATATGTTCTTATCCAAAATCTGAAGGGCAACTGTGATTCAGAAGCTTTTGGTTTTTTTACACTGGTGGGACAGTACAGGTGCCATGGGGTCCACAACCAACATGTTCATAATTTCTTAAACACAAATGACTGATTCATTTTCACCAGGGGAGAAAAAATTATAATCACATCACATCAGCACAGACCAATTTTGTAGCCACACTCAAGAAAACCAGTTTTCAGATTGCAGGTAAAGAATACTAGATGGTTGGTACTTACTGCCTCATGCTGGAAGGATTAAATGAATTAATAGATGTACAGTGCTTAGAATACTGCCTGGCATGTAGTAAGCACAATACATATAAGTGTTAATCAGTAACAAATGCAGTTGACCCTTGAACAACACTGGTTCTGGTTTGAACTACCTGGGTCCACTTATATGCAGATTTTCTTCTAACTGTGATTCTGCAATCTCAGATTCAACCAACCACAAACAAATTGAATCCCAGGATGGGGAAACCCCCCTACAAGGGACTTGAGAATCCTCAGATTTTGGAATCATAGAGGAAGGTGGTCCTGAAACCACTTCCCCCAGAGATATGAAAGGATGACTGTAGTTATACTCAGTCCTAGGGTGGGTGGAGGGGTTGGGTGTTGGCACACCTGACCATCACATGCTCATGGTCAACTCTACCATTATTTTCTTTTTCTTTTTTTTTAAAGATTCATTTATTCATATGAGAACTGGGGTACAGGCCAGAGGTGCAGGAGGGTGAAAGAATTCACCAGAGATGAGCGGGGAGCAGAACAGACAGATGGACCGAAGACACTGCTGAGGGGAGCAGAGGCGAGTCAGGAGAGGTCTGCTGCACCATGTGGGTTGCTCCCGGCCGGCAGGGAATCGAACCAGTGCTGCAGAGACTGCGCACAGCTTCACAGCAGGCGCTTAACCTGCTGTACCACCAGGGAGGCCCTACCATTATTTTCATCTAAAAAAAACTTTCCAGGAGACAAAACAGAAAAATTTTATTTTATAACTAAATTTGGTTTGGAAATCAGTACTTCGGAGAAGAATAGGCATTAACTCTTTAGAACAATATTCTGGGGCAGAATTTCTGAATGATGGAAATGTTCTTCATGATCCAGTATGAGAACAAGTACCAACTATTCAATGTAGCTCCCGAATACTTGGAAAGTGGCTAATTTCATTTAATTCTAATTAATTTAAATTGAAATGTGGTTTGTGGCTGCCATATTAGTCAGCACAGCTGTAGAGGGCTGTGTTCCCAATTTGGCCCAAGGAAACCTCTTTAAGCCATAATGAAGATGAATTACAGTTTTAAAAACAAGCCCAAGTTCTGTACCCTGGGAGCAGAGAGCAACATATGATACATGAGAGTTTTATCTTTTCTTGGCCCTATCACTGACTCATGGCAATGTGCATCTTTGATAACTTCTTTTTTCCTCTACTACCCACTCTTTCATCTCCAGCTCTTTTCTTGGGACCCCTCACAACTGGGCCATATGCTTCTCAGAGCCCACATTAATACCTCCCAGCCCTTCTTCAGGAGAACTGTGCTTCCCAATCAAATTCTAACTTCCCTTGACCATGCAAATTCCCACTTGTTCAATTCCAAAGATCTCAATGAAACATCAGGAGGAAAGCATCTTGATCATGCACATTCATACTGTAAGCTGTTATAGCTTCTCCTTCTGCATCCAGTATCTTGAAATTTTTGTGTCCGCCCCCGCCCCCCAGTCATCCTCACCTCCAACAGAGGTAGCCCAGGTAGGGAGGGGCGTCCCATAGTGGCTGCCTGCCAGCCGGTGTGTGGAAGGTGGGGACTAGCTCTGTGCAAACACCTCCTTTCACCCACATGGGAATCATTTCAGAGTCTCTGCTTTAGAAAACTATACTATCATGCACAATTCTTTTTAATCTTCCTTTATTCGTTTAGAAATTTGTAGTTAACAAATCAGACATCAAATGAATTTTCAAAAGTATACCACAAAAATCTAGAGTAGGCTGTGACTAAGAAGGATTGCAAATAGAGAAAACCAACCAACTTCATTTGAATCTAGCTACACCACAACTCACTTGAGCATGGAATTTTTAATGGCACAGGTCAAACTTGGGACAGATCCAAGGAGCTTATGTTACTAGAAGGACGGGAAGAACATCCCTCCAGCTAATCTCACTTCTCACTTGATCCCAAGGCATAGACCACAGATGATTATTATACACAGCTTCTGGGTATAGAGAAAATTTCCCCTGTGAGGTTGTAAATGGAGGACAATGTGAATGGCAAATATTATGCTTTTCTCCAAAGCCTTTTGATTATATCTCTCCCAAAGCAGAGATTTGTGAAGAATCAAACTCAAAACATTTAAAACCGATTCACAGTCATTTCTAGAGGGTCTTCTAGGTGCAAGCACTGCTCTAAAAAAGCTACAGTAAATGTCTTCAATAGGGAAAATGAGACGTGTGCACAAATAACTTCACAGAAAGGAGAAAGAGTAGGCCAGTTAAAATACTGCAGGAATCAGAGTACTGGAAAGGTGAGTATTTGGGGCTGGGGGAATCACAGAAGGCCTCACAGCAGCAACAAACTCAGTTTAAAGGATGGTTAGGATTTACAGTGGTGGAAGTTGGGGAGAAAGGGCTATCACAAAGTAAAAGGACCGTCTAGATGAAAGCATGGACAGGCATTCTTCAGTAAGCATTTGCAAAGACATGGCTGCAAACAGCATCCAGAGATCGTCTACCTCTCTGGTCCACCGTAGGACAACCGGGCCCCCATACAGGCATCTATGGGGTCACCTGCATTCATTTCCCAAAACAGGCTCTCAAAAATCGTCCCTTTTGGCCTCAGCAGTGCTCATTCTGTGGCAACGGCCCCACCCTCTCCCCAATAGGGGGTTCCCACAAGAAACAAGGGAACGAATTAACCTTACAGATATCTGAATGACCTATGGGTACATTCTGTATAATGCAACTAAAACTATAAACAAATAAAACCTTTTTGGTGAAATGAATCCTACCGAACACCTATTCGGGAAGCTCACTATTTAAAATGATGCTGCGCTGATAAATCTTGAAACGATAAATCTTTCTTACACAGCATAACTGGTTGAATCAGTTGAACCAAGGATCTCACGACTAAATTACCAAGTCAGCGGTGGGGGCGGGAGGGGACACCCCTAAAGGTATACTGTGCATTTAACATTAGCCAGGACGGAGGACTTCTAACTCAGTTACTCATTGTCACAGCATTAAAGAAGTTGAACAAAAAGGCGTCGCCATGCTTCCAGTTAGTGACCAGCTAGAGTGGGACCAGGTCCAACATCGCATTTCCTAGGACTTGCTCTAGATACATTTCTCCAGAATAATCTGAGCACCTTCCTTGAAATACTGTTGCTAAGTACTGCCCCTCAGGAGTTTACATTTTACTTCTTCGCACCGGCCACCTCCACGCCGCACACACAGCATGAGGTGGCGCCCTGAGGCGAACCTCGGAGGGCAGGCGTGCGGGGCACCCGGGGGCTGTCCAGCCCGGTGAAGGCTGGGCGCGTCCCCGGGGTGGCGGGGGCGCGCGGTGGGGCGCAGGGGGGTACACCCTTCCGCCAGGTTGGCGGCGTCAGACGCTGCCCCTGGCGGGGCTACCGGGGCCCGAGCTCACAGCCCGTCTCTGCCCGTGTCCACGCTGCAGGAACCGAGTTACAGAGTCGCCTCCTCACCTTTCCTCTGCTAGCCCGTCGCGCGGAGTCCCCAGTGCAGCGCCCCGCGGGGCGCGCCGATGGCTAGCGGCGTCGGGCGTCCCGGCTACTGTGTGTCAGAGGCAGGGCGGCTGCCAGGAGGCGCGAGAAGCAGGCAAGTGCCCGGGAGGCAGAGCCCGGGGCGCGCCCGCCCCGCGAGCCCGCCGGGGTCCGCCGCCCCCGCGCCCGCCCGCCCCGCCGCGTCCCCGGTGCGCCCGCGAGGGCGCCGCTGCCTCGCTCCGCGCCCGCCGAGCTCTGCGCGCTGCCCGGACGGCTGCGCGGGCGGCTGCCGGGCCCCCGCCCTGGGCTGGGCTTTCCCAGAACTCGCCAGCCCGGGTGGAGAGGCCGCGAGCGCCGCCGCGGGCCGCGGGGCGTTCGGGGGAGCGGCCTGAGCCGGGCCCGCCCCCGGCTTTCGGGAGCGCTGGGAAGGCGCGCGCGGGGGGCGGACCCCTCGACAGCCTCGCTGGCGGCGGGCGGCGGCGCGACCCCCGCGCGGCGCTGGAGGGGCCGGGAGGGTTGCGGGGAGCCGGCGAGAGCGCTGCTCTGGGGAGGGCGTGAGCGCTGCACGCTGAAGGCCCCGGGGATTTAAGCCACCCCCACGGGACTCCCTGCGTGGCAGACATGGAAACTGAGGCTCATGGAGGATATTTTGCTGTCTAAGGTTACTCTAGGAAGTGGCAGCACCAAGTCTCGAAATTCATTAGGTCATTGGTCCATTTAACAAATATTTATTGAGCGCCACAGTGTGCCCAGGCGGTGCCAGGCTCGTGCAGGTAACTCTGTTTGCCCCTAATAGTTGCCCTCGAATGCTGTGGTTTCCGAAACCAGCGCTCTTTCATTCTGAAGCAAACTTGGAGATGGTCACAGCTGCCAGAAATCACGAATCATTCCTTAGCCGCTGGAAGAGTTTTTGTAACCAGCTGGCAGTCTCAGGAGGGCCTGGGACCTGGAGAAAAGTGGAATGCTCATCTCTTCCTTTTCCCCTAAACCTGTGCCTCTTCCTTCTGTCCCCCTTTCTATGCTTCCATAGTTCTGACCTCTCCTCCAACGACCAGGGGGACCCACTTCTGTGGCTAGTATCCCTTACATTCTGTCCTCTCCTAGGAACAGAATCATCCCTCACCCACAGCCGTGTTCTTCAACTCTCTTCTGTGCAGGAGTATTCATTTTATTTTATTTTATTTTATTTTATTTTATTTTGTTTTGTTTTGTTTTATATATTTTTACATCATTTTTCATTTTTGCACAATGTATCCATTTTCATCTTGGTTATAGTCCCCATACAATTCCCACCGCCTTATTTTGACTGTAACCCCTAGTGTGTCTCTGGTTTATAGTTGCTTGTTTATTTTGATTTTTACTTTATTATAGTTAGTCTTTTTCCTGGTTCCTTATTTAGGTTTTCTAGCTTCCTGCTATGAGTGAGACCATCCGGTGTTTTTCTTTTTCTTTCTGACTGATTTCTCTGAGCATGATCCCTTCCAACTCCATTCATGTTGCTGCAAATTGCATGAGTTTATCTTTTTTGATTACTGAGTAATATTCCATTGTGTATATGGACCTCATCTTTGTGATCCAGTCATCAGTTTTTGGGCATTTGGGTTGTTTCCATAGCTTAGCTATTGTAAATAGTGCTGCTATAAACATAGGGGTGCAGATGCCCCTTTGAATTAATGTTTCTGTGTCCTTTGGGTAAATACCTAGGAGTGGAATTGCTGGATCATATGGAAGCTCCATCTTTAGTAGGTTGAGGAATCTCCACAGAGCTTTCCATAGTGGCTGGACCAGTTTTGTGCAGGAGTATTCCTTGACTCCCTACTGCCTTCCGAATTAACTCCCCAGGACAAGTGCTGGTTCATATGGAGCACCCAGCATGGTGAGTCTCTCACCACAACTTTACCTGTCTTGGGCTGAGCTCTACCTGGAGCATCACCACTTCCTCCCATACACTTCCCTCTGTTCAAGTTTGACCCTTTTTTTCAGGTCCCTCTTAACAGTGACCTCCCCTTTTTTCAGCCTCCAGGGCATAGGAGAGGTTGGAACAAGAATGCACGGGAGAGCACCAGGGAATTCTGCCTATACGAAAAATCTGCCAGCCTGCTCCTTAAACTGTTTTTCTGTTTTCTCACCACTAGGATTTTAATGAAAATCAACATTACCTCCTCCCTTGAGAGCTGGTTTTGGAAAGGTCTCTGTAGAGGACACTGAAGAAACTCTTTGTTCATTAAGAGCTGGAAATTTTAGTGATAGAGCAATAGGGAGTGATTATTTACTGCAATACTTGAGCCTACACTGTCCTGGGCAGGTGAGTGGAGGAGCCAGGAAAAAGGAAGCATCACCAACGATAAACAAGGTAGGCTTGTTATTTTATATGGTTTTGTAATTCTTTTATTGAATTTAGTAATGTCAAACATCACCAATCACCTGATGACCCCGAAGATGAATTATTTTTTTAAACTGGGCGCATGGGAATTAGATTACTACAAACCGATGGATGCATAGCAGTTAACATTGAGCTTTCCAAATGAGTCATTACTGTAAGTAATCAAAGCAAATCTAGGTCCACTAAGCAGAAAAGTATCTGAGTGTGATAATCAACATCACCCCATCCTGGAAAAGATCCTTCTCCAAATCTTTGCAAAGAGAGCAGGTTCAGATCAATGTCCTTTGCTTACCCCCTCACTCCCTCCCTAAATGAGGCTGGAGGGAGCCCTGTCCCTGAGGCTGCCTCACCACATTGGAATGTCTGAGCTAACAGTGCTTCCAGAGGGTTCATTTCTCCTCTGAACAGCACTGCCCAGACTTTCTGGAGATTTTAATTCACTCCCCAACCTCGCCAACAGTTGCACACAAGGTGCCTTTTTTACACCCTGCTCTCTGTTCAGTGAAACACACAGACCATCTCAGGGGAACAATGGCCCCATTCAAGACTTTTTCAAAAGTGCAGCATATAACCTCCATGCTGTGGGTTGCTGCCAGCCATTATCTGGAGGAAGAAAGACTGTCAGATAAAGTGCTGCGAATTGGAGCACTGAACAGTTTCCATGGAAAAATTCAGCTTCAATAAGCTAAGTTATGCATCTTGGTCTACAAGTCCATTCAGTCTAGTCAAAAACAACAACAACAAAACCCCCAAGATACAATGCTGTGGAGACTTTACGTAAATATGGTGCATCTATGTTTGAAATTTCAGAAGCAAGCCCACATCTCTTTTGACCTTGTTACATAACAGTCTCCATTTGATGGAAATTGATTTAAATAGGTGATAAACATTGGAGCTAGGGAATTTAGTAGTAAAATCATTTTAAGTAATGGACTCATCTTCCTACTTTCTTTCTTTCTCTCCTATCCTGCAATTTTTCAAATGGGGTAAGGATAAGGGGGTGGTCTCTGACTCCATGGGTATTGCTGCCAATGGGAGGCCCCACACCCCCTACTGCACATAGAAAAAAGATTGGCCTTTCGCCACTCTCAACAAACCAGCCATCAGTTAACCCATTTTTAAACAAATCTGTAGGCTGGGAACTGAGTTATCAGTGTAGGCACGATTGACAAACATATGGATCTTTGTTAAACAGGAGCTAATTTGGAATTTGCCAACAGACATCTGGGTAACCTTGAAAGCCAAGGAACCACTGAGGAATAAGCCCTAAGTTAAGTAGCTGCCATTTCCTTCCACTCCATGACACTGTATCAGACTGTACAAGGTTTACCAACTAGGCTCATGAATTCAGACAGTGAGGAGAGAGCCAGAAACACACTTTCCAGACTTAGTACTGTGAAGTTAGCAGGCTAAGGCAGTTTGAGGTTGATGAAAACAAGTTTATTAAAGTAGTAGGTGACTCCTTGAGGTGGTTAGGAGTGAGGGTGGAGAAACTCTAGTGGGAACTCTGAGTGAAGCACAGAAAGATGATCCTAAATATGATCTGTTAACTCAGGCAGTATGAGGAGCACAGAAAAGGATGACTTAAGTTTCACTCTCTAGCTATGAACTCTTGTGCCGGTTACTTACCTATCTGTGCCTCATTTTCCTGTTCTGTAGACTGTACCTAACCCCTAGGGTTATTGTAAGGATTTGTTAATTAAGTAAATAAAACCCAGAATTTTATTTCCATTTATACCTGTAATAATTAAAATCCATTATCTCCTTTGAATATTGCAAATATCTTGCTAATATATTGATAGAAATTCATTTTTTTTCATGGGCCATTCTTGAATCTCATTGTACTATTAACAAAAAGTTGGTCCACTCAATTGTCTCAGGGAGCCATAACTAAAAATTATAAAAGCACGATTTTAAAAAATGTTTCAGCTTTTCTAGTACTCTAAAGCATAGATATCTACAGTAGAGTTCTGTAGATGTAGTTTTTAAGGTTTTATGTTGTCTTAGTGGTCAAAATGTTCCTTAGAGGAAGAGAGTCTGATATAATTATGAAAAAAGTAATATGTTTGAAAAATATAATTTTTTTTCCAAAAACTTTGTTTGATTAAGTCTGTTAGGAAAATGGCTGTGCCTCCTGCGTGACCCTAAGAGCTATTAATTGTCAGTAGATCAGACTGGCCCCTAAAGGTGGGGGAAGGGGATTTGCCTAGGCCAATTTTTTCACTGATTCTTTAACTGGAAACTTAGTGCTGGTTAGTTATATAAGTCCCTAAATGGCTCATTCTTTGGTTTCTCCACCACTTCTCATTCCCTAATGTTAGTGTGTTACTATCTGTTCACCTTCCCAGACCTTTTATTAATAATTATCATCCTCAGAATATCCCCAATCACTTTTTCTGCCAGAAAATGATAATGATGGCTGGAATTTAGTGCTTACTACTGTGCCATTCTTTTATTCATTCCTTCAGTAAACATGCATTGAGCACTTAAGTGACAAGCATCATTGTTCTAGGTTCTAGAAATGTATCGGTGAATACAACAGTCAACAAAATCTCTGCCTTCGTGGTGCTTATATTTCAGCGGGAGTAGACAGATGATAAACTGAAAAGAAGTAAAGCATATAGTATACTACAAGGGGATAAATGCCTGAGAGAAAGAAGGGAGGAAGGGAGACAAAAAGCACTGCAGGGCTTGAGAAGGACTGCGATTTTAATTAGAATGGTCAGGTAAGAACTCCATGACAGCTACCATTTGAGTAAAAATTTGGCAGAGGTGAGAGAGAGTATAATATGCTGCTTGTTTTCCTTCAGTATCTATTCTCCATTCTGTTGCTGGTTTTTGGTTACAAACTACTCTTCTCCACCTTATTTTAGGTGGGTTCACAATTGCCCACTGCTTTCACACACTTTTTAATCTGTGTATAGTTAAATGCCGGCAGCTGGTGTGTGAACAGAAAGTAAGTATGAAACATCCAGTAGTGTCCTTCAGGTTGAAGTGCTTACCCTATGGTTTCTTTTCTCCTTTGCCATTTTCTGAGAATTGGCAAGGTCAGGGGTATCTGTCTTGGCCCAGATATGGCAGCACCATGTAGAGCAAGCAGAGCTTTCTCAATAGCAAGGAACCACTCCCTTTGGAACTACAATGGGAAGTCAAGTGAGGCTTTGTCTTTTCCCAGCTGGGTGAATTAAACATGTTGCTATGTGGATTAGGCTAACATTTGAAAAAGTAGATAATGCAGAAGAAATAGTGTGAATTTGTGTAAAAATCTCATTGAGTGAATGAGAGGGGCTGAGATATAATTCTCAAGTGAAAGGACTGACCTTGAACTGGAGCACAGTGAGTTCTTTTAAAGAAACAGAGGAGACGACAGATTGTATTTTCCAGAAGTGACCGTGGCAATCTCCTTGGTCCTACATGCTTTTCTAGAACTTTGCCACTGATGTTGATTGGAGTCTAATTCCCCTCCTTGCAAACATTGGGGCAGCTTGGGTGACTTCTTAACCAATAGAATATGCTGGAAAGATGCTGCATGACTACAATGCCTATTTTATGAAACTTGGTTATTTCATTCAAGAACTCAACCTAGGAACATAGACTCTGTGTTATGAGGAAACCCAAACCACGGTGATAGGCCATGTGTAATAGTCCAGCTAGTCATCTCAGCTGATGGCCAGCATTGACCTTGGACATGTGAGTCAACATGCCATCCGGGGATTCCAGGCCCCAACCCTCAAGCCATACCAGCCATAGCAAGTAGAACAGGCAAAAGTTACTTCTTCCAAGTTCCAAGCCCTGCCCAAGTTGCAGGTATGTGAGCAAAATGATTGTTGTCAGTCTTTAACCTACAAGTCTTGAGGTATTTATTACGTAACCTTAGTAACTGAAACAATAGGAGTGGATGTTGGGAGGTGGGCAGAGTTGATAAAAACTTGTGCAAGTTTTCTTCAGCTTGCTTCTATTTTCTCAATGAAATGGTAAATAATATCGTTAGGGTAGGAGGTGCAAAAAGTTTCAGAGTGTATGAGGAAAGTGGAATAGGAATGCATAATGCCAGATATTAAGTATTCATTTTTTTCTCCTAAATGTAAAGTGAGCCAAGCAATTATGATTATATGTATATTTTTTCAGACAGGTTTGGTCCAGTGGGTACTTGAGAAGAAAATATGGAGAATTGGATTTAACTACTGCTGTTAACAAAGCAGGAAAGGAGTAAGGATATAGGATACATGAAAAGGAATATTTATAATGATTGACCATAAAATTAAACCAGGAAAGTAGGAGCATGAAGACATATGGCTTATGAGGACCAGGGAGAGTGAAGCTTACTGTTCAGTGTGCTATGGATTTTATATCCACGATGTCTTGTAGTTATTTTCACAAAACCCCAGAAAAGTATTGACACTACTATAATTTCCATTTTAGAGATAATTAAAACTAGAGTTCAGAAAGGTTAAATAATTTCCCCAAGGTCACACAGCAATATAAACTTGAATCCATGAGACTGTGGCAATGATAATTTCATCAGCTGGACATACCTATGTGAGATGTAGATTCAGGAGTGAACAATTTGAAGGAGGCTCTGTATAGAATATATTTTGCGGTGAGAATCACAAGAGACATTCCGCTTTTGGGGGAGGTTGTAAAACTGGATTCTTGGTGCCAAAATGGCTTCAGTTTTGGTAGAAGGTGGGGTTCCAGAAAAGTTCAGTTCCTGCAACACTGCTAAATTATAGCCTCCATTGCCTAAAGTATGGTTTGGGGCATTATTCTTGGAAGCTTTGAGGCTGATTCTTGAGATCTTTCAACAACTCTTCATGCTACTGAAATTCCTTTCGGTAAATTGCTTTCCTGCCTAAGTTTGTTTCTTTTACTTGCAACTAAGAATCCTGATTGACTCAATGATCAATGAAATAAGTTAGAATAGCTAATTCATTGCTTCAATATTTACTGAGAGACTTTTAGGGTAGGAATTGTGGAGGGTACTAGGAAAACAGAAGTAACCAGGATGGACTGAAACAAACTCTACCTTCATAAAGCTTCTAGTCTAATGGAGTATATATCAAAGAATCCTCACCAAAAAAAGTTCTAGCATGGTGTTTCCAAAGTATTTTCACAGCACTAGTTCATTAATGTAAAGGGGTTCTGTAACCAAATAAATTTGAAAATCCTGGAGGAGTGCAAAGCACTTTGACATGTTATGGGAAGTCCTAAAGTGGACAGTAATTTAAGTTGAACCCAGAGGTTTCATTTGTTCCTTGTAAACTTTCAATGGGTATAAATCAAATTGTTCATAAAATACTTTCCAAAGCAAAGAAAGTATAATAATTTCCCCCAATGTGTCTAACCATGAAAATCCTCTATATAATATAATCAAACTAAATTCAATAGCATATTATAAAATCATCCACTGTGACCAATCAGGGTTTATCACGAGTTCTAAAGATACTTGAATATTAGGTTATCTAATAGTAAGCATATTCAGTTCCATAAATCAAAAGAACCAAGTTATCTCAACAAATAACTGAGAGTAATTTCTTAAAATTAAACACTGCTTTTTGCCTGATTAAAAGTATTTTAAAAACAAATAACTGGATCTTGCCCCTTTTGGTCCAAGCCATTTTCTGAATCTCCTCCAGCCTTCCCAGGAATTCTGATATATTCTTTTCCCACTTATATTACTTAGACTTGGTTTTTGTTATTTGCAACCAATAAACCTAACTTGAATGGCTTAGAAAAAAATTTCATAGCTAAAGAGAATCATAACAGAAATTATGAATACTTAAAACTGAATAACAATTAAAAAACCAACAAACTACATATCAAAATTTGTTGGCTGTATCTAAAGCAATACTAATAGGAAATTTGTACCCTTCAAATGCATTAATTAGAAAAGAAGAAAGACATATAATGAATTGTTTAAGCAGTCAACCCAAGAAACTGACCAAAGAGCAGAGGAAACCCTAAAGAAGAAATAATAGATTTTAAAAGGAATTCTTTAAATAAAAAGGTGGATTTCTTTTTAAAGAATTATTTTATTTATTTATGCATACAAGAACTGGGGTGTAGGCCAGAGGTGGGGGGGTGGTCATGAGAGGATTCACCAGAGACAGAGGGGGGAGCAGAACAGGTGGATTGACTGAAATACACTGCTGAGGGGAGCAGCAGGTGAGACAGGAGAGGTCTGCTGTGCCATGTGGGTAGCTCCCTGGCAGGGGATTGAACTCAGGCCACAGTGGCTGTCGATAACTTGATAGTGCTGAGACTTTAACCCTTGTGCCACCAGGGAGGCCCTCATGACCAATTTTAAAAGACATTTGGCAGTCTGGCTCTGGAGCATCTATTCTTCACTATTGTGCTAAAAATTAACATAACTAGAGCTTTAGTAGAGCATAATTGTCACATGACAATTCTATTAAAAATTATGGCATTAATTTTGAAAAGAAATGAAATGAACAATTTCTAATGTGTTATATTTTTGTTTGCATTTAAAGCAAATTTATGTATTAACTACCAGACAATGTAGTCTTCTAACTTTGTTCTTCTTCAAGGTTGTTTTGGCTATTCTGGATCCCTTACATTTCCATATGGATTTTAATATCAGCTTTTCAATTTTTACAAAAAGAGGCAGCTGGGATTTTTGATAGGAATTGTGTTGAATCTGTAGACCAGTTTGAATCCTTTTGTATCTGTTTATCAAGGTACATGGAAAAAAATTCAGAGATATAAACATAAGTTCCTTCTCCCCCATTATTCTCTACCACCCATTTTCCTGACCCAGACACAATCACTCAGGCATGTTCCCAGGATTGTTCTATGCATATTGGAATCTTTATTTATACCTTCTTAAAAATATATATAGATAACCTGTCATGTAATATGTACCTTGACTTTTTCCTCTGACAGCCTATGCCAGAAGTTTTCCCACAGTTGTAAGCAGTTTGTCAACAGTCAAACTCTAGGATGTAGTCATTCTATTACTTATTTTACCTAGTCCTTGAGTTGTTTCTGTCCTTTTGCTATTATAGAAAAGGCCGCAATGAATAGCCTTGTGTACACATCATTTCACTCATGTGTAAGTAATATTAGTGCAGGAGAAATTGTTATGTGTTGGATTGCTAAGTTTTAAATTTAAAAATTACTGTCAGATTGACCGTGACAGAGGATGTAACAATTTATATTTCTACTGGCAAGGTAGGTGAGCACTTGTTTCCAGCCCCCTCCAACAAAGTGCTTTTTAGGCTTCTTGAGGTGCTTCCAACATGGGATTGTTGGATTTCCCTTCAGGGTTTGTTATTTTCTTTGGCTTCTTGCCTCCTTTGTGGGTGGTTTGCAGCCTTGGGTGTCTTCTTTAGGAACTTCCTCACACCTGTTTAGCCTTCACTGTATTTGGCATCCTTTCTTCATGTGCTTAGAAGATGTCTGAGGCCAGTATTAATTTTTTCTTTAAAATGATGGGATCTGGGCCTCCCCGGTGGCGCAGCGGTTGAGCGCTGGGTTGCGAAGCTGCCTGCAGCCTCTGCAGCCGGTTTGATCCCCGGCTGCTCCCCGGCCACCAGAGGAGGGTCCCACATGGCGCGCAGACCTCTCCTGCCGCCCGCTGCTCCCCTCAGCAGTGTACTTCGGTCCTTCTGCCTGCTCTGCTCCCCGCTCTGGCTCTGGTGAATTCTCTCACCCTCCCACGCTTCTGACTGTACCCAGTGCATGTATCAAACAAACAAACAATAAATAAATAAATAAATAAGACATGCCTCTAGAAAATTTAAAAAAAATAAAATAAAATGATGGGATCCACAGTAACATGGATGGAGCTAGAAGGGATTATGCTCAGTGAAATAAGTCAGAAGGAAAATGAAAAATATTGGATGATTTCACTTATATAGGAGGAATTGAGGTGAACCAAATAAGACACCAGGGGAAAAAAATAATAACAGTAAAAAAAAAACAAAAAAAAACAAAACACACACCTGGGCTTCCTTGGTGGCGTAAGGGGTTAAGCACTGCACTATGAAGCAATCCACAGCCTCTGCAGCACGAGTTCAATCCCCGGCCAGCCAGAGCAACCCATGTGGCGCAGCAGACCTCTCCTGTCTCGCCCACTGCTCCCCTCAGCAGTGTATTTCAGTCAGTCTGCCTGTTCTGTTCCCCACTCTGTCTCTGGTGAATCCTCTCAGCCCCCATGTCTCTGGCCTGTACCCCAGCTCTTGTATGCATAAATAAATAAATCTTCAAAAAACAACCACAACGAAACAAAACAAAAATAAACAGGCAACTATAAATCAGAGACATTTTGCAGGGGAGGGGGAGAAGGAGGTATCAAAATGAGGGTACAAAGAGCACAAGGGTCTATGGGGATGGTGCACGGGTGAATTGGTGGTAGAAAATTTATGGGGTCTACAGAGAAAAGAAAGCAAACACTGTAAAAAAGAAAACAATGCACAGTGATGCAAAATATATATAAATAAATAAATAATTTTTAAATAAATAAAATGATGGGATCATTTTCTTTTTTTTTTAAAGATTTATTTATTTTTATACAAGAACGGGGTATAAGCCAGAGGCACGGGAGGGTGAGAGGATTCACCAGAGGCAGAGCAGGGAGCAGAACAGCAGAAGACAGAAATACACTGCTGAGGGGAGCAGCAGGAGTGACAGGAGAGGTCTGCTATGCCATGTGGATCCTCCTGAGCGGCCAGGATAGAACCTGCACTGCCGAGGCTGTGGACAGCTTCACAGCACGGCGCTCAACCCGCTGTGCCACCAGGAGGCCCTAATGGGATCATTTTCCTGGGTGCCTAAAGGACTTTTTTTTTTTAAGTATGTCACATAACTTTAATGTTTTATTTATTTTTCAAAGATTTATTTATTTATACAAGCACTGGGGTACAAGCCAGAGGTGTGGGAGGGTGAGAGAATTCACCAGAGACAGAGCAGGGAGCAGAACAAGCAGAGGGACCCAGATACACTGCTGAGGGGAGCAGCCAGCAAGACAGTAGAGGTCTGCTGCACCATGTGGGTATCTTCCTGGCTGGCCGGGAATCGAACCGGTGCTGCAGAGACTGGGGACAGCATCACAGCACTGTGCTCAACCTGCTGCGCCACTGGGGAGGCCCCTAAAGGACTCTTCTTTTTCTTTGATAGCTGACATACAGGAGTCTAGATGACTCTGGAACAGTGGATAAAAGGAGGAGACATACTCTACCAAATTAAAAAAAAACCACTTTATAACACTTAGATAAAATATAGGATAATTAATCAGTGTCTCAGAGTAGAAAAGGCTTTCTTAGATGGTATTCTCTTTTTTTTTTCTTTTTTTATTATTTTATTTTATATAATTCTTACATCATTTTTCATCTTTGCACAATGTATGCATTTTCATTTTGGTTATATTCCCATACAATTGCACCCCTCTTATTTTGACCCTAATCCTTCCTTTCCCCATCCCCCCCTAGTGTGTCTCTGAAGAAAAAATCAAAATCAACAAGCAACTATAAACCAGAGCATTCTTATCTTGTTCCTGACCTCATAAAGAAAGCTTTCAGATTTTCACCTTAGATGGTATTCTTTAAAAAACTAGAGAATTAGAGAAAATTGGTAAATTTGGCTTTAACCCCATAGCCTATATTATTACAGTTATTGTTAACAAGATTGAAACAAAATCCAAAGCTTGGGGAAGAAAGTTGCAATATACATAACAGACAAGTTATTTGTGTCCATTAAAGAGTGTCTTAAATCAGTTGGAAA
This sequence comes from Talpa occidentalis, assembly GCF_014898055.3. Taxonomy (NCBI): domain Eukaryota; kingdom Metazoa; phylum Chordata; class Mammalia; order Eulipotyphla; family Talpidae; genus Talpa; species Talpa occidentalis. The sequence goes on from NW_023605194.1 coordinate 25,464,173, forward strand.
AATGGAAAATGGACAAATGACATGGACAGGCAATCTATAGAAGAAAAAGTAAACCAAAAGGATGATAAAATATGAAAACATGCTAAATCTCATTTATAATCTGGGAAAAAAATTTTAATAAGACAGTTCTTTATTTTTCATTTTTATTTTTTAATTTTTAATAATTTATTTTCTTACATTATTGTTCATTTTGTACAATATTTAATTTCTTCCCTCAGGTGTAGTTCCTGTAGTTCTCCCACCACCATAGCATCCATGAACCATCTCCATAGTCCCTTGTGCTCTTCCCTCCCTTGTTTCAAGCCCTGCTTTTCTCCCTCCCCTATGGTATGCCACTGAGACAGTTCTGTAAACCAACTTCTTGACAAGGAATTTTAAGTCTGGTAAGAACAAATGTTAGCATTAAGGATGTGGGAATTCATATGCCAGTAGTGAGAGTGCAAATTGGTACAACCACTTTGAACAGCAGTTAGTTCTAGTAAAGTGGAAGATAATTGTTAACATTACAAATTCAAGTTCCACATCTATGTCTACGTTATGAGGAATTGCTGCATATACACTTAAGGAAATGAACTATAGATTTTTTTGCCGCCTTGTTGGTAATTGCAAAATTGGGGATGGGTGGAGATTGAAACAAGCCTAAATATTCCTCTATTGGGAAGAGCATTAAAACATTCATTTTTTGTTTGTTCATGTCACAGTTGCTATTCAGTAAAGTGAGAATGATTAGGTTTTAAAATATCAACATGGATATATCTCAAAAATATGATATTGCATGAAAAGAAATGTTTCAGGATAACATGTACAATATGAAGTGATTGTAAAAGTTTAGAGTAAGATTATATCTGGTTCATGAGTACATGTGAAATGCGAGTATAAAAACATGGACAGAGGTGTGCATATGAACCTCATAGTGGTGATTTGTCTCTAGTAGGTATGGAAATGGAAAGGTATAAAAATTACTTCAATTATATCTGTAATGTTTTTGGTCTTTAAACATATCTGAGATCAAACACTGTATCGAATGTTTTACATGGTATTCTTATTCAGTCACCAACTCTATAGCATTGGAATTTTCTCCTCTTCATAGATAAGAAATCTAAAGTTCAGAGATATGAAGTTCAACTATGGGAAGCAAATCACAGTGGGTCATGAAAGCAATTTAGTGGGTGTGGCTAGGAGTCATGGTGATGGTGGGGAAATTTAACCTGATATGAGGTATTAGCCCAGCTTGGGTGGAGAAAAATCCAGGATCATTGACAATAAAGTGATCCCAAAGGTCAAATCTGAAGTTGAAGACAAGGATTAAAATGGAGGGATGAACTGCCAGGAGGAGATGGCTCAGAACTAAGGCAGCAAACAGTGAGATCATGTGTGAAAAGCTACCTGGACTTGCAGGTGTCAGAATCATGGGTCAGTGTTTCTGCTGTGCCTTCATGGGGGAACTTGTATCCCTTTTCTGCCCAGTAGTTCACATGTGCCAGGCAAACACCCTGGAGCCAGCCAGGTAATGGTGTGCAACAGAATTCCTCTGACAAGTGAACAATGCCACCTGTCATTGCCATGGGCCTCCATGTTAAACGACCTTTCCAATCACCCATCCTCTAACCATCAATACTTGAAACAGACCATTGCCCTGATAAGTGACAGTAGTTACCATGTGTTTGTAACAGCACTTACCCTGTGAGTTGAGAATATCATGGAATCCTGACATTGACGAGGAACAAATATTAATAGTGCATATTTATTGTGTGACTGCTCTGTGAAGGTCTTTTAACACATTCTCTTTATTTTTCCCTAAAAAGAGCAAACAAGATAATTTTCAGAGTTTGAGGGTGGAAGGTGGGTCAGGGAACAGACAGGCTCCACCCAGGTCCTCCCTTTTAGTTATGCCAAGTCTTCACAGATGCAGAGACATTTCCCAATACAGATGTATGTCCAATTAAATCATTTTAAAAATGATTTATCATAATATATCTTAAGATAGTCCTACTAATACCCAAAACATATGACTTCAGTAGAAAAATATGTGATTTATTTCACAGAACATTGATATATATGCCCCTCACTGCTAGCTACTGTGTAAACTATAACACCTTTGAATAAATCACAAATACAGTTTCCTTTATTTAAGCAATGATGTTTTTACACCATGGCTCCAGAACTTACTATATGATACAGTCATTGGATAAAGTAAAGTAAGCACCAGCCTCTGTGACTGAAATAACCAGAAACATGCATCAGCTATGGCAATAGCTGCTTGCAGAAAACTCCCAGAAAGCTACCAGCTGCTTACAGAAAACTCCCTCTGACAATGTTCTCTGGATAGAAATTCCTGGAGCGATCTGGGAGTCTTACTCTGTGTTGCTAGGAAGTGTCACCCTAGAGGTAAAATAGAAGTACTGGAACCTCATTTTGTACTTATTGTCCCCAAAATATTCCGTAGTGCCATCCCTCAATCCCTTCAGGTCTTTGCTGAAATGTGCCTTGATTAATGTAAACTGAGTAAGTATAAGTTATAGCAACATTCACTCTCCAGCAATTTTTGTCCTCTTTATCCCATTTTCTTTCTCCATAGCACATGTGGATGGAGAGGGTTTGGGTTATTATGACATCAAGACTTAGGATATAGAGATAAACATGATCGACCAGGCTCTGTAGAAACAATCTAATAGAAGAAACAGATTTTTAAGAGAAAATAGTAACAGAGAACAACAGTTATAATAGAAGGATGCCAAACTAAATTGGTGGACACAAGAGGAACACTGAGGAAGACTTAATTGAGACTGCAGATGAGGGGGGTTAGGAAAAGCTTACAAGCAGGACAACACAAGCTGGGTTTAGAAGGGCATTAGTGAGTCAGTCTTGAGAGAAGTGTGGTGTAGACATCCTAGTGCAGCAATAGTATGGACCAAGGGCAGTGGCATGATGACCACCATAGCTTTGTGAAGCAAGAAAAAATGAACATATTTTAACTGTTGGTTGTTAGAGAGACTGTTTGATCCAGCATGGCCAGTGGAGGAGGATGGGGGTGTGGGAAGGAGACTTTGTTTTCCCTCTGCCCAGAATATAGGTGCTCTGGGTCTTTGGGTATAGACATGGCTGAGAGGCAGGGAAATTAGACAGGAGAGTGAAGGCCCCAATCTCAGCTTCAGGGAAAATTTATTCATTTTTGTCCTCTAGTGCCAAGTTCAAGCTTCTGCAAAAACTGGGTGTTCCCCCAAATGCTTTAGACAGACTGGCAGAACAGCAATACAGGCAGCCAAAACTGTGAACAGGCTCCCCAATTGTTCTGGGGCCTTGCTGTTGTCCAGCCCTTTACCCTGAGGGACTCTGAAGGCTAGGATGTTGGGGCCTAGTATTATCTGCATCGACAGAAATAGCCTGGAAAACCAGGCACATAATGGGAGCTACAAACCCGGCTATGTGGGTGTGTACTCGAAGATGCATTTTTACCCTTGAAGTAGACATTGAATATTTCTGACTCTTTTCCACAACAAAAAACTTGGACAAAACTGCCTGTAAACAAATTAATTTCTCCAAGTTGCTGCCTTTCATCATTTAACAATTCAATTGCAATTTATTGGTTTCTAGAATTAGATTAGTCGGTAGTCATTGATTCTTATTAAAATAATATCTGCCAAAAAGAAAGACTCCAAGTTGGTTTGAACTTAAAATGATTCAAAACATAATATCCATATTTTCTCTCTTATGTTCCTTTTCTAATCCTATTAGAACTATCTGAATTTTGTATGTTTCATTTGTCTTGATCAGAAGGTTAATAGACAAAATTATTATATTTTAGATGGCTTTGAAGGGGATTAAAATTTATTTTCTTTAAATTTACAGGAAAGTCTGTTTAAGCTAAATTGACTTAACTTCAATAGCCATTTTTCTTTTGTGAGGAAGTCAAGTGAGTTTCAGTGGCAGAGAAATAAGCAAAACTGGTCTCTTTCTTTAACAAAGTATAGCATTTAAAAATTTAATCAGGCCATGTCTGAGTGGATTGACTATTTCTATATGACCACAACAATTTTTAAGTGGCTGTTTTAACTCTCTCCCCTATCTTCAGTCATAGAAAAATATAATAACTTGAGGAAATAAACGGAGCATACATATGTCTACAGACAAGTAGCAGAATGGTAAAACAGGTTCTAGTTTCCTGGTGGTGGTGATGGCCCCACTTTGTGGGAATACTAAATCGTACACCTTAAAATGTAACCTCTACCTCAGTTTTAAAGAAACTGTAAATTCGACCTCAGTTTTAAAGAAAATGCATGCACTGCTTCACAGGATCATCATTATGGGGAAGCTTACATAAAAGCCTTGTAGGATTTTGTAGAACTGTGAAGATCAGTTGTACTCTTTGAGAAGGTTTTCTTTTTTGTCTATTTGGTTGGTTGTAAGTAACAGAAACCTAACTTAAGGCTTTGCCGATTCACATAACCAAACTGCAATTGCACTTAAACATTCCAACGGGGCTTCTTTCCCTCCACCTCTCATCTTGGTTTTTTCCAACCTCCATTCCCTCAATTGTGGCCAGGGAATAGGTCACTAGACAGGCCAACAGACAGGCAACTTTTGTCACCAGAGAAAGGTCAGGATCTTCGGTTATCTGGCTTGAAGTTCAAAATGACTCCTGTTGGCCTCGTTTGCTTAAGATATGTAATCTTGGAACCTGGGGCTTGCACCTCCCTTGCATCTTGGGAACTTGTGGGCCCAGTCAGGTCCTGCTGGGCCCTCAAAGAAAGTTTCTGCATCAGATCTGCCTACTACTGATGCTCTAGTAGCCTCTCTTCTACTTTGGTCTAACCAAAAGAAGGAGCCTGGGGTGTGAAGAGAAAGGAGATGGCAGCCATACACCCAGATAAGATGGTGGACTAGCAGGATCCTGGAGTCATCTCCTCCAGGGACACAGAGGACCTGCTTCTGTGAGGGAGCAACTGCCTTTGGAAGAGAACTACATTTCTAATGAGGTCTTAATGACCAGTGTTTCCAGAGGGAGGAGAGACAGAGACTATCAGAAAAGGTAAGAAAACCTGAGATATGGATCTACCAGGAACAATGTTGGCTCATTGGGAAAGGCACTGTCCCTTCTGTGCCCAGACTCACCAATGCTTCCTACTGCTCCTAGCCTACTGTAGCCAGGCAAGTGTAGTCCTCCCTGAGAGAACACCGTGGAACTGGCATGGAATGCATGGCACATAGGCTACCACTGAGGCTGGCTTCAGTGGTTACAGGACTGGACTCCCACCTCGACTTCCAGAGTTTCTGGTGGCTTGCTGGATTGCTGTAACCAGGAAAGCATACATCTTCCCAACAGAATGATTTCTGCAGGATAGGTTGAGAATGGGCACAGACACTGCCCAGGGCTGCTTGTGGCTAGCACTGGTGGTCCCAAGAAGCAGCTGCCCCTCTCCTATATGGACAGCCTAACTACTACACTGTTACCAACTTCCTGAAGTCCTGCCTGAAGCCTGACCCCACACCCTCTCTACTTGTGCCTAAGTCTCAAGGGAAAGGCTCTACCTGTAAAATCTGCTGAGATCAGAACTAGGTTGAAGCTGAAGGATCAGTTGCCTTCTAGGGCTTCTGGAAGAGCATAGTCAGTGAACTCTGCCTTGACCAGGCAGTGATTACAGATCCCTCCCTAAGCTCACTCAGCTGTCGCACACCAGGAGGTATATGCCTTTGGCACTCTCTGGCAGCAACTTCTTCACCCTTGTAATCCTGGCCCACCTTGTAGGATGGGTTTTTCAACTACCACCCTGTGCTGTCTCTTGAGCTCCAATCATCCTGATTGGTGAAGAAGCCTCAACCAATACAACAACAGAAAGCACAGCAAGCGAGGCCAGTACCCTACAGCATTCGATTCTAATGTAAGACTGTAACAGAACTGGGAAGGAAAGCTGTCTATCTTAATCCATAAAAAATGAACTTAGAGTACCAAATAGAATGAGGAACCACAGGAATTCACCCTACTCAATGGATCAAGACAAAACCCTGGTGAGGGGCCTCCCTGGTGGCGCAGCAGTGGAGCGCTGGGTTGCAAAGCTGCCCGCAGCCTCTGCAGCGCTAGTTCGATCCCCCAGCCGCCGGGCAAGGGTCCCACACGGCGCACAGACCTCTCCTGCCGCCCACTGCTCCCCTCAGCAATGTACCTTGGTCCTTCTGCCTGTTCTGTTCCCTGCTCTGGCTCTGGTGAATTTTCTCACCCTCCCGCGCTTCTGGCTGTACACAGTGCTTGTATAAATAAATAAATAAATCTTAAAAAAAAAAAATACCCTGGTGAGGAAACACTAATGCAGCAGAACTAAGCAAATTATTGGAAAAGCACCAGTCTTAATGATGCTTACTGAAATTAGGAGAGCAATAGATAAACAAAAGGAGAAATATAACAAGGACAGAGGAAAATATGAAAAACTTCCAAATAGCAACATAGAAATAAAGAATGCAATAGTTAAATTTAAAAATAGAGGGGCTCAATAGTATACTCAAGGAGGCAGAGGACTGTATCAGCAAGGTGGAAGATAAGGTAATGGAAAGTATCCAAAAGATAATAACAACAAAAAGGAATTTTAAAAAATGGAGGTAAACATGAGACTATGGGACAGCTTTCTTTATAGCTATTGAGATGATCAAATGATTTTTATCTTTCCTTTTGTTGATGCAGTAAATTCCATTAATAAATTATGTGTTGAAAACCTGCATTCCTGGAATACATCCCACTTGGTCTTGATCCTTTTTAATGAATTGTTGAAATCAGTTTGCTAAGAGAGCTCAGAACTCCAGAGAGAAGATCTAATACAGCAAATGGGTAGACAAAAAAACTCAACAGGGCCTCCCTGGTGGTGCAAGGGATTAAGATGCAACCTAGGAAGCTGTCCGCAGCCGCTATAGCACAAGTTCGATCCCCAGCCAGGGAGCTACCCACATAGCGCAGCAGACCTCTCCTGACTCGCCCTCACTGCTCCCCTCAACAGTGTATTTTAGTTAGTCTGCCTGTTCTGTTCCCCACTGTGGTGAATCCTCTCATCCCCCTCACCTCTGGCCTATACCCCAGTTCTTGTATATGCATAAATAAATAAAATCTTAAAAAAAACAAAACAAAAACTCAACATGTGGCAACTTGAGGCCTCAAGGGAGTATGTCACTCTGCAGAAGACCTCAAAGGAGAGAACAACTCTGCAGAACTCAGCCACTAAGATAGGGAAGATCTTATCTTCCTATAAGACAGTTCAAAATTGCTGTGATAAATTCAGAAAATTGGAAGCCATTGCAGAAAAAAAGGAAATAATATGATTTGAAACACATGATTAATGAACAAAAAATAGAAATTGCAACAAGAAAATAAAGATGCAAAAAAAAAAATCAGTAAAGGAACTGAAAAGTTTTACAGAGTTTCCTAGATTGTAGCACCTCATTAGTTGAAAACTATTGGTTTAGTCACAGTTATTTAATAGTGTCCAGTCTCCAGTGACAAAGGTTTCCTTTCCTTAGAATAAATACAAATGTATAATTACTTAAAATGAAATACAAATAGATGTAAGTGGTGCAAACCGGCAACTTTATTTAGACACATCCCATTTCTGGAATAATAAAATGCAGGGGCAAATGTGTAGCTCAGAGTCAAGGAAACATCCTTCTTTTTAGGTAAGGCTTTAAAAGATTAAGTGATTTGCCCAAAGTAAGATCATGCATTATTTGGCCAAGCCAGAAATACTACCCAGTTTCCCTGATGCAGGAGTTCTCTAGATTTTCCCCCACTAACAACTTTCCTTGACAAGAACAAAGCAGTTTTCAGGCAAAATCTTCTCAACTCTGTTTGGTCAGCAATTGAATTAGGAATTCCCTGGGGCTTGTAAGCAAAATTTTCAAGACCTAACCTATCTCTCTAACCTATATCTTTCAGTGAAAGCCATTATTTCAAAATATTGTTAAGAAAGAAAATAAGACTTTAAGAATAAGAAGTGGGATAGTTCTTGTTTAATAGTTAGCATTCAATTTTTCTGACATTGTTCCATTCTTTCTTAAAAGGTTATTTAGTTATATGAAAATCAAATGCTATTTTTTTAAAGAAAGCAAAAGAGAACAATCCAGAAATAAAAGAGTAAACATTAATCTCCCTCCCCATTTTTCTGAATGATCATCCATTTGGTGAATCTTTTTCTAGAACATAACTGTCTAAATAAATTTTTCTTTTTTACAGTTGGATCATATATATGTAGGCTGTGACTTACCCTTTTCATTTAGTAATACATAGTGAGCATTTACATTATTTTAAACTAGAAGGCAAATCAGACCCCTCACTGTAAGCATATTGAATTGCTTTTGTGACTCCAGTTGTTTGTTTGGCATTAGAAAAGTTTCCTTAAATGCAAGTCTACTCTCTGGCTTAGTAAAACTCTCTTCATAAATCAAATCAAATCTGGGCAAGCTGGCATATTCTTTGCTCTTCTGTGCTGACACACAGAAGGCTAAATTTGTGGTTTCCAACATTTGTGGGGTGATAAACAGTAGCCCCCTAATTTTTCACACCTCAGATCCGTGGTATACTGATAAATGGACTGTGAGTGGGGATGGAGAAAAAATATGATTGATAGCTTTGGTGATTTCCGTGGTGTGAAATCTCCCATGATGGCTGATTGTGGTTTTATATATCAACAGTTTAAAAATTGGCTCATAAACAACAAATATTGGCGAGGTTGTGGAGAAAAAGGAACTCTCCTGCACTGTTGGTGGGAGTGCAAACTGGTCCAACCACTATGGAGAGCTGTGTGGAGATTTCTGGACCTACTAAACATAGAGCTTCCATATGATCCAGCAATTCCACTCCTAGGTATTTACCCAAAGGACACAGAAACATCAATTCCAAAGAGCACCTGCACCCCTATGTTTATAGCAGCACTGTTTACAATAGCTAAGCTTTGGAAACAACCCAAATGCCCAAAAATAGATGACTGGATCAAGAAGATGTGGTACATATACACCATGGAATATTACTCAGCATTCAAAAAAGATAAACACATGCAATTTGCAGCAACATGGATGGCGCTGGAAGGGATCATGCTCAGCGATCATGCTCAGCCAGAAAGAAAGAAGGGATCATGCTCAGCCAGAAAGAAAAAGAAAAATACCGGATGGTCTCACTCATAGCAGGAATCTAGAAAACTTAAATAAGGGACCAGGAAAAAGAATAACTATAAGAAAGTAAAAATAAAAATCAACAAACAACTATGAACCAGAGACACTCTATGGGGGGTGGGGGGCAGGGAGGGGAGGCATTGGGGTCAAAATAAGGGGGTGGTAATTGTATGGGGAATATAAAAATAAAATTTATAATAAAAAAATAAATAATAAAAAATTGGCTCATAAAATTTCTGAATTTTGTGATAATTTTGTGATAAGTAATAATTATCTCTGAATTGCTAAAGCACAGAAATATCAGGCCACTCAATGATCGGTGATAGCACCTATGCAGCACTTTGGTCTGGATAAAAAAACACAATTGTGGCTGATTTCCTATATATAGTTACCGTAGCCAAAAGAAAGGTGGGTATAATGGAAAAAATGACCAAAAGCCAAACATGGGAGGGAAAAAAAATGAATCAGTGAACACCCCTCTCATATTTCTTAATTAGCTTGGAATTTCTAGAATATAACCTCTAAAATAATGAGATTCTTCTGTAGAAGTAGGTATAAATATTATTTTGCTAACATTTCTTCTTTTCTTGGATAAAAGTAAAGTAACCCACAAGTGTGGTTTTATGTGGTTCTTTGCTATTTTCCCTTCCACAGCTGTTAAAGAGCTTATATCTCCAATATTTTTCCTTGCATAATGATTTTTATGGAAGCTAATATAGTAAGCATTTTATTTTTTTTTATTTTTATTTTTTTATAGAGGCATGTTTTCTTTCTTTCTTTCTTTATTTGTTTGTTTTCATTTATACATGCACTGGGTACAGTCAGAAGCGCGGGAGGGTGAGAGAATTCACCAGAGCCAGAGCGGGGAGCAGAGCAGGCAGAAGGACCGAAGTACACTGCTGAGGGGAGCAGCGGGCGGCAGGAGAGGTCTGCGCGCCATGTGGGACCCTCCTCCGGTGGCCGGGGAGCAGCCGGGGATCGAACCGGCGCCACAGAGGCTGTGGGCAGCTTCGCAAGCCAGCGCTCAACCGCTGCGCCACCGGGGAGGCCCTATAGTAAGCATTTTAAAGTCTTACTAGTTGGGACAATAAAATAATAGGATGTTTAAAATCCAATCATGACTTGGAAAGATAGGAAAGCCATGCATTTCTGAAAAACCACACATTTGTTCATGATGAAGATACCATTTAGAAATCCCCTTTTTCACTTGTCTTTAACACAAGATTATGAGGAATTAACAAAAATTAGTTAGCTTGCTCTATGGTACTGCTACATATGTTTTAAATTCAAAACAGAACCTCTGATAGAAGATAAAGAGCTATGGTTTTGGAATCAGAAGGTCTGAATTCAAGTCCAATCTCTGTACCCTCCCAGTTTTATAACTCTGCATATCTCTTAACTTCTTTCCACCTCCCGTCCTTCCTCTGCAATTTGAAAATTAGAGTACTACCCAGGAGTTGTCCTGAATTATATGAAGCAAGGCATTTTTACAGCACCTTGTGAAATAAAATGCACTATCCAAGTATGAATTATTATTGGCCCAGCTTGATTAGAATTGAATGGACTTGGCTATTTCCAAAATTTAGATCTAACTACAAAAAGTGTGAAAGTTCCATTATTGAAAAAGTATTCACATGAGTATGGAAGAAGCTCTGATACCTCAAATTAGTTGTTGAACCCAAATGAGAATTCAACTGGGATCCAAATAAAGTATTTCCTCTGCTAAAGCCGTTCTCATTTTCTACATCCTTAGCATTCCCATTTCTTCCTAATCATCTGCTTCCCATACCTACTCCATTGGGTGAAAATAGCAAACACGGGCTAAATGAAGGGCATTTGTGAAAAATGAAATTTGAAAGGATCCTGACTAGAACATCATCATCTCTGACACCCAGCACCCTGGACTACCTAGTCCTCCACCTTTTGAATGGCTGACTCTAGTCCTGCAGCTATTCTTGCCACTTAAGATCACCTCCTCCTGAAAGGCAGGATTGCAGATTCCACAGTTTAGTACAGGGCACAAGTCAGCTATTCTGTGCAGTCTGAGGCTATAAGTGAGAAATTAAGTCCAGACACAGTCACCTGAACTAATCACAGTGATCCTATCCCCAGCCTAAGAATGAACTATTTAGCCAGGTTACCCCATTTTCTTGCTGTAAGATTAATCCTTTGGGATCTGCTAGAACAATTACTGAAGTCTGTCGTCTTAAATACTCCTTTCAAATCTAAAAGTATTTTCATTTTTTCATGTTGACCAAAAAGAAGCAGCAACAACTTAAATATCCTGACCGTGCTTGCCCCACATATAACTTCAAAATAATATAACAATCATTTATAGCATTATCTCCCCCCCCCCCATTTTTAAAATAGTGCCTCAGTATAAGAAAATAAGTAGCCCAAACTGTTTAATATTCTGAGGGGAAGAGAAAATTTCTCACAGATAGCTATAAAGTTTTCATTTATGGTGCTGAATTATCTTGTAATCATAACAACCTTACAAATCAAGGCTTTGCGTAGGCACCCTCTCCAGATTCCACTAGGTGCAGCATAGGGTTTTGTAGTTTGTACAAGTAGGGTATGAAGTGCCTTTTAAAAAAAGGCAAGCACAAACCTAATATTTGAAATAGTTTATAAGATGTAATTTTTGCAGTGACAGATTAAACACAATGAATAATACTCTTACCCAACATTTGTTAACCTTAGTAGAGCCACTGTAGATTATTAAAAAAAATAGCCTTCAATTTTTTAAGGAGTCCCTCGAGGTGGGCAAGTCTCAGGATGATGGCTTTATTAGTATTCTGTGACTATCAACTTGGATACTGAGGTTTCAAAGTTTGAAGGTAAATTAGACACTGAAACAGCAGACCAAGTGTTCATATGTTCTCCTTTGGCAGTAATCAGTCATCAGATGCATTTTGTAAAACATCCAGTTATATATTTTCTTATTTTCTCTTGCTGCCCTAAACATTTACAAAATATACCAAATTGGTCCGATTACTTTGTCCTGTTAATTATTAGTTCCTCAAACTCAAATAGAACCTCCTCTGTCTTAGTGTTAATATTCAATAAATTACCTAATCAGGAAATAATTAATAGCTAGATTTAGCATTTTCACTTTTCTCCTAATAGAGACTTAATAGTCCTTCCCAAGGGGTATTTACAAAATTTACTTTAAAAGTGATTCATGTTTGCTGTTGAAAAATACAAAAATGGGAATAAAAAAATGAAGACAAAAGTCACCTGCAGTCTCACCACTAAAAGAAAACAAAAAACAAAAACAGCTGAGCCTTTTGTTGTACGTATATTATACTTTAATTGAAAATATATTTATTAAGTGTTTAAGCAAAACCCAGAACTGCTTTGGGTGCTGAGAGAAAAAGATGACTGAGGCTTGGTCCTTGTCCCCAGGGACTCACAAAGAGGGTATTTAGGTCATTGGTTTGTCAATAGAAGGGTTCGTTGACATTTGATAATATTTGGTTTTGCATAAGCCTTGGTTTGTCTTAAGCCTAATTGAAAACAGTTCCATGCTGAATCTCTCATAGTCTGCTATGACCTCTTTGCATTGACTACAACTTTATTTTAACTTCTTGCTGTTCGTAATGTTATTCTTTTGGCTGTGATTGTAATATTGTGGATTTGATGTGTCCAGACATGCTTATTCATATGGGTTGTTATGTTGGTTTCTTTAGGAAACATCCACTTTTTGGGGTACTTTAGATGTTAGTTTTTTGGGATATAGATAGGTGTTAATAGGAAAAATATTTCAGGGCTGCAAATATTTGTGAAATTCTGAATCCATCAATTTTTTGATGTGAGACCAATCTAAATATGGAAACTAAACTATAAAACTTCCAGAAAAAATAGGAAACTATTTTCATGGCCTTAAGGTAGGATTTCTCAGCAGGACTTCAAAACAAACAAACAAAACTTAAAAATATCAATTAATCAAAGACAGGGTTTTTTAAAAAAGAAATAATTAAATTGAAAAACAATTCACGTACTGGGGGAAAATATTCACAACACACATATCTAACAAAGGACTCATATCCAGAATATATAAAGAACTTCTACATATCCATAATAAAAAGATAAACAATTGAAAAAAAACTAAAAAGATGGACAAAAGACTTGAAGAAATACTTCACAAAAGATGTAAATGAGCAATAAACATGTGAAAAGGTGTTTGACATTATAGTCATCAAGGAGATTCAAATTAAAATCACAATAACATATCACTTCACATCAATTACAATGATTAAGACAAAAAAGATTTAAATACAAAGTAGCAGCAAAGACCTGGTCCAGCTGTGAACCATTGTTTTATTTTTTTATTTTTTCAAAGATTTATTTATTTATTTATATAAGATGTGCGGGAGGGTGAGAGGATTCACCAGAGACTGAGTGGGGAACAGAACAGGCAGACTGACAAAATACAGGGAGGGGAGCAGCAGCGGGCAAGACAGGAGAGATCTGCCTCGCCATGTGGGATTCTCGCTGGCTGGCTGGGATTGAACCCGCGCTGCAGAAGCTGCGGACAGCTTCACAGTGCGGCACTCAACCGCCTGCGCCACAAGGGAGGCCCGTGAACCATTATTGTTAGGAATATAAAATGGTACAACCACTCTGGAAAATAGTTTGTTAATAAATAGCAACTGACAGTGACTATAGATAGTCGCTCACCTACACACACATACACACACACACAGGTGCACACAGACAGTATCATCCAGGAGCAATGAAAATCTATATACACAAATGACTGATAAAGCTTTAGTTATAATCGGCATGATTCACACAACGTGATTCACAAAACCACAGAAGCCAGGGAAAGAAGCAGGCACCAACTGCTCCACCCTACCATTTATATGGAAGTCCAAGAACAGGCAAAACTAATCTATGGTGATAGAAATCATGAGACTGATGATGCCTCTGTTGAGGGAGGGTGACTGGGAAGGAGCCAAAAGGGAACTTGTTGGAGAAATGAAAACTTTATCTTGATTTGATGATGGTACCATGTGTGTGCTTTCTTGTCATTTTTAATTTTGATATAATTTTCAACTTACAAAAGGTTGTGAAGCTAATATAAGGAACTTGATAGTCTCTTTATCCAGATCACCAATTGTTGGGTGTCCATTGAAACTCGTCGCGCTGTATCCTTACTATTTGTCCACATCACTATGCGTCAAGTTTACCTTATAAAAAGGGAACAAGGCTATTTACTGAAAAACTTTTCCAAATTTGTTAAATCTTCAAAAGACTGTTGTATATTTTATGTATTACTTCCCACTGTGGTTTGTTTTTTTTTTTGGATGTGAAAACTCGCTTTCGATTAAAAGCTGCTGCACACATTCTGAGAAATACTTGACAAGATAGCATTCCCCAGCCCTGACTGCACATTTGAAGCACCCAGGGAGACTTTAAAACTTCTGAAGTCTAGGCTGCCCCACTCCCCTGAGACGAGTGAAACTAGACTGTATTGGTGGGATGCAGGCATCAGCCTATTCAAAAGATTCCAGGTAATTCCAGTGGGCAACCCTGGTTGCGAACCACTGTCTTTGGAAAAGTGTTTCTCTTTCTGACAACTCTACTTGTCTAGTTAGAGGATGTCACACACTTAATAACCATCATACCAGTCCAGGGACCTGGTATGCTCATGAATGTCACTGGGCACAGAGTTCAGCCTTACTGGCTAGTACCCACCTGGCTGGACACTACCCTCTGGAACTCTGTATCCTGCCCTTTAGACCTGTAGTTCCTGCCTGCTCTCGGCCAGGCGCCCATGTCCACATATAGTGCATGCCCATTTTCCTCCAGCTCAACTCTATACTACTTGGTGATCTGATTGGTTGCCAAGCCCCCTGCCATGTGACCAGCACTCAATGAGAACAACATTTTGGTCGTTTGGGCTGTTCAGTTTATAGACTGAACTCCCTCAGGCCAGCCCCTTCCCACTCTGCTTCCAGATCTGTTTCTGACCTCAGTTTCTGGCCTTTTGACTCATTCTTGACCACAGTCTCAAACTGACCTCTTGGATTTGGCAACTGATATTGCTCCTTTAGCTCTGGTCGTTGGCTCCAAATGCAACTGCACCCTACGTGTCTAGCATAGTAGCCTCCTATCCTCCTTGGTGCCAGAACCTTCCAACACAAAACCAGGACACCCCCCCCCCCCACCACCGCCAACCCTGGTTCCAATTGAGTGAGGCCCAGCTCAGGAAAGGAAATGGGGCAGTTTCTCCCTCCCTCAACTGACTTCCCTGGCCCCAGCTAAATGTGAAGTTTGAGCCTGACCTTCTTACATGGCAGGCCTGACTCTCTGGCCTGGCTAGGCCATCTTTATTCTGTTGGATGTCACAAAGAGTTGGAATTAAATGAGAGAAAATGCCTGGATGTGCACTAGGCTGAAGCCATTGTATCAGGTTTCTGTGTGTTCTGAGGGGCTGGTGTCTGCCCCACATTCCATTCCGCTGACCATGTGGTACATTCTCAGTGCAGGCGGCTGGATGAAGAAAATACAGCTGCTCACCCCTCAGAACTCCAAGTGCCCTCTCATGTCACCCGCCTTCCCTGGCTCCTGCCTGCCCCTTCCTGGCTTGCACTATAACTTTGATCCAGGGTTTATCTTCATGTCTATTCATGGTTTGTATCTGTTCCTGGCCTAAACCCATGTCACGGATCCCTCCAAGGGGATAGAGAGGCCAAATTCCTGACATCAGGTTCATGGACATCTGTTGTTTTTGCCTGTCCAGTCTCCATCCCCTTCTTTTGGTAATAGAACCCAACTTTTGTTTGGGGGAGTCTGTGTGCACCTCTAATCAGAAATAACATATATCATGTGTGTGCAGTGTCCCTCCCTTGACCAAAGCAAAGGCAGAAATCCCAAGGTAGGTTGTTCTGATAGACGTGTTCTCTTAAATGGAGCACATCAGCAGAAGTTTTACAATGACCCTAAATCTTCAGACCTACTTGTCACGATAATGTTTTTTCTGTTTCTACCATTTAGACCTCCCAAACTCTTTCCTAAACTTCGTTCTACAACCCTTTCTTCAATTCCCAGACTTCCTTTGTTTATCTTAAGACAGCAAGAGCTGTCCACTGTTTGTGATCAGTAGATACAACTAGTTCACAACAAAGTTCTTTTCTTTTTCTTATTATTGACTGAATTATTTTGAAAAAGTGATTTATATTCCAGGATTATGTTAAAGGATTGTAGAGTATAACTTCCCATATAACTTTTATATTGTGTTGAGGAGGAAACTGAAATCTAAAAAAGTGAGGTAACAACCCAGTGTTACCTGATCAGTGCGTGCTAACTTTACATTAGCGGAGGTGTCTATAATCACATCTAATAAATGGGGAGGGGAGCTCTTGTTTAATAATTGAAGCTCCCCCTACATACAAAATGTAAATTCATTCAGCTACATTTTTTTGAAAACAGCGTCTCAGAGCTTCCAAAATTTACTAGTATTTTTTTTTCCTGTTAAAGGGGAGCTCTATAACTTATATTTGATAATTGAAAATAGAGAAACTTAGTCAGATTTTTTCAATTTTACACAAAATTTTCCCCTCATGGAAAGATAAAATACCTTTACCTTTTCTTTTTTGGTTCTGGTTATTTGTTAATTAGTAGCATCTGTTTTTGCCAATGCATATTGCACAATTCATATGTAAAGATAACATTCTAGGTCCATCATGAGTGTAAAGAATGCAATCAGAGTGTTATTATAGGGTAAAAAAAGGACCAACTCTTTCAGGCCCCATAGATTTTGTCTGTGATCTGAACAATCCTAGCCAAGGTCATTATTTTGCATCTCAGAAATTCAACCTCCTCATTTATGAAGCAGTGAGTAGTGGTAGCTATCACATTGAGACCCCATGCGTGTTGGATGGAAAAATGTTAACTTTCTCCTGTTGATAGCCTGACACATAGCAGGCAGGCAAACATGTGTTGCATGAGGCATTGTGTGTTACTTCTCAGATCCAGGTTGCTTCCCCAAAACATTTTCTTAAAATTATGCAGTAGGCAGTTGATATAACAGTCCCTGGGACTGAATTAATGAAAGTACTCCTACAAAGTACATTTTGGGATATTTGGTCCAGGAACATAGCCAGTGATTTTGCAAGCATATGTCTCCAGCACAAACAAGACCTTTGTACAATAGAACCTCTTATACCTTTGGCTTCCTGTCTATTGAAGTGCTCTACTTCAGCACCTGCACCCCTATGTTTATAGCAGTACTGTTTACAATAGCTAAGCTTTGGAAACAACCCAAATGCCCAAAAATAGATGACTGGATCAAGAAGATGTGGTACATATACACCATGGAATATTACTCAGCAATCAAAAAAGATAAACACATGCAATTTGCAGCAACATGGATGACGCTGGAAGGGATCATGCTCAGTGAAATAAGCCAGAAAGAAAAAGAAAAATACCGGATGGTCTCACTCATAGCAGGAATCTAGAAAACTTAAATAAGGGACCAGGAAAATGAATAACTATGAGAAAGTGAAAATCAAAATCAACAAAAAACTATGACCCAGAGACACTCTATGGGGGTAGGGGTGGGAGGGGAGGGATTGGGGACAAAATAAGGGGGTCACAATTGTATGGGGAATATAAAAATAAAATTTATATATATAAAAAAAGAATTGTTCTACTTCTACAGGTGGTCAAGTTTAACCTGGAAGAGACTGGGGTCTAAACTCTAAGCTCACTGTCTTACTGAGGAGGAAACCAGGGCAAAGGAGAGACAAAATGTGTCTCTTGCCCACTAGCACAATGTTAGTAGGAATAGAAAAGGTGTGTGTTTGTTTTTTTTACTGTCTTATGCGCTCTGCCTAACATTTGAGGAGTTGTGCTAAGGGGAGGAATAAACCTCTTGGATAAGAAATCATAGAGTTTTGTCTCATTTTAGGCAATCTTCAGTTTTTGGTTTGAAAAGCTCAAGAAAGGTAGAAACTATGGATGCTGAGTGCTCAGAACGTAGACTGTAGTTCTGTTCAGCAAATGCCTTAGCCAATGAGTCTGTCAGGGGTTCCTTCCATCCTATTAGCCCAAATTCATTTCTAATAGTGGATGCATTTCAATTCTGTGTGAAACTGAAAGACACTAAAATAAGAAATAACAATAAACGTTATGTTGATACTGATTTTGCTTTTCTATTCTGCCTATCTTATAGAAACTTAAAATAATTCAGAGAAGGTTTTTCATTTTTAAAACCCCAAACCAGCTGTACCTGTTGAACCAAACAAAAAAAAGAACAAAAAGAAGGGACGGAGGCAGGAAAGAAGAAAATAAACTTAAATCAATGTGGGTATAATTATTGCCCAAATAGACTCTGACAGTTAATATACCAGATAGATACATGAATAGTGTCTGACTCATGAAGACATTCAGTAAACATTTGTTGAGTAAATAAATGATAAACAAATATTTGCATGAGTAAATCAAGTCATCCATTAATTTTTATGGTAGATTATGGAATATGAAACCGAAAGAAACCAGAAACACTGGTTGAGTTTCAACTTTTACAGAAAAGCAACTGAGATTAGGGAGGTCATTTGATTTAAGTACAGGCTGGTAGCAACTCTGGAAATTTTTTTATTTCCCTGCAAGTTTTCATGTCAGAACTTTTTTCTGTAAATTGACTTTTAAGGTATAAATAATTACTTTAACTGCCTTGGTAAATTTCCCCCCTTAGTTTGCCCCAATAATTTTAGCAGTCTTTCATTCACATAGCATATATTTATGGAGTGTTATGATGTATCATACACTATCCTAAGCAGTCACAAAACAAACCAAAACCTTGCATTATATTCTTGTATATAGTTTTTCATTAGCATAATCTTTTCAAGGTTTGGTCACATTGTACCATGTATCAATACATGGCAGGCAATGAAAAAGAATGTAAGTAAATATTTACTAGAAGGTAATAGGTATGCAAAGCCTATTTACCGTTGCATTTACTGAATCAAAAGCATATTACTATGTTTAGGTTTTCATTTATTCTCTTGCAAGTTGACTTGAAAGGGAAAACAAACAAACAAACAAAAAACAGTAAGCATTACGCTTACTTTTAAATGTGAAGAACATATCTTGTTTTAATAAGTGGTTTCCTTCTCATTGGGGACCAATGGCTTTTGATTGGAGGGAAAAAAAAAGACCTGCCGTGGACTCCAAATCTACACAAGAGTGCTCAGAAAGATGCCTTTGGTCAAGGAGTGGTGAATTAGGAAGGGGGAAAGGCTATGCTATTTATATATGCTACATAATAGACAGAAATTGATTTTTGATAAGGAAGTCGGCAGCTGCAAATACTGACGTTCAGCTTTCAAGAGAAATGGGTTGCTCTATTTTAGGGTTCTTGTCAAAGCTGGAACAGGTGCTGACATTTTTTCTCTTTTAATCACTCATAGCTCCCAGGGGTTTAACTGAGGAGAAGGAGGCTCACACTCAGCGAACTTGTACCCACATGGGCTGCTGTTCCGACAGCACAAGCCTCTAGCCTGCTCGCTGCTCTGATAGAACTCCCAAAGCCTTTTTGAATAGTTGGTTAGGGGGACTCCCACCCATATTAAAATTAGAATTGCACCTGCCACATCCAGCATGTGTTAAGTTTCTGAAAATACTAGACAAGGAAGATGACAAAAATATTCACACCAGTGTCCTTAAAGAGACTAGTTCTAGGACATGGCAGATGCGGGTGAAAGGAAATCATCAATGCCTTTGCTTCTAAAGGCTTCCATTTAATTTAGGATTATGGGAATTCTTTAAGTGAATTGTGGTGAAACATTTGTTTCACCTCTTTATTTATTTCACAGTTTTCAAACTAAGCTTTGTTTTGTAAACTTCTGAGTATTTTTGCTTCTTTCTTTCCATATTTATTTATTTTTAGTTATACTTAAAATTTTGCTGAGAACAGGCTGCCATGCAGAAAACTGCCAAGGAGGAGATCAAAGGGAGCAGAGGAAAGAGTGCTAAGTGGCTTTTATGAGAGCTGCAGGGAATTCACATTCACCCCTATTTGTCATTCGGTGCCTATAGAGCCCACAGTTCATATAGATGGGTGTAAGGAAATTGGGAGTGGCAGAGGCTGTCACTGAGGGTCTGCTCAGCTAGAGAGCCAGTTGCTGCCATGTGATAATGTGGATTCAGTGTTGACAGACCTGAGTTTTCAAACTAGAAATCTGGGTGCTATCTAGGATTTCCCAATTTTTGACTCTCTAGGGAGGTCAAGCAAAACACATCTGCCAGCTTCTGTAGCCAGTGGGCTGCTGAATTGTGACCCCTGCTCCAAACAGCCCCAGGGTCTTCCTCATCCTCCCTAAAGCCCCTCACTGCCACCATCACCGCTGTTAAGTCTTAGCTTTCACCTTCCCTCCCACTGTCTCTGATGGCCTTTCTGGCCTTGCACAGCCCGTTCTTTCATTTAACACATATGTATGGTTGCTTGTTATATGCCCAACTCTCTTCTAGGCTTGGACAAATGAATTGGAGAGGCAAAAATCCCTACCCCTATTCAGCCCACATGCTAATCTTGGCCAATCCTACTTCCAGATCCACAGACTTGCATGAAGTCTCAGCATACCTGTGGCACCTGGGGACTAGAACAGAGTGTCTCAGCATTTAAATTCTCCCCCTAAAATGAGAACTTCTTGACAGCAGAGACGATGTTTTCTCTTTCTTGGAATCTCACACCTCTCCCCCAAATGATGTTGAACCAACTGTCTAAAAAGGTTCAGTGCTTAAACTGATTTTTATTATAATGGAGTGGAGTACAGCAAGTAATCACTTCTTATCACTGTTCTTGGAAAAGGAGATTAAAAAACTTTCTTTACTTTGTCAAATTATAACATTTTATTTTGAAGTATAGGTTAACCTCAGAGAATAAATAGTTTGGATTTTAGACACTCACTTTGGGGACTTTGGGGTGTCTGTAGTTGGAAGCATAATTGGAAGATGGGCTGAATGATTTCATTTTGTAAAAAAAATCAAACCAATTATGTCTATCTGTATTAAAAAAAACCCACTATGGGGGCCTCCCCGGTGGTGCAGCGGTTGAGCGCTGGGTTGCGAAGCTGCCCGCGGCCTCTGCGGCGCCAGTTCGATCCCCGGCTGCTCCCCGGCCACCGGAGGAGGGTCCCGCATGGCGCGCAGACCTCTCCTGCCGCCCGCTGCTCCCCTCAGCAGTGTACTTCGGTCCTTCTGCCTGCTCTGCTCCCCGCTCTGGCTCTGGTGAATTCTCTCACCCTCCTGCGCTTCTGACATGTACCCAGTGCATGTATAAACAAAAACAAAACAAACAAACAAACAAATAAATAAATAGATAACATGCCTCTATAAAAAAAACAAAAAAAAACAAAAAAAAACAAAAAACCACTATGCCGCTTAGCATCCAGGGAGGTAAATGTGGGAGTTGAGTCTTCTATTTATAATTTACACATTTGTGTATTGTTTGCATTTTAAAAATACCACCTAGAAAGGGCAATGACATATATTTATTGCAGCAACATTGGTTTTCAACACTATATGTGATTCAAACTTATAGATATATTTTAATAAGAATAGTTCAAAATATATTCCCCAGGACATTTGAAAGCCACAGGATAACATTACCATTTAGATTCAAACCACAAGGGGGTGCTGTTGGACTTTGGGATGAATCACTTCACGGGCACCTCAGTTCACCTTTAAAAAGGAGTTAACTCCCCTTAGCAGGGAAGTGGAGCGGTGTAGACGTCAAAGTTACCTGGTGTGTCCTGGTTGCCTGCCTTTAATTTTCCTAAATCTGAATGGGGGTTGAGGGAAGGTTAGAGACCAAAGAACCCTTCTTCTGATGCACTGTATTTATAAAAACTGAAGAAAGAATTGAATATTTAGTTTCTTCCTTTGACCTAAATCGCTTCTAACATAGAACTGGAAGTCACCTTTCTTCGGTCACACTTTTCTTAAAGAACTGACAGACATTATGCACCTTAATTCCAGGAAACTGCATGGACAGCTGAATTTTGAATACTGTTCTGGATTTCTTCAGAACTTGATTAAAGAGCAGTCATTTATTGAATCCAATCACTTGATTTTACCCAGGAGGAAAATGCAATCCAGAAAAAATCAAGGCCATGGGACCAAAAGGAAGGACTCAACCACATTTCCTCATCCCTGGTTTTCCACACATTTGCAAATAGGGGGGTGGGGGTGGGCAGGGAAGGACCAAAGCCTGTACAAAATGGTGGCGGTGCCGTGGAGAGGAGACACTCACTGAGACGAGTTTCTGCACTGGAGCTGCGTCCACCCTCTTAAGAGTCAGATTCATGTGTTTAAGTTTCCTCTGTTCTTTTAAAATCAGCAACTAGTTAACTTTAATATAAGAAAGCTACTGTTCCTGGATGGTTCTTATGGGGTCTTCAGTCACCTCATTTAGTCCTCACACGGCCTCTATCTAGGTGGCTTTGTGGACTCACTGGAGCAGCCCAGATCTCCTTTGCTGCTGCCTGAGTGCTAGGTTGCCTCAAACTGGCTGTAATGCTCCCTGACCCCACCCTGCCCTACCAGTGCCAGTGCTGTGGGGTGATGTGTGCTCTAGCACCCGCAGGATCAGACCAGGAGGACTTCACTTGGAATCACACCCTTGCTGGCAGCTCTCTCTTCCCTATGCTGTTTCTCTCAGCCCTCCCAGGCTTTTCCTGAAGAGCATGCCCCTCTCCCCAATAAATCACACAATCCCCAATCCCAGTCCCATTCTCTGCTCCTAGGGAGAGCCAAATGGTAAATTCCCTGATTTGTGTGTGGTTTCCAGGCACATGATGGAAATCATTGATAAGGTTCACTTTATAAAATCATACCTGAGGGCCTCCCTGATGGTGCAGGGGTTAAAGCCTCAGTGCTATCAAGCTATCACCAGCCACTGCAGCATGAGTTCTATCCCTGGCCAGGGAGCTACCCACATGGCATAGCAGATCTCTCCTGTATCGCCTGTTGCTCCCCTCAGCAGTGTATTTCAGTAGATCTGCCTTTTCTGCTCCCCACTGTCTCTGATGAATCCTTACCCCTTGCATCTCTGGCCTACATCCCAGTTCTTGTATGCATAAATAAATAAATATTTAAAAAAAGAATAATATCACACCTGAGACCTCATCTGGCCAATTTACAGAAGGATATGTGTATACATATCCATATATACATATATTCCATTAAGAACACTTTATATGGGGCCTCCCCGGTGGCGCAGCGGTTGAGCGCTGGGTTGCGAAGCTGCCCACGGCCTCTGCGGCACCGGCTCGATCCCCGGCTGCTCCCCGGCCACCGGCGTAGGATCCCACATGGCGTGCAGACCTCTCCTGCCGCCCGCTGCTCCCCTCAGCAGTGTACTTCGGTCCCTCTGCCTGCTCTGCTCCCCGCTCTGGCTCTGGTGAATTCTGTCACCCTCCCGCGCTTCTGACTGTACCCAGTGCATGTATAAACAAAAACAAACAAAATAAATAAATAAAACATGCCTCTATTAAAAAAAAAAAAAAGAACACTTTATATGTGTTTAAATATATAATTTATTACCCTGCTTTTCCTGCTTAGTGATATAATTATTTTCCTTTATAAATGTAGTTGTGAAAAGATGTATAAGATTCTAATGTATAAATGTAACTTTTTTAAAAACATAATTTACTTGAACAGGGAATAGTTACATTTGTATTATTTATAAATATAAAAAGGAATATCTTTATTAAGGGCTTATTTCTGCATTCAGATTATTAGGAAAGAATCCTAGAAATAGAGTTACTAGACCACAGGGTATGATCCATATTTCAAATTTAGTTTCAAAAAGATTTTACCATGTTATATTCATAACTATATTGCTATCTGGTCATTTGAACCTCTAGCAAATATGGAGTATAGTCATTAAAAAAACTTCCCCTAAAACAAAAACTCTAACAAAGTGAAAAGAACTCAGTGTTCTGTTAATATACTTTATTTGTGGTAAGCTTGACCTTTTCTCATATATTTATTAGTTATTATACTACAGTCATTAGAGTTTCCTGTTTGGGGAGTTTCCCTTTTCGTTAGGGGTTAAATAATAAATTTATACAGTTTTTGAAGGTCACTCTAAAAAATATACTTCTATGGCTTAGTTTTATGAAGTCCTTGACTTAGAGACATTTATCCTGTATTTTCTCCAGAACAGCATTTTCTGCCTGCTCTGTGACAAAGTATATGGGGAGGATTTGGGCCTGCCGAAATTCCATTAGTAGTAACTTTGAGCCAGATGTACCTCCCTCCCCAGAAGCAAGTAGTGTCTCAAAGAGAAGATTTCTAAACATAAAGTGCAATGATGTAATTTAACAAAATATTTTAAGTGGAATGGAGGCAGAAACTAAAACATTCTGGTGGAGCTAAAAAGGTCTACACATTTAGGACATTGTTCAAAACACAAGGATTAGGGTAGCACAGTCCAGACACCTTGAAGGTACTCACAGACACAAGGGTCCCGAAGTAGTCGGTTTGTCTTATGAGTTCTCTTTGTGGTTTTGAAAATGTTTGTCTGTTTTCTTATTTCAGAAACAAGGATACATTAAGAAACATCAAGTTCAGTAGATCGTTAACACTGAAAGCCTAGCCTCCTTCCTGTAGTGGTATCAATGATAAAAATTTTTGGGTGCTGACAAATTTCCCAGACAAGACTAAATTCTATATTGAAATTCTTCAAACTTGAACCCAGGGGTATACTTGATTTTGGAAAATCTGAGAAAATAAGCTCACTTAATTTTGAGGAGTAGAAAGAAGGATCCTGACACACCCCTTGCTTCTCCAGAGGTATATTTAATCTAGCACATTCCTCACAGTAGCTGCTCCACGTCTTTTCCACTTGCCCCAACACCTCCTAAAATCTGTGTGGAGAAGAGAGAGCCGGGTGACTGTTCTCGTCAAGCTCCTTTTCATCTTCAGGCACCCCCATATCTACTCTCACTCAGTTATAAATCCCCCTCAAGCTTCTTAGCTTTATATTCCTCGTCTCCTCGGCAAAAAGCAGGGTGCCTTGTTGTGGAGGCAGGAACAGACCACAGTGCAGGTTTTCTGATCCCATGCAGATCGGGTAAAGGAGGAGTCAGAATCCTCAGTGGTTTTGCAGGCTTTTATTGGGATTACCAGGTACACGGCAGGCAGGGGTGCTGGGGGGCCGGGAGGCTGGCAGGCCTCCCAGCCCCCAGCAAGTCTTCACTCTATTGCTCTCCGGCCTTCTCTCGGCTTCTGCTTCTCTCGCTTCTCTCTCACTTCTCTCTCGCTTCTCTCTCAGCTTCTCTCTCAGCTTCTCTTTCGGCTTCTCTTTGGCTTCTGCTGGCGTCCCCATGACGCTGACCTTAAAAGCCCAGTCTTAGCCCAGGTGAATCCCATCTACCTATGCCCACACCCTACTCCAGGTGCCCGCCATCAGGCATGCATTCAGGACCGCAAGGATCCATCATCTATCCTGATGGCGGGAGGGCAGAAAAGCCTGACATTTTTCCTTACCCTACACTTGTTCATAGACATTGTTCAATAATTAAGATTTTTAAAGTGAATGGGGCAAACTCAAGTTAAACAATATGGACTCCAGATTGTATCTGTGGCAGACTCTGTCTTGGAATTGTGAGCTAGGAAAGGTTGGGACAGAAAGCTTCCACACTTGTGTGAGTTTTCATGCAAGGGTGAATCTGGTTCTACCATCATTAACTGGGTGAAACACAAACACCTTTTTGTGTTTTTCTACAATAATGTCTTACTATAGTGACATCTACTGGTAAAGTTGAACTCTCAGCCAAGGGAATTGTGAGCTTTACAGCCTTAAAGTTATTCTAACTATTCTTTAATCCTTAAGTGTAGACCAGGCAGATGTCCAAATCAGCATTCTTTGATAATGAGAACTACTACACCAGTTCATTAAAATTATTTTTCTGTAAATGATTTCAGAATCTTAAAATCTTTTGTTTAAAATACCATGTCTATCTTGGCTGAAATGTAGTAGACCAAACCGCCAGACAACAGGGCCATATATGAAAAAACACAAAATTTTAGAAAAATATTACATTAAAGTAACTCATTGAATTGAAAGGCTGGGAGCTAGAACTAACATAGTTTCACTATTCACTGATAGATTCCAGAGCATTCAAGCTGACAAATGAATTATTACTTGAAAGTTAATTTGTGTGCCACCTTGGAATTTTGTCTTCTATATAATGCTTTGTGCAGTGGTTAAGCTCTCAAGGTATCCAACAATAGCTCATTTTATACAACATAATTGAAGTACTGTATGTTGAAAGAAACAGGAAGGGGAAATAAAAAATTATGTTTGTGTAATATTAGTAAATAGGGTATTTAAAAATTGAAAAATGAAGCTTTTTAATCCTGGATTTTTAATTACATTGAATTCTGGAGGAGAAGTGACTATATAATTCTTTAATAGTTGATGGTTTGCAAAATATTAGCTCTCGTAGTGCCACTGAGTTTTTATCAGTCAAGGTGCCTTTGGCGAGGTGTCCTCATGGTTACAAGAGGCTACAGCAGCTCTAAACCTTCCTTCCTTACAAAGCAGAAAAGGTCCTTATCAGAAAACTTGTGAGAACAAGACACTCTCAGAGGTGTTGCTTGTAGAATTCCCTTCTCATCTCATTAACCAGAATTTCTGTGTCACTGGCAAAGTGACAGTCACTGGCAAGTGGATTAGAATCTTCATGGTAATTAAAATTCACTCATACTTGGCCCCTCTCCCGAGATTGGAGTCACCTTCCTAGCAATTAAACAAAATTGGTGATTGTCAAGTAAGAAAAAAGGAGGCAGATGGATTTGGGTAAGCACCAGTGATAATTGAAAGTGGGTGGTAGGATGGGAAATGAGGCAGGTAAGGGTGATTCCTTCAGATGTCTAAGTTTGATGGGAAGGATTGGGATAATAGTAAAAGGGAAAGGTTAGAATTATGGTTTGTTTGCTTCTATTTGGCTTGAAGATGGGGAAGGGCTGAACTTATTTATACATAGGAGAAAATTTATATGTAGAAAGGACCAGTACAAGTGAGTTTGAGGAATTAGGAAAACAAGTTCCTACAGTATGAGAAAGATGGTATCTCCAGCCAGGCCCAGACTTTGATATTTTGAAGATCAAATTCCTGAACACGTGAGTTCGTCAGAGAATTGCCAGCTTTTATTTCCTTAATTAGGAGCACTAAAGTTATTGACCCTCTTTTATTAAAATGGCCTTCTTAGCAGTTGCTGAATTTTAAACATTTTTGTTACTGACTTTGGAACTGTTTAGATTTGTTTTTCAGTTTGCTTGTTATTGGGAAAATTGGTCAAATCTGAATAAGTTCACTATATTAGAAAATAGCACTGTATTTATGTTAATCAGATTTTGCAATTTTTTTCCTGTGGTTATAGAGAGAATATCTTTTTAAAGGAAATATACACTGTAGAATTTTATGGGTGTGATTCTTAGTTCTCTGTGTCAAATTGGCTAGTCTGTGATGTCCAGTGGTTTGGTCAACATCCATCTAGATGTTGGTGTAAAGGTTTTTTAAAGATGTGGCAGACATTTGTATCAGTCAACTTTGAATAAACCAGATTGTACTCTATAATGTGGATGGACCTCATCCAATCAGTTGACTTTAGGAGCAAAGAGTGAGTTTCTCAAAGAAACCTCAAGACTGCAACATAGAAAGTCTGCCTACATTTCCAGCCTGCTAGCCTGTGGAATTCAGATTCAAGGTGCAACATCAATTCCTTCCTGAATTGCAGGCTGCCGGGCTGCCCTATGCACTGCAGATGTGTTAGTCCCTACAATTGAATGAGTCAATTCCGTTAGATTCTCTCTTTCTGTCTCCATGCATGCATGTGTGTATGTATGTATTTATGTGCACTAACCCTTGGACAACATGGATTTGAACTTCATGGGTCTGCTTATATGACGATTTCTTTCTATCTGCAGGTCCTGCATCCACTGTTTCAATCAACCAGCATATTTTGTTAATTGAATCAGTGAATGTAGAATCATGGATAGGGAGAGTGGACTATAAGGAACTGTAAGAGCTTTGTGGGATTTTGGATCAATGATGGCTGTAGTTAAGTCTTTGGGAGTCAAAAGTTCTACATGGTTTTCAACTGGGTGGGGTTGGTGCTCCTAACACCTGCACTGTTCGAGGGTCATTTCCATAGATGACCTATAGTAATAAATATAGATTATATTACACAGAGTGATATATTTAATTTTATAGATGGATAGATAGCCCCTACTGGTTTATTCTCTCATGAACTCTGAATAATACAAGGGATAAATAGCATCATGTCGGGCCTCCCCGGTGGCGCAGTGGTTGAGCGCTGGGTTTCGAAGCTGCCCGCGGCCTCTGCAGCACCGGTTCAATCCCCGGCTGCTCCCCGGCCACCGGAGGAGGGTCCCACATGGCGCGCAGACCTCTCCTGCCACCCGCTGCTCCCCTCAGCAGTGTACTTCGGTCCTTCTGCCTGCTCTGCTTCCCGCTCTGGCTCTGGTGAATTCTCTCACCCTCCCGCGCTTCTCACTGTACGCAGTGCTTGTAGAAATAAATAAATCTTAAAAAAAAAAAAAAAAAAGAATTTAAAATAAATAAATAAATAAATAGCATCATGTCTGCCGCTTACCCTCAAATGCTCACTCTTAGAAAATCTAAGTGAAAGGTAATGGAATTATTTGTACAATTCTTGCATCATTTCAGTAAAAACATACAAGAAAAACAAAACTTATTTGAAAGCCAGTTTGGAACATGGCTTTTTAAAAATATACACAAGCATGTAAATTTGGCTAAGTTCCCAAGGTAGCTGACAAAGGACTATTTAACACATAATGTAGCTGAAATATGGTACCCTCCCAAGGTAATTAAATAGGAGAAGGCAATACTTGTTTTAATAGTGATTCAACTAGGAAGGAAAACATTCAAATAGAATAATAGATTTTATTATTTTTTTTAAACTTTTTTTCTAAAGATTTATTTATTTATTTATTTATACAAGCACTGGGTACAGTCAGAAGCATGGGAGGGTGAGAGAATTCACCAGAGCCAGAGTGGGGAGCAGAACAGGCAGACAGACGAAGTACACTGCTGAGGGGAGCAGTGGGCAGGGCAGGAGAGGTCTGTGCACCATGTGGGACCCTCGCCCGTGGCTGGGGATCGAACAGGCGCTGCAGAGGCTGCGGGCAGCTTCGCAGCCCAGTGCTCAACCGCTGCGCCACCAGGGAGGCCCTAGAATAATAGATTTTAATTAATCTTTATTTTTGGTGGAAAAACTATTGAAGATTATTTGATATTCAATTGCCAGTGTGAAAAATTGTGAAAATAATCCAGGTGAGGGGTTGAGGAGAGAATGGCAAGAAGAAACAGGTGCTTGGGTATCTAAAGTGGAAGGGACGAGAGTTTAAGGAAGGTTTTATTTAATTTGATTTACTTGGAAAAAAATTTAAGCATATTTTTGTACTGAGAGATTGGAGTTAGGGTAGAAGGAGTAGTTGAAATTACACTAGAAAGGAGCAAAATTCAGTATGTATGAGAAAGGACAAAGTCTTAAGTAATGTTTTTTTTATTTTATATACCACTAAATTAAAAAAATAATAACACAGAGGACAATATATGGTTCTTAACTTCTATATTTGCCAAGTGAGGACATTAAAAAAATAAAGCCATGCAAACAGTGACTATTCACTATTACTGTCATTCATAAATAAAAGGTATTTAAACTCTATATAGAAAAGGATAATGTACACATTCATTAAATTTAGTATGATGTTTTCATTTCTTTGAGGACTGTTCAGATGGGCTCTAACTTGGAAGTTAGGCCTTGCTGAGCATGGATAAGCAGCTGTGTCTCCCAAGGTCACCCGTGAGGAGATTAAAGGGCAGAGTGTTTCCACACACACTGTGGGTGGCTGTGCACATCACTTTCTCCTCCACTGCGACCTTGGCTCTTCCTCTGACTCACTTTCCTTTGCCCTGTAGTCTATCCAGGTAACCCCTAACCTGACTCCAGGCTATGGTTTCTCCTCTCTCCCAGGACAACCTCAGAGGCAGGACTCCATTGAAATTGCATATTTATCTGCCAAGGCTGTGATTATTTTTATATTACCAGCTCTGACCTTTGTTAATGTTCAAATTCATTTATCTCTTTCTGATTAGTGTTGTTTTCCTTTTGTCTTCACTTTATTTACCCACTCACCATTGCTTCTCAAAATTTTTTTGGTTGGAGAAATTTGTCATCACATTGCTTCTCTAATTCCCATAATAGGTGTCTCTTCACAGGAAACACCTGATTTGGTTGCACACCTTGCTAAGCGATGTTAGTGCTGTTTCTCTGAACTTTGTTTAGGTCCTTCTGCTTTTCTTTAGGGTAAAGTCCAGAGCAATTCATCTGATATCTATGACTGGGAAGCATGAAATCAATTAGAATGTGCTTTGGGCCAAACAGACCTGCTGTGTCCTCTGCCCTTGGCTGACTATGTGACTTAACATAAATCTCTTAAACTCCCTAAATCTTTCACATTTGTAAAATAGGGAAAAGAACATCAGTCTCATAAGGTTATTTTAAGGAAGAAATGAGAGAACTAGGAATGGAGTTTTGGTGTACACTGGTATGTAGCTGGACTCAGAAATGATAGCTGTTATTATAATCCTTTTTCCTCTTATCACTTTCTAAAACTGGACTGTCGCATCTGAAGTGGGGATGGTCTCAGTTGAGATCTACTAGAATGGCAGACTATGCCCCAGACTTTGAAGACTTTGTATGACAAAAAGAGTATCTCACTAAATATTTTAATATTGATTACATGTTGAAATGGTACTACTTTGGATTTATTGGGTTAAAGAAAATATTTTATTATTGCCTTTGCAAAGGCTGCAATTGTGAAATACCACAGATTGGGTGACTTGAACAACACAATTTTGTTTCTCACAGTACTTGAGGGCCAGCTGTTCAGGATCTAACTTAGATTGGTTTTTCTTTGTGGATCACAGAGTCCCATGTAGGGCATTGTGAATATGGAAGTTATATCAGATTTGCTGCAAGGGATCTAAGGCATCATCATGTGCTTGGGGTGTAGTATCCAAACTATATATACCTATACCCTAATTACCAAGTTCTAGTGCCTCATAATGATCATGGCTCAATATACCTAGTTGAGAGGCCAATGTGTTATCAAGTACATCTGGCTCTCTTCCCACTAGATCACCACCAAGTTATTTACTTTTTGGGTGAACAGGTAAGGTATTAGAAGAGTCATGCTGAGTATAGAGAATATGCTCTATATAGAGAACTCATTCTTCTGGTTAGAGATAGGTATACTACAGAGAACTGCAGCTGAAGCCAGAACTGAAAAGGTGGCACAATCTATATAAAAGGACTAAAGACTATAAAACTTTGGTTGCCCTTCCTGGTAGATCAGCCAGGAAGTGAGAGCTGTGCAACAGTGGGGTTCTGTGTTAGTAGGGAGGAGATAACTGAGGTTTGTAATCTAGAAAAGTGTTCCTACAGTACCTGGTAAGACTGCTTGAGGTAGGGACCAGAGGAAGACATCATTTTGAAGAGTGAATGCTCAAACCTATAGTATTAACCACAGTTCAGACTTAGTGTTTTTATCTTCTTTTGGGGTCTGTAAGTCCTTCTATGGCACTCCTTTGTAGCATAGGTTGGGCAGTAATATTCTATTTAACAAATGGTGAAAACAGGTTCAAGGACCTTAAGTGACTTGCCTAGCTGAGACATGATAAAATTACACTCAGATGTTCAGACTCCTAAATCAGTGCTTTATTTACTTTTTCAAGGTAGACTAATGTGGGTGGGAGAAGCTGGAGACTGGAAGAAACAAAACTTTAAGCTGAGCCTTTGGAGGCTGACTTAGAGGGTAAGAATAGAGTAGACAAAGAAAGTAGGGAAAACAGAGGAAGGAATCTCTTCGTAAATATGAGAGTTGGTGGGGAAATTGATCTGATAATTGAATATGGTGGTACATGGAGGATACGGTTGGAAAGTGGGAAGATGACCAGATGAATAATTTGAATGTGATATGTAATAAGGCATTCTTATTGTAGTTTCATGGGTACCTGAGTAACAATGAAAGTAGGACTTTAGAAAGATGGTCTGACAGTGGTCTAAGGAACTGAGTCGAAATATCTAGCAGTGGTTAAATGAATTAGGATATTATTGTGGCAATTTAGGTATTAAGTGATAAGTCTTGTACTGAAATGATAACAGTGGAAATGACAAGGAAAGAATGAGTCCAGAAGGCACTAAGAGCATGGGAAGTGCAGGACTTAGTAAGAGATTAGCCATCAGAACAACAAGTACAGAGTTGAAAGCTACGCCAAGCTCTGGAGGTCAAGAGACTGCAGGCCTCACTACAATAGAAGATTAGGGCCTTAACTTTTAAGAGACTGAATTTAATGTGACAGTATCAGAGGGACAGAGAAACAGTTCAAAACTTGATATAATGTGGGCCTCCCCTGGTGGCGCAGGCGGTTGAGCACTGGGCTGTGAAGCTGCCCATAGCCTCTGCAGCACCGGTTCGATCCCCGGCCACCGGTGAGGGTCCCATGTGGTGCACAGACCTCTCCTGCTGCACCCGCTGCTCCCCTCAGCAGTGTATTTCGTCGGTCTGCCTGTTCTGTTCCCCGCTCTGGCTCTGGTGAATTCTCTCACCCTCCTGCGCTTCTGACTGTACCCAGTGCTTGTATAAAATAAACAAATCTTAAAAAAAAAAAAAAAAAAAAAAACTTGATATAATGTCACAGCAGAATGGCTAGCGCTCAGACTCCTTTATAAAGTGATTTTTGAAGCATATGGATAAAAATGAAATGTTATATTAAATAACACATTGCTATATCATAAAAACCAAAATATACCTTTTTCATATTAATTTTATTAGTACTTATAAAATAAAAACAATTTATGAAAATAGTTTCCTTCTCAAGATAGACACTACAATCTTTGCAAAATATACACACCCATATTGGTTACAATACATATCCTTATATATACCTGGAACATTAAAAAAAGCATTTAAGAATCACACCCTGTAAAAGTTGGGAGAAGAAACATTTTTTGTGACATTCAAGTACTTAAACCACACTGTTGAAATAAAACATGTCTCTAATATATAGGTCCAAAGGAATTTAACTTTCAAGGTCCCATAGGTTCTCTTATTATATACGGTAAAGAACTGGGAAGGGATCCCTGAGAGTTAATTTACTTTAGAGAGCTCCTCAGTGGTTTACTTTTCATACTTGTCATGGAACTAAGGGAGGGGGAAAGGCCATGGAAACCATTTCAGTCAGATCTTCTCTCTAGCATCTTTATCTACAGAGCAAGAGAATTTCTAACCATAGAACTCTAAAATGCTCCAATTATATCGTTACCTAAAATACTTACAAAACGATGCTTTTGCAACTCTCAACCCCAATATTGTGGATTAGGATAAAGTTATGATGATAGAGGTGACTCCCCTAAATAGACTTCATTTAGGAATTTTCAAGTGGGAAGCATTTGGGAAGATCAGCAAGTCAGACATTCCTTCTTGGAAGTATTGGAAAAGATCCTTTCTCACTCAGGCATATACCTCAGAAGCCAAGTTCCTTCTTTGGAAGAGTTGTGATGAGAAGATGGTGAAAATCCCTACCATCTTTCAAATCTGTAGGCTTAAGATAATATTAAACAACAGGGTCTGACACAGTAAGAGCTGGAGGCCATTATACCTTCACCCATAAAGGAATCACTGTGACAAAAGGATCATTTGCATTACTTCCTGCTTAATTTCCCAAGCTTTCCTAAATATTAAATTCTCTCTTTAAATGCAGAGTATTGGCATGAAGTTCCAGATATAAAATGTGTTTTTTGAGATCTTACGCTGGTTACATGGTACAGCTTTGACATTTAATATCATACTGATACAGAAAATGAACTGATTTTTTTCTTTTCAAGAAACTACAAAAAGTCAACCAATGATTCACAGGTCTTTACATTTAACATATAACATAAAGCATTATCACATGTAACTCATAAGGGAAAAAGACTATAAAAATAAGTTTAATTAGGATTACCGTACTTTAAAAAGTTATTTAAAAATATATATATATTTCAAAGTCCTCTAAGTATTTGGTTTAGAGGGTATGAGAGGTATCTATTAGGAAAAACCATAAGAAACAACAGTGTTCTTAAGTTAAAAAGGTAAAATCTCAGCAATTTCATATGGTTCAACCTAATAAAATCCTGAGAAAATCTTATTTGGCATCACACTATAAATTCAAGAAGAATTTACAGGAAGTCATATTTTTAGTGAGGGGAAAACACTTCAGGATGGAAATGTGCATGCTAGTCATGCCAAGACTTCTCTTGTGATTTAAAGACCTGAAATCTTAGAAAGTTAAGAAAAATTTAATACAGCTTCAAAAAACAGAGGGCAATTAAAATTATATAATGAAAGCTACAGTTGCTAATAAAATGCCACCTAAACAGAAAACTATTAGCCAAATTTGGTACTTCAAATTTTTTTTAAAGTTTACATATAAAAATTCCAGCATTAAAATGAAAAGGCACAAATATGAGTTAAAAGAATGATAATCATTTATAAAAGCCTTGATAATAAGGCCACCTCATTTGTATTATTAACACCATTAAGTAGGCACCTATTATACCAAGTTTCAGCTTTGGCCTCCTAAATGGAATTATGTTTCAAATGAATTATCAACATATTAATTATAGCAGCATTATTACCAGTAAGTTCCTTAGCATCTACACTAACTAAAAGAATATCTGGAATTTCTTTCCCACCTTTAGTCCATCAGTACCAAAAATACACTTTAAAAGTTACATAGAATAGTCATATTTTTTTCCCAATTTTTCTTCAATTAATGAGTTGTCCTCTTGCCAGCGCCATCTTAATAACAACAAAAATCCAAATCCAGAACAAAAAAATAATAATAAAAAATTGCTAGACTCAACCAACTGGCTGTTCTTACAAATTGAAGACATACCATGTTCAAAAAGGGTACTGGAATTACGAACCTTATTCCATATAATCAATGGAGTAAAGTCATCCTTTCTAGATGTGTGGATCTGTGGAGGGTCTGAACTGGGTGACGGTATATTTGAAAACACATTCGTGATGACGCTTCATTTGGAACTCTGGCACCATTTACGAATGGCTGTTCCAGTACTACTGGCTAGAACGCACAGGGCACCACCCACTGTCCACCACGTGGGCACATCATTAAAGAAAATAATCTGAAAGATGAAAGCGAAGACCACATCCATCGTCTTCATTATTGCTACTGGTCCTGCTTTTTCTATTTGAATGGCTTTGGTGAGAAACACCTGACCGCCCAGACCAAAGAGCCCAATCAAAATGAGAAACAGTCTATCCAGCCCACAGTACGGCAGACTCCATTCTCCTAATATAAAGAGGACGATGACGCATTCGATGAGGCCAAGGATTACATAATACCAAATGCTCAAAAAGTAGTCCACAGATTTCCCCATTTTCCTTAAGATAATGAGAGTCGAGGCACCAAATACAGCATGTCCAATGGCTGCGAACGTGCCCTTCAAGTGAACGGAATAGTTTTCTTCCATCCCTGTAGTGTTAGAACCAAATAAAAACGGGGGCCTGACAATGAGGATCACTCCTGTGATTGCGAAGGTGGTGAAGAGAGCATCCCATAGACTGTATTTTTCCTTAAGAAATATCCAAGCAAATATAGATGTAAATACTGGACTGCTGAACGTGATGACTGTGGTGTCAGCGAGCGACGTGGACTGCAACGCGTAGTATAGGAGGATCATTGCCGTAGACCCCAGGACGCCTCGGAAGAGGAGTAAGATTCGCTGACCTTTTGGGCCTATAAACCCAGTTCTGTCAATTCAAGTAAAGGATGCATATTCAGTGAAGTTGGAATGTGTTCTTAAATTATAAGTTTGAATTAAACATCATTGTATAAGTCCCAAGTATTGAGAAATAAGGAAATAGTGATAATTATGATAGTATGCATAATTGAGTATTATGCACCTAAATATTTTGTTTAGGATACTGATATTAAAGTATTCAAAGTGTAAGCAAAAATAGTACAAGAGAACTGTAAAATGGTATAATTATAGTGCAGTAAATATATATATTATTTCCCATATATGTATATATTTACAAGAAAGACAAAATAGAAAATATACTAAAGTGTTAACTGTGTTTGTATAATAGATAGATGCATAAGTAATTTTCCTTCTTTATTTTTCCCAAATCTTCTGTAGTGAAAATGTGTTTTTACAATAACTATAAATTTCAAGATTGAGCCACTGTTGATCATGGTTAGTGGACACTCAGTCTTAAACTTTTTCTGTAAAAGCTAAACTGGTGTTAAAATTTAGTTATTAAATGCAAATCAACTTTTTAATGTTCTCATTAGAAAAAGAATTAAAACACATTGGAAAAGAATAGATGTATAATAATCACTACTCAAATTTTTTCAGTGAATATTTACTAAGGAGGATACTGTGTTAAGTTCCTGGCTAGGTGCAGCTCACTGATCTGGAACAGAGCTGGACATCTTTAGGGACACATCTAGGCCTACATGGAGGCCCCAGGGTCTTGGGAGTTAGAAATAAAAGTGTGGTCACCTTGTGTTCATACTTCAAGAAGCTAATGATCTTCAGTGACAGAGAAACATAAAATGAGTTAAAAGATTACTGGCCAGGACTAAAAAAAAACTCTTCTAGTGTCTTCTCCCTACTGATGCTTTCTTTATAAAAGGGGGAAGATGACTGTGGTAACATCAGTGGTCTGTTGCCACCCTTAGAAGTGTCTAAAGTCTCACCATCATTTCCTAAAATATTGTAGCTTTTCCACACTTACACAGGAATATCTTACTTAAAAAAAAATCCTCGATATATTGAGTAAACCTTTTTTAAGTGAATCTGCACTGTGTTATAGATAAAAGACGACTTTGGTGATAAGCAACTGAAGGGTTTATGCATCTTTGCCCCCAAAGAGAAAGTCAGGCAGCTACCAGAGGTCCAACTAGTCTATTCTCCCAAGGTTCTACTAACACAGGGGCATATACAGGTTATCACACACCCTATAAAATTTTAACCTGGGATGTGGTTAGGGGTGGGGTCCATATGGAGGTGGAAAAGTGGCTGGGGTGGAGAGAGAACAGTAAGGATGGAAAATAAAAATAGTTTTCATATACTGATACATTCTACATAAAACACTCCAATCTATAATAAATTTCATTGACCCTGACAACCACCATGAGGACAAAGAATATCATCCCCTCCAGTTCACAAATGAGGAACCTAGGCAGGAAAGGACTTAAAAGACTTGTTTCAGAATTACCTTTCACTTTCCAAATCACCCTTGGAGAAAAACCTAAATATGACTGTAAACGTCTGTGTATACTGATGAGAGAGCAGCCTATATTATATAAAGAAACTCTGGACATTAGGAGGCACTACTACTTCCTCTTGGCTATTTTTTTTTCCTGCCAAATACTAATTATGCCAAAGGAACAAATGGAGGGTGGTACAAGGTGGGACAGTATACAAAGAAAGTTTTGTTTTCAAATGGGGGGTGTTGAGTATCTGAATCTTTTTCTCTTTTTGTTGAGCATGTGGTTTGTGTTTACAAGAATCTCCTGTGGGTGGATCTTTGTGATTTTTTCATTAATCAGCGCCTAAGCATATAAGAACTGGGAAATTCATGAGTGGGATAAAGCAGATACTATGGAACAAACAATTTAAGCAGGCCAAAGACTTACAAAATATTTATTATTATCTTCTACTTTGCAGCTAAGAAATACTTACTTTCTGTATATTAAGCAAGGGATAATGACTAGCATTTGGAACACACATCGAAATCCGCTAATTTCTACAGCATGGACATCTTGCACTTTTTTAACAAATAAAGAGCCCACTGAGAAAAGGAAGGCAGACAATAATGTGTAAAACAAGCCAAGTCCAGGACAGGGTGTTTTCTTCTTGGCTTCTGAAAAAGATTAAATTTTGGTTAGTCCTTGTTTCCAAGTATATATATTTTATCATTTTCACTAAGAAATTGAGAAAAATGGAACAGTGTTAATGGCCTAGCAGGCTACAAATCCTACCTCCTATGCATGTCCATTCTCTGGACCTGAACCTTTTTTCTCACCAAGAAGGAAGAACCATAGATGAAGGAAACATTTTAAGCCTGTATAAAATGGCTTTCCTTTGGCTCGCTAAAGAATCATCCCTTGTTTATAGGTTGAAAAGAAGTAAAAGCTTATGAAGGTGGGGAAAGAAATCTTTAAGAAACATTTGCCAAGATGCTAGAGAAAAATGCTTCCAAAGGATAATATTTTATAGAATCTCACTGGTGAACTGGGCTTTACAGGAAGAAGTGTTCTCTTCTGGAAAATCAATTTGTAACTGTTATATGGCTACCTGATTATCTGACTTCTAGAAGCCTGGGAACACTAAGGCTCAGCCCTCAGCTGTCTTGTTCATCCGTGATACATAGAAGACCCTGTGTTCTTTTCTGAATGAAAGAATATGAGAGAGGGCCTCCCTGGTGGTGCAGGGGATTAAGTACCATACTATGAAGCAATCCACAGCCTCTGCAGCACGAGTTCGATCCCCGGCCGGCCAGGGAGTAACCCATAAAGCACAGCAGACCTCTCCTGTCTTGCCCGCTGTGCCCCTCAGCAAGTGTGTTTCAGTCAGTCTGCCTTTTCTCTCCCCACTCTGTCTCTGGTGAGTCCTCTCACCCCCTGCATCTCTGGCCTGTACCTCAGCTCTTGTATGCATAAATAAATAAATAAATTTAAAAAAAAAAGAATATGAGAGAAACTCATTGAAAGATGCAGAGTCTGACACCACTGGCAATGGCATAATCCAGGGAGGCTTCTGTTTTGTTATTTTGAACAGTCTGAATCAAATCTTTATTTGAATTGAATCTTTAACTTTTTCATGGTTTATGACATCTTTCATTTAGAGCATAAATTCTTTGAGGGCAGGGACTGGTCATCTACCTCTCTGACCCTGATTTTTTTTTTCTTTTTAATTAGAACTGTCATTTGATGTTAACTTTGTGGCTTGATGTGAACCAAATTTCTGCTTTCTCCAGATCGTCAAGTATTCAACCAATTAATGACAGTGCATGAACATGAAACTGTTTTCAGCCACTTCCTGCCTTAGGTGGCTGAGACAGAAGTAGAAGCATGCTTTTAGTCTCAATCAGAGGAGGACAAAATGGAGCAGGATAAACAGAGGACTTCCTAAAAGATAGGCCAGGCACTGAAAATGTGTATATATTTTGAAATTAGCACAAAACCAAGAAAGATAATAAAGTAGGATAATAAGGACACTACTGGTTCTCATCAGTTAAGAGCATAGTGGAGCTGAAAGATATGCAGACACATGCAATTTGCAGTAAAACCAGGACTGTCATTCCAATCCAGGAATTTGTAATTTGTTACTTAGCTATGGAACAGTATTGTATGATAACGATTTTTTAAAATGCCCTTCTCTGATAAATGCAAATACCAGGTAATACATTTCAAGATTTTCATGTTAGCTAGATACCTTTGCCTATAAGTGACAAGTGCTTTGATACTGAGTAGTTATTGTGAGACTTTCTACAGTCTGTCCATTATAATAATGGATGCCATTCTGGTCAGAGACCTCAGCTTCTTCCTATTCTAGGTTCACAGCTGAAGAGAATGATTTGGAGCTAGGAGCTGTCATGTTATAGGCCATATGTTATAGAATGTCAGAATATTCCATGTTCTGTTCTGTACTCATACCCTTAGTTACTGCAGAAGCAAACTGTGCACACCCACTCAGCCCATGAAAAGTAAGCCTGAGAAGACTTCCAAGTTGAGCACCACAAAATACATGTCTTGGCTGTGGTTAGCCTTAGAGTTGAGCTTCTGAAATTTCAGAATTCAGATCCAAATAAAATAGTTTTTCTTAAAAGAAACCCCACCTATACATAGAACCAACACCTTAGAACAGAACAGAAAGGGAAGGTCAAGGACAGAAAACATCTCCCTGGTCTATATTTCAAGGGTCTTCTCCAATTTAAACTTTTAAAATTCTCTCCAGGGATATTTTAACTTAACATGATATTTTAACTCTTTCAAAACTTAATTTCACACCCTTAACTTTGATGATCTTTTTCCTTAAAACACACACCACTCGCATATTTTCTTGCCTATAAGCACTTAAGATCCATCCTTCCTGACTGGGAAATTGTTACCAGGGCTAGCCAAACTTGATTATTTATTGAGGATAAATACCTTTGGAGGACTGGTGCTACTCAGGCAAACCTCAATCTCTTGCTGAATAATAATTTTGATTCTTTCTGTTAATGGAGATGAGCAAGAGAGTATCATGATTCAAAGAGGTATTTGCTTATGTAATGTGTTTTCATGTGCATATTTTATTACAAGCTTATCTAATAATTTGGCAACTAAATAATTCAAATTAAGTAAGTGGTTACAGTGCAATTTCCTGACTTAAAAGAAAACGGAAAAGTTGCTCAGTTTCTTTATCCTTTGCCTTAAATTGGTGATTCACAAACCTGGGTTGGGAATTAGAATCGCCTGAGAAAGTTTTAAAACTTCTGTTTCCATGCTTTACCCCGGACTTTTTGCTACAGAATCCCTGTAACTGTAAAAAGCTCCACTGTTTAAGATTCACTGCTACCCAAGAAAACGCACTCCTTCTGGGTGGAGGTGAGGCACATATCTAAGACACATACTGTCCTTGAAGAAAATAAATAGGCATCTTCGGATAGCTGTGCTGTCTGTTAAGGTTATCTAGGAATGTAAGAAAGTGGATAACAGTTTCAGTGTGAACTTGAAAATAAACTTTGTTGAGATAACCAGTTCCAGTCAGGCTAAAATGATACTGTAACAAAAAGTTTCAATGACCACAATATAGTGGTTTAAAATGTGTTCTATGGCAATCTTGTTTTTGGAATTTTCTGATTACTTATAATACCTGTCTTTTGGACTTAGTTTTGGGAGTATTATTTGGTTTTGGAATATTATCTGGTAACTTTCTTTGAAGTTAAAAGATACTAACAAGACCTTTTACTCCACCCTACTTTTCCCTTCTCCCTGTGAAGAGCTTTCCTTCATTCAATTACTCGTACTGGCTTGTCATTTTGCCACATGCTGCCTATGTATACAATACTGGTCTTCAGTTCACAAATGGGAAATGTTTACCTTTTTTGAGGACTAACTCAGTATTCCACCAGAATGACATTCAGCCATAGGACAATAAGGTGAGAAACTGACTTCCAAGGGCTGCACATCTGGTCAAGCCAGCTGGGGGTAATCCCTGCTCTGGTGGCACCAGCCCAAGCAGAAATGACAAAAGTCTGATTTAGGACAAAAATGGAGCAAGAATTATCTCTCTGGGGTTGTCTCTAAATTGGGAAAAGTGCACACAGGCAGAAGGGAAAAGTCGGGTGGGGTAAGAGGCACAGACATCCCAGTCACAACTTAGGGGAGGTGACCCAGGGTGCTGTGTGCTGTGTAACTTTGTCTTCAAAGGAGATCTGCCTATTTCCCCTTCCACGACACAGCTCCAGGTGGGTGGTGGAATTCAAGGAGGAATATGCCTGCTAAAGCAGCACTCTAGTCAGTAGAAAAGGCCCTGAGCTGGGTCACTGGCAAGCTGGAATCCTAACTCTGATGTTGCCCAGACCTGTGCACCAGTGTCTTGCCCACACAGGCCAGAACTAGGGGAAACCAACCACACCTCCCTCCACCAACACACAAGTCCTCACCTTCACCTGAGCATCACTTTCCTTATTTATCAAAGACATAGGTTGAACAAACCAGTGGCTTTTCACCAGTTCCTTGGGGATGGGTCCCGGAACATCTTAGTGTATGAAAATTGTGCCTCTGCTTCATCTTGCATCAGTTGCTAAAAAGTCCTCATAACCCAAAAAAGGTTAGGAACCTGTGGCCCAACTCCACTCTGCCTTCACAAGATTCTAAGACTGGACCAAACATTTTCGAGAGTCCATGCCTTTTTACTCCCTCTTCGAGGAACATCGTTTATCACCGACCTCAGCAGTCATGGCTAGCTTCCTCCCAACCTCGACAGGCTTGGGGATGGCCTCTCCAGCTGACACCCCCCACCCCACCCCCAACCTCCAACCTCGGACTGGGTGCACTGAACAGTACTGTGACTCCACGGTTCTACCCTAATTACATAAACCATTTCAGAATTCTAGAAAGGTTCCAAACACAGAAACTTTCTCCTGTGTTTGCGCCGGCGGGGGCGTACTGGGCTTCTGCTTTGCAACCCCCCAGGTGACAGCAGCAGGATTTTTCCGATCTCAGAGCAGGGTGGGTTTGGGGAGCGCAATCTTCACTGAGTCCCCAGCCCGCGGCAGCTGGACCCCAAAGCCCTGGCACCCGCCCGGCCCCGCAAGGGCGAGACCCGCTCTCGGGTCCGCACCCCGCACTCACCCGGCTGCGCGCACGAGCCGCACGGCGAGGAGCGGCACAGGCAGCACCTACTGGGGGCGGGAGTCTCCCCTGCCTCGGTGGCCGCCGGCTCCGCCTGTGCGCCCGGGGGCTCACCGTCCGTCAGTGGCAGCCCAGGTTCCAGCGGCTCGGCGGCCCCGGCGCTGTCCAGGGGCTGCATGGCGCGGCCAGCGCTGTCCCGGGGGCCGCCGGGCGTCTGGCGCCCGCAGCAGCGGCTCCGCTGCCGGGTTCTTCCGGCCCGCGGGGCGGCGAGGCGCATGCGTGCCCGGCCCTCCACACCCCCGCCCCTCGTCCCGGGGCGCGCGCCAGTGCGCCCCTGGCCTCCTACCTTCAGATCCCGCAGCCTCCTGCGGAGCGGGCGGGCGCCCGCCTCCTTCTCGGTCGGGCTGCAGGGCCCACGGTGCCCCAGAGACGTCCCTCCTGCTCTGCTGCGTCCAGCTATACTAGCCGGGGTGTGTTTGGAGTCATCTTTGCCGAGGCACACGAGACCCCTTTCTGTCCTTGCAAAGAGAGGGGGCACGGCTGCGGGTCCTGGGGCCGTCTCTTGTGGCTGGAGGTTAGGAGGGGGTGCATTTGTTTACTGGCGTGGCTGCGCATTCTGTACCCCTGTGGTGCCCTGGAGACCTTGCAAGCACCGTGCCTGTCTTTGAAGGACCAAGGTTTTTCCTCCAGTTTCTCACTGACACTTTTCCAAGGAGGGTACCGATTTTAGGTTTAAAAAAAAGAGAGAGAATTAGTGCGTAATCATAGGAAAAATACATCTATAAAATTGGCATAGAACCCATCTATAGTTTTTTTTTTTTTTTTAAAGATTTATTTATTTATTTATACAAGCACTGGGTACAGTCAGAAGCGCGGGAGGGTGAGAGAATTCATCAGAGCCAGAGCAGGGAGCAGAATAGGCAGACTGATGAAGCACACTGCTGAGGGGAGCAGCGGGTGAGTCAGGAGAGGTCTGCGCACCATGTGGGACCCATGTCTACAGCCGGGGATCAGGGGATCAAGCCGGCGCTGCAGAGGCTGTGGGCAGCTTCGCAGCCCAGCACTCAACCGCTGCGCCACCAGGAGAGCCCACCCCCCCATCTATATGTTCTTTGTAAGAGTAGGCATTCATTATTGATCTATGTTGCTTTTCTTTCTCCTTCCCTATTTCCTTCCTTTCTCTTTTTTCCTCCCCCTTCTTGTGTTGACTGAGCCATCCTAATTTGGTTGATGTAAGATTCCAATAATCTGATGTAATTACACCTACTAAATCAAAGATATATGTCATTTGGCCTCAGGATTCACTAACAGACTCTTAATGTTTACATAATTCTTCTTTCATCTTTTTGCTTGCTGTAAATGTGAAAGGACAGTCTCTGGCAAGAGCAAACCTGTCTCAACTATTCTAGGTCCAAGTACAGGTTGATTACTTGTTTGCAGTTATATTTACACACAGCAGTCCACTGCTGAACATTATTGAACTTGATGTCAGAAGTCCTAGGTGAGTCTGTCACTGAGTGTCACTGAGTATTGCAGACAGCCTCGGTTACTTCATTTAATAGAAATAAAATGCTTCTTTTCTTACTTTGCAAAGTTGCTATGCATATGAAGTGCTATTGATGT
The DNA here is from genome assembly GCF_014898055.3 of Talpa occidentalis. Lineage (NCBI taxonomy): Eukaryota > Metazoa > Chordata > Mammalia > Eulipotyphla > Talpidae > Talpa > Talpa occidentalis. The sequence goes on from NW_023605194.1 coordinate 25,508,430, forward strand.
GGCCAAAAGCACTGTGTCACCTGCAAGGCACTTTACTGGGGGAGCAGGAAGGAAAGTTGTATTTTTAACTAAGGTGAACAAAGAATTTATCCTCCAAACTGGAATTTGTTTCAAGAGTAAAAAGGGGAGATTTGTAAAAAATTATGCAGGGCAATAGACATAAACTGGGACTAACCTGCATAAACTGGGATAAATGGCCACCTGAATTTTAACTTAATTAACATATATCTTTGACCTACCTTTAAAAGCATTTAAGGCTGTTTACAAGAATATTTGCAACTGACTTTGGTGGCAGCGATGGTATTTTAGGATGGAAATTGTAGGGAGGGGCTGTGAGGATGACAGATCGTCATTAATAAAGCAAGAACCAAGAAGCTTCTTCAGACATCTGGAAATCAAGTACAATTTCACAATTGCATTCTGAGATTTAGATGTGCAGAGGGTTTGAAGAATCTCCCTCTTCAGTGGCTGAAGATGGCGACTAATAAGTAAAAGGAAGAAAGGATTAGGATGATTCAAGAAGTAACTTGACTATTTTGCTTTCAACACCATCCTCAAAAGGGAAAGAAGAGAAAACGGATACCATTCCAGTGTTGGCTAAAATGACTAGGAGGTGATGGATAATTTTTACCTTTCAATTTATTCTCTTTAACTTTCTTCCCCACTGCTATTGAACTTACTATATGGATGGTATGGGCTTTAGTCATTTTTCCATTTTAGCCAAACAAACAAAAGCATTTAAGCATATAAAGTAATGGGTGAGAAAGGTATAAACTAGACAAGAAGTAAAAAACAAGCAACAACAAAAAAATGACTATGTTGCAGAGCCATCCAGCAGAGGTGTGGTGTGGTTAGGTTCTTTGAGTATTGACATTTCAAGCTTTGGTGACAATGACATTGAGCTGGTGACAGGCAGATTTCCCCAAGGTGTTAAGTGTGGGGCAGAAATCCTGACTGAGGGTGAGACCAGTTTAGCACCCACTGCAGTGGTCGAGATGAGGGTCTTACCCAAAGCTGAGGAGGCAGGGGAGAAGCGTTGCTTTTGAAATAGCTAGGAGAGAGAATGGACAGGGTTGTTAGGGTAGGAAAGAGCATTGTTTCTCTGTGTAAAATCATGCAGTGTCCCAACTGAGATTCTTTTGCTTCTAAAGGAACTGTCTTCCTCCAGTGAGAATAGATGTTCTTACTATGATGACAGGTAACTACAGTGGGGGTGGCACCAGAGTTTTGATATCAAGAAGGAGAGAGGGAAATGGAAGTGGAAGAAATGTGGGGTCTAATGGTCACATTAAAAAGTAGGAGTCCCAGATGGTCACCATCTCTGTGGCAGTAGACAAATATCCTCAGCTACTGCAGAAGGAGTTTGGCTCCTGATGTCTTCTGTTGCCTATCAGGATGTTCATATGTGAAACACTTGTAAATCAGAAATCCCATTTTCCTGATATGTCTACCTGACTCATATCAGACTTGTATCTTGGTACTGATTGGAAAAATTGCTTTTTCTCCCCCTAAAAAAGTGCTTTTTTTCTTGACCCTTTTAAATAATGTACCATCTGATATGGAAAATAGCAGTTTGTTCCAAGGAGTGAGGTTCAAAATTTGTATCTTGGGGAACATTAGTACTGTAGAACATAAGATCACAATTCTAAATCCCTTAATAAATGAAAAGGAATAAGCAAAAGAGGTGTGGCTTAGAGAAATGTAGGATAGTACATAAGAGGCAAAATAAGCTGTGTAAGTAGGCAATGAGAACTAATTCTGGAAATACATAGGAAAAAAAATTACAGGGTCAGTTCCTCAAAAGATATAAAACAGAATTTTTAGGGCCTCCCTGGTGTCGCAGGTATTAAAGATAGTGCTAATAAGCATAAGTTCGATTCCCCAGCCGGCCAGAGAGCTGACCCACATGGCGTATTGGACCTCTCTTGTCTCATCCAATACTCCCTTCAGCAGTGTATTTTGGTGGATCTGCATGTTCTGCTCCCTGCTCTTTCTCTGGTGAATCCTCTCACAACCCCCTTCCCCTGCACTTTGGGCCTACACCTCAGTTCTTTAATGCATAAATAAAAAAAAAAAAACCAACCAATTATTATATGATTCCACAATTCCACTTTTGGTTATATGTACAAAAGAGTTGAAAACAAGGAATCAAACATACTTGTATACCATTGTTCATAGCAGCAATATTCTCAACAGCCAAAATGTGTAAACAACCCATCGTGTACGTATCTCCATGCAGTGGCATAAATTTCTGACACATGGCGCAGCATGGATGACCTTGAAAATACTATGCTAAGTGTAATACACCAAATCTAAAAGGACAAATATTGTATGATTACATTTATATGCAAGACCTAGAGTAATCAAATTCATAGAGACAGAAAGTAGAATAACCTGAGAATATTGCTGCTATGAACAATGGTATACAAGTAAGTTTGATTCCTTGTTTTCAACTCTTTTGTACGTATAACCAAAAGTGGAATTGTGGAATCATATGATAATTGGTTGGGTTTTTTTTTTTATGCATTAAAGAACTGAGGTGTAGGCCATTATTGTTAATGGGTACAAAGTGTCTAGGTTGATGAAAGAGTTCTGTGGGTAGGTAGTGGCCATGCTGTACGGCAGTATGAATTTGTTAAGTGCCTCTGAGCCATACACTTAAAAGTGGTTGAAATGGAAGATTTTGTAATATATATATTACAAAATAATTTGAAAAGTTTAAAAATGTCAGGGAAAACCTGAGAGTGTGCATTAGACAACTAATAAATCAGTATGTAGATCCAACATTGAAATAAACCTGGGTCTGTATATAGAATGAGGCATGTAAGATCTTTTCTCCAGCATTGGCTAGAGCCTCTCTTCAGTTCTGGCTTATACATAGAGAGATAATGATACATAAAAAAGGAAGTAATTGGAGGAAAAGAGGTATGGTGTGTTCCAGACTTCTATAACTCTTTCATCCAAATATCCCCCATAAGTTCACGAGTGTAAACTTGGAACTCTAAACTTTAATTTCTGGAGATAGCATTTAAAGTCCCTACCGGAAACAGGAACTTTCTTTGAAATCCTGTGTCCCATCTTAAGAATTTGTCAATTTTCTTTTTTTTAAAAAAAGATTTATTTATTTATACAAGAACTGGGGTACAGGCCAGAGGTAGGGGAGGTGAGAGAATTCACCAGAGACACAGTGGGGAGCAGAACAGGCAGACGGACCAAAGACACTGCTGAGGGGAGCAGCAGGCGAGGCAGGAGAGGTATGTGGGTATCTCTCTGGCAGGCCGGGAATCAAACCCACGCTGCAGAGGCTGTAGACTGCTTCACAGCTCAGCACTCAACACTCTGTGCCACCAGGGAGGCCCAAATTTGTAAATTATCCATTCAATCCCCAATATATTTATCATCCTACTATTTTTCATGTAACTTATTCAATTAATATATTTAAGTCCCTACACTGGTTCATTTCTAACTCTCAGCAGAAGTGCTTTGCATGGGGAACAACGGCCACAGGGCTCAGCCCTCGCAGGGATGGGGGGTAGGATGATAGAGGAGGTGACACTAGCAGTACCTAGCATCTAGCAAGACCAGTGCCCCCGCTGTCTCATTTAGCTTCTTGTTTCCTCCCATTTCAACACACTGGTGTGGGAGTCAGGACAGTGGGTTCTGTGTGTTTCTATAGTTCAGGACGATCTGTTCCATCTCTTGCCTCCCTTGCCTCAGCTCATAAGTCATGCCCTGAATTCCCAAGCAGTCACTGTTGGGAGGAGCCCTTCTCAGGCCTTGACAAGGCCAGAATTTTCTCCAGCAATTTCTTGCTTTCCTATGCTCCTCTGTTCCCACGCTGCGCAAGGGAACTCCCATATAAATGGTTTCTGGCATCCAGGAAAACCTGTATCCCTCCTGTGGGAACTTGCTTTTTTGTACAGTGAAGCTCTGTCAGAAGGATGCCTCAGTTTTAGAATTACCCCTAGTTGATAAAAGTGTAACTTAATCCACTTTAACCCAAAATTTATTATAGTTTAGGATTTGGATTCCACAGAGTGCTCATTTTAATAAATGTTCTTTATTAAATATTCAGAATATGTCAAGGACTATGAAATGCATCATTTCATGTAGTCCTCAAAGTGAACTTTAACAGGCAGTTTAGCTTAAAGGTTAAAAACAGAGCTGTGGAGTCAGACTACCTGGTGCACGCCTGGCTGCCTCTCTTATAGCTGTGTGACTTCAGGCAAGTGAATCAGCTTCTCTGTGAGCCTCTATTAACACTTCTATAAAAATGGGATTATTATAGTATCTAGGTGCTGTGGGGATGAAATGAGATAATACACATAGAACACTAGATATAATTACTCTTTTTTAAAAAGATTTATTTTTATTTATTTATGCATACAAGAACTGGGGTATAGGTCAAAGGTGCAGGGGCTGAGAGAATTCACCAGAGGCAGAGTGGGGAGAGCAGGCAGATCTACTGAAATACACTGCTGAGGGGAGCAGCAGGCGAGACTGGAGAGAGAGGTCTGCGGTGCCATGTGGGTAGCTCCGTGGCTGGGAATTGAACTCAGGCCTCAGTGGCTGGTGATTGCTTGACAGTGCTAAGACCTGTACCACCAGGGAGGGCCCAATAGTAATCACTCTTAAAAAAATAATGTGTGTGGGCCTCCCCGGTGGCGCAGCGGTTGAGCGCTGGGTTGCGAAGCTGCCCGCGGCCTCTGCGGCGCCGGTTCGATCCCCGGCTGTTCCCCGGCCACCGGAGGAGGATCCCACATGGTGCGCAGACCTCTCCTGCCACCCGCTGCTCCCCTCAGCAGTGTACTTCAGTCCTTCTGCCTGCTCTGCTCCCCACTGTGGCTCTGGTGAATTCTCTCACCCTCCCGCGCTTCTGACTGTACCCAGTGCATGTATAAACAAAAAACAAACAAACAAATATAATTAATAAAAAAAAAAATAAACATGCCTCTATAAAAAAAAAAAAAAAAAAATAATGTGTGTATTTATTATTCCCATTCTACAAATAAGAAATTGAAGCTTAGAGAAGTTAAACAACTTGCAAAGTCACACTGATGGGAAAGGGCAGAGGCAGGATAGGAACCCAGGCCTGTCAGAAGTTGAAGTCCATGATCCAGATAACTGTACTCACCCAGGGGGCTTAGTAACCAGGGTTCTGACTTCTGAGAGGACTGTGTTAGAGCAGTTTCTTTCATGTTATGTTCTGGCGTAGATCTTAAGGCCATTGCTATGGCAACATTCTGTGAGTTCTTTCTACACTGCAGTGATGCTGTGTAGCTTGCATAGGTTTATGGTGTCTCTCTAGCATCCTAACTTTCTTGGAGTACAATACTATGAAACGAAGAAGAAAAACAATTTTTATAATGATTTTAACAAAAACCAACCTGTTTCTTCATCTACTATGAGAAGACCCACACTGCAGTGTCCACAGCTTGGATTCCTTCCTAACTCACTTGTTGGGAGACTGGGGTCCAAAGCTGGGGTCTTAGCTAAGGGCATGGGGAGGCTTCATAGGCAATTGCAAAGTGAATAGGTAGCAAGTGTAACCAAAAATGCCACACACCTGACTTTAGCCCCTTCCTGATTTCTCTGCCTGTCTGGATACTCGATTATTTTCCTTCTACTATCTATCTTGCTGTCTGCTCCATTTTTCTTTTCCTTTGAATCTTCTTCCAACTTTTCATTCTGTTGAACAGAAAAGGCAAATATTAATTTTTTTGTAATATGAAACTTTTAGGAAGAAGAAAACTTAAGCAAAACATCAGTAAGCAGAAAATTCCAACATTTTATCAGAAAGCATTATTTAATTTACAGGTGTTCACAGACACACACACCACACACACCACACAAACACACACACACACTCTTGGCTACCACAGCCTAACCCAAAGCCAGCACTAGTTTTCTAAAGCAGCAGCAATTTCACTTTCAGTGGTGTTAAAGATGGAAAGCACTCAAAAAGTTCCATTTTAATTCAAATCCAGGTATATATTTTGAAGTTTTCTATTTCCTCCACATGACTTCTTAAATTATAGAAGTAGATTTTGATGTATTACACAATCAATATTTAATACATGATAGTACTTTTTAACAATACAAATTGGCATATTATGAATAATAGTCTTTCTCTGTTTCTACAATAACATGTCTCATAGGCAAGTGTGTAAACAATTTTTGTTTGTAACTTTTCTGGTGGTTGCCATTATATTCGTATATATTATTAGATGTCTAGTTACTGATTTATGAGCTTTAGAGGATTTCTTTTGTTCTGATTTGGAGGCTAAAGTTCTTTACTATCTTCTTATTCTTGTCATATTTTTGTGATCATCCAGTGTCTGGCCAAGCAGATATTTGGCAAAGTAAGGACATGTTTGAACTTACGGGAATGGTTCCTGTTGTCAAGTAAAATCTCCTACTATTGCAATGCACTGACATTTTACATAAGATAATTTAATCAGTCTTCACACCCACACTAGTAAATAGATGAGGAAATTGTAGTTATGGCTAAGAGTCCTGTAGTCAATAGCTGGTGGAATTAGAGTTAACCTGGACTGTCTAACACCCATGTTCTTAATCATTTCTGCATTTGAGCAACAAATACTGTAAGGTTAGTAGAGGTCTGCTAAGGTGAACATTTTCTTCATCCTGCAAGGTGTGTGTGTGTGCATGTGAATTCACTTTTATAACATGGAAATGAAATATATGATAATTATGACAATATTATCTTTCAAGAAGTGGTGAGGGGTGGGGCCTCCCTGGTGGTGCAATGGGTTAAGATGAAACCTATGAAGCAATCTGCAGCCACTGCAGCACAAGTTTGATTCCCGGCCAGCCAGGGAGCTGACCCACATGTGCAGCAGACCTCTCCTGACTCACCTGCTGCTCCCCTTAGCAGTGTATTTCAGGAGATCCGCCTGCTCTGCTCCCCACTCTGTCTCTGGTGAATCCTCTCACCCCATCCCCACACCTCTGGCCTGTACCCCAGTTCTTGTAGGCATAAATAAATAATCTAAAAAACAAAGAAGTGGGGAGGGAAAATGAAAGGTTATAAAGATTCTTCATATATAGATGCATTTTTATTGTTTGAAATAGTCAATTTTCTTTTTTTTTTTTAGATTTACTTCTGCTTATCAAATACTTGCCCTTTCTGTTACTCTTCATTCTTTTGTGCAGATCTGACTTACCATGTGCTATCAATTTCCTTCAGCCTGAAAAACTTCTAAACACACTACTTGTGCAGATCTGATCGCCACTAATTCTGTTTTATTTGTTTGCAAAACACCTTTATTTCTCTTTTGTGTTTGAGTGATATCTTTCTTAGATATGCAGTTATAGGTTGACAGTTTTTTTTTCTCTCAATCCTTTAAAGAGCTGTGCCATTTTTCTCTGATTTGAAATGTCTCAGATGAAAAGTCAGTGGTTTTCTTATCTCTGTTTCCTCTGGCAACTTTTTATCATTAACGTTCATCAATGTGTTGGTGAAATTTATAGTTTTCTTTGTGCTTATCCTGCTTGACTATCATTGAGCCGCTTGGACCTCTGGGTTGATATTTTCATCAAATATGGATAAGTTAGCAGCTATTTTTTCCTCAAATATTTTTTCTGTGCCCCCAAACTATACTACTTCCCTAATTTTTGAGGCATTTGAGGCTTCTTGATTTTGTTTCACAGATTGCTGAGATGATTTTATTTTTTTTTAAGAACTCTTTTTTTTTTTTTAAGATTTATTTATTTATTTATACAAACACTGGGTACGGTCAGAAGCACGGGAGGGTGAGAAAATTCACCAGAGCCAGAGCAGGTTGCAGAACAGGCAGAAGGACCAAAGCACACTGCTGAGGGGAGCAGCGGGCGGCAGGAGAGGTCTGCGCACCATGTGGGACCCTCGCCCAGTGGCCGGGGATCGAACTGGTGCTACAGAGGCTGTGGGCAGCTTCACAACCCGGCGCTCAACCGCTGCGCCACCGGGGAGGCCCAGAGATGATTCTATTTTTAATCATTTTTTTCCTCTGTGCTTTGGTTTGAATAGTTTCTATTTCTCGTTTTCATTTCTTTTTCATTGTGTTCATGTTTTCCTTTAAGCCCTCAAATGTATTTATACATCTTTATAACAGCTTTAAAATCCTCAGCTGCTGTTTCATCATCTTGTAGTTTCTGGGTCTCCTTATTGACTAATTTCTCATTTTCTTAAGTCATACTTTCCTACTTCTTTGAATGTCTAGGTTTGCTTTTTTTAAATTAGAGACTGTATGCAGTATAGATTTTGATATCTTCCTTTAAGGAGTACTGAGCTTTGTTCTGGACTGCAGCTAATTTATTTGAGAATCAAGTTGATTCATTCAAAGCTTGACTAAGCTCTCCCAAAATGGATCAAGAATAGCTTTATGGTTAGACTATTTTTATTCATAAGACCTGGAATTTCTAGACTTTCTAATGAGTATCCTAAGGGTTTAATAAGATCTTGCCACTTTGGCTGATCAGAACCCAAAGTCCCTCAAAACTTTTTGAACAACCCTTTATAGCTGTTCAACTAATGGCTCCGTGGTAGTTCTTTCCTTAGTATTTTTCTCCCTAGACTATATGTAGTGTCTTACCTTATGAAGAGTACATCTCAGAATCAAGGATATCCTTGTGCAGATTCTGGAACTTTTCTCTGCACAGTATCTTTATCTCTCTTGCTTTCTCTGAAATTCCAGCTGTCTCATCTCCTGGTTTGCTTGGGTTCCACCTCTCTGGGCCAGAATCTAAGTGACTTTAAGTCTGAAGCTAGGGGAATTGTAGGACTTACCTCATTTGTTTCCCTTCTTTGGGAGATTACAGCCTTACATAAACTCTTGCTCAATGTCTATAATATATGCTTTTACTCTTTGTCCATTTTAATTTATATTTTATTTATGGCAGGGGGCAGTAGGCTAATATATAACTTATTACTAGGTTACTCAATCATAGCCTTAAGTGGAACTCCTCTAATCTCAAAATTTTGATCTAATGAAATGAAGATCTGAGAAATGATATGGTCTTATCAAATAGCAAGGGGACACTGGATTTTGATCCATGCAGACTTACATATTTATCAGCAACCCCTTGAAACAAAAAGCCAGCCAAGTCTCACACACCTGAAACCAATCAATTTCTTCTTTCCACTGTCTTTTCTTATTGATCAGAAGTATAGGTTTAACAGATTTCAAACTCAAAAAGATAAAAAGAGACCCCAATGGTCACTACATTATGATCAAGGGGACAATACTTCAAGAAGAAATAACACTCATTAACATATACTCACCAAACGAAGGAGCACCAAAATATATCAGACAACTGTTGTCCTCTCTGAAAACAGACATCAGAGAAAACACATACGTAGTGGGAGACTTCAACACACCACTATCAACAATGGATAGATCAACAAGACAAAAAATAAGTAAAGAAACCAAAGCTCTAAATAAGGACCTAGAGCATTTGGGCTTAACAGACATCTATAGAACACTAAACCCCAAAAAAACGGAGTACACATTTTTCTCAAGCGCACACGGATCATTCTCCAGGATCGATCACATACTGGGGCACAAGACAAACATCAACAGATACACCAAGATTGAAATCATACCAACCATCTTTTCTGACCATGAAGGCATCAAACTAGAAATAAACCATAAAAAGAAGGCAAGGAACTTTCCTACCTCATGGAGATTAAAAACCACACTACTGGAAGACCATTGGACTAATGAGGAGATCAAAGAAGAAATTAAAAAATTTTTTGAATTGAACGACAAGGAGGACACTAATATCCTAAATGTATGGGATGCAGCAAAAGCAGTAATAAGAGGAAAATATATAGCAATAGAAGCTCACATCAAGAAACAAGAAAGAACGCAAAGAAACAACCTCATCTCGAAGCTCAAAGATCTAGAAAAAGAACAACAAAAAAACCCCAAAACCAGTAGAAGAAAAGAAATAATAAAAACCAAAGCAGAAATAAATGAAATTGAAACTAAAAAAACAATCCAAAAGATCAATGAAACCAAGAGCTGGTTTTTTGAAAAAATCAATAAAATAGACAAACCCCTAGCCAGGCTCACAAAGGAAAAAAGGGAGAAAGCACAAATAAACAGGATCATCAATGAAAGAGGAGAAATCACAACGGACACAGCAGAAATCAAAAGAATAATCAGTAACTACTATGAACAGTTATATGGAAACAAGTTTAACAATCTAGAGGAGATGGACAAATTCCTACAACTCTACAATCATCCAAAGCTAGATAAAGAAGAAATAGAACACCTAAACAGACCAATTACAATTAGCGAAATTGAAATGGTAATAAAAAACCTCCCCAAAAACAAAAGCCCAGGACCTGATGGATTTACAAATGAATTCTACCAAACATTCAGAGACGAATTAGTGCCTATCCTTCACAAACTCTTCCAAAAAATTGAGAAGGAAGGGACAATACCAAACACGTTTTATGAAGCCAACATTACACTAATACCAAAACCGAACAAGGACAACACAAAAAAGGAAAACTACAGGCCAATCTCCCTAATGAACACTGATGCAAAAATCCTCAATAAAATTTTAGCTATCAGAATCCAACAATGTATCCATAAGATAATTCACCACGACCAAGTAGGATTCATTCCAGGGGCACAAGGATGGTTTAACATCCGAAAATCAATCAACGTTATCCAACACATCAACAAAAAGAAATATAAAAACCATATGATAATATCAATAGATGCTGAGAAAGCTTTCGACAAAGTGCAACACCCATTCATGATAAAAGCCCTTGAAATTCTGGGGATACAAGGAACATACCTCAACATCATAAAGGCCATCTATGACAAGCCAACAGCCAGTATCATTCTCAATGGTGAAAAGCTGAAAGCAATTCCATTAAGATCTGGAACAAGACAAGGATGTCCACTCTCACCATTGCTTTTCAATATAATACTGGAAGTCCTAGCCAGGGCAATAAGACAAGAGAAAGACATCCAAGGAATCCAAATAGGAAAAGAAGAAGTCAAACTATCACTATTTGCAGACGATATGATATTATACATAGAGAACCCCAAAAACTCCACAGAAAAGCTAATTCAACTCATCAATCAGTTCAGTAAAGTGGCAGTATACAAAATCAACACGCAAAAGTCAGTAGCCTTCCTATACACAAACAATAAATCTGAAGAAGAAGAAATCAAAAAGACCATCCCTTTTGTTATTGAAACAAAAAAAATCAAATATTTGGGAATAAATCTAACAAAAGAGGTAAAGGACCTATACAAAGAAAACTATAAAACACTGTTAAAAGAAATAGAAGAAGACACAAAGAAATGGAGAGACGTCCCCTGCTCATGGATTGGAAGAATAAACATTATTAAAATGGCCATCCTACCAAAAGCAATATACAGATTCAATGCTATTCCAATCAAAATTTCAATGTCATTCTTCAAAGAAATAGAACAATTATTGATGAAATTCATATGGAATCACCAAAAACCCCGAATAGCCAAAGCTCTCCTGAAAAAAAAAGAAGGGAATGGAGGCATCAGACTCCCAGACTTCAAACTATACTACAAAGCCATAATCATCAAAACTGCATGGTATTGGAACAAGAACAGACATACAGACCAATGGAATCGAATAGAAAATCCAGAAATAAACCCACAGATTTATGGTCAACTAATCTTTGACAAAGGAGCAAAGAATATGCATTGGAGCAAAGAAAGTTTGTTCAATAAATGGTGCTGGGAAAACTGGGTCGCTACATGCAAAAGAATGAAGCTTGACCACCACCTCACACCATACACAAAAATCAACTCAAAATGGATTAAAGAACTAGACATAAGACCTGAAACCATAAAATATATAGAAGGAAATATAGGCGAAACACTACGTGATTTGCACATCAAAGACATCTTTACAGACACATCACCCAAAGCAGTGATAGTGAAGGCAAAGATAAACAGCTGGGACTACATCAAATTAAAGAGCTTTTGCACAGCAAAAGAGACAATAACAAAAACAAAGAGAAACCCCACCAACTGGGAGAACATTTTTGCACCCAACACTAATGATAAAGGACTGATCACAAAAATCTGCAAAGAGCTGATGAGACTCAACAACAACAAAGAAAATAATCTAGTCAAAAAATGGGCAGAAGAGCTTAAAAGAAACTTCTCTGAAGAGGAAATGCAAATGGCCAACAGGCATATGAAAAAATGTTCAACATCACTTGTCATCAGGGAAATGCAAATCAAAACTACCATGAGATACCATCTTACACCAGTGAGAATGGCATATATTAAAAAAACTAGCAACAACAAATGTTGGCGAGGGTGTGGAGAAAAAGGAACTCTTCTGCACTGTTGGTGGGAGTGCAAACTGGTCCAACCACTGTGGAAAGCTGTATGGAGATTTCTGGACCTACTAAACATAGAGCTTCCATATGATCCAGCAATTCCACTCCTAGGTATTTACCCAAAGGACACAGAAACATCAATTCCAAAGAACACCTGCACCCCTATGTTTATAGCAGCACTGTTTACAATAGCTAAGCTTTGGAAACAACCCAAATGCCCAAAAATAGATGACTGGATCAAGAAGATGTGGTACATATATACCATGGAATATTACTCAGCATTCAAAAAAGATAAACACATGCAATTTGCAGCAACATGGATGACGCTGGAAGGGATCATGCTCAGCGAAATAAGCCAAAAAGAAAAAGAAAAATACCGGATGGTCTCACTCATAGCAGGAATCTAGAAAACTTAAATAAGGGACCAGGAAAATGAATAACTATAAGAAAGTGAAAATCAAAATCAACAAAAAACTATGAACCAGAGACACTTTTAGGGGGGCGGGGGTGGGAGGGGAGGGATTGGGGTCAGAATGGGGGAGCTGCAATTGTATGGGGAATATAACAATAAAATTTATTAAAAAAATAAATAAATAAATAAATAAAAAAAAAAAAAAAAAAAGAAGTATAGGTTTAACTAGTTGCTTAATGCCATACTCTTACTTTACTTATAGAGATTATGCTTTACTGTTACTGTTTCCATGAGGTATTATGTATCATAACTATTTTTGTGAAGTAATATTTTATTGCAGTATAACAGTTATATAAAAAATGCACAAATGCTAAGTATACAGTTCAATGAATAACCATAAAACGAACACACTCATGTGAACAACACCTAGGTCAAAACAGAATATAACCAGTTCTTCAAAAGTCCCCCTGTGCCCCACTCCTGGCACTACACTCCCTCCAAAGATAACTACTATCCAGACTTCTAAAACTATGTGTTAGTTTTACTTGTTAAACTTCAAATGATTGGAATTACACAGGATGTACTCTTTTTTGTGTAGCTTCTTTCATTCAACACCATATTTGTTTTTTGTGAGATTGTTCTTATTCTGTAGGTGGTTTTAACTGATTCATTCTCTTTACTGTATGACATCATATTGTATGAATATATCATTTGTTATCAAAATTGACTATTATAAGGGACATCACCACATTTAGAACTATAGAATATCTTTCCCATTTACCATATTTCCATTCCAAAGCCTTGGAAAGACTGCTGGGCCTGAGTTCCATAAAGTGTTATATTACATTCTATATATACTGCACTCTGGAGCTAAAATTCATATAATTTCACAAATATTTATCAGCTGTAAATATACTATGTGTCAGGTATCAGGCTAGACACTAAACTGGGAACCTTGAGCTTTCATAGTGTAGTGAGAATGGGTAGACTTTTAAATACATACGGTATACTGTGGTAATATGTTAGGGCTTAACTATGACTTTGTTAAGATTACTTTGAATATTGTAATTTTTAAAACATTCATTTTTTCACAAAACTCCTCTGGCTGTATTAAGGGATCAATCTTCAAGAATTCCCAGGGTGCCTTTACAGAGAATTTAGACAGATTTAGAAAGATTAAAAGAGTCATTCTTTTCAAAGAGTCTGTGTTCAGTCAATTGAGAAGATCCCATTATGCTTCAAAGAAATGCCAATGTCATTTCCCACAGGTTTTCCTTCCTTTGTGTTCTCCTTAAATGACCTCAGCCCTTTTCATTTCTCACTTATGTCTTCTCTCAACTATTTTTTGACTTTAACTACCATTTGGATCTGTCCATGACCTCCATATGTTTACCTGTATTCCACTTCTCTTTCTGAGTCCGTATCTAACTATTTTACCTCTCCTAGCACTTCAGTACAACAGTCTCTAACTGAATGGATTAATGTATTTCTAGTTCTCTGCTTCCTTTTTTCCTATCTCAATGGAAGCACTACCACCCAATTAGACTGAGAGCCATTTTAAATCTTTCTCCTCCTTCACCTTTCATATCCAATCAATCAATTAAACTCCATCAATTTTACCTTGTAACTATATCTTGAATCTCTCAACTCTTTTTATTTTAGTGAGTAATAGTCTGATTTCACCTCTTGCCATCTCTTTCTGGGTTATTACTGTTTCGACCCCACAGTTTTCCCTGACTTAAATCCGTTACTTTACACTGATCTATCATCCAAATCATGATGGAGCGTTGTTGAAGATTTTTATCATATTTCCTGGCATAAAAATCTTGAACAGCACTCCCTCATTCACATTAGAACTTCCCCCAAAGATATGCCCTAATTGCATGTTGCAGTGAATTAAGATGTGTCAGGGTAGCCAATGTTAGGCCAGTTGTTTGGCTAGAAATAAGCTGCCTCAATCTTTAACTCTAGTGTGCTACACATTTTCGCTTTCCAGATGTTCTCTGAATGGGAAGGTTAGTGAGGACTGGCTAAAAGATTTGGTCTAAACTCCAGACATTTGTTCACTTCTTCAGTCTCAAATACAGCCACTTATCACCTCACATTTTACTATCTAATTATTTCCATTTCCTGCCACACACCACACCTGGCTTCCCTGGCACTGTGCCATATATAGAGGTCAAACTCTTACATCAACCTGGAATGAACCACTCCCTCTCTCTAGTTGGCAGATTTCTACACATTTTCAGGAGAATGTAACTCAAACTCTTCCAATTTGGGTAGCCTCTCTGAGTTTTCAGGATGGCCATACTACTATAATTCATAATCTACCTCTTTTATGGCTTCATCACACTGAAGAATATTTTTTGGTTGATATGTTTATCTTCCTTGCTAATCTGAAACTGCTTGAGGGTTTTCATCTTTGTTTTCCCAGGGCTTGGCACAAAGGAAGCTTAAGGTCAGGTGAACAAAGTTTAATAGTTTATGTTAGTCAGCACTAGATTATGCTAATGTAACAAATGACAACACAGTCAAAATTTATTTCTCAACCATATTGCAATCATTTAAGTTGATGGATAATCTATATTAACTACGTATGGTAACTTGTCCCTCTGGAGAATTATTTTTTATCTCTCACCACTTAAAAACTGTATATACATACATAATCTTTTTTTAAAAAAAGCACAGTATAGTACATATAACATGGAATTTATCATTTTAACCAAGGTGTACAATTCAGTGTCATTAAGTATATTCATTATGATGCAAAACTATTATCTGCTATCTAAAGCTATCTAAAACTATGCTACCTAAAACTATCTAAAATTATCTATCTGCTATCTATTAAGTATATTCATTATGATGCAAAACTATTATCTGCTAGTTCCAGAAATTCTTCATCACTCCAAATGAAAATCCCACACCCATTAAGCAGTCACTCTCCATCTTCTACCCCCACCCCATCTCTAGTCTCTGGCAATCACTGATCTAGTTTCTTTATTTGTTTATTTGATATTTCATATAAATGGAATCATATAATATATGACCCTTTGCATCTTATTTCTTTCACTTATCTCAAGTTTCATTCATATTGTAACATGCATCAGTGCTTGATTCCTATGTATCGTTGAATAATAACACATTGTTTGCATATACCACATTTTATTTATCCATTTGGGTTTGTTTCCACCTTTGGCAATTATGAGTTGAGTTACTCTGAATATTCATGTACAAGTTTTGTTTCAATTCCCATTTTTAGGTCTTTTTAGTATATACCTTGGAGTAGAATTGCTGTATTGTATTTAATTTATTGAGAAACAACCAAATTGTTATCCATAGCAGTTGTACTATTTTACATTTCTTGTAGCAATATGTGATAGGTCCATCTCTTTACATTTCTGTCAACATTTCTTATTTTCTATTTATCATCATTATCACTGTTGCTTCTACATACTCTTAATACATTCACATCACTCTGCTCATATTTTATCAGTCAAAGCAAGTCACATGATTATGCATAACTTCAAGGGGAGCAGGAGGTATGGTCCTACCATGTACCAGAAACAGGAACACCAGGATGTTTGCGAGCAGCCCTAATGATCATCACACAGTTAATAGCAAGAGAGATGAGAAATTAGATCAAAATGGGCTTATTATCCCTCTGTGAGTTCATGTTCACAAATCACACCAATATCTCGTATTTAAATATTGCAAAGTTTCCAGGGCCTCCCCGGTGGCGCAGTGGTTGAGCGCTGGGTTGCGAAGCTGACCGCAGCCTCTGCAGCGCCGGTTCCATCTCCGGCTGCTCCCCGGCCACCAGAGGAGGGTCCCACATGGCGCGCAGACCTCTCCTGCTGACCGCTGCTCCCCTCAGCAGTGTGCTTCGGTCCTTCTGCCTGTTCTGCTCTCCACTCTGGCTCTGGTGAATTCTCTCACCCTCCTGCACCTCGGACTGTACCCAGTGCTTGTATAAATAAATAAATAGATCTTTTTAAAAAATAAATAAATAAATAAATATTGCAAAGTTTCCAGAAGGAAAATGAATAAAAACTTGCTGAGTATGCTAAAGATGGGAGCTAAAAGAAGAGTAGGGAGGAATAAAGACCAGAGGGAAAGGAAAGAAACAAAGGGGCATCTTCTAAAATAGAATACCTTATTTTGTTAATTAATTATACATTTTTGGAAAACATTTTACAAAACCTCGTTGCTTTGAAAAAAATTAGATCTTCTTCTTGGTAGCACAGAATATAGTGTAGCCAAATACCACCCTAACTCTGGTAATTAAACTTTCATTCACCTCTCAGTGGCTTCACCAGTAACTGTGTAGTATATTTTGTTAAAATTACCAAGTAGTCATTTTCTGATGAACCTACAAAATCAATCTGAAAAATGTGGAAATAAAAGTCTTCTGCATGGAAGGATTTTCCTGAATAGGAACACTTCATGTCAACAAGTTCTCTGTCACCCGGCAACAGCTTCTCTGGAGTTGCCTTTAATGGGGTAATTTCAGCTGGCAGCTGGTACAACCTTGAAATGATCCTGTTTGTTTTCCTGCTTCCCCATGTGTAGAGGTCACCACTGATAAGAATGTGGTTGTTATTCATTATTATCTGGAGTGTGATAACATGGCAGCATTGCCTTGAAATGCCCTTTTTAAAAATTTTTTGACATTGATTCTGTATATACAGTTGGATCACACTAAATGTACATTACATTTAATCATTTTAGAAATAAAAATGACCAACATGGGTGGTGGTGGTGGAGATGACCATTGTAATAAACATTGTACTTTGTCCAGTTTGTAACTGTTCAGTCAATAAGTCAGCATTCACTTTTTCAAACTGTTTGCTTTTGAATCTCAGCTCCACCACTACTAATGGTGTGTTCTTAGTCATGCTGTTTAACCTCTCAATGCTTTACTGGAATCATCAAGAAAATGGGGCTAATAATTGTATTTAGCATCTAAACTGGTGAGGATTAAATGAATTTGTACATTCAAGTGCTTAGAATGATGTCACACTCAGTAGCGCTAAGTCAGCAATGACGTTGATGGACAAATCATACTTTTTTCTCCCACCCTTCGACTGCTTTAGGCACTGTTTCCTGTGTGTCTCTGGCAGGTCGTACTGCTGTAACCACCTATTACCCTCCAATAACTGAGGGCTCTGCTGGATAGAGACCGTCCCTGTCCGTTAACCACTACATCCCCATGTATTGGATGACTTGCTCACCTGAAGATGCAGAAGCACCCATCCTCACCTACTGGGGAACTAGACTTTGGTCACAGAAGATTGACCTGAACTTTGCAGGGACTGCTGAATCACAGCATACATTTTGAACAGGGAATTACTTTTTCCCCCACCATGTATTTTTCTGCTCCATCAGTTTTCTTCTAATTATTTTCTTGGAGGTGGGTGCAAGGGAGTTTGGGCCAATATGGCCAAAATTATAAAGGATTTACTTACTTTTTAATTTACTTTCCTACCACCATCCCTTATACCCTTTTGACCTTTTCCCCTTCTTCAGCTCAGACACCTCACTTCATTTATTAGTGCTGCTAGTTTTTTTTTAAGTGTTCTGCTTTGCTGAACTCTCTTCTGTGTACATTTCCAGTCTTTGCCTTTGTCATTCTGACTTGCTTGACTACACATCATTCCCTCCAACTCCTTCCGTTTTACTGTAAATGGTGACATTATTTTTTTCCCTAATGATTGGACAATATCCCATTATGTGGATATACCACTTCTTCCTAATCCAGTTCTTTATGAGTGGACATTTAGATTGTTCCCATGTCCTAACTATTGTAAATAATGCTGCATTTAAACATTGTAAAGCATATAATTTTTTGAGTTGATGTTTTCATATTCTTCAGATAGATGCTGGGTCCTATGTTATTTCCATTTTTTTCTTTTTCTGTGTGATAAATCCAGATCATTTTCATTAATGGCTGCATCAGTTTTCATTCCCGCCAGCACAGAGGATGATATCTCCTCCTCTCCAGCACTTGTTGATAGGCATTCTCAGAGGTGTGAGATGGTATCTCATTGTGGGTTTAAACTGCATCTCTCTGATTGGAAGCGATCATGAACATTTTTTCTTATATCTGCTGGCCTTATGAATTTCCTCTTAGGTAAATTATCTGTTTATATCTGCTGCTCATTTATTAATTGGGTTATTAATTTCTCTTCTGGCAGTTGTGTAAACTTTTTATATACCTTGGATATTAATCCCTTGTCAGTTATATATTAAATATTTTCTTCCATTCAGTAGGATGTCTTTTTAATCTTCTTATACTTTTTTTTGCACTATACACACTATTTAACTTAAGGTAATCCACATTGTTTATTTTTGCTTTTATTTCCCTTGCTATAGCTGTCAAGTCTACAAAAACATCTTTATTGTTGATTTTATCAACTATATCACCAGTATTTTCTTCCATGTATTTTATTGTTGCATTATTATATCTAAATCTTTCATCAGTTTTGGAATTTATTTTTGTATATGGAGTTAGAGAGATCTAACGTCACTGTTTTATGTGTGGCCTTCCAGTTTTCCCAGCACTGTTAATAAGAGATTCTCCTTTCCCCATTGTATGGTTGTGGCTGTTTTATCATGGATTAGGTACTGACATATACATGAATTTATTTCTGGACTTTCAGTTATAGTCCATTGACCCAGGTATCTATTTTTGTGTCAATATGATAACTTTTTTTTTTTTAAAGATTTATTTATTTATTTATAGAAGCACTGGGTACAGTCAGAAGCGCAGTAGGGTGAGAGAATTCACCAGAGCCAGAGCGGGTAGCAGAACAGGCAGACGGACCGAAGTACACTGCTGAGGGGAGCAGCGGGCGGCAGGAGAGGTCTGTGCGCCATGTGGGACCCTCACCCGATGGCCGGGGATTGAACCGGCGCTGCAGAGGTTGTGGGCAGCTTCGCAGCCCAGCGCTCAACCGCTGCGCCACCAAGGGAGGCCCAATAAGATAACTATTTTTAGTGCATGAGCAGGGGGAAGTACTTTCATCTCCTTAGGTCACTAAGTCATTTAATAATGTCTTAAACTTATATAGTTCCTTCACCTCCAGAGTTAGGTTAATTCTAAGGCATTTGGTTCTTTTTGAAGCAATTGCATATGGTGTTATTTTCTTTTTCTTCTCATTTGTTCTTTGTATGTAAAAGTACTATGTATTTTCGTCTGCTGATTTTGTAAGACATCACTTTGCTGTATTCAACTATTGTTTCTAATAATTTTTCTGTTAAGTATCTAAGGTTTTCAATATATAATATCACATTATCTGCAAATAGTGATAGTTTCACTTCTTTTCCAACTTGGATTCCCTTTATTTCTTGTTTTTGTTTGATAGCTCTGACCAAAACCTCTGATATTGAGTTAAATAAAATGGTGGCAGAGGACATCTTTGTCTTGTTCCTGACCTTTAGGTGAGGATGTTTTTCTTAATTTACTTACATTTTCTTTTGCTGTATAAAATACTTTTGATTTGAGGTAACGCCAATGTTTATTTTGTTTTTATTTCCCTCACCATAAGGGCTGAGTCTCCTAAAATATCTCTACTATTAATGACATGAAATCTATTGCCAACGTTTTCTTCTCTATATATTTTTTTGTTACAGGTCTTATATCCAAGTCTTTAATCTATTTGGATTTTATTTTGCCCATGGAGTGACCCAATTTTATTTTTTCTATTTGTGACCATCCAGTTTTCCCATCACCATTTACTAAAGAGTTTCTTCTTTCCCCATTTTATGCTTGGCTCCTTTATCATTTATTATTTTCATATGCATGGATTTATTTCTGGGATGTTGATTCTGTTCCATTTATCCATGTCTATTTTTATGCCAGTCCCATGTTGTTTTAATTATTGTTGCTTATAGTGCATTTTAAAATCAGATACCGTGATTTTTCTCCAGATTGCTTTTGCTTTTCAAGGTCTTTTATGGTTCCATATAAATTTCAATATTTTTGCTAAAATTTTTCTTAGAAATACTCTTGGTATTTTGATAAGGATTGTGATACGATCCTTTGGTAGACTGCTTATATACCGCTTTGGTAGACTAGTCATTTTGATTATATTCATTTTCCCCATCCATGAGCAAGGACTGTCTTTCCATTACCTTATGTCATGATTTAAATCCTTTAATAATGTCTAATAATTTTCATTGTGTAAGTACTTAACCTCTTTGTTTAGGTTAGTTGCTAGTGGTTGAATTTTTTTTGAAGTGGTTGTGAATGGAATTATTTTCTTAATTTCTTCTTCTCATTATTGTCTGTATAAAAATGTGATAGGTTTATGTGCATTGATTTTATAGTTTGCCATTTTGCTGTATTTATTGTTTCTAATTTTTTTGTGACATCTTTAGGGTTTTCTATATATAGTACCATATCACTGAGCAGGAAATAATCCAAATTTGAGGTCTTGAAACATTACTGCTTGAACATGTAGCACTTACTTACTGCCCTAAGAGTACACAAAGGTACACAAATATTCCTTATCTTCTCTTTGAACCCTTTCTTGCAAGGAATGAGACTCAGACTAGCTGCAGAAAGGACAGATAGAGGGGTATATATGTAAGAACATACAGAGCAGCGATATAACTGGGTCTTCTGCAGGATTGCCACCAAGAAGTAAGGCAACCCTTTAAAATTCCTCCCTCTGGGCCTCCCTGGTGGCATAGGGGTTAAAGTCTCAGCACTATCAAGCTGTCACCAGCCACTGGGCATGAGTTTGATCCCCAGCCAGGGAGCTAACCCACATCGCACAGCAGACCTCTCCTGTCTTGCCCACTGCTCCCCTCAGCAGTGTATTTCAGTAGGTCTGCCTGTTCTGCTTCCCACTGTCTCTGATGAATCCTCCCCCTCCCCCCACCTCTGGCCTATATCCCAATTCTTGTATGCATAAGTAAATAAAATAAATCTTTAAAAATAAATAAATAAATAATAAAATTCCTCCCTCTGTCTCTGGAGCCAGATGGTTCCTTGATGCTAGATCTCCCTGACCATCTGTTTCTTTCTTCTTTCTTCACTTCTCTGTTCAGTGGGAGAAAAGTCTCTCAGCTCCTAGGGTTGTATATCGCTCAGTTCCAGCTGCATCCTGAGAATAACTAGCTGTTGCTTAGCTGCCAAATTTAATTTCCAGGGTAAAATCTGATTGGCTCACACTGAACCAGATGTCTCCCCTGATCTAATTTATAATTGCCAAGGATCATCTATTACAAATAAGGTTGCTAGGAGTCCACCCTCACGGGTGAGCAATTCACTGTGACCGAGGTCACTGAGAAAGGGCAGATACTCCAGTAAATTTCTATTAAAAAATGTTTAAAATGGTCCCCAATGTTATTCAAGATTGGGAATGAAAAATAATAACATGGAGTATAGAGTATGTTTTAGTTAACTAGAATTGACTCAGTTTCAATAGTTTTCAAGTGTTGTCCTTTTAATGTCATTAAGAACACACAAACAAACAAAACCTCTCCTGGATGACTTTATTCACCGTAGTTCTTTGAAAACAAGATGTTACATGCTCCTCTCTTTGCTTGGAATGCTTTTCCTCTTCTACATTGGACTAATCCTTAACCCTTACTCACTTTTCAAATTTCCATTTTATACATTCCCTTGATGGAGAATATGTTTGATGTGCAAACACAGGTATGCAAAATATGAGCACTTAGTTTTCAGCAATGAATTTGATATCTATTTAGAGTCTCCATCTGATTTGAGTGGTGGCCATTTAATCTTAATCAGGTAGGGATTTCACATCTCCCCAAGCAGTACATCTAAGTCCTGGTGTTTGGTGTTAAAGTACAAGTAGGACAAGTGGAATGCCTGGTTTCTGTTGCTGGCATCTGCTAAGAAGTCCTCATACTTACCGAGGTTGCAGCTGAATCATCCCACCTTAGGTCTGGGACTCCTAGCAATCTGGGTGTGCTTTCTCAAGAGCATGGGTTCCTGGTCTTCCACATCGTGCTAGGTCCACAGAACTGCTTGGTGGTTGTCACCCTTCATGATGCCTGGGTTGTATTCAGAGGGATGAGGCACTGTCCCTTGGAGGGAGCTATAGTGAAGATCTCTCAGGATCATCTTCCCGGACCACTATAGCCATTTCTAGTCTAAGGTCTTGCCTCTGGCTCTTCCCTGAACTCAGAACCCCAAACCTATGTAGAGTTTCTGATGTTTTGCCCTTACTGGGCTTTACTGGAGAGAGGGATCTTAGGTTGCTCTAAAATTAGAACTCCAAAACTTTTCAGGAATTTTTGTTTTTCCCCTTCTTGCTGAGACAAGCTGACTGGCAGAGGGTAAGAAACAGGGTGAAGTGTTTCTCTCTTAGAACCAAGGTACTCATTAGCCAAGGCTAGAGAAACTATCTAGTTTGGAG
The DNA here is from genome assembly GCF_014898055.3 of Talpa occidentalis. Taxonomy (NCBI): domain Eukaryota; kingdom Metazoa; phylum Chordata; class Mammalia; order Eulipotyphla; family Talpidae; genus Talpa; species Talpa occidentalis. The sequence continues at coordinate 25,531,591 of NW_023605194.1, forward strand.
ATGGGAGATAGAGGAGTAGGTAGAATTTTTTTTTTTTTAAGATTTATTTATTTATTTATACAAGCACTGGGTACAGTCAGAAGCTTGGGAGGTGAGAGAATTCACCGGAGTCAGAGCGGAGAGCAGAGCAGGCAGACTGACAAAGTACACTGCTGAGGGAGCAGTGGGCGGCAGGAGAGGTCTGCGCACCATGTGGGACCCTCACCCGGTGGCCGGGGATCGAACCAGTGCTGTAGAGGCAGCTTCGCAACCCAGTGCTCAACCACTGCGCCACCAGGGAGGCCCTGGAATTTTTTTTTTAAAGATTTATTTATTTATGTATACAAGAGCTGGGGTACAGGCCAGAGGTGGGGAGGGTGAGAAGATTCACCAAAGACAGAGTGGGGAACAGAACAGGCAGATTGACCAAAGTACACTGCTGAGGGGATCAGCAGGCAAGTCAGGAGAGGTCTGCTGTGCCATGTGGGTTGTTCCCTGGCTGGCCAGGAATTGAACTCACTGCAGTAGCTGCAGACAGCTTCATAGGCTCCTGAGAAGGCACACCCAGATTGGTAGGAGTCCCAGACCTAAGGTATCATGATTCAGTTGTGACCTGGGTAAGTATGAGGACTTCTTAGCAGATGCCAGCAACAGAAACCAAGCATTCCACTTGCCCTACCTGTACTTTAACACCAAACGCCACAGGGGAGGCCCAAGAGTAGGTGGAATTAAAGAAAGGAAGGGAAGAGAATAAACAAGACACAAAAACAGGAATAAGGAAGCGAAGTCTTAAAATGCTTTCGTTTATCTAATGAAAACTTCATTTAATGAATCTTTTATCCCCTTGGAAAAGCAGTGGCCCATGGAGGCTAGCAAAAATCCATGAGCTAAATTAACTTATTCCTTTTCTTTTTGATAATAATTTTCAGAGTTGGAGGTTCAAGGCCGTGCAGGAGATAGTGTTGTAGATTTAAGCAAGTGGAAAAGCACTGAGAATCACTGAGAGTGAGAATCACTGAGAGTCAACATAAATTGTTAACATTATTAGGTATTTTTAGATACATTATTTCACTTAAATCTATCAATAATCCAATTAGCTCCAAAACATTAATATCTGAATGCCAACCTCAGCTTCTATACAGCTGAGAAAACAGAATTGTAGGTAGATATTATAATTTCTCCGAGGTTACATGGCTCGTGTATTAGTGAAAGTTCTCTCAATTGCAAATTATACTTAACTGCTACTTAAACTGAATGTTTTAACTATACGTTGCTATATAATATACTTCTTCATAATGTAGTTGCTTAGGAAACCATCCATTTGTTTATTTGTAGTTTGGATAGGGCTCAGTGGGGAACGCTTGCCAGCTGGAGCAAGGAACTCTGCTTCTGTGATGCTTCACTCATGTGACTGGCACTGGTTTTTTCCTGGGAACCTCAGTTCTTACTGTCAGGTGGTGTGAGGGTTAAATTTTTGACTAGCCTAAGGGATGGCCAGATAATTGATAAGTGCTTCTGAGTGTGTCTGTGAGAATGTTTCTGGAGGGGATTGGAATTTGAATCAGACTGAGCAATGAAGATCACCCTCACCAATACAGGTGGGTACCACTCAACTCACTGAGAGCCTCATGAGAAAAAAAAGTTGAAGGAAGAACAATTTCCCTCTCTGCTTGAGCTGGAACATCCACTTTCTCCTGCCTTTAGCCCCTGGCACCTCTGGTTCTTCAAACTCAAACTGGAACTTACAACATTGTCACCATTGGTTCTCAAGCTTTCTGGTTTGGACTAGAAGGACACCACTGGCTTCCTTGGGTCTCCAGCTTGCAAACAAATCAAGGGACTTTTCTGGCTCCATAATCTCTTTCCATATCTCTTTGTATATCCTATTTTTGTTTCTGTTTTCCTGGACAAACTGACTAATGTAGCAGGATCCCTCAGTTCTCTCCCCTTTGCTTTTCTACCTGTTCGGCCTGGAATTCTTCATGGTATCATGGTCTCAGGGTAATTGGACTTAATATACAGTGTCTGGTTTCCATGAGTGCAATAGATAAAATCTTAAGCCGAAGGCACAACCCTTGCACAATGTGATTTTCACCACAGTTTATTGGTTAAAGTAAGGCAGATTGCCAGTCCAGTTCATGGAGAGGGATTACACAGGAGATGAGTACTGAGAAGCACAGTTCATTGCGGTTTACTAAATTTTAATAGTCTAACTACATTGGGCTAGGAATTGGCTCATGTTTCTGGCATGTCCAAGCAGTATAGTGTGGGGCATGCCAGTAACAAGACGCTCAAATGAGGTCAACAGGAATATGCATCTCTTTGCCTCTCACTGCTGGTCCTCTGCGTTGACATCATTCTCTGGCAGATTCCTTGATAATAGTGGCAAGATAACCACAGTATTTTTTGACTTTCAAGGAATCATATAGGGTCAGGCATCTATGCATCTACCCTTGTGCTTATCCCATGACTGTGATGTTAGAATATGCTAATTGGCTAGACTGGTCATGGGCTTACCTATGGTAGTCACTGCTGATTAACTACCTACCTGAAGTGTTTCCCAGTTCACTTTTCCACTGGCTGAGATTTAGAAAAAGCCAAATATTCAATTCCTCAACTTCTCTTCCAGCTAGCATGTAATTCTGGCAATGAAGCAAAAGAGGAGGTGGCATTTTAGGGAAAGATTTTGTAGAGTTTAACTAAGCTACTCAATAGTATTGTGGCAATATATAAATCATATATTGTCTTGAATTTCCGTTTTGTTTGACCAAGCTGCCAGATGGGCCTTAAAGTGTCACTAGCCCCTCACACAAACTCATGTCCTAGATAACATACCACAGAATCACAATAAATTATAAGTTCCTGTCCCTTTGCTAACAGCCCATATGATCAACAGTCTCCCAGGGTCTTCCCCTGTGTACACTTAGAAGAGATCCTTGTGGGGCTTAACAAAACCCCACTCTTTCTGGTTTGACTTGTCCAATTTGGCCTTAGCCCAGGAAACCTGAAATATTTCACCCACGGACCACATTAAAGGCATGGGCCCAGATCCTGTCTGTCTCTCTGCCTGCACCCTGCCTTTATCTCCAGTTTTGTTGCCATGTACTTCTTCTAGAATCTCTGGGTAATACACCTCTCTATTTCAATTCCTTTTGTGGTTTTTTTGATTGAACTATGGCTCACCATTCAGCACCACCAAGGGTGCTCTATTCAATAAAGGTTAACAAAGTTTCAGTCTGTCTGTCCCTGTCTCTCTCTCTCTCTTTCTTCCTCTCTCCCTTTCTCTCAACCCCCCACCAGCCCCCAAAACAGACCAAGCATTTAATAACAATTTTGGCCAGTAGGTGTCACCATCTATCACAAAATGTTCAATTGCTTCAGCCATGTTTATGTTTAAAATCAAAGATTCAAATTAGGTAAAACATATTACCTTCCTACTTTATTCTTAGAAGGCTGTAATGCCACTTCCAAACTTCCCCTTTTTTCTCTCTATATATCCAGGAATTATATTTTAAACATTAAAAATGTGGGAAAATGTTTGAGGATAGAAGTTGCCTGCTAGATAAAAAATACTAATATAATTCACTCATTGATCCATCAGTCACTCATTAACCATCTTACTCAATATATTCAGTGATAAAGGAGCCAAGAGTTTTGTAGTATAGCACCTGCATGCCATAAGACACTAAAGTTTAAAATGATGTGTTTTTTATACAGATAGATTTGCTTGAAACAAACTTTCAATTTGTAAAATAAAATCATTACCTATGAAGTGCAATAAGGAGAAGTACAATAAAAGGAGGTGTGCCTGTACACTACAAGCTATAGTAATCAAAACAGCATGCTACTGGAATAGAAATTGACACACAGATCAATGGAACAGAATTGAGAGCCCAGAAATAAATCCATATACATTTTATTGGGGAAGAAAACATTTTCTATACCTTTATAGGTTTTTAATTGAGACAACCCTATAAATTGCTAGATTAACAGACGACAAGAAAACAAGCTTAACTTTGAATTTTGTATATATGGGTGGCCCACATAGATCTGAGAAGTTTGAGGACATAGTGGTAAAATAAGGTATATATGCCTTTCTGAGCTAAGGAACTGCATAGGGGCTGGGACTTAAGTAAGGGGTAGGGGTGGGGGAGATGGCAATTCATATGACTATAAGACCAGATAGTCCCCAGTGAGACTTTTGCCCTGACATACAGATGGGTCATTAATGTTATTTCTGGAAATATTCTTATTATGGGCAGGCCCCCAATTTAAATTCTTCAGGTAATTAGGGAGAGGCAAAACTTTCTCTTGTCCATAGTGCCTTGATTACTGTCAGTTGAAAATAATCTACATACCAAAGTGGCACACATTTAGAGGCCTATTATGAATGCCTTTAGCTTCAATTACCTGACCTGTATGTGAATTTTTTTCCTCTGATATTCTGTTCTTTATTACTAGGGGTATCTCAACCAAGAAACTAGAAGGGTAGAGGGAAAATTACTTTTCCTCTCATACAGTAGCAAGCAATGTTTTTGCTTTATCAACTATGATAGTATTGTTACTGCGCAGGGTGATGGGGTACCCCAGAATCTCCAGATCTGACATCTGCTGCATCATCAAGACAAAACATACTCTAGTGTGTAATACCTTCAATGCAAGGAGTGTTAATACAATTAGTGTGCAATAAAGAGTAAGGAAAGAATGTAGTTTTCAAATGAAGCACCCAAATTACCCATCTCCTTGGGGGTAAATGTCCAGTCAAAAAGGGCTGGTCCAAAGCAGGGCCACACAAATCCAAGGCACCTCCTGTGGGGGTCCTCCTGTTGGGGACCCGTAGGAAAGGGACAGAAGGGACCAGACAAGTCTGGAAGGAAAAGAGCAAAATCAAAATCATGCTATTGCAAAAAAGATGATTAAGGTCAGTCACAAAAAGTTTCTGGTAAGAGATAAAAATGAAAGAGAGAGAGAGAGAGAGAGAGAGAGAGAGAGAAAGAGAGAACAAGCAAAATGAAAATGGAATTGTGAAAATAAGACTTGGCATTTAATAGTTTAATGTCCTTTATGTAATAAGGAGCAGTGGCTTGAATGTTTGTAATAAACACTAGAAGAGGAATGTGCGTTTGTGATGATGTTTAACATCTCACCGAGGGCAATTTTTACTAAACAGAGACCCCTAAACTTTAAAGGCTCACTAAATCCTTTAAAATAACAAAAATTGTGTAAATGAACCAGTTACAAGCTCATTCAAGATTATTTCCCTTCAACAGTACTTGGAGCAGGATATTAGCTTATTTTTTGCAGTCAATTAATTCTGCCTTTGTAAAAGAAAGTGTCTGATTGCTTTAAGCAACCCTACAGGGAGACTTTTTTCCCCTTAGAACAAAAAGCCTTCTGCATAGTTTATGTTAATGAAAACCTGCAGGTGGCAAATGACTGCTGTTTGGAAAGAAGGCAAATGGGTACTTCTGAGACTATTGAGATGCAATAAGGCTCTTGATTTGACAAGAAGAAAACATTGCAGCAAGAAATAAATTGGCCACCCCTCTGATCCTTTGTGAACCTTGGGCTCTTAAGCCCAGTAACTCTCCCAGCCCTTGGCCAACCTCTCCCTCCCATCCTATTTCCCATTCTCCTCTTTGCTGTGATCCTTGAATTAATAAACTCTGAGAAGGAGGCAACTTAAAGTCAGTGTCAAATCACCCCTACTCCCAAAACTTTTCATAAACCATGCAATGCAGAAATTCTTCACAACAGGAAACTAACCTCCTGGAGCTCAACATTAATTAATGATGTAAAATTTTACATCATTATAAGAGACTATCCGGTCCATTCACCTAATTTCAGGCAAGAAGAAATTAATGATGTTATGGCCATTTTATTGATGAATTATCTGAGTCTCTATGGATGAGATGAGTCTTAGAATTAGGATTAAAACCCCAGTTACCTAGGGAAATGTTCGTTCTGTTACAGGGCAGGGAGAGGAGCACCCCAGCGCCCACAAACCTGCCTGCTCTAAATAGGTTCTGCCATTTAATGGAAAGGAATGTTATAGGACAGCCCTGATATTGAACGGATTGCCTGGCTGTGGGTCCTCACCCGTGCGCTTAAAAGGGACTTATTACTACTCCACTACAGGCATACACAAAAGGTTAATAAAAGGTTTATTTACAAGGGAAAAGGAAATAAGGAAAATGTACAACTCAGGGAGAAAATAGGGAAATAAAGTCTTTAATGCGTCCTACCCGATCCGCCGACCTGGAAACCCAAAGGCACTCTCAGAGCTGGCCGGATGCTGCAAGCTGGTGGAGAGCCAAAATGGGGGAACCCCTCCAAAGCCCACGTGTCTGGCTTTATACCAACCTGGCTGCTTAACCCCACCCTCAGGTCCCAGCCACCTTCCCTTTGGTGGTGATGGTGTTATAGGACAGGGAGAGGGGCAGCCCAAACCCCGCAAACCTGCCTATACTAAATGGGTTCTGCCATCCGCCGCATCAACACAAAACATATGAGACTTTAATGGGAAGGAACTTTAATAAAACTAGGAAACAATACAGGTAAGGCAAAGAGTCTAGTTTCTAAATGAAGCACCCAAAGTTACCCGTCCCCTCGTGGGTAAAAGTCCATCCAAATGGGATTGGCCCAGAGCAAGGCCCCAAAGCCTGCCACAAGTCTAAAGCATCTTCCAGTGGGGACCCACAGAAAAGGGCCAGAAACAACCAGACAAGCCCGGAAGGAAAAGAGCAAAATCAACATCAAGATAAAAGCTGCCATTGTCACCTCCCCATGGGTCTTACCCACATCTGTGTCACCCAGTCCACAACCAAAAGACAAGCACAGTTTCTTCACGTGTCTCTAGGCTCCATGCGCCTCCTCCAGGTCTCCTGGCTCCATCCTGCTTCCTTCCTCAGTCTCTTCTGCAGCTTCTTCTCTTCTTCTGCTCAGCTCCACCCTTCCTTGGGTGGGGCAGGGAACCTGGAACCTCCCCCTTTCCTGGGGACCACCCTGTTACAATGGGATTTGGAGTTCCCATTGTCTTTGGCTTTGGCCTGGGGTGGGGGTGGAGTCCACAAAGCCTGTATGGCATTAGCTTTAGAACATCCTTTTCCCCCTAACAGGAACTTTAATACAATTAGTGTGCAACAAAAAGTATAGTTTCCAAATCAATGCCAAAGGTTGCCCATCCCCTTGAGGCTAAATGTCCAGCCAGACAGGGTTGGCCCAGAGCAAGGCCCATCCCCTTGAGGGTAAATGTCCAGCCAAACAGGGTTGGCCCAGGGCAAGTCCTGAAAGCCTGCCACAAGCCTAAAGCACCTTCTGGCAGTGACCCATACAAAAGTATCAGAAACAGCCAGACAAGTCTGGGAAGAAAAAGCAAAATCAAAATCAAGATAAAAGCTGTCATTGTTGACCTCCCCCATGGGTCTCTCACCCACATCTGTTTCAACCAGTCTACAACCAAAAGGCCAGTGCAGTTTCTTTTTTTTTTTTTAAAGATTTATTTATTTATACAAGCACTGGGTACAGTCAGAAGCGTGGGAGGGTGAGAAAATTCACCAGAGCCAGAGTGGAGAGCAGAACAGGCAGAGTGATGAAGTACACTGCTGCGGGGAGCTGCGGGCGGCAGGAGAGGTCTATGTGCCATGTGGGACCCTCCCCTGGTGGCCAGGAATCGAACCGGCATTGCAGAGGCTGCAGGCAGCTTCGCAACCCAGTGCTCAACCGCTGCGCCACCAGGGTGGCCCCAGTGCAGTTTCTTTATGTGTCTCTCTGCTCCATGTGCCTCCTCCAGGTCTCCTTTGGGTTCTCCATCCTTCTTCCCTCCTTCTCCAGTCTCCTCTCCAGCTTCTTCTCCTCCCTGCTAGGTTCCATCCTCCCTTGGGTGGGACAGGGAACCCGGAACCTCCCCTTTTCCTGGGACCATCCTATTAAAATTCCACTGTATTCCCTTTGCTATTAGCTAGAAACTGCAAAGACAGGCAGTCTCTAACTTGCAAACATTATTTTTCTGAAAGTTCATTTGTATGTCACATGTTTCGATCTTGGGCCACATTTTCTCATAGAAACATCCTTGTTTAAATGTTGACTGGGGGCCTCCCTGGTGGCGCAGTGGTTGAGCGCTGGGCTGCAACTCTGCCCGCAGCCTCTGCAGTGCCAATTCGATCCCTGACCGCTGGCAAAGGTCCCACATGGTGCACAGACCTCTCCTGCTGCGCCCGCTGCTCCCCACAGCAGTGTACTTCCTCAGTCTGCCTGTTCTGATCCCTGCTCCGGCTCTGGTGAATTCTCTCACCCTCCCGCACTTCTGACTATACCCAGTGCTTGTATAAATAAATAAATAAATCTGGAAAAAAAAAGATATTTAAAAAAAAAATGTTAACTGGGTTCTTTGGTCAAAGACCTATTTTAATCCATGTCACTGTTGCAGTTAAAGAATAGGCCTCCCTAGGATGGTCTGAACAAGTCTAAGGCATGCAGGCTCTGTAGGTGCATGAGAAACCCTCCCATAACTACCTAAAAGAATGAAAATTGGGGCTATTACACAGAATTAGGGTTTTGGCCTGAAATAACCTTTCTATCAGAGAAAACTACATGGCACAGCAAATATCTAATTACAGAGTAGCTGATCAACACATGAGTCACCCTATGCTTGTCATGTGTGTCTCTCTCCTCTCTCCTTGAAGTCCTTATCCCATTCCTTAGCTCAGGATTTATACCCCTATCTTCTTCACTGACCTTGGAATCCTTATTTATTTGTAGATACTCTGTATTTTAGAATTGAATTTGTTTTTTCTCCTAATAATGTGGCTGATGTTAATTTGATTACTGAATCAGCCTGAGAAGAACCTAGAGGAATAGGAAAAAGTTTTCTCTCCTCCTCAACACTATCCTTGGGGCAATTTAAGCCCCTCTGAGTGTGAGTGCTAGACCTGGCACTGGTCATAATCCTTTCTGAAAGGTAATCCTCAGTGTTTTTGGGAAGCCCAAATGGGCCAAATTATAGGAAAAAAGAATAAGACTGATGATAAGATTAGGGCATCTCTTGGTATCTTAGGGGTAAGACAAGACAAGGAGAGGTCAGTCTGAAAACTTCAGCCATTATGTTTGGGGGGATGGGAGAAGGGGACTTTTCAGGGGGTGGGAATAGTTCAATAATGAGACCATAGGTGGCCAGTGATAGGGTGAGGAAAAAAAGTTATTTTATAAGTAATTCCTTCATAAATCAGGTATTCTGATAGGTTGCAAAAAACCTAAATGAAATTTAGATAAGTTGGGGAGGGGGTCCTTTTTATAGTGAAAGAAGTGCCAGGGACTCATTTAAAATATTCCCTTAGCAGGGGCCTTCCTGGTGGCATGAGGGATTAAGATGCGCAAACTGTGAAGCAATCAGTAGCCACTGCAGCACAAGTTTGATCCCCAGCCAGGGAGTTACCCACATGGCACAGCAGACCTCTCCTGACTCGCCCACTATTCCCCTCAGTAGTGTATTTTAGTAATATGCTTGTTCTGTTCTTCACTCTATCTCTGGTGAATCTTCTCACCCCCCACGCCTCTGGCCTGTACCCCAGTTCTTGTATGCATAGATAAAGCTTTAAAAATAAAATAAAATATTCCCTCAGCAGAGTAAATCATTGGATTAGTATATCATCTGAAGCTGGGTCCTAACAAGATACTTATGGGTCCCCAGGGTGACTAATGCCAGGTCCCAGACTTTCCTGGTTACGTTCCCCCAGGGGATGCCAGGGTAAGTGAACTGAAAGTGTTGAGCATCTCTCCTTTCAGGAGCCTAGATGCAGGGCACTCTTGGCTGAGCTGCTCTCTGCTCTCAGGATTTCCTGAAGTTGTGCTTGAGATCTGGAATACATTAACATCATGGCCGCAGGTGACCAGCATGACCTCTTGGACTTAAAAAACCAAACCATTTCAATGCTGATGCATAGCCTGCTGGATTTACTAGACCCTGGCAATATTTTGAAGTGTAACTTTTATTATTGCTTAAGAATTCAGAGGCCAATGATCAGAAGACAATAACCATTGAGAAGATAGCTTTGTTATGTGCAGTTCCAAAGAGGAAGGGTCAGGTCATACCACAGTGTATATGGGGGACTGGTGGGTGCATGGAGAAGCACCAGAGTTAGTCAGAGACAAAGGGAATTTGGGGAAATAATTGGTAGAAACCTTTACTATGGTTTCTTTAAAAAAAAAAAAAGTTTATTTATTTATGCATACAAGAACTGTTATACAGGCCACACGTGTGGGGGTAAGAGGATTTACCAGAGACAGAGTGGGGAACAGAACAGTTGGATCTACTGAAAGACACTGCTGAGGGAAGCAGTGGGCAAGACAGGAGAGGTCTGCTGCACCATGTGGGTCACCTCCCTGGCCGGGGATCGAACTCGTGCTGCAGTGGCTGCGGACAGCTTCATAGTGCTGTGTCTTAACCCCTTGAACCACCAGGGAGGCCCTATTGTGGTTTCTATGGGAAGAAATAGGTTCAGCAGTTTCAGCATGTATAGGATTGACTAGTTTGGATGATTTCAGCAGGCACTGGGGTGTAGGGGCTGTTTCTAGCTGTCTGGTACCTGGTCCTGGAGTGATTAGGGCAGAGGAATGGTAGCTGTGAGTATGAGTCTTATAGAACTGGTGGAAGGGGTGTAGGTTCTGCATTGGCAACTTTGCTTATGAAAAGCATACTCTGAGCTCTTTACTATCTCGAGGAATTAGTAGCCCTGGGAGGGGCAGTCTTTCTAGGGTCAACAAATCCCAAAGATGTCAAAACATCTGAAATAAAGGGGGGTAGGTTGGGAAGTATGCTAGTACTTCCTGCAATAACAGGAGTATGGAGACTGAAAAGATTTCCAATTTGGCTAAAGGGACATACCTCCACCCCTAGTTACCACTTTCTCCCACAGTTATTAGATAATACGGGGAAAACATGCTTCCTGCTTGTAAGGTAGCAGAAAATTAGAATTATAATAATTAGAAAAATGCTGAGATGTAACCACGTTTGATATCTGACTTTGTGCAGCATTCCCTGCCAGTTACACTAGTGAACCCTCAATAGATTAAGGCTCAAATATACAGAAAGAAATTTTTTTTAAAGATTTATTTATTTATGCATGCAAGAGCTGGGGTACAGACCAGAGATACAGGGGGTGAAAAGATTCACCAGAGACAGAGTGGGGAATAGAACCGGCAGAATGATTGAAATACACTGCTGAGGGGAGCAGCGGGCAAGTCAGGAGAGGTCTGCTGTGCCATGTGTGTAGCTCCCTGGCCAGGGATCGAACTCGTGCTTCATAGGCTGCGTCTTAACCCCTTTTGCCACCAGGGAGGCCCATATACAGAAAGAAATTTAAAGCACTTCCATTTCAAAATTTCTGTGCAATTCTCATTATCTAATAAAGTGAAAGCAAAAGGGAAACGGATGAATATTTATTTTATTTTATTTTATTTTTTTTTTTTTAAAGATTTATTTATTTGTTTATACAAGCACTGGGCACAGTCAGAAGCGCGGGAGGGTGAGAGAATTCACCAGAGCCAGAGCGGGGGAGCAGAGCAGGCAGAAGGACCGAAGTACACTGCTGAGGGGAGCAGCGGGCGGCAGGAGAGGTCTGCGCGCCATGTGGGACCCTCCTCTGGTGGCCGGGGAGCAGCCGGGGATCGAACCGGCGCCGCAGAGGCCGCGGGCAGCTTCGCAACCCAGCGCTCAACTGCTGCGCCACCAGGGAGGCCCCACGGATGAATATTTAAATCAATTTAAAATGTATTTACCTGGGAAGAACGTATGGAAGTCTGGGTAATTCCTAAGGCACTGCCCACTTTCAGAGAACTACAATTTGGTAGAGGCCAAATGACATATGAAAGTTACAGTATATGCTATCCCTCAAATATGTCTCTTTGACATAAGGATTATTTTGAGCTAAAGGCCACTGAGAATCAGCAGGTGCAGAAGGGCTCTTTACCTCCCCCTAACTGCTTAAAAATAGAGTATAAGTTTCTCCTTTTGTAAAGAAAATTTATAGTTATAAAGGAAATTCCTATATAAAGATGTCTTCATACCAGTAGGAGACCTAATCCCAGAGACAGTTCTTGAAACTGAGGTCCAATTGCCCTCAGGACCTTAGTCTACATCACCAGCCATCGTAACCCAAATTTCCTAACTTCCCCTGTAAGGCTATGTTCACAGAAGCAAGACTAACTAAGCCTGACTCTTGGCCCTGTCCCTTGTTCCTCCTCCCTCTGCAGTTCCACACAGCATCTTTGAGGACAGAGTTTGCAAGAGGCAAAGCAATCCGGAGGTAGTAATCTTGAGGCCCAGTTGTTAATGGATGTGCTGAGCAGAGTCACCACACCACTGTTGGTGTTATCAGAAACAGCTGGGGACACTTCTGAGACTTTTGGGGCAGCAGAGTGGAGTCATAAAACTGGAGCATGCACAAAATTAATTCAAACCTATTTGGAACCAACAGATGACCAACAAGGATGAAAATGGCAGAAGGGAAACCATCCAGACCATAATTAAAAGTGTTATGTCAGTCTGTCGACAAAAAGGGTCTGTGTATTGGGGAAAAAAAAAAAACCTCTCCATATGCAAACCAATTTGAAACTAATAAACTTCAGCTAGACTCACAATCCTTTGCTCTTTCCTTAACCGAAGGAAGAACCAAACCCTCCTTTTGTTCTCAATACCACTCACTCCAAATCAATATAAACTCCCATTTCCCAGATGGGAAGCTAGGTAGAAGCTTTAGCTCCTTTCTCTTTGCCAGTTGACTCCTCAAACTCTTTCTCCTCTCAGATGCTAGTGTCACAGTGTTGGCGTCTGTACACATTGGACAATGAGTTCTTGGACTCAGTATCACTCATCACCTGAGAAACTCTTATCTATATAACAACACAACACTTTTTGGGGGGCTCAGATAAAATTCAGTATTGTCAAAGGCTGAGAAACATATTCAAAGTTAATTGGCCAGTAAGTGGCCCAGTTGAATTCAGGTCCAGTCTGACTGGTGCAGTCTGTTTTGGATTTGTGACCAGAACATCACTTTCTATAAAAAGAGAGACTGAGTGTTTTCAGCCAGGAAAAGGCAGGCAAGGGAAGTCTCCAGAGAACAAGGTCCAGACCCAGTTATCCTCCAGCCTGGATGCAATCAGAGTTGGGTTCTGACAAACCAGGGTCCAAGACCAGGGCCCCAGACTGGGCGAGTGGAAGCGAAGTTCCAGGTTCCCTATAAGCACGGAGAATAACCAGGAAATGGCTTGGACCCTGGGGTAGAAGCTATCTTGGCTCCCCTTTATTTGAGACACCCCTCTGAGCTTTTGTAGACAAGGCAGGGGAATCAGAGAGAGAGCCAGTTTCACTTCTAAGGAGCTCCTCTGTGATCCTAGCAGCTAACTGCTGGCAGAGCAGCCAGGCTGTTTCACATTAATTAGTCATCATTCTTACAGACTCATTAAGCAAGTTCAAGGAACTTTGTGACTTTATTGACTGAAGGGTAAAATGAAAATCAGTTCTTTATACTTGTGAACTTTAATAATTAAAAGACAGAGAGTTAGTTCTGTGCTTTCTAACTTGTAGGGTTTCAGATAAACTTTTCCTAGGGCTGCTAGTACCAATATTCTCTCATTTAATAAATATTCAAATACCCAAATTTTGAGTATCCACAGTGTGCTGGCCACTAACATAGACTGTTCTGTGAATAAAACAGATAAATAGCTTTCCTCTGAAGCTTATATTCTAGTAGAGTAAGGAGACAAGGAATGCAATAAATAAATGATGGAGAATGATAGAACATACATGCTTTAGATAAAAAGAGAGCATGGTGTAGAACTTAGGGGCCTTTATAAGGACTTTTTGCTTTTGCTCTGAATGAAATGGAGGTTAGGACATGGTATTGTCATGTTACTGTAACTATTTTTATTTGCGTACTCTTGGGAAGTAAGGCTTGTATCCTTTTACTCACAGGGAATTAAAGACATCAACCTGGAATAAAAATGCCAAAGTCTAGAATTCAGTTTAGGGGCACAGTCAGAGAAGTTGGAGTCATAAAAAAAGATATCAGCGTGAGGGCAAAATTGATATAAAAGCTGTTTCTTAATCCAGGTAATCTACATTTTTTAAGGTTATTATAACTATTTCACCTGGGGCTTCAATTGACTTTAATTCTGCATACCAAAGAGAAATACATTGGAAAAAGCCACCTCTGGGCACGTTGGAAAAAAACCTAACACTTTTGGCAATACTGCCTACAGCTGGGACCTGGAGATTCACCACTTTTGTGTCCACTAAGAGCCTGAAATGTAGCCATGAGTCCAGTGATTCTATAACAGGGTGGTCCCCAGGAAAGGGGGAGGTTCCAGGTTCTCTGCCCCACCCAAGGGAGGGTGGAGCTGAGCAGGGAGAGAAGAAGCTGCAGAGGAGACTGAGGAAGGAAGCAAGATGGAGCCAGAAGGAGACTTGGAGGAGGCACATGGAGCCTAGAGACACGTGAAGAAACTGCGCTTATCTTTTGGTCGTGGACTGGGTGACACAGATGTGGGTGAGACCCGTGGGGAGGTGACAATGGCAGCTTTTATCTTGATTTGGATTTTGCTCTTTTCCTTCCGGTCTTGTCTGGTTGTTTCTGACCCTTTTCTGTGGGTCCCCACTGGAAGATGCTTTAGACTTGTGGCGGGCTTTGGGGCCTTGCTCTGGGCCAATCCCATTTGGATGGAGTTTTACCCACGAGGGGACGGGTAACTTTGGGTGCTTGATTTGGAAACTAGATTCTTTGCCTTTCCTGTATTGTTTCCTAATTGTATTAAAGTTCCTTCCCATTAAAGTCTCATGTTTTGTGTTAATACGGCGGATGGCAGAACCCTATATGGAATAGACAGGTTTGCGGGGTTTGGGCTGCCCCTCTCCCTGCCCTGTAACAATTCCAACTGCTAAAATGTGGACATTAAAAATTAAACGCGATCCTATTTTATACGTGAGAGATTGCATTACCTGTATATTGTGGTTACATTTGTTTGACAGGAAGCCTCTGGCCTGATGTCATAAATTTCCACTGGCTTTTTTGAACTGGCTTATAGTATGATATTTTTATAGATACCAACTTTGAACTCCCTATAGCCCAGACAGCAGAATTCTGAGAAGTGGATGAATGATTCATTGTGAAATCTCTCGAGATTTAAGGAACAAAGCTGATGAAAAGCTGTGTCATGACTAAATTGTATCATGGGGTAATGAATTCCTTCCATTTCTAAAATCCACACGAGTAGGAAATCATTACCAGTTACCCAAAGCCATCTCAGGATATCCCTGCCTCCCATTCTCCATTCATTCATTAATTCAGCCAACAGGTATGAATTGACCTTGTCCATGAGAAAAGGGACTCCTATTCCCCACTCAGCATATTTTCTGGGAGCTTTCCATGAGAACAATTTGAGTGAAGATGGAAAGGCTGCTCCTATTACTTAAAATATTTAAGTCATTTTACCTTTTCATATCTCCCAATGCCTCATTTGCTTTTCCTTGAGATAGGCTTCATAGCCGCTTTCCTCTACATCAATAATTTATTTTAACAAAACATTGGTTCCCATAGCAACTTCAAAGGTTAACAGCTCCTGTGGGCCAGAGGAATCGTCAGAAAATTGTTTATGATAGAATCATCAGATCTTCCAAGAAAACATGCTTAAAACATTTAAAAGCTTAACACTGAGAAAGAATAAACACACACACACACACACACACACACACACACAGTTGACTAATTGTGTATTTTAACATCTTATTACAATGTAGGAATGGGACAGAATCCCCTAAGAGAGGTAGGTACACACCATGCTAGAGGTGTGGGGCTAGAGAAAAGAAGTGAGTCCTAGCAACAGTAAAAATAATGTTTTTGCTGTAAAGTTTCAAGGGGACTTTGGGGTCACAGAGCCAGAGTCTCTCATCTTTGTTAAATGCTGGAAGAATGCTTGTTTCCATGATCGTATCTTTCAGTATAGAGTAGTAATACAGGCTTACAGAAAAATGATACTTAGAAAGCAAAGGCTGAGAACAGACAGTAGAGCAGAAGAGGATGGGGGGTAGCGATGAAAATGCACCACTCTGATTTTCTGCTTTGAAAAGTAAAATCGCCTGGCAGTCCCAACTCCTTCACTGTAGCTGTCCCTAACCATTGTGTTGAGTTCTGCTTCTCTGGCCTGGGCCTGCTCCAACTCCCTCTGCAAGAGCACAAGTTCATCCTTTCTGTGAAGTCCAATTCATCAATTTTCTTTTATATTTTGTGGTTTAGGTGTCCAATTTAATAAATCTTTTCCTACTCCAGGGTCACTAATACTTTGTTATGCTTTGTTTTATAAATTTTATTCTTTAAACATTGGATTTAGGGTTGTGATTCACTATAAAGTAATAGTTGAAGTTCATTTTCTTTCATATGGCTATTTAGTTGTTCTAGCAACATTTGTTTCTTTTCCCCATTGAATTACTTTGGTACCTTTATAAAAAATGAACTGATCATTATATAAAGATCAATTTCAGGACCTCTACACTTTTCCATTAATCTGTAAGTCAATTCGAATGCCAACATCACTCTTTCTTTCTTTTTTTTTTTTTTAAAGAATTTAGAAGGCTTTATTATTTATTTATTTATTTATTTTATTTGTACAAGCACTGGGTACAGTCAGAAGCACGGGAGGGTGAGAGAATTCACCAGAGTCAGAGCAGGGAGCAGAGCAGGCAGAAGGACCGAGGTACACTGCTGAGGGGAGTAGCGGGCGGCAGGAGAGGTCTGCGTGCCATGCGGGACCCTCCTCTGGTGGCCGGGGAGCAGCCGGGGATCGAACCGGCGCCACAGAGGCCGCGGGCAGCTTCGCAACCCAGCGCTCAACCGCTGCGCCACCGGGGAGGCCCAACATCACTCTTTCTTGACTACTGTTCATTTCATATTAAGTCCTAAATTCAAGTAATTTAAGTTCTCCAGCTTTTTTCTTCCAAAATTGTTTTGACTTTTTGAGATTCTTTGTATTTCCATATAAATCTTAGAAATAGCTTATCAATTTCAATGATAAAATTAATGGGATTTTTAATTGGCACTGAGTCTATAGTTCAATTTGGGGGAAATTGATAGCTTAGCAATATTGAGTCTGTGAAATTATGTACATGTATATATGTCTATATGTATGTATGTATATATTTGCCCTTAGTTCTTGGCACAGAACTCCTAAAACCCTTGTTTATTTATTAAGTGATAAGAACACCTCTTGTTCCAATATTTGGCCTTTGACCCTGTCCCTGACATGTAATCCCTTTTAAGTTCCTAAGTGATAAGATCACCGGAAGCATTTTTGTCTTAAGGCAACTCTGGTTGGGTTCCTGGATGGGGATGGTTAACAGAAAAAAACAAGCCATAATTTGAAGGTTGGAATTTTTTTTTTTTTTTTTTTTTTTAATAGAGGCATGTTTTATTTATTTGTTTGTTTGTTTGTTTGTTTTGTTTATACATGCACTGGGTACAGTCAGAAGTGCGGGAGGGTGAGAGAATTCACCAGAGCCAGAGTGGGGAGCAGAGCAGGCAGAAGGACCAAAGTACACTGCTGAGGGGAGCAGCGGGCGGCAGGAGAGGTCTGCGCGCCATGTGGGACCCCCCTCCGGTGGCCGGGGAGCAGCCGGGGATTGAACCGGCGCTGCAGAGGCCGCGGGCAGCTTCGCAACCCAGCGCTCAACCGCTGCGCCACCGGGGAGGCCCTGAAGGTTGGAATTTTTAACTCTATACTCGCTTTCCTAGAGAGGATTCATAATTGATCATATCTGCATGAGGAAGCCTCCATAAAAATCCCAGGTACGTGGGACTCAGTTTCTAGGTAGGTGAACACAACATGAACACACATTCCCAATTCCACTGGACTAGAATAGTAGCTTCTTTGCTTGAGACCCTTCCAGACCTTACCTTATATATCTCTTCATTTGATTGTTTGTCTATATAACTTTGTCATATTGTAACAGGGTGGTCCCCAGGAAAGGGGGAGGTTCCCTGCCCCACCCAAGGGAGGGTGGAGCTGAGCAGGAGGAGGAGAAGCTGCAGAAGAGACTGAGGAAGGAAGCAGGATGGAGCCAGGAGACCTGGAAGAGGCGCATGGAGCCTAGAGACACGTGAAGAAACTGTGCTTGTCTTTTGGTCGTGGACTGGGTGACACAGATGTGGGTGAGACCCGTGGGGAGGTGACAATGGCAGCTTTTATCTTGATGTTGATTTTGCTCTTTTCCTTCCGGACTTGTCCGGTTGTTTGTGACCCTTTTCTGTGGGTCCCCAGTGGAAGATGCTTTAGACTTTTAGCAGGCTTTGGGGCCTTGTTCTGGGCCGATCCCATATGGATGGACTTTTACCCACGAGGGGACGGGTAACTTTGGGTGCTTCATTTAGAAACTAGACTCTTTGCCTTACCTGTATTGTTTCCTAGTTTTATTAAAGTTCCTTCCCATTAAAGTCTCATATGTTTTGTGTTGATGCGGCGGATGGCAGAACCCATTTAGAATAGGCAGGTTTGCGGGGCTTGGGCTGCCCCTCTCCCTGTCCTATAACAATATCCTATATTATACTGGAAATTGATAAATGTGTCTTCTAGAGTTCCTGATCTGTTCTAGTGAAATTTTGAACCCAATTGAGAGGATCATAAAAACCCTGATTTAGAACTGTTTTGTGAAAAACTGGAACTTGTGATTGATTGGCATGTGAACTTGGCAAATCTGTGTGACTGAGTTAAGCTGTGAAATCTTTTGGTAATTCCAGGTAGATAGTGTCACTGCTGAATTGAACTGTATGAAAGCAGCTGGTTTTTAGAGGATTGTCAGGATGGGAATAAAACCATTCATGTAGTGTCAGAATTATTGTTGAGTATGAGAAAAGAAAAAAACAAGAAGTGTTCCCTAGACTTTGTCTTCCACTTCAATTACTTTCTTTCTGAATCCTTTTGCTTTACTTCCTTTTTGTTTTACTTTCTTATTTTTCTGCCCCTCCTCATTACTCTATTACAGCTTTATTTGGGTCTATATTATTGGGTACCTGTAATTTAGTCTTCATTAGTAAGATGTTTTTGCTCCCCCCTGACCAAGTTCAATAAATCCATCCATCCACCCATCCATCCATCCATCCATCCATCCATCCATCCATCCATCAATTGATCATCTATTTCTCTGTTCATTTCTGTTCTTGGACTTTGAATTTCTGATTTAAGGTGGTTTGTCATATTTTAAATGCTTGTTTTGAAGATATTAATTCCATTTGGAGTGTTGTGTTTTGTGATTGTTTTCTTTGGCAAGAATTTTCACCAGCAAAATGCTTTGACTCTTATTTTTCCTAGCATAGCTTTGTGTGGATTTATGATGTTTCATGTTATGTCATACTATGTCATTTCATCTCATCTCTTCATTTCATGGACTTAGAGTGATCTACCATTCCTGGTTCAAGAATGCCCTCTTCTGTTTGTGTAGCGAAGTACAGTTTCCTTAAGGGATGCTTTCATTTTTGTATTAAATTGAGAGTGTATAAATTTTATGTCCTTTTCATAATTTACCCATTTCAGTTTCATATTCTCCTGTTCTGGCTTTATTGGTGGTATCATATTTTATTTCCTTGAAGACTTTAAACAGATTCAATTCAAAGTTCTTTTCACATTCTTCTTGTATATCTGTCACCTCAGGTTATAACTCTTTTGTGACTACTTTTTTATATGCTAAGTGTGGTTTTCAACTTTTTCCTCAAAATCTCATAGTACATGGGAATTTTCTGCATACTTCCTTTGTCTGTGAGGCAGCGTCTTAACCCAAGCCACATGTTTGCAGCTCAGCTTAGAGCTCCCCATTTCTGGGGTGATAATTATCCACAATCCATGTGGAGTATAGACCAGAAGGACACTGTGCTATGGACCCTAGCAAGTCGTGTATTCTGCCACGTTCCTGCATGGATGGAACGCTGTGGCCACTCTACTTGGGTTGTTCCTATTGCAGGAAGTGCATGCAGGTGTCTTCCCTAGTTGGTGTTTAACCCCAGTCCTGCTTGCCTGGGTCCTGCCTTTTGTCTCTCTGGCTTTATAGTCTGCTTATTGTTTTTTTCACCTCTGTTTTGAACTGCTAAGATTTTCCTCTTGTATTTTGAGGGAAGCATGCAATTATATATTTTGATATCTTTTCTCTCATTGTTATAGATTTGGAACACAGAAAATAGGATTATGAGGGTATTTACTCTGAGACGTTAATCCTGGGGTTTCCACACCTTTAAAAAAGTGAGAATGACAATATTTATCTGAACCAAAAAAAAGAAATCCTTTGATCCAGTAATTCTGCTTTTGGAAATTTTATTTTAGGGAGTAATCTACAGGGAAGGGAAAAAAATCTTCATGCACAAGTATGCTTATGATTATTGCTGATTATAAAACTCTGGGTATAAGGATTTCTCAACAATAGGGAGCTATTTCATAAACTTATCTGCTCACCATAGTTGTGTAGCTGCTAAAAATAATAACCTATAAATCATGTATAATAGAAAAGAAGCAAGGGTGAAAACTGTCCTTAGCCATTTCTTTTTGTTATTTATACCAGCGTCCTTAAAAAAAAGCATAGAAGATAGAAAAATGGAAGGAAACTTTACCAAAATGATATAAAATGGTTGTCTCTTGATGCTTTTTTTCTTTTGTTTTCTATATTTCCAGAATTTCATGTTGTGTGTATGAGTCATTTTTATAATAGGGGAAAACCATGTAAATATGTTCTCAAGAAGCTGAATGGCAGAAAAATAAAATTTTTAATAGGCATGCGTTCTATGATTATAAAAAAATGGATTGGCAGACCACAAGATTATTGATTATAAAACACGGTTTGATAGAACACAAGCATCAAAGGAAGCATTTATGTTATGGGATTGTTTGTTGTGTTCAGACTGCTTTTCAGCATTAGGGCACAAGTAGCACCAGCTTGAAGATACAGAGCAAGGAGATGGGACTAGGACCGAGTGGCAGATGGCAGAACCTACAGTGTGCAGGCAAATATCCAGAAGCCGGGCTCCTATGAAGGAAGGGCAAACAAGGAGACTGTCCTGGATATCTTTTGACAAGTGGGATAATGGGAGCCAACATTCATTGAAGGGTTGCTGAGTTTGTGCCAGGAACTTTGTATCCTGAAAATACAGGTGGACAAGATTAACAATTCTTAACCTTCATGAAGCTTACAGTCTAGGGCAGGGATTGTCAAATTTCTTTTGGAAAGAAGCAGAGAGTAAGCATTTTAGGTCTTATGAAGTCATGTAATCTCTGTTACTACTGTTCAACTCTGCCATTGTAGCACGAAAGCAAATATAGACAATAGTGAATGAACAGATGTGACTGAGTTCCAATAAAATTTAATATAAAAACAGATGGTGGATGACTTTGGCCCTGTGGGCCATCATTTGCCAACTCCCAATCTAGGGTGAAGACAGACAATAAACAAGTAAATAAATCCACATGAATATTAGATAATGGGTATTGTCAGGAATGAAATAAAACAGAGGATATGATAGTGAATGACCTATTTTATATTTGATCTTTTACTAAAGTGAAACATCCATGCAACAAAGCACATCAACCTCAAAATGTAGAATGTTTTTAGCACTCCAGAGTCAAGTCCTGATGGATCAGAAGGATTTGCCCTTTCAAAGAGCTGATCAGGGAAAGCATTACAGGCAGAAGGGAAAACAAGTGCAAGATCCTGAGGCAGGAGAAGGTCTGGCATTTTTCAGAAGCAGAGAAGGGTTCCACATTTTTGGATAGCAATGAGCAAGGACTAGAGTGAGACATGTGGGTAGCAGAAAATCCTGTAGATCTTAAGTGTCATTGTGAATATTTTGTATTTTATTTTAAATGCAACAGGAGAGCAAGAGAGGATTTTAAAAAGAATGACATGATCCAATGGAAGTTTTAAGATGGCCAGTGAACCAATTTTTAGTCTTGTTTCTGGTCTTTTCTACAAGTGTTAGGTTGGGGTTGGAGACAAGGACTGGGTGGAGGGAGCATCCAACATCTCCTGGAGCTGAGATGGAATGCATGAGAAAAATCCATGAAGTAACACATTACCACCCTCATGAGCTGAACCAGAGCCTTGATTTGTTCTGTTAAATACTTGTTTCAATTATAACTGTGATGGGATTTATTGACTCCTGTTTCAGCACACTTAATTAGTGGATGCATTAAGCATTGTGTGTTAATCATAGCCCTGGACCTGAAAAAAAGTGCAAGCATTAATTCAGAGATGTGGTTAACTGGCAGGTACAGATGTGGCAGCAGAAAGAAAAATAAGTTGTGAGTTTGGTATGGAGGCTCATAGGTTAAGCTGGAGAGGTGTGTGTCACAATATGCAATTATCCCACAGGAATAGACAGTCTGAGGCTGTAGGAACTGGAGAGGGCTGGTGTGATAGTGTGTGACTTTGTTCTGACTTGATTTTTTTTTAAAGATTTATTTATTTATTTATTTATTTATTTATTTATACATACAAGCACTGGGTACAGTCAGAAGCACAGGAGGGTGAGAGAATTCACCAGAGCCAGAGCGGGGAGCAGAGCAGGCAGAAGGACCGAAGTACAATGCTGAGGGGAGCAGCGGGCGGCAGGAGCGGTCTGCACGCCATGTGGGACCCTCCTCCAGTGGCTGGAGAGCAGCTGGGGATCGAACCGGCTTTGCAGAGACTATGGGCAGCTTCATGTAACCCAGTGCTCAACCGCTGCGCCACCGGGGAGGCCCTGACTTGATTTTTTTGAAGGCATATTGTAGGAAGTAGTTAAGCAGTGTCCTGTGATGACAAAGAGAGAAAGGAACAAGAAGGAATGGGGTGGGAATAGGTAATTAGAAACTATCCATTTGGCCCTCCCTTTCTCCCTTCCGCTCTCCCACCCTCTCGCCCTCTCTCTCCCTCTGTTCCTCCTTCCCACCTTCCCTTCCTTACTTCTTACATATAGGGAGATGAGAGAACAGAAGTATTTAATCAGTAGATGCCACCTTATTAGGGTTGTTTGACATTCAAATTTAACTGGGCGTCCTGTATTTTTTTGTTAAATCCGGCCATTCTGCCCCTATGGCTTTAGTTCTGCCACTTCAGCCTCAGCCAGTGACTCTCCTTCAAACTGCTGCCATCAGGAGGCAACCGGGTGCAGTGTTCACCTTAGATACCTGGAGCCCTGGGCTTCTGGGTGGCAGGAGCCCCCTGTCTTCCTCTTCCAAAACTCCGACACCCACCCCCAGCTCAACCACAACTTTCCACGGCTCACTCCTAATCTCGCTTTGTTAAAATAGTTAAACTCTAAAGAAACATTTGGAACCCTTTGTAGATGTAAAAAGAATCCATAATATAAAATGCATCCTGCCTTCCTAGTTAATTACAGTCATAAATTAATTCTTTCTTCCTTTAAAAACCTGAATGTAGCTTAAAAGACACAATTCCTATTAGTCTCCAGTGGCCGGGGTGGCCCTCCCTGCCTGCATTCCCTCCTGCCCTCTGTCTGCACTGGCTCTTTGCTCCCTCTCTCCCCACACTTTCCTTCTCAGCTCGTCACCATGGTTACATGGGGACCTGTTTTTGTGGTGCCCTCTTCCACAGCCTGCTTCTGAGGTAATTTCCCCAGTGAATTCCAACTCCTATCAGTTATCTCTGCCCTTTTCCTTCTTCAGTGAAGGAGACAGAGGAAATCCAGTAGCTCAGGTATCATAATTCCTGTTATGAGGAGACTTTTTCCAGCTAATGTTACCCCTTCATTTTCTTTCCCTTCTTTAGGAAGAAAAACCACTCATGACCTCATGCCTCTTGCTCTGGTGTAAACCTGAAAAAGTCCACATTTAACGGTTAACTAAGCACTATTTGCCATTGTGGCTATGATAACAACGAGCAACTATTTCCTTCTTTAAATGCCTCCAATTCTGGCAGTTAAAGGGTCCGTTTAGGACAGGAAAGGGAACAGGACCAAGAAGACCAGCTCTGTCCTATGGGGGCAACATCAGTGTGGAAAACATCAGTCTGGGCCACAGTGAGAGGTTTTAGAGGACATCCTGGAATCCTGTATGACATGGTAAACAACCTAAAGACACCCAATGAATTCTACCAGTTTGCAAACAGCAAAGGTATTTCTAGAAAGATTTTGGTGTACTAACATGGAAGTAAAGATCAGAAAAAGTGGGATTTTGATAAGTATTTTGCTTTTGGTTTGCTTGGTTTTGGTAACTTGAGGCTCTTTGAGTTAGGTAATTTTCCATGCTCCTCATGAGGTACAGGATAACCTACTCAAATTATGCAAATGCCTGCTCAAAGGAAGAGGCAGAATGATGTTAATCTATTCTATAATTCTATTGAAACTATGATTCACAGAATCCATTCTCAAAGAAGATTTGTATCAAGTGAACACAGATGAGCAGCATGATTTTTAATGTCACGAAAGGGCTGTAACCCATGGAAACACTCCTTGGAGTCCCCATGTCCAAGGCTTCTAGCCCCTTTCTTCCAAAACATGGATTTGGACATCTCTCCTTCAGCACAACTTGTGCATTTCTTTGCATCATTCTTTTCTTAATTCTGCTTCAAGGGGTCTCCCAAAGAGGACTCTGCTGAGAGAACTGCAAAAGAGGAAAAAATTGAGAAGTAAGATCCTTCTTTCGCTTGCAGGGCAGAGGAAAAACCTGAGACACATTGACAGCGACTATTTTGCCTGCCTAGACTTACCATTTTTGATCAAAGTTAGTCACCATCTCCTTTAAATAACTGAGCATCTGCCCACACCTGTGGGACAGTCATCTCAACTAGAAATAACTCTGAGTAGTACTTAGTACTTGACCCTTGTACGGAGCAGAATAACCCATCCTAAATTTTCTCCTTTGGCATATGAATTGTTTTGTGTCAAAGAGAATTAAAATCCAGATGACTCAGGAAAAGCTTTTTGCCTCTCCCTTAACTGCCTAAAAAATGTACATATAAAGCCTATACCAGGAACAGAGCCTTTTCCAGAGATCAATGTTTATACCAGAAAGACTTAGCTGCAATGGAGAACAGATATCTGTTTACCAGACATTTGCTCTTCTCATCTTCCTGAGAATTGTCTTCCTCCCTCTTGAAGTTTCAGATACCTAACCCCTTCTCCTCATTTCAGGATGCTATATAAACCTTGGCTTCCTGACTGCTTTTGAATCTTACACTTTTATGGGGCTCCCATATGTATACAACTAAATTAGTTTATCTCCTGTTAATATGTCTCATGTCAGTTTAATTATCAGGCCAGCCAGAGAACTTAGAAAGGAAGGAGGGGAAGCTATTCTGCCCCTAAACTCCATGCACAAGACAGTACGTCTTGCTGTGTTCAAGAATAGTACAATCCAATTATACACAGTGATCTGTGGCTCCACCAAAGCAAGGAAGGTGACAGTTTTTGGTATGAAGTAGCCCCTCTTTTTGTGTGTATAACCCTTGCAGTGTTAATCACCTGAGTGAGAAGTTAACCTTCTGAGGGAAGATGGAGGGCAGGAGATCATTTGGGAAGATGCAAACAAGGTGTTAATATTATCCCTCCTTTATGTGGGGTAGGTGGGCCTGGGTGACAAAGGTATGAGATGGTAAATATGTTGTGGCATGCAGAGAAGGATGAGGGCTTATTTCATGTTGAATTTATTTGTGTCTTGACTGAGTCATTAGGAATCTGTGTCCTAATGTTCAGCTTTGCATGATCTAAATTGCCATTCTAACTTTTCCTATAGGGATGACCAGTCTCTTAGGAGACAGCCCAGTGGACTGATTTCAGGGAAAAACATCAAGAGAGACAGAGTTGGGATGCTGCTTTTCCATGAGAAAGTATATTTAGAATATCAAAGCAAGGTGATATGTAAATATTTTCCTTAGTTTGAGACTCTATCTCTGGTCCCTGTTCCTTTCTCAACTGACTTAAGGAGGATCTTGGCAGAGTTTGTCCACAGTAACTGCCACATGGTCGCTGGGCCATCTGCATGGGCAGCCTGATTCTGCAGCCCACTGCAGTAGGCTTGTTAACTATTGGGCCATGTCCACCTCCCGCAAAAGATTGCCCTCCAACTTTCCTTCCTCAGCAGTTCTTAGGTACCAAACCATCTTATTATTAAATGGCATGAAGCCATGTTGCAACTTCCAGGTAGAGTTTATCTAACATTCCCGGGTGAATGATTCTGGCACCCATCATAATGGGTAATGGGTCATTTCTGGGAAAGGCCCTGAATTATGGCCAGAAAATGCCAGAGCTCATCAACTATGCCCTGATTTATTCGATTTGTTGTCAAACAGGGATATCTTTTTTTTTTTTAAACACTAAGCTTGGTATTGCTTTATTTATTTATTTGTTTGTTTGTTTATTTATTTATTTATCCAAGCATTGGGTACAGTCAGAAGCGTGGGAGGGTATGAGAATTCACCAGAGCTACAGAGCTAGAGCGGGGAGCAGAGCAGGCAGAAGGACCAAAGCACACTGCTGAGGGGAGCAGAAGAGGTCTGCACACCATGTGGGACCCTCCTCCGGTGCCCGGGGAGCAGCCAGGGATCAAACCGGCACTGCAGAGGCCGTGGGCAGCTTCGCAAACCAGCGCTCAACCACTGCGCCACCGGTGAGGCCCCAAACAGTGATATCTTTTAACCTTGCCCTCACATATTGTGAAAGTTCCTATTAGGGGGCTTCTAAGTGCAAAATAACTTGCCATATCACAATAAAAATAATAATGAGGAATAACAACAGCAGGAATAGTTCTTATATCATGCAAGTAACTTTTATTTTTATGATTCACCTGCTATGGCATCCTTGAAGTGGCAGCATGGCAGAAATCTCAAATATCAGCATAATAATAAATTGAAAGTAAAAGGGAAAATTGTGCTAAAAGATACTCATGAAAGTGAAATCATATAGCTTGGAAATAGTGGAGACTAGGTTTAGATACCTCTATCAGGGACCAGTAATACATGCTGAATTTTATTTTACAATATAGATTCCCTTGGAGTCTTAGGCTGACCCTTCTAGCCCTTTCCAGCACATTCATGCACTCTGGCAGTGCACTGGCTGGGATGTATTTCTGGGAGGATCCACCTTCCACATAGTCTTTCTTCTATGCCATAGAAAAACATTTTAGCAGGTGAGGGTGTTTAAAAGTGGTCTGCACTTTGCTCCCACATCAGTGTAAATATTGTAAATATGAACAAGGCATATTAGCCTCCAATTAGTAGGACAAGACCCAAAAATCCTCATCAGACCAACAATGACATTTCTAAGAGATGTGTGAGGTGGGGTGGAAAGGGAATTAAGTCCTTTTTTAATCTCTACTTTGGGGAAATATTCCATTTTTAAAAGTCATATAAGTATTACATGAAAATGGCTTTTTAAATCAAATGAAGGTGTTTCAATAAAAAAGTGGTCTCCTGCCTTACCCTCCCCAAGGGAAAATCACTTTTAGCTGTTGTTAGATATACTTGCGTAAATGGAGTGGTATGTGTCACTAAGATTTCTTGCTTTAGCTTTTGTAGATATACATCTGTAGATTTATAGTAGGGTAGATGAGAATTTAGCTTTCTGTTGCACAGCTTTCTTTATCTCCCCTCATACCCCAATTTCTCTCATCTCGCATGGTTAGTGCAGGAGGCGGTATAATATTATGAACAGGAGGAGCTGTAAGGCCAGACTGCTTTGGTTTGAATCCCAACTGTATGATCTTGGGCAAGTTGCTTAAGCAATCTGTACTTCAGTTTCCTTATCTGTAAAGTAGGATATTGCAGTTTCCTTATCTGTAAAGTAAGATGCAGACAATGATCGCACATGGGGTTGATATGATGAATGAGTAAGTCAAGTCATGGAAAACAGTTACATCAACACATACTAAGTGTTCTGTGAGTGTTAGCTTTTATTAAAATTTGTGGTTAAATTGGTATTCTGTGTTTATTTACTGTAAAGTTATAATTATTGGTCTCTGTTGATTATTGCTTACTTATTCTACTAACACAACTTCTATTTTGCTGTGGTGAATGATTGCATTGTTTTTCCATTTGTGAATGTGTATGTGTGTATTATTAACTCTGGAATCCTTCAAAAGACCCTTCAATACAACACATATCAAATAATCTGCCAGCTCAACTTTTTCCTCTGGGGACCTCTCTCTAGGCACACTACACTGGCCTGAACCTTCTGCTCTTTTTTTTTTTTTAAAGATTTATTTATGCATACAAGAACTGGGTTACAGGCCAGAGGTGTGGGGAGAGGGGTAAGAGGATTCACATGAGACAGAGTGGGGAACAGAACAGGAGGATTGCCTGAAATACACTGCTGAGGGGAGCAGCGGGCGAGGCAGGAGAGGTCTGCTACGCCAAGTGGGTAGCTCTCTGGCCGGGATCAAACACATGCTGCAGTGGCTGCGGACAGCTTCATAGGTTGCGTCTTAACCCCTTCTGCCACCAGGGAGGCCCATGAACCTTCTGCTCTTGTCTTTGCCAGTTAGCGGCCACCATCTTGGAAATACCTTTTACCATCATCCTCAAATTTTCACCTATGTTGAGTCCCAATTTTTTGACCTATATCTTCCTCTTCCTTGGTTAATATGCTCATTTGGTGGAGTACCTCTTGCAGGGTTTCCCAGAGAAATCTCCCAGGCTCATGGAAGGTAAGATTTATGAGCTCTTGGAAGTCTAAAAATGCTTTTTTTTCCCTACTTAGCATCAGGGTTAGAGAAGAGGAGTTAGGAGTCCAGTTTGGTATTTAGACTTTTAGATAACCTACTTAATTTAAGATCTGTGTTTTATGCTGGTCTTTGTTACTTTGCCTGGTGTCCTTGTGTCTGGAATCTCTCTCGGTCAGTTTTCCTATGGGCCAAAACACTAGTTTTTTGATTAAGATAGTAGTAAAAGGGGTTGTACATGCTTGTGTGAAGTGACTAAGCATACCTAAGACTGCTTCATACAGTCTTTTGACCAGTACCTCCATTCTTCTGTGTAACTTTGTGTATTAAAATCCAGAGATTTGGGCCTCCCTGGTGGCACAAGGGGTTAAGCACCGCACTGTGAAGCAATCCACAGCCTCTGCAACACCAGTTCAATCCCTGGCCGGCCAGGGAGCAACCCACATGGCGCAACAGACCTCTCCTGTCTCACCTGCTGCTCCCCTCAGCAGTGTATTTCAGTCAGTCTGCCTGTTCTGTTCCCCACTCTGTCTCTGGTGAATCCTCTCACTCCCCTGCATCTCTGGCCTGTACCCCAGCTCTTGTATGCATAAATAAATAAATCTTAAAAAAAATAAAATCCAGAGACTTTCTGGAATTCTGTATCAAGGTGGAATTCTTTAAAAATTTTATTTATTGTGGTAAAAATATGAAACATGAGATTTACCCTCTTAAAATTTTTATTTGACATTACAGGATTGTTAGCCATAGGACAAATATTTACTTTTTAAAAAAGATTTATTTATGCATACAAGAGCTGGGGTATAGGCCAGAGGTGTGGGGGTGAGAGGATTCACCAGAGACAGAATAGGAAACAGAACAGGCAGATTGACCAAAGTACACTGCTGAGGGGAGCAGTGGGCGAGTCAGGAGAGGTCTGCTGCACCATGTGGGTTGCTCCCTGGCCTGCCGGGGATTGAACTTGTGCTGCAGTGGCTGCAGACAGCTTCATAGGTTGCATCTTAACCCCTTGCGCCACCAGGGCCCACAAAGGTTTACTTTGGAACTGTCCCCTCTGCTAGTCATTAGATGATAATTTTCTTCACTCAATTATATCAGTTAATTTTCTTCTACCCAAATCCTAAACCCCTTCTTTGATGTGGTCGATTGATAATTTTTCAGTGGTCTATAAAATAACGTGCAAATGCAACTTTGAGTTCCACTTTCCAAACTGCATATTACAACTCTGAGCCCCATGTATAAAATTCCAAAACATCTATTAAATGTCACTGTTATGACTAAGATTATCAAAGGATATTTCCATCTAATTTTAAATATATTTTCTTTCATTTATTCATATATTCATGCATGCACTCATGCAACATACATGTTCAGCTTCTTCTATTGAGATATATATATATATATATATATATATATATATATATCACTTTGCAAAATTGGAGGGGCAGACATTAAAAAAAAAACACAGTGCCCACCTATAACCTGTATATTACAATACATCAGTGTGATTGTCATAAGGGTTATTGATAGATGTTTATTTCTTTCTATTTTCTCCCAGATACATAGCAGAATTACATTTCTCTGCCCCGTTGATTTTATTTTTTTTTTTCATCTTTTATTTTTTTTGCAGGTTTTCCTTTTTTATTCTTTTTTTAGTATTAATTTTTTTTTATTTTTTTACATCATTGTTCATTTTTAAACAATATTTGCTATCCCCACCCCCTCAGGTGTAGTCCCCATAGAGTTTCCTTCACCAATGCACCGGGGCACCATCACCACAGTCCCCTGTGCTCCTCCCTTGCTCCCTCTGATCCCTCCTCCCCTGCAGTATGTCTCTGATTTATATTGTCTGGTTTTGATTTTTTGTGTTTTATAGTTATTATTTTTTTTTGCACCGATGTCTTATTTGGTTACCCTATGTTCCTGCTATAAGTGAAATTGTCCGATATTTTTCTTTTTCCTTCTGGCTTATTTCCCTGAGCATAATTCCTTCTAATTCCATCCATGTTGCTGTGAATGGCATGAGCTTATGTTTTTTGATTGCTGAGTAATATTCCATTGTGTATATGTACAACATCTTCTTGATCCAGCCATCTATTTTTGGGCATTTGGGTTGTTTCCAGGTTTTACCTATTGTAAATAGTGCTGCAATAAACATAGGTGTACAGGTGTTCTTTTGAATCAATGTTTTTGTGTCCTTTGGGTAGATCCCTAGTAGTGGAATTGCGGGGTCATATGGTAGCTCCATTTTTATTTATTTTTTAATTTTTTTAATTTTTTAATTTTTTTATTTAAATTTTATTTTTATATTCCCCATACAATTACCACCCCCTTATTTTGACCCCAAACCCTCCTTTCCCCACCCCCCATAGAGTGTCTCTGGTTCATAGTTGTTTGTTGATTTTGATATTTTCTTTCTTATAGTTATTTTTTTTCCTGGTCCCTTATTTAAGTTTTCTAGATTCCTGCTATGAGTGAGACCATCCGGTATTTTTCTTTTTCTTTCTGGTTTATTTCGCTGAGCATGATCCCTTCTGGCTCCATCCATGTTGCTGCAAATTGCAAGTGTTTATCTTTTTTGAATGCTGAGTAATATTCCATGGTGTATATGTACCACATCTTCTTGAGCCAGTCATCTATTTTGGGGCATTTGGGTTGTTTCCAAAGCTTAGCTATTGTAAATAGTGCTGCTATAAACATAGGGGTGCAGGTGCTCTTTGGAATTGATGTTTCTGTGTCCTTTGGGTAAATACCTAGGAGTGGAATTGCTGGATCATATGGAAGCTCTATGTTTAGTAGGTCCAGAAATCTCCACACAGCTCTCCATAGTGGTTGGACCAGTTTGCACTCCCACCAACAATGCAGGAGAGTTCCTTTTTCTCCACAACCTTGCCAACATTTGTTGTTGCTAGTTTGTTTTTTAATTATAAATTTTATTTTTATATTCCCCATATAATTGCGACCCCCTTATTTTGACCCCAATCCCTCCCCTCCCGCCCCCACCCCCCCTATAGAGTGTCTGTGGTTCATAGTTGTTTGTTGATTTTGATTTTTACTTTCTTATAGTTATTCTTTTTTCTGGTCCCTTATTTAAGTTTTCTAGATTCCTGCTATGAGTGAGACCATCTGCTATTTTTCTTTTTCTTTCTAGGGTAGCTCCATTTTTAGTAGATTGAGGAACCTCCAGACAGTTTCCCATAGTGGTTGGACCAGTTTGCACTCCCACCAGCATGTAGGAGAGTTCCTTTTTCACCACATCCTCCCCAATATTTGTTGTTGCCTGTTTTTTTGATATGTGCCATTCTTACTGGTGTAAGGTGGTATCTCAATGTGGTTTTAATTTGCATTTTCCTGATTAAAAGGGATGTTGAACATTTTTTCATATGCCTGTTGACCATTTGCATTTCCTCTTTGGAGAAATGTCTTTTAAGTTCTTCTGCCCATTTCTTGACTGAATTGTTTATTTTGTTTTTGTTGAGTCATATGAGTTCTTTGAATATCTTTGTGATCAGTCCCTTATCAATTGACTGAAGTGCAAAGATTTTTTTCCCAATTAGTGTCTGCCCCATTGATTTTAAACATGACCGTGTGACTTGCTTTGTTTTAGGCAGTGAAATATGAGCAGAAATGATTTGTATCACTTAGAGCAGATGCTTTAAGAGCCAGTGTATACTTTGTTGTGTTTCCTTTTTTGTCTGATATATTGTAGTTACTTAGTAATTGTTCCATATACTATATGACAGTGATGGCTATTCCAATAATGCTTGTATCAATGTATGAAGATTATGATGACTTGGAACACTATTCTCAATAGCATGATCGAGAAATAAGTATTATTTTACACCACTAATATTTGAGTGCTACCAAAGGCTTACCAAATAACCTAGCCTACTCTGACTGATATAATCAATGTAAACATAGTGCTTAATCACTAGAGCTCTCATTTCAGACAGATCCAGAGTTAAATCCTGGTTCTGCTATCTACAAGCTATGTGTGTTGGGGTAAACTTCTGAAACTCTCTAAACTTCAGTTCCTTCTCTAGAAAATAGTGATAACACATGTAAAAATATTTAGTACATTTCCTGAACATAGTAAGTGCTCAAAACTGATGGCTATTATTATTGCTTTGAATATTAACAATGTTTTTAGATTATAAAACATAAGTACTCAGGCCCTGAAAGACAGAAGGAATGTGTGTGAACCAGCAGAATCATTGAAATAGGTGGAATACAGTCTTTTAGGGGATAAAGAGGTTAGTTATTCAAGCTTTGTGCTAAAAATAACTATACATATGACTATTTGGTGATATTAGAGGAGAAGGGGTTTTTATCTTTGGTGCTCTAAAATAGTATCTCTGCTTGTTTGCACTTCATTCAGAGTACAAGCCCTCTTTACTAAGCCTTGGTGAATTCTGTGCTAAAAATACTCCATTCCCACTTGGTGCAGTGAAATGTCATATCCATCAAACACCAACATACCAAATGCTCAGCAAACCCAAGTCAGAGAATTGTGATCATTCTCATCTTGTTCATACTGTACACTTCAACAGATTATTCTGAAGGATTATTTAAGGCTTACTCATTATTGTAGACCTACCTTAGAATTATAAAAATAAAGAACTCATGTACTCCAACCTACTCATTTTGAAAGATGGGAAATTGTGGCCTGGAGAATGAAAGTGACCTTTCAAGGTCATAAAATACAATGGCGGTGGTGGTTTTGGCTCACAAACTTGCTAATTATTTTCCCATTATAATAGAAAAATATAGAATTTTCAGAGTTGGAAGGAGTTTTAGGATGACTTGATCCACTTCCAATATATTATAGAGAAAACTGAGGCCAAAAGAAACCTGTCTTGCTTCAAGTAATTCTTAAATCTAGCACATTACAGAGCTTTTGGCCTATTCTTGTATCCATAGGCTTGGTGCTCTTGACATGCCACTGAATAGTACACTATGGTTATTTAGAGCAAGGTCCCCAAATCCCAGTTGGTGAATTGGTGATAGGCTGTTAGCATCATGATCACTTAATGGATGTTAATAATAAAAATACCTATGATCTCATTCTTTGAAGATTCAATTTCAGTGAATTTGAGGTGGGGTTGCAGGAATCTGTAGAATTATTTTGCTTTCTAGGTAATTCTGTGGGACATCCAGATTGGAGAATTATTTATTATTAACAGAAGTCAACGTGTTATGTTCAATTCTGTGTTGAGATTGGTCAATGATGATTTCTGCTTAGTGACTAGATTCCTGCAGGACAGCTAAGTCAGGAAAAGTCCTGGGCCACTAAGGAGCCCCTAAGATTTTAATCTGCAAAGTCAATATCAAAAGGCGCTTAGAGCAAGGAGAGAGGGCAGCTGATGCTGTGCTTGCAAGTAGAGATTGATCTAAAATGGAAGCACAACCAAGAAGAGACCAGAAAGTGATCTAGGAACTCTTGGTCTCATCTCCCGGGATGGATGGCCACTAAATCAATTGGCAGCTAGATTTCACTTGGGAAAATGATACTTTAAAACTGAATATTTAAAAGAACAGAATTTAAAAATGTACATAGAAACTGTAACAGGGAGTTATCATGAATAATAGACAAAGACAGGAGATTATATTTTGTCAAGTTTTGCAAAATAAGAACTGGAAGGGTTCTTTGAAACCTTTTAATGAAGGATTCTAGACATCCTGAGTGTGCAGCCTCTCCCTGGTAACTGGTTCTCTAAATAAAGATTCTCAATAGAGACCACACCTACTGATGATGACTTTTGCTGTTTTGCGGTTCCAGCATCCTTTTCTTCTTCTTCTTCTTTTTTTTTTTTTTAAAGATTCATTTATTTATGTATACAAGAATGGGGTACAAGCCAGAGGTGTGGGTGGAGAGAGGATCCACCAGAGACAGAATGGGGAACAGAACAGGCAGATTGATGAAGTACACTACTGAGGGGAGCAGCGGGCAAGTCAGGAGAGGTCTGCTGCGCCATGTGGCTTGCTCCCTGGCCGGGTATTGAACTTGTGCTATGGTGGCTGCAGTTAGCTTCATAGGTTGCGTCTTAACCCCTTGCACCACCAGGGAGGCCCCCTTTTCTTCTTTTTAAGAGCACTTCAGTTTTACTTTGGGGAATCACCCTTACCTTGCTCTCACTCTCTGTGACTTTCATCTGTGATTTCCAGGGGTTAACACATGACTTAAGTTTGGCTCATCAGAACTTTGTATCCTCAGCCAAAATAATTGCTTCAGTGATGGGCACTGGGCCACAGAATATCACCCGGACTTTTGCTACAATTGACTGACAAAGAAATATGTTTTCTAGTGCACATGGCTAACTTGGCCAGACATCACTGGAGCTACAGGTGGGTGCCTTTCCACAATGAAAAGAGAGACTTAGGAAGAAGTCAACAGAGGGAAAAAATAGGTAAAGAGTCAGAGAAAGATGGATTTTAAAAAATATCACTTGAGTGTCTGTCTGGTCCAGGTATTTCTGAAGCTAGATATACTTTTTTATTTCATCTAGTTCAGTTGAATTTCAGTAACTTACAACCTGACCACTCTGTCTCTTAGTGATCAGAATCTGTGTTAAAGAAATATCTGTATGGGCCTCCCCAGTGGCGCAGCGGTTGAGCGCTGGGTTGCGGGGCTGCCTGCGGCCTCTGCAGCACCGGTTCAATTCCCGCTCCCCGGCCACCGGAGGAGGGTCCCGCATGGCGCGCGGATCTCTCCTGCCGCCCGCTGCTCCCCTCAGCAGTGTACTTTGGTCTTTCTGCCTGCTCTGCTCCCCACTCTGGCTCTGGTGAATTCTCTCGCCCTCCCGCGCTTCTGACTGTGCCCAGTGCTTGTATGAATAAATAAATAAATAAATAAATAAATAAATAAATAAATAAATAAATAAATAAATCTTAAAAAAAAAAAAGAAATATCTGTATGTATTTGGGAGGATCCCCAGAAATTATTTTGATACACTAACTGAGAGTTGACAGGGCTTGCAGACAGATAATGAGATTATGCTTTTCTTTACCAGATCACTTTTAGTTGGGAATGACTTCCATTAGTTGAAGAAACTTGTTCAAAATCACTTAGGTATAATACAGTAATCCCTTATCTGAGCTCAATTCTGTCTTCCTTTCAGAACAAAATATACTTAATAAAAAGTAAAGCCACACATCTCTTAAAATGACTGATTGGCAGAGATATTGTAGAGTGACTTTGTGTTATTAGTTGGAGAAATCTGGCTTACATTGACACAAAAACCAGACAGACACTCAAATTATTTTTCACACATCATTCCTTCCACTGACAAAAACACTGAACACATTTTAATAAAAAACAAGTTTTATTAAGACATAGGTAATTTCCCAGAGGACAGTGTCCCTCAATGTTTCTTCTTTTTTTTTTAAAAAAGATTTATTTATTTATGCATATAAGAACTGGGGTATAAGCCAGAGGTGTTGGGGATGAGAGGATTCACCAGAGACAATGGGGAGCAGAACAGGCAGATCTACTGAAATACACTGCTGAGGGGAGGCAGGAGAGGTCTGCTGTGCCATGTGGGTTAGCTCCCTGGCCAGCTAGGGATCAAATTTGGCTGGTGATAGCTTGATATTACTGTCTTTAACCCCTGTGCCACCAGGGAGTCCCTCCCTCAATGTTCTTAATAAGAATGTGTGGATATCATGGACCAAGACTTCTGTAGCCTTCCATGCTGCAGCTTGAGGATGCTGCTGGGCTGCTCTACTTACATCCCTCTGGCCACTTCCCACCCTTCCCTCTCTTGGTGGACTCAACTGCCTTTGGCAGGATCAGCTGGGATTTTTTCCCACCTCTTTTCCAAGAAGTCCACAGAGGTCCTCAGCTTTCACAGAGAAGGATGTAATGGTGCAGAAAAATCCTTTACCTAAACTGATCAATGATTACAGTTCTTAAACAATGCACCACTTTTGCAATATACCTCAACTTAGAAAGCAGAATGGAATGGTCAGATGCAAGCAAGCTCCAGGTCTTCCATCCTGGCTGTATGTGGGCAAGTTACTAACCTCATAAGTACAATGGAGATATTAAAAATAACCACCCCCTGGAATAGTTGGGAGGCTAATATTAAATCTACAAACCTACTCTATGACTATCATTATTCACATTTAAATGATTAACTTGCCCAGGGTCACAGAGCCAGTAAGCAGCCACATTAATATACAAACCAGTTCTTCGTGAGTCTAAAACACATGGTGTTAACTCTCTCTACTTCCCCAAGGGAAGAAATATTGTAGACACCAACAGGATAGACCCACAGGCAAAAAATGGTAAAACATGTGTCATATTTCACTTTTCCTTTAAAGAAGTTACTTTTGCCTCTTATTATTATTTTTTCAAATGCTGTCTTTAAGAAATAAGGCCCAGTGATTTGTAAATTCGTTAAGGGGATGGACAACTTTTTGTTCATTTTCATTTCGTTTGTATCATTCACCATAGTGCTTTGTACATAGTAGGTGTTCAATGAACATCTTCAATGAAATTGAGCTGCTTGTGTCCATGGATATAAGTAGCTACCAACAACTTTCAGCTATGGGGGGCACACCAGGTTCCCAAGTGGCATATTTGCTTACCTAGCAGTTTACAATTCTGAATTTTTAATATATATTTTGGCTTTAGGCACTTTATTGTATGGTGTCACAGTTGAATACTATCCAAATTAATGTTGACTTTGTTTCTTAACTGGCTTTTTGACTGTGGGCAAATTACTCTGCTTTTCTAAGACTCAGGTTTCTCATCTGTAAAATAATGCTATTAGTATAGAATCATAGAGGTAGAAGAATAACACAGAGAAAGCATTTACTATAATACTTGACTCATAGTAAGTGCTCAGCAAATGTAAACTATTATAGTAATTAAATTGAAATATTGAAGAATATTTCTTATATTAAAGTTTTGCTCTGTTTTTTAAAGAATAGTTAAGTACATATAAGTAGACAGGAAGAAGGAAATGAAGGTTAAAGGACAGTTGTCCTGGGAGCTTGTGTTAAGAGGACTGATTTCTGGGACACATTTTGCCAGGTATTATTATTGTTAAAAGCATCAACTAGGGAATGCTCCCCCTGGGGCTTCTCTGAGTAGTGCTGACTATGGATTTGGATTTCTCTCTGGGATAAAAATTGCAAAGGGCATAGGCTTCCCAAAAGTGTTCATATCAATCTTCTTGCCCTTTGACTCTCCCTGAAGTAATTAAATCAATTCCTCTGCTTCAGTTTTGTGGGCCAAGTTTTAGGTAGACCTGAAATTTGCACTTGTAATAAGGATTTGCTTGGGAAATAAATTGGATCTCTTTCACCTTCCACTCCACCCCAGTTACCTGTGGGGGTGCAGGCGGGCCTGTGTAGGCCTATTCTTTTGGGGTGATCCATGGTCAGGATTCTTTTTGGGGCTGGGAATGCTCTGTAGAGGTTATGACTACTTCTCAGATATCCAAACAGCAAGGCTGAAGCCATTGGACTTAAGCTGGTTTATTTCTACCAACTTTATGGACTTTATAAAGTAGGATTGCTCTAGAAATTAAGGGTGGGGAGGGGTACAAGAATCTGATGCCTAAGACATAGTCCCTACTCTCTGGGATGGGTAACCTGGTGGGAAAGATGGTTCTTTCAACAACTCACCATTATGAAAGGCAGAATGAATTATGAGTCTTACTCATGGTAAAAACAATGACTGAGAAAGCCTGAGAAAACTCATCTGACTAGATAAAAAGGATTAAGATTTTGAGGGATGTGGAAGACTAGGGAAAGGGCATTTAAGTGGTTGGGCACAGAAGAGGGCAGTGTCCACCTTCTTTAGGGATTGCCATTGCTCAAGAAGCAGCCTCACCTAAGGGCATGCTTTCTTCTAGGGACAGTCCACATGTCCCCTTGCTCCAATTTGGGACAACTGAGAAGGAACATCTCAACTTTCATGCTCCCTACAGTGCTGCTTTTATTGGAACTCATCATGGCTCACAGCTTCTTCTGCCAAATTCTACTTCCTTCTCCCCTTCTGCATATTGCTTTCAAAAGTTCTCCCCATTAGACGTTTGTACCTTGACTTCTCAGAGTCTAATTCTCAGGTGGCCCAACATGGGACACTAGTCTTCCTACCGCTACCCCTTCTCCCCCCTTTTACTGCCCCTCTTTCCTCCCTCCCCCCTTTCACCTTCTCCTTTCTCCCCTCTTTTTTCTCTCTCCCCACCCCACTATGTAGTTTCTTAGCTTTGCGTTTTTTTTCTGAGCATCTACTTCATTCTCTTCTCACCTTTTTGGATTAGCTTCCTCTGCTTTTTTGGGACACAGGCCATTGTGCCACTCCCAAATGGTGACTTCTGTACCTCAGTCACCTGCACTGTTGGCCTGTGCTGTTGCATCCCACCTACATGTTCTTTATCAGGCTGATGCACCTCTCCTGGGCAACTGTGGTATGGATTTAGGCCCTCAGGTATGCAATTACCTGAAGGATTACCTTTAACCAACTGGAACACTTTCTCCTGAAGACGCCTGAATATTTATCCCCTCCGACCCATTGTTTGGCCAATGACTGTCAGATGAGGGCAAGTAAAAGGCCAGGCGGTGTCCTGGCCTTAAGGCAGGACACTGCCTGTGGTATAATTGATGCTCTGGAGTTACCTGTGGGTTTGGGCTGAAGCTAGACTTCTGAAATGATTTCTTTGCATAGTATCTCCCCGGGCCTATGCTCCTCTCACTCCCTTTCAGGTGCAACCTGAGAACACACCTTTGTAAATCCCTCTGCTTCCAGGGAACCTGACATAGGAACATGACCTTACAAATCTGGTGCCTGTGCTAACTGGCCCAGTCTCTGCTGCCCTCTGTGGATATCCTGGAAAGAGAACTAGATTGGTTCAAGTTGTGTGTAGTCCAGCTTCTTGGTCGAACAGAGGACTGGGCTTTCACTCCAGGTCCAGAAACCTGTGGCTGGGAGAGGGTAGAGTTACGTAGCATAGTCTAGATGAGGGCACAGGGAGAGAGGGAAACTCTCAGAAAAGACTGGTCAATTCCTAAAAATTTTCTTACCATATATCCTCCTTACCCTCCTCATTCCTAGTCTCTCTCCCCATCTACAATGGCAGATTCACATTGGAGGGAGATGTTTTGAAAGGTCGCACCATATGATGGAGAAAGGTCAAGGCTCAGTGCCAGGAGGCCCACCTCACCCAATTCACTCCGCATTTCTGTGTCTCAGGCTTAAGGTAAATTTTCTGACTCAAATAGTCAATACTACTATGAAGGCAAACAGGAAAATATCTAGTTCTTTAATTTCTGTATTCCTGAACTCACCATAGTGCCTGGCACAGAGTAAGAAAAATGATAACATATTGAAAATAGGAAATATCCTTTAGAACTGAAATGACAGTGAAGTGCATTGACAATAAGGTAGAAGATATCCCAAAAGCATATGCTGTTGTGGTGTAGAGTCCATTAGCGATAGCTAGTGCTTGATGAGTGCTGTTGCCATGACCACTGCCTTGTAACAAATCACCCCAAAACTCAGCTATTTAAAACAAGCATTTTATTATCCTCATAGAATCTGTGTGTCAGAAATTTGGATGGGGTGCCATGGATATGCCTTGTCTCTCTTTTAATGTCCAGGGCCTTAATTAGGTAGACTTGATGGCCAGTGGTGACTTGAAAGAAGGAGGCTGGAATCATCTGGAGACATCTTCTCTCATGTGACTGGTGGTTAATGTGGCTATTGGTGAGGACCTCAGCTGGGGCTGATGAAGACAGCCTGTGCTTCCTCATACAATGGTGGCCTTTGTCTAGTAGAACTTTCTAAGTGGCAGCTCAGGACTCCAATAGCAAGTTTCCCAATTCAAAAACCAGAAACTCTATTATTTTTATGACCTGGCCTCAAAACCATACTGCATCATTTTACTATATTCTATTAGTTACAAACCTACCCAGACATAGAGATAGGAGCATTAGGGCCAAGGTTCTCATAGAGTCTGTGGGATGGGAGATGTTGTTATGATTAATAGAAAAATCAACCCATCATGTGCACATTATCTCATTCAGTCCTTCCACTGCCTGTAGAATAGGTGTCACTGTTCTTTTGCAGATGAAGGAACTGAGGTTCAGCAAAGTTAAATAATTGTGGACAAAGCCAATACATGGTAGGACTGGACTTAAACCCAGCCTGTACAAAGCAGGTGCCCCCAGCAGCATCTGTGCTGTTGGAAAAGAGAACTGAAAATGTAAGACCTTTAAAGTCTAGTGCTCCCAGTCTGCAAGATTGAGGGTAAGTCATCTTTCCTCCGGAACCCTTGAAGTTAATGTCTTCCTCATGTGATAAAGGAATCTTGTTCCTGTGAATAACTCCCCAAAGTATTGCTTCTCAGGGACTATGTGACTATTAAGTCTACCTCTGATGTCTCAAGTTCACCAGATATGGCAGCAATTGCTGTTTCTCTCCCTCTCCCACTCTCTATACCCAGTCTTTTTTTTTTTTAAAGATTTATTTTTATTTATTTATATAAGCACTGGGTACAGTCAGAAGCACGGGAGGGTGAAAGAATTCACCAGAACCAGAGTGGGAGCAGAGCAGGCAGAAGGACCAAAGTACACTGCTGAGGGGAGCAGCAGGTAGCAGGAGAGGTCTGTGCACCATGTGGGACCCTCCTCCGGTGGCCAGGGAGCAGCCAGGGATTGAACCAGCGCTGCAGAGGCTGCGGGCAGTTTCGCAACCCAGCGTTCAACCGCTGCGCCACCGGGGAGGCCCAGTATACTCAGTCTTTTGGCAAAGAATCCAGGGAATAATGAAATGGAGGGAGATCTGATCCCCTCCATGAAGGCAGCACACAAAAACTGTGCCAGGAATATCTACTCTGCTGTGACTTCTTCCAGTTAGTCATCTTTGATACCCCCATGATATTTTAATCAGAGAGATCAGATAGTACTTGACACTCACTACTGGCTCTGTAGGCTTTTGTGTCCTAACCACCCAATTAGCCTTTAAGGTCCAAGAGGGCAAGGATAGTGCCCTATGCTCCCTCAGTTCTCCTCCTTGCCCCCACTGGAATAATAACCCATTCTTAATAGGTACCCAATAAATATGACTGATTAGATCAAAGGGCCTCATAAAGTTTATTGTTGTAACAGGAGGACAAGTGCTTCTTCAAAAGCATTTTTTGAGAACCTATGTATCACAGGCATTGTGCTGGTGCTAACAACCCATGTGATCCAAGAGAAGGGATTTAGAAAATCAAATATGAGCCTTCTAGGCATTCTGAAGCATGTCAGTAATGTATCAGAACTAGAGTCTAGAAGTGAAGCATCCTTAAGCAGATTGAGAGGCTTTATATAAGGTGCATTTCAAGCAAGTGTGATAAGATTACAATCTCTTTCAACTCTCAGATATTTCTAGAGTTGTACATTTAGAAAGTCCTTAAATACGGTTTTTAAACTCCAAAATCTTGACTTTAGCTTCTCCTACAAGTTGGTCATAATGTTTTTAGGTGGAACTATCAGACAGAAAAAAATTGGGTCTTACTGTTCTATTTCAAACTAGTCTTCTTGCAATCGTTGAATTTCTCTTTCTTTTCACCATTTCACCTCAAAGAGTTCCAAAAGCCATGATCTTTGGAAATACCTTTGAATGTCCAAAATCAGCTGATAAGCCTATTTATAAATTATGGGTAACCAATATCAGTGTTTCATCTTCACTATTATTATTAACACCATACATTCCTGATCCAAATATAACCCTGTTGTATGAAATTATTTCCTCCACATACTATCACCAAAAAATAAAACAACTCCTGTAAATAATTACCTTTGGGATATGAAAGAAAATGTAAACATTTTATTTGGCAGTTGTTTCTCAACACATGAATAAATAAATGGAAAAGTACATATTAATATTTCTTTTTGGAGTAACAGTTACCATTAAACGCTTATGTACACATCTTCACTGCAAAGAACAGTTACACAATTCAATTTTGTCTTATAAAAGGTCACGTCCCACACCACTGGACTGGACAGTTAAGGATGGAGATACTGGTAGTGCTTGGTTCTAGCAGTCTCAATGTTTGAAAGGCATTCATTTGCAAGTGTGCTAAGAAGTCATCATGCATTGAGTTCATCCCGGTCATGTACTGTAGAAAGTTGCTGATGGCAGCCACAGAACTGGTGTGTCATGCGCTTAAGTCAACTATGACATGTTTGTAAATCTGTGTATTTCCCTTAAAACTGGAAGCAAAAAGAAAATTACGCTTATTAATGGACACATGCGTGAATGATCTTGGTGCCTGAACATTTAATTCCTGAAATTTCACAAATTTGGCTTTCTCTGCATCCCAGTTATACACTTGAGTAAAGGAGTAATCACTTCCAAGAATTGCATATTGATAGTTATTTATCTGAAGAGGCTGGAATACCATGGATCCTCGTGATGGCATCCTCTGAATATCCTGAAATGAGGAGCCGCCCCATTTCATGACTTTGGAATCACCAATAAATCTTGTCAAGCAAATGTACACATCACCTTTCACTGAGAAGTGCTTTACGGCATATACATCCTCCATGTTAGGGATGTCAGTTTGGTTAATGAATAGTTGTGTTGCTTTGTTCCACTGATAAATTACGGGACGCTGGGAGCTACTAGACAAGATTAAATGAGGCATTCTGAGTGTCTGAGGTGGTCTGGCTATTTCTAGATATTCCACATCAGTGTCCCTGTACCACGCATGTAAGGACTGATGGGAGTAGAATCCATTTCCATTCCACTTGTAAATGGTAGTGAAACCAGCTTTTGAACTGTCAGCAACAACAAAGTACCAGTTGTTTTCAATCTTGAATGTTTCAATGTCATTGGGTTTTCGGATTTTGAGAATTTCAATATCCTGGATTTTTATGAATTTATTTGCAAAACTGTCTCGCTTATAGATGTGAGAACCGCCAAATAGCTGGGCCACAATAACATAGAGCTGAGTTTCAATGACTATCGGCTTGCACACCACAGTGGACGTGCCTGGGAAAAGACAAATGAGAGATTAGTTGGATGGCCATCCTCTTTTGGAGCATATAAACATGCAGGCTGAGGCCATACAACTTTTACCAAAATCAGCATGAAACGAGAGAGTTCCTTGGTTGATTAAGGAAGGGCAATCTCCTAGGCCCACTTGCTACAGGATCCTGAGGTTCTATACCTTTGCATCTCATGAGAACTTGCAACCATCAACTAGGATGCCATTTTTCACATCCACTGCACTAGATGGTGAGAAA
This sequence comes from Talpa occidentalis, assembly GCF_014898055.3. NCBI lineage: Eukaryota > Metazoa > Chordata > Mammalia > Eulipotyphla > Talpidae > Talpa > Talpa occidentalis. The sequence goes on from NW_023605194.1 coordinate 25,575,487, forward strand.
ACGACATCAGCCTGGGTTTTCTTCTTTCACTTCTTGCAGAAAAAAAGCATTGCTTTCCCTGACATATCAAGAGTTAATATCATAATTGTAGTAAAAACTGCCATTGATTAAGCACCTACTGTGTACTTTGCAAAATCATTCCATTAAAATTTCCCAACAATCTTAAGAGATTATCCTCCCCTTTCCAGGTGAGCAGACAGAAGTTCAGCTTCAGTGCTTCCAGGAGACACTCATACAGGAGACAGTGGGGATTCAAACCCACCTCCATGTTTTTAAACCAATCTGGTAGGAGATTTGCTCTTCTCAGGCTTCCCTTTTTGGCTAGAATCTCACAAGTTTCTAGAACAACCCTACAAAGTTTTGAGCTGTGGTCCTGGCAGCCCATAGCTCTACCTGTAATTGGTTGTTCTAAGTGTGAACTGTTTCTTGCTTTAGAATAACTTGACTTTCTTCTAAGAAAGGAAGAAAATGCCATTGATCATTTTTCTGAAGCTTTAGGTCAGGAGAGAAGAGTAAAAAGGAACAAGTGAGAAAAGTAAAAAAAGGGTATAGCCACAGGTGATACTCCTGAAAGTTACTTTGGGAAATCTCAGAAAATGAGATGGGGCCTGTCAGTGGCCATGCCTCCTGTCTTTTTGGAGGAGTTTGACATATATCAATAGTTTCTGACTTCCTAAATCTGTAAATAGCAGGACCTTTTCTGATATAAGATCTAGGGACTCTGAGGCAATACATTCTGCATCAACTCTTTCTGATAACTGGCTACATGCATAGGCAAAATAATTTATCATGACTCTTTTCAGAAATCAATTGGTTGAAAATCACTTAACTGCTCTGGATTCAGTTTTCTCTTCTGTACAATGAAGGTTTGGACTGGATCAGGGATGATCACTAGATTTTAACCATGCACCAATATTGATTATTGATTGATTAATTATGACTGCTCAGAGAACTGTGTTGAGAATTCTATAGCTATGCTGCACTCTGTAAGAAAGAGCACCATGATAGAGTGATATTTGTAACATATCTGTCATCTTAAAATCTGAAAATCTGCAAATATCAATATCATCCATTTATCTTTCACTGCTCATCTAAGTTCCATCCAAAACAACTGATGGACTGTGCACAGATAAGAAGAACCTAATATAGATTGTATAAAGTCCTGCTGCAGTTCTTTGGAAAACTTGGGATGGGGCGGTTGCTAAGGGAGAAAGGAAAGTACAGCCTTTCTCCTAGAGAAAGAAGGGGGTTTCTCGGGGGATCTGAACATGGAGGAGTTTCCTTTGTCTGGGCACATCATTCTTAAGCAAACCCCAGACCTGTTTTTATCCTTTGAGCAATCGGACTGATGGTCATCAACAAAATCTAGTTATGATGAAGTTGGAGTGCTTTTTAAGGGGCAGATTTAAAAATAATAGAAGTTAAAGCAATTAAAACATTTCAGAGGGAGCCCCATGTTCTAATTTAAGAATTAAAAATTTAGACATTGTTAAAATGAGAAACTTAAACAATCACTTAAGTAAAAATTTTAATGGAGAAATTGGTTTCCACGGTCAAATTAAATGCAAAAAATACTGGAAAGTGTTCCTCACTGTAGGACTTCTGAGAGTCACTAATGTATATTATTATGAATTAGAGGGAGACATAGTTTACAATTTTATTCAACTACATAACCCTTCTTGTCACAAGGCATCTGTTAATGTTTTATAGAAGTAACAATTGTGCAACAGATTTTGAGATTCATTGCTCTACGATAACCTCCTTATTTTATAGTTAAGGGGAAAAGGACCCAGTACAGGTCAGTGACTTATCTAGCTAGTTTGTAGGAAAAGCTGACTTCTAGAACTCATGATTCCTAGTCCAATACTTTTTCTTTGAAGAAAAAAATACTCCAGCTTTTATGGTATATTACTAAGCTAGGTCCTATGCTAAGTTTCTTGAATATGTGATCACATTGCCTTATAACAACCCTATGGGTTAGGCATTATCATTGTCATTTCCATTTTACAAGTGAGGAAATTAAGGTTTAGGGAACAGTTTCAGGTCACTTAGTAAATGGTAGAATTAAGATCAAAATAATTAAGCCTACCCAAAGCATTCCCTGATGCCATTCTTCTTTGCCCGCTGCCTTTGGCCCAAGCAGCTTAAATTTCCACTCAAAATACACTCATACCTGTAATATTGTCATAATTCCGGAAGGTCTTTTCTACATGGTCCCATTCAAGGAAAATGCATTTTCCAGTAAAAGGCTGAGCAATGACTACATACTCATCGTTCATATAAGAAAAAGTGTCTATGGACAGTGATTGATAAGGCAGGTCTTGAGACTTAGCAAATTCTGCAAAAATAGGAAATGATGATGAGTAACTGGGTGCTAATGCCTTTTCCTTGGCCAGATTGCAGATATCCATAAGAAATACATTTATTTTAGAGAAATAGTAAAATGGAAATTTTATTTTACTTTTAAGCACATGAAGATTTAATGGTTTTTAATATTTTATAAATTAAAATTGCTTGGTTAGTTTTTAAGACATAAAAAATATCAATTCCTGCACGTGCAAAAATATGTAGTCCTTATTTTAATTTTATGAGGTGGAATGATTTGGAATACATTACCTGTAATGATGCAATCAAAATCCTTTGGGGAGAGACTATTGATTTTGCGCTTCTTGTATTCTGGAGGGCCTTCACAGTAGATGTCCTCGACAGTGGCATTGGTGTGGCCTAGCCATTCCACCAGCCACTTCAGTTTACAGTCACAATTAAATGAATTCCCTCTCAGGTCCCTGAAAGACAAACTTCAGCTGCTTTTGCTATACAAGAACTCTACCTCCGCAGACATTAGTTCTATTTCAACAATTAACACTGCAGAATGAGCTTATCTGGCTTTGCATCATGCCTCATCATCTACCTTGAATCTCACTGGCCATTCACTTTAGACTCAGAGTTACCACATCACTCCCTTGAGCGCTACTCCAGTCAGTGGAACTTTATAATTTACTCCCTCTTGAATTCCAACGTAGGTAGCTCATCTAAAGCAGTGCTGCCCATAGAAATATAACATGAGCCACATATATAATTTGCAATTTCCTATAGGTAAATTAAAAAGTAAAAAAAAGAAGCAAGTGAAATTAATTTTAATAGTATATTTTATTTAACCTGATGCATATACAATATTAAGTTGACATGTATTTAATATAAAATTATTAATGCAATGCTTGTCATTCTTTTATATACTGTGTTTGAAGTCTAGTGTGTATTTAATATTTACTATATATCTCAAATAGAAATAGAAATTGCTAAATTTTCCTCAGAAATATATGATCTATATTTCCATGTAATAAAATTTAGTTGAAAAAAACAGATTCAAATACCCAAGTTGTCATACATACTTAAAAGCTTTCTAATAATTGAACTGAGTTTTAAAACTTTAATTTAGTTTTTTACTTAATTTTTAATTTTACTTAGTTCCACTTCTCATCTGAACACATTTCTGGTGCTGAGGGACCATGTGTGGCTGCCATATTGGCCAGTTCAGGTCCAGAGAATAGAATATAGTGACTATTGTATCATATTTAATTAAATCAAGTGAACTATTTCCTTTCTTCTTCCTCAAAGACATAATTAATTCTAATCTTATTCCATGCTCTACAAATTCAGTTTTAATAGGAAATGACTTCAACAAAGCAAAGTTAATGCTGACATATAATAGCTCGTGTCTGTAATAAACTATACAGTATAGTTTAACTTTCCATGTGTGATTCCAGCTCACCAATTCTCTGTTTATTTGCTTTGCTTCTGTTCAGAAATTCCATCTCCTTTCTAAAACTCTTCTTGGTCACACAGAATTCCTAAGATAGGTACTGCCTACCCTTCACATGCACACAAATATTTTTTAAATGCTCAAGCATTTAAAAGTATTTTTTAGGGGATATATTCAAGAAAACCAAGAAATCTGCTAAAAGAGACAAGATTTCATAGGTCCTTGTACTTCATAGGTTATTCTTGATTTGGGCATATGAGAATAAACCCAGCGGGCCAAACCCACTGTGGGATTCTTTGGAGAGACTAAACCAATTTGAATAGTTTTGTTCTTTCTTGTTAGCGAAGGGTATAGGTGGACCAATGGTGGGCCAGAGGGTCTCCCCAAAAGTATCCCCAAGACTTGTATCCCCAAGTCTGTTGTGGAGTATCCACTAACAGTATCATCTGACTTCCAAGATCTTCCCAGAACTGACCTCATCTCCCAAGAATATTCTGACCCAGAATGTTCTGAACTATTGTAAACCAGAGTGGATAACTATGGTTTGCTGGAGACTCTTGGAAGTGTCCTGATCCTGGCACTCTCTTGGAAATAAACCATCATTCAGGAATTGGGGTAATAGGCATGGAGGAGGGGCTGAGGAATACTGCAAGGAACAAAGAAAGTTTTTCATTAGCTTACTGATTTGAAGTTAAATACTGGGTTTTCAAGAAAATACTTGACTCAGATTTTTTTTTTTTTGTAATGGAAGAAGAGTTGTTTGGAATATATAGCTATAGTAAAGTACCTGAATAATAAAGAAACCTTTTGTTTTCATATATCCTTTCATTTGTTCTTTTATTCTACCTATGGCATTTCAATTCCCTTTTAATGTTGTGGAAGGCACTTAATGAAACTAGATTGCTTTTGAGAGGGTTTGGCATATATTACTTGCTTTGCTTACAGCAAAATATACAAATTCCTTACAAAGATCTTTCACTCTGAGGCTTAAAAGTCAAAGTTTGAAAGCTCTTTTGTTTGAAAAAGGGTCAAAAATAATTAAGTTCATTCCCTTCCTGGGGCTTAAGCCAAATTCCTGGGGATTAAGCCTAGAGTTGTTGTTCAGTCTAATGAGAAAAGGCAAACTTTCTTCCCTTCCCCCACTTCCTGCTCCATTTCTCTATTGACTGACCAACCCTTGGGTGTAACCTTTCATCTCTGTCAGTTTCCCAGACTCCTTTATGTTTTCTTTTGTAGCCCCATTTCCTGGATCTCACGAGAAAAAAAAAAGGCATCTTGAAATTTCTATCTGGGCCTCTTCTTCCCACCCCCTCAAAGTCCCTTATCATCCCTCCCTGTCATACAGATACACATCTTATCAAAGGAATGCCTGGGCACAGTATCCTCAGAATCTCCAATGCAAATACCATAAAAGACTCAAAATTTAGTCCAAATAAATTTAAATTTTGTCAATTTAAATTTCTAGTTTAATTTTAAAGTCAATTAAAAATTCTAATTATCAATATCCATCTTTTCTGTTAATTACTGCAAATTAATTAATTAGTGAGTGATTTCTTAGGTCCTCTTACACATTTGTTAAAGAATCCAGGCCTTTGAAAATGTCTTTTGGGAGTGTCTGGAGATTGTTGTTTGCGAGGCTCCTGGAAAAAAAAAAAAATGT